>NC_092371.1:215671738-216871738 GCF_030028105.1 Mobula birostris
GCTACTCTGACTGCCTTCCCTCAGAGCCATACCTAGAATTGTTGTGGCAACATCTCTGAGAGCAACTTGATCACCTTTCACTCTTTGGGCCAAGTTCATTCCATCAACCACTGTAGCAGAGTTTCTTGGGAGTTGCTCTTCTACTGCTACATTTTTCTGCAAGATTGTGGCTAAAGTAGCTTTATTTGTCTTTCTCAGCAATCCTTCTGGTGTGGACAGGGCCCAGGGCAATGGTCCAAGGGGATGAGAAAGGATATCCTCCATACATAGACTGCACCCTTGTGCCATCACTATGATGCGTCCAAACAAAGATCTGTCTGCTTTCAAGATGATCGCCCTCCCATTTGATTTCACTTCTCTCTTCTTACATATATCACTGAATGTTTGCAGCTTGTTGGTTTTCACTGGGTCATGGAATTTCTTTGCTGGTGGGTCTTCCTCTAGTCTTTCATCCTTGAAGGTTGCATAGCATTGCTCACCAATCTCATATGCCTTCATCAGGTCAGAGGCAATGTCCTTGGGGGCTGCCTTTGCCGTAGAGATGCTAATGAGGTCCTGCTTCTCTGCAAATGGGTTGACCCATTCATGCATGAGGCTAACCACTGCTGAAACTGCTTCCTCATCTTTCTGGATTCTTGGCCGCTGTAGTTCCGCATGACAAAGCTCTGATTTTTTGCCTTGCACCATCTCCCTTAACTGTCCCAGGAATGCACTGTGGTGCTCAGCTGTTATGTAGTAACGCTTGATAGCTCCAGCATTCAGGCTGAACCGTGATGTGCCTCCAGGAGTCTGTGTGTCTTTGTTCACTGTGGCTTCAATCTGCAGAAAGCTTGAAGTTAATAACTCATCTCCTCTTACCTTAGGCCACGAACTTATTAATCACCCCTGTTGAGTTATTAACTGATGAGCTATTAACTTCAAACTTTCTGCATAATCACTCAAAGACTGGAACTGCATGTGCATGTAACGAGAGCTGTATAACTCATCTCCCTCTACCTTAGGCCACAAACTTATCAATTACCCCTGCTGTGGGCACTTTCTGGAGGTCCAAGATCCATGTGCTCCACGATTGCTGGACTAAGTGTGTAAATGTAGGAGGGGACTATGTTGAAAAATGAATGTGCTATGTTTTTAAAAATTGACTCCTTCTACCTTAGGCCACGAACTTATCAATCACCCCTCGTATTTTCATCCTCTAACTGTGGGCAGCCCACAAGTGTCGCCATGCTTCTGATATTAATATAGCTTATGCACAATTTACTAACCCTAACTCTTACATCTGACACACCTAGAAAAAAGGACACTTAAGTCAGAATGCTGTTTCTGGATTTCAGTTTGGCATTTAAAGCTGTTGTCCCACAGACCCTGGTGAACAAACTCCTACTCGGTCTAAATACACCACTGTGCAACTGGGTGTTGGGCTCCCTAATGAATCGACCTTAGATAGTCAAGATGCACAACGGGTCCTCCTCCCCATCATCTTCAACGGGGGATTTCCCCCAGTGCTGTGTGCTGATCGTACTGCTGTACACCTTGCTCACAAGGAGGTGGAAGAACAGCCTCTTCTTCCATGTCAAAAAGACAAAGGAAATGGTCTTCAACTTCAGGTTCCGAACCCACACACCCCTCTTCACATCAGCAGCTCAGCAGTGGAACCTGTGGGATTGTCACACCCCTGGGGGTGCACACCTCACACAGCCTCTCCTAGTCCCAGATCACATCTTTCACAATCAATAAAGCTCACTAATGCCCCTGCTTTCTGAGATGTCTGAAGAGAGCTGGACTATGGACATTGCAACTTTCTACAGATGCACAGTTGAGAGCATCTTAACATGACGCATCACTGTGTGGTATGACGACTGCACTGCGGAGGACATGAGGGCTCTATAACAGGTAGTTAAGTCTGCCTAACACATCACCCACCAACTAGCCAACCCACCATAAAGTACATAAATACAGAAAAGTTCCAGAAAAGAGCCATCAATATCATGAAGAATTTCACCAGCCCTGCTCATGGACTGTTTGTCCCACTCCAGTCAGGGAAGAGCCTATGCAACATCCACACCAGAACTACCAGACTCAAAAGCATATACTACTGCTAAGCCAACAGGCTGACCAACATCTCCACCTATTAATCCATCCCACCACCACTACTCTATCATATCCTGTCAGAGCCCTCTTATGTACAGATACCCTCGTACCCAGCATCACTTTATGTACATGCAATCAGTCTATGTATATAAGCTCATCTTATGTATTTATATTTATTGTGTTCTTTATAGTTATTGTGTTTTTTTATGCAGCATGGATTCGGAGTAACAATCATTTCGTTCTGTGTATGGAAGAATGACAACAAACAATCTTGAATCTTAGGTATGTTGGCGGAAACTGGAGCACTCAAGGGAGACCCATCCAGTCATGAGGAGAAAGTACAAACTCCTTGCAGAGAGCAGTGGGATTTGAACCCTGATCTTACAGCTGAGATTTCACAAATGAGACAATGCCATGCCCACAACTGGTTACTCAGAAAGCCCTGAAGGTCCTTATTGCAGCTATAAGGCACTGTGGATTAATGTTCTTCACCTCACATTGATGGATGAGATACCCTATGGTTTTCAGTAGATTTCACTTACACCGATCAAAAATTGGGAATATTGGACTGATTGATGCGAATCAGACCTCATATCAATGGATTTAGATTGTGACCCTAAATTAAATTCTTGACTTATCTATTTAATATTGAAGGGTTAATATTATGATTTCATGTTAACATTTGTACTTTTTGTGTTATATGTTACATTGAGATTAGAGCAGAAGTCACGTAAAAATATTCAATAATGTTTAATATCATTTATTATGATTTATATTTTAAATCTACTGTATCTCAGCCTAATTAATTATTTAGGGTTATTACTAATCCTAGATTAGATTATCACATTATATAAATTGTCCCTGAATCTATTTGACTCTCTACTTTTCCTTCTTGCTACATATGCACATACTGAGGTGACACCATTTGTACCAGAGACCTGCCCCCAAATATATATAGCAGATACCCTTTCTTTCTTTTTCAATCTTTTTATTAGTTTCATAAAATATAAACATAACATAGCAATAATACAAAATTGTTAGAAATACATTGTTATACTTAAGACGAGTAATTATAAAACCAAATAGTATAAATTGACAAAAATCCCAATCATGTATGATAGCAATGAATAATACAGGACAAAAGAAAAATAACTGGAGAAAAATCATGAAAAAGAAAAAAAAATAAAAAAAAACAAACCCCACCCCAAAAAAAAACTAATCTAAACAGAATTAGTCAACTAAACTAAAAAGACGGGCAATTTTAACAACGTAAAAATGGAAGAAAAGAAAAGCAGATATCCAAGTAATGTCTCTGAATTTGGATATCCACTCCAGTTACTTCTGGAGAGGATAGCCAAAGAGTCAGTACAGGAACTACTGGTAAATGCTCTATGCAGTCACCTGTCTAGCTGATGAACAGAATCACAAATTCATGAAAAACTGTAGATGCTGGAAATCCAAGCAACATGCACAAAATGCTGGAGGAACTCAGCAGGCCAGGCAGCTTCTATGGAAAAGAGTAAACAGTCAATGTTTCGGACCGAGACCCTTCATCGAGGCTGGGAAGGGTCTTGGCCCGAAACATCGACGGCTTACTCTTTCCCATAGATGCTGCCTGGCCTGCTGAGTTCCTCCAGCATCTTGTGTGTGGTGATGAGCAGAACTTCAGGTTTATGAGGTAATATGTCCTAATTGCATGACATAAGGCTTACTGTTTAAATTACTCCATTGTTTTTGTATTGGATCAAAGTATGAGTGGGCAGCAAATCTCAAAAAGCTTAAAGCAAGAAAAGAAAAGAATCCTTCCTAATTGTTTGGTTTGAAATGAATTATAGCCAAGATATTTAAACCAACTGTGAGAGAAGTTGTCACTGTTTCATCAAAATGTTGTGCTTTCTAGGTTACCCTTTAGAGGACAAATTGGAACGATACCTGTGGAGCAGTTGCAGTGTTCTTTAAAGTGCTTGCCACAACACAGATGAGGAATGCTTTCATGTTTGTAATGGTACATGAGGACCATAAGTCATAGGAGCACAATTAGGCCATTTGACCTATCAAGTCTGCTGATTTATTATCCCTCTCAACCTATTCTCCTGCCTTCTCCCTGTAACCTTTGACACCCTTACTATTCAAGAACCTATCACCTTCTGCTTTAGCTAGATAGATAGGTAGATAGATACCTTATTGATCCCAAAGGTCACAGTAGCATTACAAGTGAACAAACATCAACATTAGAAGAGAAGTAGAAAGAATTAAAAAAAAAGTTACCACAAACAGTCTAACAGGAGAGGGCCATCACCTATCTGACTATAGGTTGACTCATAATAGAGTCTAATGGCCGAGGGTAAGAATGACCTCATATTGCGCTCTTTAGAGCAGCGCAGTTTTCTTAAGTCTATTAATAAAAGTGCTCCTCTGTTCAGCCAAGGTGGCATGCAGGCGGTGAGAAACATTGTCCAGAATTTCCAGGACTTTCCATAGGGTCCTTTGTTCTACCACAGCCTCCAGTGTGTCCAGTTTGACTCCTACAACAGAGCCAGCTTTTCTAATTAGCTTATTGAGCCTTTTGGCATCACCTGTGTTGACACCATTGCTCCAGAACACCACCGCATAGAAGATTATACAGGCGACAGCAGGCAGGTAGAATATGTGAAGGAGAGGTCTGCATACTCCAAAGGACCTCAGTCTCTTCATGAAGTAGAGGTGACTGTGCCCCTTCTTGTACACAGCCTCTGGTTTGGTCTGACATCCAGGTGCACCCCCAAGTATTTGTAGGTCTTCACCATATCCACGTCCTCACCATCAATAGTAACAGGGAGCAGTGCATGCATAGTTTTCCTAAAGTCTATCACTATTTCCTTTATCTTACTGACGTTGAGCTGCAGATGATTCAGCTTGCACCTTTTGACAAAGTCCTCTACGACAGCCCTGTATTCATCCTCCCATCCTCTTTATACACCCAACTATTGCTGAGTGATCGGAGAAATTCTCCTTATCTCTGTTCTGAAGGGCATCCTTCTATTCAGAGAGTAAAGACAAAACTAGAAAATGTGAATTCAGGGGATTATACTATGTTCTCTCCCTCAATCTCATTTTCTCTGATTGGAGGAAATAGAATTGTCCAAAGAAGAATGCAGTACCTCAATTTTCCCATCTTGTCTTCTGTTCTTGTACATTTACATTCAAGACTGGCAATATGCTCTACTGCAAGTGCAGCACCAGAATGGACCAGTACTAGTGAGAACAGTGATGGTACTGGAATTCAGTGCTTTCAGCCATATAGAACTAAACAGCTACAGTATACTTGACTCTGAAAATCCTTTCAAACATCAGTGACCTTGTCCATAGAAAAGTATTATCTGTACTTTCATTGGTAAAATGGCTGTGAGTCTCAGAGATAACATCAATCCAGTTACTACAACTATAAATACTCCACTGGCTAGCTGCATTTTGTTGCTATTCTGCTGGCACCTGAATACTTGTCACCTGAGGCTTTTTTCCCCACGCAATGCTTTCAACCTTCAAAGAGTTACACTCAGCTGTTGGAGTGGTATTCTACAAAGCATGGAGAACAGGTTACATCTGCATCTCAGCGTCAGCTCTGGTGAATTGAAAACACTCTCATTTTTGAGCCAGAAGGTTGTGGAGTAAATTTGTGCTCCTGAAACTTGAGTTCAAACATATCTACACTGATGCCTTAGTGTGGTACTGAAGGAATGGAAAATGGTGGCAGGTGATATTGTTCCTCTCAGCTAGATGGAAAAATTCCTTGGCAATATTTAGAAGAAAAGCAAGGATGTTGTCTTTAGTGTTTAGATGGAATAATAAATTATAAGATATGCTGTTTCATCTCATTGCTCTTCATAGGGGCTTGCTTGTGTAAAGTTGGCTGGCCAATTTTCAACTTAACAACAGCAGCAAAATATCAAAGGTGCTTTATTATCTGAAGCCTGCAGTAATGGGATAAACTGTTTCAACACACAGATGGATCTATCACTGCATGAACATTGCACTGTCCATCCACTATAGTGTGTCTCTGTTCCTGTTCAATTCTTCTGTTACTAATGCCTGTTTCTGGTCCCTTTATATCAAACTCTAGGCTCTTGAGTTGCATCATATTTACTACCCATTGATAGCTTGAATTCACTCCTTTCAAGCACTACAAACTTCACCAAATTTGGGTGAGCATCTGGGGGACAGTGACCACCGCTCCCTGGCCTTTAGCATTATCATGGAAAAGGATAGAATCAGAGAGGATAGGAAAATTTTTAATTGGGGAAGGGCAAATTATGAGGCTATAAGGCTGGAACTTGCAGGTGTGAATTGGGATGATGTTTTTGCGGAGAAATGTACTATGGACATGTGGTCGATGTTTAGAGGTCTCTTGCAGGATGTTAGGGGTAAATTTGTCCCGGTGATGAAGATAAAGAAAGGTAGGGTGAAGGGACCATGGGTGACAAGTGAGGTGGAAAATCTAGTCAGGTGGAAGAGGGCAACATACATGAGGTTTAGGAAGCAAGGATCAGATGGGTCTATTGAGGAATATAGGGAAGCAAGAAAGGAGCTTAAGAAGGGGCTGAAGAGAGCAAGAAGGGGGCATGAGAAGACTTTGGCAAGTAGGGTAAAGGAAAACCCCAAGGCATTCTTCAATTATGTGAAGGATGACAGGAGTGAAGGTAGGACCGATTAGAGATAAAGGTGGGAAGATGTGCCTGGAGGCTGTGGAAGTGAGCAAGGTCCTCAATGAATAATTCTCTTCGGTATTCACCAATGAGAGGAAACTTGATGATGGTAAGGACAATATGCGTGAGGTTGATGTTCTGGAGCATGTTGATATCAAGGGAGAGGAGGTGTTGGAGTTGTTAAAATACATTAGGATGGATAAGTCCCCGGGGCCTGATGGAATATTCCCCAGGCTGCTCCATGAGGTGAGGGAAGAGATTGCTGAGCCTCTGGGTAGGATCTTTATGTCCTCATTGTCCACGGGAATGGTACCGGAGGATTGGAGGGAGACGAATGTTGTCCCCTTGTTCAAAAAAGGTAGTAGGGATAGTCAGGGTAATTATAGACCAGTGAGCCTTACGTCTGTGCTGGGAAAGCTGTTGGAAAAGATTCTTAGAGATAGGATCTCTGGGCATTTAGAGAATCATGGTCTGATCAGGGACAGTCAGCATGACTTTGTGAAGGGCAGATCATGTCTAACAAGCCTGATAGAGTTCTTTGAGGAGGTGACCAGGCATATAGATGAGGGTACTGCAGTGGATGTGATCTATATGGATTTTAGTAAGGCATTTGACAAGGTTCCACACAGTAGGCTTATTCAGAAAGTCAGAAGGCATTGGATCCAGTGAAGTTTGGCCAGGTGGATTCAGAATTGGCTTGCCTGCAGAAGGCAGAGGGTCGTGGTGGAGGCAGTACATTCAGACTGGAGGATTGTGACTAGTGGTGTCCCACAAGGATCTGTTCTGGGACCTCCACTTTTCGTGATTTTTATTAATGACCTGGATGTGGGGGTAGAAGGGTGAATTGGCAAGTTTGCAGACAACACAAAGGTTGGTGGTGTGTAGATAGTGCAGAGGATTGTCAAAGATTGCAGAGAGACATTGATAGGATACAGAAGTGGGCTGAGAAGTGGCAGATGGAGTTCAACTCAGAGAAATGTGAGGTGGTACACTTTGGAAGGACAAACTCCAAGGCAGAGTACAAAGTAAATGGCAGCATACTTGTTAGTGTGGAGGAGCAGAGGGATCTGGGGGTACATGTCCATAGATCCCTGAAACTTGCCTCACAGGTGGATAGGGTAGTTAAGAAAGCTTATGGGGTGTTAGCTTTCATAAATCGAGGGATAGAGTTTAAGAGTCGCGATGTAATGATGCAGCTCTATAAAACTCTGGTTAGGCCACACTTGGAGTACTGTATCCAGTTCTGGTTGCCTCACTATAGGAAGGATGTGGAAGCATTGTAAAGGGTACAGAGGAGATTTACCAGGATGCTGCCTGGTTTAGAGAGTATGCATTATGGTCAGAGATTAAGGGAGCTAGGGCTTTACTCTTTGGAGAGAAGGAGGATGAGAGGAGACATGATAGAGGTGTACAAGATAATAAGAGGAATAGATAGAATGGATAGCCAGCGCCTCTTCCCCAGGGCACCACTGCTCAATACAAGAGGACATGGCTTTAAGGTAAGGGGTGGGAAGTTCAAGAGGGATATTAGAGGAAGGTTTTTTACTCAGAGAGTGGTTGGTGCGTGGAATGCACTGCCTGAGTCAGTGGTGGAGGCAGATACACCAGCGAAATTTAAGAGACCACTAGTCAAGTATACGGAGGAATTTAAGGTGGGGGCTTATATGGGAGGCAGGGTTTGAGGGTCGGCACAACATTGTGGGCCAAAGGGCCTGTACTGTGCTGTACTATTCTATGTTCTATGTTCTAAAAGTAGAACATAATCACACGAGATTCTGCATATGTTGGAAATACTGAGCAAAACTCACAAGATGCTGGAAGTCAGAAAGTCAGGCAGTATTTATGGAAGGAAATAAACTGTCAACATTTCATGACAAGACTCTTCATCAAGACTAGAAAGCTTGGGGGCAGAAGTCAGAATAAGAAGACTGAATACCTTGGCTATAATTCATTTCAAACCAAACAACTATGAAAGAGTTTTCTTTTCTTGCTTTAAGCATTTTGAGATTAGCCAAGGCCTTTAACGAGTAACATCTACTTCACAATATTTCATTTGCTGTTCAGCCTTACTTTGATCCAATATAAAAATAATGTAATTTAAACAATAAGCCTTACTTCATACTGTTAGAACATATTATCTCATAAATCTCATAAGCCATTATCTCATCAACACACACAAAATGCTGAAGGAACTCAGCAAGCCAGGCAGTATCTACGGGAAAGTGTAAACAGTTGACACTTTGGGACAAAGCTTTTCCCAGCCCTGATGAAGGGCCTCAGCCAAAATGTTGGCTGTTTACTCTTTTCCATAGTTCTTATTGTGTTTGTGGTTCTGTTCATCATTTAGACAGGGAGCTGCCCAGACAGTGGGGGGAGGGGGCAAAGTACCAGACAGCTTGCTCAGTGGGAGCACACTTGGTTAATATAGAGCATCCACTCCGACATCACTTCACTAGCTATACCAGCGCATTAAGGCAAATATCTAATCAGCCAATCATGTGGTAGCAACTCAATGCATAAAAACATGTAGACATGGTTAAGAGGTTCAGTTGTTACACAGATTGAAGAGCAGAATAGGAAACAAATGACTCTGATTGTGGAATGATTGTTGGTGCCAGACGGGGTGGTTTGAGTACCTCAGAAGCTGCTGATCTCCTGGAATTTTCATGCACAACAGTCTCTAAAGTTTATAGGGAAAAGGTGTGATAAACAAAAAAAGATCCAGTGAGTGGCAGTTCTATGGGCAAGACACTTCGTTAATGAGAGCGATCGCAGGAGAATGGCCAGACTGGTTCAAGCTGGCAGGAAGCCATCAATAACTCAAATAACCATACATTGCAACAGTGGTGTGCAGAACAGCATCTCTGAATGCACAGCATATTACACCCTTGAAGTAGGTGGGCTACAGCAGCAGAAGACTATGAACATATACTCCATAGCCACTTTATTGGGTACAGGAAGTACAGAGCTGTACCTCTAAATAAAATAAAATAAATTATTTCCAAGCTCCACCTTGGACAATGTTTAATGCCTGGAAGATTTACTCAGAATCAGCAGAATCAATATCTTCCTACCCTTTTTGTGTATAGACATGTGCTGTGAATACATTTTAAAACAGAAAGTCCTAGACAGATTACAAGAATGACTGCAATTAATTGCCTTTTCAACAATTTATACATTAGATAAGTAACAATTGCCTTGAACAAATAAATTATGCAGATATAAACCATCAAAAGATACTTGTTGGTTATACAACATTCTATTAATTGAATCTAGGTTTAGATCTTTTCAGTTATAGCTTAAGTGATTGAAATAATCAGGGCATGGTAAATTACATTTTATGTTAAAAGCACAAAGCTATTAATGGTTATCAGCAAATAGCCATTGCTTTACATATGCCTGCAAGGTTTAATACATACCTTGTATTCTGACAATTACTTGAATAATTTCAGAGTGGGAATTATTATGAAAGCTGAGCACCGTGATTTGTCAGCTCAAAAGCACTTGATTAAAAATCAACTTCAAAATGTCAACAAAAGCAACTATGTCTTGTGCTTACTGTATATTAAATTTTTAATGAAGCTAAATTTTCATGAGCACCCTCAAACAAAATTTCACACAAAGGATACAGAATGAGATTTTAGAGCAAATCACTGAAAACTTCCTTTAAAAGGTAAAGTTTAGCTTCTGAAAAGAGCAAAGATATACAGAATGAAACAGGGGTTTGGGAAGTACTGTAGATTCCAGATCTTAGGGCCTTGACTACTGAAGGCACTGCTGATATGGCTGTTCAAATATGTATAGAAACATAGAAACATAGAAAATAGGTGCAGGAGTAGGCCATTCGGCCCTTCGAGCCTGCACCGCCATTTATTATGATCATGGCTGATCATCCAACTCAGAACCCCACCCCAGCCTTCCCTCCATACCCCCTGACCCCCGTAGCCACAAGGGCCATATCTAACTCCCTCTTCAATATAGCCAATGAACTGGCCTCAACTGTTTCCTGTGGCAGAGAATTCCACAGATTCACCACTCTCTGTGTGAAGAAGCTTTTCCTAATCTCGGTCCTAAAAGGCTTCCCCTCTATCCTCAAACTGTGGCCCCTCGTTCTGGACTTCCCCAACATTGGGTACAATCTTCCTGCATCTAGCCTGTCCAATCCCTTTAGGATTTTATACGTTTCAATCAGATCCCCCCTCAATCTTCTAAATTCCAACGAGTACAAGCCCAGTTCATCCAGTCTTTCTTCATATGAAAGTCCTGCCATCCCAGGAATCAATCTGGTGAACCTTCTTTGTACTCCCTCCATGGCAAGGATGTCTTTCCTCAGATTAGGGGACCAAAACTGCACACAATACTCCAGGTGTGGTCTCACCAAGGCCTTGTACAACTGCAGTAGTACCTCCCTGCTCCTGTACTCGAATCCTCTCGCTATAAATGCCAGCATACCATTCGCCTTTTTCACCGCCTGCTGTACCTGCATGCCCACTTTCAATGACTGGTGTATAATGACACCCAGGTCTCGTTGCACCTCCCCTTTTCCTAATCGGCCACCATTCAGATAATAATCTGTTTTCCTATTTTTGCCACCAAAGTGGATAACTTCACATTTATCCACATTAAATTGCATCTGCCATGAATTTGCCCACTCACCTAACCTATCCAAGTCACCCTGCATCCTCTTAGCATCCTCCTCACAGCTAACACTGCCACCCAGCTTCATGTCATCCGCAAACTTGGAGATGCTGCATTTAATTCCCTCATCCAAGTCATTAATATATATTGTAAACAACTGGGGTCCCAGCACTGAGCCTTGCGGTACCCCACTAGTCACTGCCTGCCATTCTGAAAAGGTCCTGTTTATTCCCACTCTTTGCTTCCTGTCTGCTAACCAATTCTCCACCCACACCAATACCTTACCCCCAATACCGTGTGCTTTAAGTTTGCACACTAATCTCCTGTGTGGGACCTTGTCAAAAGCCTTTTGAAAATCCAAATATACCACATCCACTGGTTCTCCCCTATCCACTCTACTAGTTACATCCTCAAAAAATTCTATGAGATTCATCAGACATGATTTTCCTTCCACAAATCCATGCTGACTTTGTCCGATCATTTCACCGCTTTTCAAATGTGCTGTTATCACATCCTTGATAACTGACTCCAGCAGTTTCCCCACCACCGACGTTAGGCTAACCGGTCTATATTTCCCCGGTTTCTCTCTCCCTCCTTTTTTAAAAAGTGGGGTTACATTAGCCACCCTCCAATCCTCAGGAACTAGTCCAGAATCTAACGAGTTTTGAAAAATTATCACTAATGCATCCACTATTTCTTGGGCTACTTCCTTAAGCACTCTAGGATGCAGACCATCTGGCCCTGGGGATTTATCTGCCTTCAATCCCTTCAATTTACCTAACACCACTTCCCTACTAACACGTATTTCGCTCAGTTCCTCCATCTCACTGGACCCTCTGTCCCCTACTATTTCTGGAAGATTATTTATGTCCTCCTTAGTGAAGTATGTGGTCAATGTTTCCAGGGATATTAAGAAAGGAGAATTTGATGATCGTAAACTGAAAAAATACAAAAGGGAGGTGATCAGATAGTGTTATTGGAAAATATCTTTTCTTAGAACTTACATGCAGAAATATTGTGTCATTTGTCACATTCCTCTGTCCCCTCAGGTGAAGGCAAATAATGCATTGACAAAAATAGTACATCTGTGTTAAAGATATCGGATGGAATAAAAATCAAATGGACTACTTTGTCTCTGGAAGGACTTAAGCTCAAAGTTCAAAGTTCAAAGTAAGTTTATTATTAAAGTACATATCATCATCATCATCAAGTGCCATGCTCAGTTTGAGCTTTGACTGCCATGGCCCACACACTCCTGTTTTGGGTCAAGTGGATCAATTTATTGGTATTCATTTCCATTTCTCTGGCTGCTGTCTCCTTCATCATTTGTTCTTGCTTTCCTCCCTTCAATCTTTCCCATAATTATCGTGCATTCTAACTCCTCTTTCCTAATCACATGTCCAGTGAAGTTACATTGCCTTTTCATGATCTCATACATTATATCTCTTTTTGAGCTTGCTCTGATCATGACATCCTCATTAGATATTCGTTTCATCCATGATATTCTTTACATCCTCCTCAAAAACCACATCTCTGCTGCTACAATTCGTTTCCTCATGTTACTAGATATTGTCCAACATTCTGAGCCATATAACATAACTGGATAAACGTAACATTTCAGTACTCTGAGGTGGGTTGTCATGCCTGGTTTAGTATTGGTCAGTATACTCTTCATTCTCGTAAAGGTGTCTTTTGCCATCCCTATTCTTCTTTTGATCTCCATGTCATACCTGCCACCTGATGTCACCCAGCTTGCTAGTAGCAAAAGCTCTGTACTTGTTTTATGTCTTCCCTGTTTATTCTCAGCCAGCAGATAGGATTCTCCTTCTTTTTGGATATCACCATACATTCTGTCTTTTTGCAATTGATAGATAGACCCATTATTGCACTTTCTTCAACAATTATATCAATTAAGTTTTGTAGTTCTTCATCCGTATTTGCAATTAACACAGTGTCATCTGCATATCTGAAATTATTGATGTTTTTGCTGCCAACTTTGATTCCCCAGATGTCTCTTATTTTTTGTAATATTGTTTCACTGTACACATTGAATAAATCAGAGGAGAAAACACACCCTTGTCTAATGCCGCTCTTGATTTTCATAAACTGACTCACTTCTCCATCTGTTCTTACAGCGGCAGTTTTTTCTTAGTACAGATTTCTGATTAGGCAGAGGTCTTTCAAATCTAGTTCCAGAGTTTTCTGTAATATTTCAAATAACTTATTGTGCTTCACCTTAAAGTACACATACATCACCATATACAACCCTGAGATTCATTTCCTTGCAGGCATACTCCATAAATCCAATAACCATAATAGAATCAATGAAAGAAGCACAAACAGAGCGGACAAACAGAGCACTAAAGATAACAAACTGTGTAAGTACAAAATGAAGGAAAAAATAAATAATAATAGAGAAGTAATAAATATTTAGAACATGAGATGAAGAGTCCTTGAAAGTGAGTCCATAGGTTGTGGGAACAGTTCAGTGATGAGGCAAGTGAAGTTCTGTGAATCTATCCCATCTGGTTCTGGAGCTTGATGGTTGAGGGGTAATAACTGTTCCTGAACCTGTTGGTGTGAGCCCAGAGGCTCCTGTACCTTCTTCCTGATGGCAGCAGTGAGAAGAGAACATGGCCTAGATGGTGGGCATCCCTGTTGCTGCTTTCCTGTGACAACAGTCCATGCAGATGTGCTCAATGGTGGGGAGGGCTATGCCCATGATGGACTAGGCCATATCCACTACTTTTTGTAGGATTTTCCCTTTAAGGGCATTGGTGATTCCGTACCAGGCTGTGATGTAGCCAGTTAATACACTCTCCACTACACAATTATGGACGTTCGTCTAAGTTTTAGATGTCATGCTAAATCTTCGCAAACTCTTAAAGAAGTAGAGGCGATGCTGTGCTTTCTTTGTAATTGCACTTATGTGGTGGTCGTAGCACAGGTCCTCTGAAATACTAACACCTAAGAATTTCAAGTTGCTGACCCTCTCCTCCACTGATCCGCCAATGAGGTCTGGCTGATGTGCCTCTGGCTTCCTTCTCCTGAAGACAATAGTCAGCCTCCTGGTCTTGCTGACATTGAATGAAAGGTTGTTGCTGTGGCACCGCTCAGCCAGATTTTCAGCCTTCCTCCTAAATGCTGATTCGTCACCACCTTTGATTCAGCCTCTGACAGTGGAGTCATCAGCAAACTTAAATATAGCATTGGAGCTATGCTTAGCCACACAGTCATAAGTGCAAAGTGAGTAGAGCAGGGGGCTAAGCACACAGCCCTGTGGTGCACCTGTGCTGATGGAGATCATGGAGGAGATGTTGTTGCCAATCCATACTGACTGGGGTGTTCAAGGGAGGAAATCAAGGATCCAATTGACCAAGATATCTTGAAGCCAAGTTCTTGAAGCTTATTGATTAGTTTTGAGGGGATTATAGTATTGAGTGGCGAGCTGTAGTCAATAAGGAGCATCCTGATGTATGCATCATTGCTGTACATACGTTCTAAGGCTGAGTGAAGAGCCAATGAAATGGCATCTATTGTGGACCTGTTGTTCTGGTAGGCAAATTGGAGCAGATTCAAGCTGCTTCCCAGGCAGGAATTGATATGTTTCTTCACCAACCTCTCAAAACACTTCATTACTGTGGATGCAAGTGCAACTGGTCAATAGTCATTGAGGCAGGTTACCATGTTCTTCTTAGGCACCGGTACAATTGAAGCTTGTTTAAAGCAGGTGGGTATCTCAGTCTGCCAAAGCGAAAGGTTAAAGATCTCGGTGAACACTCCAGCCAGTTGATCAGCACAGGTCTTTCGTACTTGGCCAGATACCCCATCTCGGCTGCACGCTTTCCATGGGCTCACGCCAGCCTCGGAGTCTGAAGTTCCAGGATGATCAGGGCTGTGGGAGTTTGTGATGGGTCCTCCATGTTTTGAGGGCCATAAATATGCATTTTGGCTGTTTTCTGTAGATGGGTTAGAGTTTCACTAGTCTATAAGTTTCAGTAATTCTATAGTTTCAATAAGTGCTAAATGACCTTTTCTACTTCTAGGCACAACCCAATGTCTCAACACATCTGCTACACAAGAACAGGATATGTTGCTAGAAGAGGGAAGAAAGGCTTTCAGTAGCAGACTACAAGCACTAAGGTCTTTCAGCATCAATTCTCCACATGGAACATCAGCTGTGGACATTCATATCACAAAGTCCACGATCAGTGAATACTGTGTGTGCATTTTTCTTACAAGATGTGGTTGAGGTGAGCTTGCTTCCAGAATATATTCTGTTGCCCAATTCTACCATCAAAGTATCAGAGTACATACACGTCACCACACATAACCTTAAGATTCTTTTTCTGTGGGCATACTTAGCAAATCTATAGAACAGTAACTGTAAACAGGATCTGTAAACTATTAACAACTATGCAAATACAGATAATAAATAAAGAACAATAAATAACAAGCATGAAATAACAATATAACAGAGTCCTTAAATGAGTGTAGTTATCCCTCTTTTGTTCAAGAGCCTGGTGGTTGAAGGGTAGTAACTGCCTTGAACCTGGTAGAATGGGTCCTGAGATACTTGTACCTTCTACATGATGGCAGCAGTGAGAAAAGAGCATGGCCTAGGTGCTGAAGATCTTTGATGATGGACGCTGCTTTTCTACGGCAACGTTACGTGTGGATGTGCTCAATGTTTGGGAGGGTTTACCCGTGCTATACTGGGCCAAATCCACCACTCGTTTTTGCAGGATTTTCCACTCAGAGGCATTGGTGTTCCCATAGCTGGCTGCAAAGCAGCCAGTCAGCACACTTTCCACCACACATCTATAGAAGTTTGCCATGGTTTTTGATGACATGCCAAACCTCCGCTAACTCCTGAGGAAGTGGAGGCGCTGTTGTGCTTTCTTTGCAGTTACATTTATATGATGGGTCCAGGATATGTCCTCTGAGATAGTTACACACAGGAATTTAGTTATTGATCCTCTCCACCTCTGATCTTCCGATGATTACGGGCTCATGGACCTCTGGTTTCCCTCTCTTGAAGTCTACTATCAGTTCCTTGGTCTTACTGATATTCAATGAAAGGTTCTTGTTATGACCCCACTCAGCCAAGTTTTCAATCTCCCTCCTGTATGCTGATTCATCACCCCCTTTGATACAGCTCACAACAGTGGTGTCATCAGCAAACTTGAATATGGTGTTGGAGCTGTGCTTAGCCACACAGTCATAGATGTAAAGCGAGTAGAGCAGAGGGCTAAGTACACATCCCTGCAGTGATCTTGTGCTGATGGAGATTGTGGAAGAGATGTTTTTGCCAATCTGAACTGACTGGAGTCTACGACGGAGGAAATCCAGGATACCATAGGCACAGCTTCACTTGTAAGTGTAAGAGAAGTAAAGTTATTTCATTTTCATGCACTTTCTCCTTCCCCCCCCCCAAGAAGCAAAGAGCTCCATCAATCAGTAAACATCTGTTTTGTGCAGAAAATCTCCCATTGAGACATGCTTCTGACTTAGTTTCCATTCTTATGGATTTAGTGAAGCAGAGAGGGAGAACAGTAGAAAGCCGGGTTGGGGCAGAGACAGTAATCAACCACACTAAAGTGATTGCACTTTCCCAGCTACAGGGTGTCATGCCGTCCACAGTACGTGACAATAAAACATTTATCTGAAAGTGCCGACCATTTCAAGAGTCGAAATGGATGTTGTTCATTGAATTTCTGCACAATATGTAATTCAGACCACCTCTTATGCTTATTAATGCCTGCTACCTTGGAAACAGCCAGTGATTTATGTATCCGCACTCACAACTGTGCTCCACAGAAATAATAACTCAACAAATCTTTCACATTTTCAAATCCCTATTTCCATTACCTGGTGAAGTTGATCCTTGCTGTGTGGAGTGCAATTCCAGTAGTACACTGTATCTTCGACGAGCTGGCTGTGACAAATGGATTGCTGTTTTCATCTGCAAAAGAATAGGCAGAAGTTAGAACCAAATGACCACATTCAGGAAGGAAATGCTCAGCAGAGACGAGGAGATTCTGGACAACTAAACACACATGCATGCAGGAAGATAGAAATACTCAAAGGTTTCAAGGGTATATTTAATGTCAGAGAAATGTATACATATACACCCTGAAATGCTTTTTCTTTGAAACCATCCACGAAAACAGAGGAGTGCACCAAAGAATAGTCTATAGAGATCTCAGCAACAGCAGGAGAGGGAAATGGGAGAGAGTGGAAAACATCAAGTTCCTTGGGATGCAGATCTCAGACAATCTCACCTGGTCCAGCAACACCACGGGGATTGTGAAACGGGCCCAGCAGAGGTTGCACTTTCTGAGGAAGCTTAAACAAGCATCACTCCCCACTAACATCTTAACTGCATTCTACAGAGGCGTGGTTGAGAGTGTGCTGACCTTTTGCATCACAACCTGGTACTCCAGCTGCAGTGCTGTCGACAAAAAAGCCTTGCAGAGGGTGGTTAGGGGAGCAGAGAAGGTTATTGGGGTCTCCCTACCTTCTGTCCAAAACCTCTTTCAGAGTCGATGCCTCCAGAAGACACGGTACATCATTAAAGACCCTCACACCCTCTCCATGTACTGTTTGTTCTTCTGCCATCAGGCAAACGTTACAGGAGCATCAAAACTAAAACCACAAGGCTACTAAACAGCTTCCTCCCACAGGCAGTCAGACTGCTAAATAGTTGCTCTGCTTTGGACACTTTTAACTTGCACTGGACACTTATAACTTGATTTTAACTGACACGTAGCTGTTGTGTTTTACTATTTATTGCTATGTTTATTATTTAGTGTTGCGTTTGTTATGTTATGATTGCACTGCTCTTGGGAAACGCTGTCTCATTCTGCCCTGCAGAGCTGATGTACGGTTAGAATGACAATAAAGTTTATTGAATCTTTGAATCTTTGAAAAGGACCTTATCAGGAGTAAAGATTAAAGATTATCTTTATTTGTCACAAGTACATCAAAACAGTGAAATGTGCCACCTTTGGGTCAATGGCCAACACATTGACAATGTTGGCTGCCCACGAGAATTTGGTGCCAGCATAGCATGCCCACAAATTACTAACCCAAATCATATATCTTTGGAATGTGGAAGGAAACCCACGCAGTTACAGGAAGAAGTACGAACTCCTTACCCACAGCAGTGGGATCTGAACTCTGATCGCTAATTGCTGGCACTGTAAAGTGCTGCACCAACTGATACACTGCCATGCTGCCATTGGTACAGAAATAGGGCAGGGAACTGTCACTCAGAATTGGATACCACCTCAAGAGCAGCCTTGCTAGAGACTCCTACGTCCCAAGGATTCACAACGGGGAAAGAAATTTAATTACTCACTTTTTCCCAGTAGCTTATTTTTATTTCTACTACCTTTATTCATCTGCCAATCTAGATCATTTTGAATATTGATATAGCTTCTGCCTCAAATACTAATTCTGGAAGTGAATTCCCCCTGTGCGAAACATTCTTGTGTATGTTGCATGGTCTCGGCATTGATGTACTGCTGAAAGTTGAAAACGTAACCTAGGGCAATTTTCTACAGATTTTTGGTGACTAAGCACTCCTTATGAAATTTGTGGCTTGATGGGATTTTGGTTTTCTAGATTTAAATTCCCCAGATGTATAAATTATCTGTGGTCAGCCTTCTAATCCCCTTGGTCTGAAAAACAGCATTCACTCACAAATCAGCCTAGTTTTACCGATGCAATAAACCAATCTGCAAGAGAAACACAGCTGGATGAACAACATCTGTGCGGGAAAACAAATTACCGACATTTTGGCTTGAAACCCTGCATAAGGTTTCAAATCGAACCATTGACAGTTTCTTTCTCTTCTACCGCTCCCTCCCTCCTTCCCCCACAGACGCTGCTCATCTCCTGAGTTTTTCCAGCAGATTATTCGTTGCCCAGATTCCAACATCTGCAGTCTCTTATATCTCTTCTCTTTTTGTTCCTGGATGAGAAATTAGTCCCTGCAGGTTTTCCTATATTGACACTGAGGGAAGTCATACCACCTTTTAAATTCAAACCAGTTCTCAAAGCTACCCCATCGGTCCCTTATCCCTTTTTATTATTTATTGAGGTACAGCATGAAGTAGGCCCTTCTAGCCCTTCAAGCTGCACCTACCAGCAATCCCTGATTTAATTCTAGCCTAATCACGAGACAATTCACAATGACCAATCAACTTACCAACCGGTATGTCTACGGACTGTGGGAGGAAACCGGAGCACCTGGAGGAAACCCACATTATCACAGGGAGAACGTATAAACTCCTTACAGGCAGCAGCGGGAATTGAACCTGGGTCACCTGTACTGTAAAGCGTAATGCTAACCACTACTATGATGCTTCTTTAAACTCTCCACCCCTTCAATTTATTCTTACTTTCACAAGCACATCATCTCCTTTGATTCTTCATGTGATTTATAAAGCTAAAGATTATAAATATATAAAGATTAGCATTATTTGCCACATGTACATGAAACATCCAGTGATTAGATTACGAGGACATGCAGTCCCCTTTTATTGTCATTTAGTAATGCATTGCATTAAGAAATGATGCAATGTTTTACCAGAATGATACCATGGAAACACATGACAAACCGACTTAAAAACTAACAAAAACCACATAATTATAACATATAGTTACAACAGTGTAAAGCAATACAGTAATTTGATAAGAACAGACCATGGCACGGTAATAGTCTCAAAGTCTCTCGAAAGACCCATCATTTCACGCAGACGGTGAACCTCCAGCGCCACCAACTTGCCGATGCAGCATCCTGGAAGCATCCGACCACAGTCCGACTCCGAGTCCATCCGAGAACTCCGAGCCTCCGACAAGCTCTCCGACACCGAGCACCATCTCTGCTGAGCGCTTCGACCCCAGCCCCAACAACAGGCAATAGACAGAGCCGAGGATTTGGGGCCTTCCCCTCTGGTGATTCTTGATCGCCGGAGCAGTGGCAGCGAAGCAGGCATTTCAGAAGTTCCTCTGCACTTCTCACGGCTGTCTCCATCAAATCCGGATTGTGCCTGGCCCCCTGAGTTACATATAATCGATATCATTCGGAACGGAACGGCCACGCGCGCTGCGTCATGCCACCAGCTTCTCCTCTCTCCTCTCAGTGAAATGCATCACTCAAGAAGAATGAGAGGAGATCTCATAGAACCATATAATATTATGAAAGGAATAGATAAGGTAAAGGCAGAAAAGTTGTTTCCATTGGTAGGTGAGACTAGAACTAGGGGACATTGCCTAGGGAGTAGATTTAGGACAGAGATGAGGAGGAACTGCTTTTCCTAGAGAGTGCTGAATCTATGGAATTCTCTGCCCAATGAAGCAGTATATATATCTAAGACAAGGTTGGATAGATTTTTGCATAGTAGGGGAATTAAGGGTTGGGGAAAAGGCAGGTAGGGGGAGATGAGACCATGGTCAGATCAGCCATGATCTTATTGAATGGTGGAGCAGGTTCGATGGGCCAGATGGCCTACTCCTGCTCCTATTCCTTATGCTGTGTTATTATTAGTTGCATCAAATCAAATCAGTGAAGGTTATGCTGGGCAGCCTACAAGTGTTGACATGCTTCCAGCACCAAGATAGCATGACTGCAACTCACTAATCCTAACCGTTGTAATGTGGGAGGAAACCAGAGCACCAAGAGGAAACACACACAGTTGTGGGTAGAACATACAAGCTCCTCATAGGCAGTGGTGGGAGCCAAAACCCAATCTTAAATCTGGTGCTGTTAAGCAATTGCTCTAATCGCTATGTTCCCCTGCTACCCAGTTACAGTGTGACCATTTAACAAAGAAGCATACCTTAGGGAGTTAGAGGAAACTGGAGTACTTGAGGGAAAACCATGAAATCACAGGAAGAACATAAAAAACAGCACACAGATAACACCGAATGTCAGAATCAAACCCTGGTCCCTAAATCTGTGGGCTCCCATAACAGATTAATGATCTTTCCAATGCTGTTTGAAAAGCAAAAAAATGACACAAAATCAAAATTCAAACAACACACATCAAAGTTGCTGGTGAACGCAGCAGGCAAGGCAGCATCTCTAGGAAGAGGTACAGTCGACGTTTCGGGCCGAGACCCTTCATCAGGACTAACTGTGGCGTTCACCAGCAACTTTTTATGTGTGTTGCTTGAAATTCCTGCATCTGCAGATTTCCTCGTGTTTGCCGAAATCAAAATTCATGTGTATTTGCTCAAAAACAGTACTCTTGTGCTTCATTATATATTGGTACTCAGTTCCAGAAATAGTGGGCATTACTGAATGTAGTTCTGGCATCAGTAGAATTTGGACAGTGACCAATTGCTGAGCCGGTGTGTGAGAAGAGAGCTATCTTTTCAATCAGGTCCACGCTCAAGACTAAAAAGGCAGAATTTCGTTGCAGTTTCTTAGAGTTAGACTGAAACCAATCGCTGAACGGGTTTCATTAGAAAGGGCGAATAAAAATAATGCAAGAGTGAGCAGTCCGGCCGTTCTTGGAGTGGCCATTGTTCTGAGTGGGCTAGTGCTTGGAGTGGTTCTGGTTCATCAGGCTTGGGTAAGGTAAGAATCTGGTAAGTTTCTCTTTTTCTTCTCAATTCTTCACTCCTCATCTGTTAGGGCATAGTAGTGCAGTGAGAATGGTTCCGGGGGCAGTGTTTTCTACTGCGTGTGAGATGTGGGAAATCTGGGGCACCTCCAGCCTCCTGGATAATCATATCTGCATCAGCTTCACCAAGCTGCAGCTCTTCAGAGAAAGTGTTAAGGAATTGGAACTGCAGGTTGTTAATTTTTGGCTCATATGGGAGACTGAGGAGGTGATAGATAGGAGAGACATGGAGGTGGTCACCCCTGGGTTGCAGGAGGCAGGTAACTGGGTGACTGTCAGGAGAAGGAAGGGAAATGAGCAGCCAGCACAGAGTACCCCTGTGGCCATTCCCCTCAATAATGTGTACCACCTTGAATACCGCTGGGGAGGGCCACCTACCAGTGGGAAGCTGCAGTGACTGGGTCTCTGGCACTGAGTCTGGTGCTGTGGCTCAGAAGAACAGAGAGGAGAAGAGGACTGCAGTGGTGATAGGAGACCCCATAGCCAGAGGAACAGAGATGAGTTTGTAGGCGTGATTGGGACATTCAGGTGGTATGTTGCCTCCCAGGCGCCAGGGTCAGGGAAGACTCAGATCAGGTCCACGATATTCTCAATGGGGTGGGTGAGCAGTCTTGGTACGTATTGGCACCGATGTTTTCCATAGGAAAGGAGAGGAGGTGAGGAGAGATTTTAGGGAGCCAGGTAGCAAGCTGAAAATCAGGACCTCCAGGATAGTGATCTCTGGTTTGCTATCTGTGCCACGTGCCAGTGAGGGCAAGAATAGGATGATTTGGCAGCTGGATGAGTGGTTGAGAAACTGGAGCAGGGGGCAGGGGTTCAGATCTCTGGATCATTGGAGTCTCTTCTGAGGAAGGTAGAAACTGTACCAAAGAGATGGGTTACACCTGAACCCAAGGGGGACCAATATCCTTGCAGGCAGGTTTGCTAGAGCTGTTCAGGAAGGTTTCAACTCATTTGGCAGGGGGATGGGAACCGGATTGATAGGGCTAAAGATGAAGTAGTTAGTTTACAAACAGATGCAGTGTGTAGTGAGAATGTTAGGAAGCAGAGGCTGATGATAGGTCAAAATTACAATCAATGGGATGAGTTGCAATGTAAAAGGGGAACAAAATGATAAACGGTAATAAATACAGGGCTGAAGGTGTTATATTTGAATGCACGCAGTAGATGAACTAAAGTAAATGATCTTGTAGCAAAATTACAGACTGGCAGGCATGACATTGTGAGCATCACTGAATCATGGCTGAAGGAAGATTATAGCTGGGAGCTTAATCTCCAAGGATACACATTTTATTGAATGGACAGGCAGGTAGGCAGAGGGGTACTGTTGGTAAAAAAAATGAAATCAGATCATTAGAAAGAGGTAACATAGGGTCGGAAGATATTAAATTGTTTTGGGTAGAGCCAAGGAACTGCAAGGGTAAAAAGACCCTGATGGGAGTTATATACAGACCCCCAAATTGTGCTAAAAATGTGGTTTACAAATTACAATGGGAGATAGAAAATTCATGCCAAAAGAGCAATTTTACAATAGTCATGGGGGATTTCAATATGCAGGTAGACTGCGAAAATCAGGTTGGTGCTGGATTCCTAGAGGGGGTATTTCTAGAATGTTTAAGAGATGGCGTTTTATAGCAGCTCATGGTTGAGTCCAATAGAGGATCAGCTATTCTGGATTGGGTGGTGTCCATTGAACCAGAATTGTTTAGAGAGCTTAAGGTAAAGGAACTCTAAGCGGTGTGTGATCATTTTATGACTGAATCCACGTTGCACTTTGAGAAGGAGAAGCTAAAGTCAGATGTATCAGTGTTACGGTGGAGTAAAGGGAATTACAGAGGCATGGTAGGAAAGCTGGCCAAAACTTGAAAAAGAACTTTGGCAGGGATGCCGGCAGAGCAGCAGTGGCTGGAACTTCTGGCCGCAATTCGGAAGGTGCAGGAACTAAACATGCCAAAGAGAAAGAAGTATTCTAAAGACAGGTTGATACAATTGTGGCTTATAATAGAAGTCAAGGCCAATGTAAAAGCCAAAGAGAGGGCAAATAATAGAGCAAAAATTAGTGGGAGGTTAACCAACAGAAGGCAAATAAAAAAAGTCATTCGGAAGGAAAAGATGAAACATGAAGGTAAGCTAGCCAATAATATTAAAAAGGATACCAAAAGTTTCTTCAGCTACATAAAGCGCAAAAGAGAGGCAAGAGTAGATATTGGACCACTGGAAAATGATACTGGAGAGGCAGTAATGAGGGACAAGGAAGTGGTGGGCAAACTGAATAAGTATTTTGCATCAGTCTTTATTGTGGAAGGCGTTAACAGTATATCAAAAGTTCAAGTGTGCCAGAGGGCAGAAGTGTGTGAAGTTGCCATTACTAGGGAGAAAGTTCTTGGGAATCTGAAAAGTCTGAAGGTAGATAAGTCCCCTGGACCAGATGGTCTACCCCCATGTTCTGAAAGAGGTGGCTGAAGAAATTGAGAAGGCATTGCTAATGATATTTCATTAGTATTTAGATATCACTAAGGGTATGAGAGCAGTCGAGCATCGAACCAGAAGTCCCTACAAGGACAGTGAAAACAGCTGAGAGGATCATAGGGGTCTCCCTACCATCCAACAGGGACATTTATCAGGAGCGCTGCATACACAAGGTCCTTTGTATTATTAAGGATCCCACCCCTCCATCCAGCATCCTTTTTGACTGTCTACCACCAGCAGGAGACTACGATGCATAAATACAAGACTGGTTAGAATGAGAAACAGTTTCTTCCCTCAGGCCATTAGGCTTCTGAACTCCCAACCGCATCGTATTTGAAGTGTCATTGGTTAATCTGTTCCGTGCCTTACAATATTTAATATTAATGCACTTTATTTTGTTATTTATGTGTGATTTCTCTGTAGATTTTATCTGTACCTTCGTAAATTATCATCTGTTAAGTGTACTACTGTGCTTTACACCGTGGTTTGAAGAAATGTTGTTTCATTTATACGTACAATACATGGTTATATACATTATATACATGTATATCTTTAAATGGCAATAAACCTGACTTAACTTGACTTGATTGATTTCATTTTTTACCAACAGAGCAATGCCACCCCCTCTGCCTTTTGCCTGTCTTTCCAATACAATGTGTATCTTTGGACATTAAGATTCCAGCTATAATCTTCTTTCAGCCATGATTCAGTGAAGCCTGCAACATCATACCTGCCAGTCTACATCTGTGCTGCAAGTTCTTCTACCTTTTTCTGTATACTGCGCGCATTCAGTCCTGTATTGACACTTAGCAATTTTGTCCACCTTTTACATTGCAACTCACCCTGTTGACTGCATTTTTCACCTGTCAATAGTCTTTTACAACATTGCCCGTTTGTAAACCAGCTACCTCATCTTCAGCACCATCATCCACCTTTCCTACGACTCTTCTTGCATTGGAATATACGCAACTCAGGACATTAGTTGCACCTTCTGATTCCTAATCGTCTCTGAAGTCTTACCAACAGCTGCCTCCATAACCTCTCCACTAACTGTTCTGACACTCTGGTTCCCATCCCCTGCAGCTCTAGTTTAAACCTCACTGTGCAGCTTTAACAAACTTTCTCACTAGGATATTTCTCCCCCTCTAGTTCAGGTGCAAACCATCCCTTCAGTACAGATTCCACCTTCTCTGGAAGAGGAAACCAATGATCCAGCATGCCTCTTCACCTGCTTCCCTTCACAGTCACAGAGGCAGACTCAGTGCCAGATACCAGTCAACTTTGACTTTCCTCTGTTGTTGAGGGGGTTGGCCACAGGGGTACGGTGCTCTGGATCCTTCACCCCTTTCCCCTTCCTGGTTGCCACCTAATTTCCTATGTCCTTCACCTTAGGTCTGACTGCCTCTCCATATTTCCTATCTATTATTCATTCAGCCTCCCAAATTATTCAGAGTTCATTCAGCTCCAGCTCCAACTCCTTAACATCCCTACTTGTTGACATCTCTACTGTCCAAACTGAGAAGATATAAAGAAGGGAAGGCAACTTAACCTTGAGCTTTTATATTCTTTTGCTTCCTCTGACTAAAGCCTCGCTTCGCAGAAGCTTTGAAGAGCTAAAGCCTCAAGATCACCGCTCTGACTCTGTCCACTCAGATGACAGCCACTGTGCTTGCCCCTGCCTTGCTCTTGTTAATCAATCCCAAACGCTGACTGGCCACTGGTCAAAGCTCCTTTTTGCTGTAGCAACCCACTGCTGCCTTTTGTTCTTGCACAGTGGACCTGACTGACATCTCCTCCTCTCAAAACTTCCAATGTCCAGATTGGCCACTGGTCAAAGGTCTTTTTGAAATCTTGAGAAGACAGTGTGTTTCACTATCATCTGCATGAATTCCTTTGCATCTATACCCAAATGTGGTGGTTAGAGGAGCAAGTGCATTTAATAAATCTACTCTTACAGCTGTGACAAGAATATACATAGATAAGATGTTAGCTATCCTATGTGATCAGCAGTTGGTCTGCCACCTGTCTTCAGGAGAGAGAGAGATAAGGAAAACAATGGAGCAGCATTTGGAGATGTGTAATGAAGGGGAAGGAGAGCTGTCAAGAGCGGCTCCCCCTTTGAACCCTGAACTGTTTGAAGTGATGGACAGGCGATACCCCAGCAGGGCTATAAAAAGGGACAGGTTCGCTAAGGCAGGACACACACGACACCCGAGGTAACGAGACCCTGGAAGCGGTGCGCCTCTCACAAGTCGGTGGGAAGCTTTTGGACGGCTGATCGCGGGATCAAGCCTTAGACGCTCAGGGTGGAAAGGCACGATCGGCGGGAACCTGGTGTGTGTCCACCCTTGCCTGGGTGCCAGGTTCACCGCAGAGAAACGGTCGTATCTGGAAACGGAGGGGTCACGGTCGGTGACCTCAGATGACATCACAAAGGACTCACCCGAAAGCTGACTGCGAAGGTCTGTGTGTGGAAGCCTTGAATATTCATTCGTTTTTGCTCTCTCTCCTTCCTCCACACTGTCCATCTCCCACGGCAATGATTACTGCGAACTGAACTAAATTGAACTGAATTTTGTGTCACTTTGAAACTGGTCACTTGCCCCTAGACAACGATAGAGCTTGATTGATCCTGTTATCTTAATTCTGTGCACATGTGTGTTTATCATTGCTGAACTGTTGCATTTATTATCCTTTTGATTAGAGTACTGTGTTGCTTTTTTCTTTAATAAAACTTTCTTAGTTCTAGTAATCCAGACTCCAACTGAGTGATCCATTTCTGCTGATTTGGCAACCCAGTTACGGGGTACGTAACATAAGTGGGGTTCTCGTCCGCGATTTTGAATGCTAAATTTGGGACGGAGTAAATTGATTGGGTCAAAATTCCCGAAAGAAAGAAAAGACAAACAGCAGAAATGGAGGCTGAGGAATTTATAAAGGCGCCGACCTTGGAGGCATTAGGGGATGCCAGGAAATCGGAATTGGTAGCTGTGGCCAAACGGTTGAATCTTGCTAAGGGGAAGTCAACAATGAGGAGAGAGGAGATACACAGAGCTATCATAGAGCACTATGCATCTAAAGGTGTGTTTCCCCAAGGCGAGCTGGGGGTGGTGTCTATTGAAAAACCTGCCGGAGACGCGGTACAGGTACAGCTTGAAAAACTGAGACTCGAGCACAACTTCCGAGTACAACAGTTAGAACACGAAGAGAAGCAGTTAGAAAGGCGGGAGAAAGAGAGAGAGTTAGAAAGGCGGGAGAAAGAGAGAGAGTTAGAAAGGTGGGAGAAAGAGAGAGAGTTAGAAAGGCAAGAGAAAGAGTTAGGAAGGCAGGAGAGAGAGAGGGAGAGAGAGAGACAGTGGGAGCGAGAGGAGAAACAGAGGGAAAGGGAATTCGAGCTGGAGAAGTTAAAGCTAAGGGCAGAGCCGGGGCTCGGGCCGAACCAAGGTGGAGGGTTCCGGGCGACCCAGGAGGTTAGGCTGGTTCCCCCATTTGACGATACCGACGTGGATCAGTACTTTCTCCATTTCGAAAAAGTGGCTATAAGTCAGGACTGGCCAAGGGATAAGTGGGCTGTTTTGCTTCAGAGTGTACTGAAAGGGAAGGCCCAAGAAGCTTACTCAGCTTTGTTCACGGAAGATGCCCAGAGGTATGAGGTGGTGAAAGAGGCCATCCTCAGGATTTATGAGTTGGTCCCGGAGGCATACTGGCAGAGGTTCCGGAATGCAAGGAAGCAGTGGGACCGCACGTATTTAGAGTTTGCCTGTGAGATGCAGACATATTGTGAGCGCTGGTGCGCCTCAAAGGGGGTAGAGGGGGATTATGACAGACTGCTGCAGCTGATCCTGATTGAGCAGTTTAAAGGTTGTGTCCCTGAGGGTACGAGACCCTACCTAGATGAGAAAGAGGCAGCCACGTTAGCCGCAACTGCTAAGTTAGCGGATGAGTATGCATTGACGCATAAAATGAAGTTTGCCCCGAGTAAAGGCTACCAGAAGGGTAGTCAGGACGGCAGGGAGAGTCCGCCAGAAAAGTCAGAAAGTAAGCCGGGGACTAGTGAGAAGGATAAGGTAGACCGGGAGCAGTCTGGTAGGAAGTCTCCTGGGGTCGTCTGTTATAATTGCGGGAAAGTCGGACACCTTGTGTCCAGGTGCTTTGCCCCAAAGAAGGAGATGGGAAAAGGGAAAACAGCGATTTTGACTGGCTGTATCGAGCTGGTAAACGAACCGCTAGGGAAGGACAGGTCTGCCAAAGTTCAGGAAGGGCGCGAGAAGTTTATCTCGGCCGGATTGGTGTCAGTGAAGGAGGGGTTAAAACCAGTTCCAGTGCGGATCTGGAGAGACGCGGGAGCGTGTCAGTCACTAATACTGAAGAGTGTATTAGAGTTTAGCTCAGAGACCCAGACTGGGGAGGTCAAGGTCAAAGGTATTGGGGAAGGGACAGAGACAGTCCCTTTGCACCAGGTACACTTACAAAGCAACTGGGTCTCTGGAATAGTCACGATCGGGGTGAGGTCCGAATTACCGATGAAAGGCGTGGAAGTCTTGCTCGGTAATGACCTTGCCAGGGGAATTGTGTTTCCAGTCGTGAGATTGACAGGTCAGCCTGCCAGCATTCAGGCCCCGCCCATGGACTCACAGGTTCATCACGGGACCGCGGTAGTCAATTTAGCTGAGACGTTTCTGCCAGCCTTGTACGAGAAGGGGGTAGAAAGTGAAAAGAAGGATTGTAGTGAGGCAAGAGGTAGTGAGGGAGCTGGGACAGACGTAGCATTAGCCAGGAAAGAATTTGTGCAGACGCAGGAGCGAGACGAGGGGCTGATGGTTTTGGCAGAGACAGCTCTCTCTGACACAGAATTAACAAGGGAACTAGTAGGCTATTGTGTAGAGGAGGAAGTGCTAAGGAAGAAAGGGAAATCCAGTACCATACCCGCAGATGAGGAATGGGGGGTGGTGCAAAGGAGTTATGAGGATGTAGAATCTTAACCTGGCCCACGAGGTACCCCCCGGTGGACATTTTGCGGTGCTGGAGGAAACAGTTGGTGGAATCATGAAAGAGGTTTACTGGCTGCCCCGGGGGAAGGATGTTATTGATTATGGCCGAAGCGAACTGGGACGGTCACAGGCTTTTGATATGCTAACAAACCTAGTAGGTGTTAGCACGAAAATCAATGAAGCTAGAAACCATTTTGAAAAGATTAGTATGGTATCGATCAGATGGGAGAAGGCTATTGTTTTGGCCAGGTCTGCTGATAAGGTCTCTCCCTTAAGCCCCGAACAAAGCGACTCTTTAGGAGAAGTAATTAAACAACTCGCACCCGTGTGTTTGATTGTCCCGAGGTGATGCAAAGAACTGGGACGTTGGGTGGTGTCTGTTTCAATAGGTTAGCCTAGTAAGCAACACCATATAGAATGAGTAATTCAGTGACGAAAGGGCTGACGAACACAGCGGTGTGTATTGGCAATTTAATACGGCTGTCTGAAGCCAGCTTGATAGTGGACCTTGAAAAAAATGAGTTCGGCCACCCGAAGGTCACTTATCTGGGAATTGTGGTGACACGGGGGCAGCTGACAGCGATGCAAGCTACAGTGCAGGCTATCGCTGACCTCCCAACCCCAACAGACAAGAGGGCCCTCAGAAGGCTCTTGGAGATGGTGGGGTACTGTAGGAAGTTTTGCAATAACTCTGCGGTCACTACCCCTCCCCCTCCTACTAAGCCGTTGCGAGAGAAAACTAAGTCGGAATGGGACGACCCTTGTTATTATGGTCCGGGACAAAAACCAAATGAGAGGTTACATTGATCACAATTCATCAGTGTTTTTGGCCACTATGAAGTTTGCTAAGTTGGAGCCTGGTCTAAGGCATTATTAATAACACATATAAAAGAAACAGAAAATGTGATGGCTGACTGTCTGTCAGGTGTTGACAACTTCAAACTCGCTGTATTAGCCAAATAGCTGATAAAGATGTATATTTGTGTGTGTATCAAATAATGTATTCATGTTTGTAATTTTTACCCCCCGGTAAAAATCCTTAAAGGGGGGAAGTGTGACAAGAATACACATAGATAAGATGTTAGCTGTCCTGTGCGATCAGCAGTTGGTCTGCCACCTGTCTTCAGGAGAGAGAGAGATAAGGAAAGCAATGGAGCAGCATTTGGAGATGTGTAATGAAGGGGAAGGAGAGCTGTCAAGAGCAGCTCCCCCTTTGAACCCTGAACTGTTTGAAGTGATGGACAGGCGATACCCCAGCAGGGGTATAAAAAGGGACAGGTTCGCTAAGGCAGGACACACACGACACCCAAGGTAACGAGACCCTGGAAGCGGTGCGCCTCTCACAAGTCGGTAGGAAGCTTTTGGACGGCTGATCGCGGGATCAAGTCTTAGACGCTCAGGGTGGAAAGGCACGATCGGCGGGAACCTGGTGTGTGTCCACCCTTGCCTGGGTGCCAGGTTCTGCGCAGAGAAACGGTCGTATCTGGAAACGGAGGGGTCACGGTCGGTGACCTCAGATGACATCACAAAGGACTCGCTCGAAAGCTGATTGCGAAGGTCTGTGTGTGGAAGCCTTGAATATTCATTTGTTTTTGCTCTCTCTCCTTCCCCCACACTGTCCATCTCCCATGGCAACGATTACTGCGAACTGAACTAAATTGAACTGAACTTTGTGTCACTTTGAAACTGGTCATTTGCTCCTAGACAACGATAGAGCTTGATTGATCCTGTTATCTTAATTCTGTGCACATGTGTGTTTATCATTGCTGAACTGTTGCATTTATTATCCTTTTGGTTAGAGTACTGTGTTGCTTGTTTCTTTAATAAAACTTTCTTAGTTCTAGTAATCCAAACTCCAACTGAGTGATCCACTTCTGCTGGTTTGGCAACCCAGTTACGGGGTACGTAACACAGCCCTGCTGACTTCAGTAAAAGGTGGGTAGTCTGGATTTGAAGTTAGAGGAGCTAAACGTGCTTCCCAGACATAGGGCATTCACAAAGGAAGAAGTTCTTCTCCAAACTGGAAATTGAGTGAGTGCAGACACGAGGAAATCTGCAGATGTTGGAAATTCAAGCAACACACACAAAAAATGCTGGTGAACGCAGCAGGCCAGGCAGCATCTACAGGAAGAGGTACAGTCGACGTTTCGGGCCCGTGGTGAGTGCTCTGGGTATTTGTGGCAGCTTTCATGGACACAAGAATGAAATCAGTGGAGACATAAGAGGCTGCAGATACTGAAAAAGCATCCTAATGAAGGATTATGAGCATTTATCAATCATTCCTTTCCTCCTACCTATCGTGTGTTGCTGGGTGAAATCTATGGTAGTCCTCACTGCGGAACTTAGCGATGTCGCAAGTCCATTGTCCAAGGTGCCGCTTGCACTTCGCTGAAACCTCAGTTCTCCAGGAGTAATTCCTTGGCAGAAGGTTTTGCCAAGAAATGTCACAAATCTCAGAGATTATACCTTGGAAAATCTGATCATTCAAAGCTGCTTCAGAAGGGAGAATTAAGTAGAATGTTAGTGTTTCTGAAGGCTCTCTCTAGAAGGAAATTGTTGGGTGACATGTTTCTGCCTCTGTTCCTGGTACCCAAACAACTCTGAATGACCAGCTGTTGTCATCTCATCAATTCTGGTAATGCTATATTGCCAGGTACCAGCCACAATGAGTAATTTAGCAACTAATGTACTGTTCTACAGTGGCTTTTGAGCTTCAGTTTATGTGCTGAGGAACTTAAGCTGTCATTAAGGAAGAGGTTAGGCATATTAACTTGGATTGTTAACTATGATGTGCTTGGTCCAGTTTTGTGCCTTATACAATTTCACCTCAAAATTATTGCTAAAACTATAAAGATTAATTGTCCTAATTAGCCCTTTTGAACAATCACCAGGTGATCCAGTCTCTCCCCTTAGCACTTCATTTCTTTTCTTTCTGGAAAACAGGGAGTCACCGAATCAAAATAAATTTTGACATCCTTGATTATTATCTTGTCCGCAGATATCTTGTTTCGAGAGATTATGAACTTCTTCTGCATTTCACTCTAAGGCAGTAAATTAAACAGATTTGTGTGGAAGTTTATTTGAAAAATACAATTTGCTCCCTTCTATCTAGCATCATGAGGAATTGCCACAACATGAATGTTATAACATTGTTAAACTATGTGTGAGAACAAGAACAGAGCCTCAGTGATCTATCTGGGGGCTAGGCCTGCAGGAAAAGGGACTCCCCTTTATGTATAAAGTGAACTCAACTGATTTAGCAACTGCAGGACAAGAATGCAGTAGATACACACAGGAAGAATTAGCACTATTTACTTCAATAACTGCTAAAAGATCTCAGATCAATAGAAGATTGAAAAATGTCAAAATTGTCATTACATCCATTAAAAACTGGGAAAGTTTGCTAAATCATATAGATGCTAAATGTGCTGCAAATACAATAAATTTAAAGAATGTTCTGCATGGCAGAAGTGAAATGCGGAATTTGTACGATATACACCAAATCTCTCCACTTTGCAGGCATATTTCTATTTCCCTTACTCTTTTCCAAGTCCAGACTAAGTGGGCTTACTTTTGGGGGAAGTGGATAGCAGATGACATTGACAACTGTTTGAGGGCAAGATTGCTGTCTCGGAAGGAAATGGGAGATTGTTGTGTTCTATGTCTGAGCAAGACATGGCTTTCTCCCAGCTCACCAGATACAGTGATCAGACCCAAAGGCTTCTCGATTTACAGAATGGATAGAACTGCAGATTTGGAAAAGGTAAGAAGTGGAAGAGTGTGTTTCATGATAAACTCTCGGTTGTGTTCTGATGTGGCAGATTTGTCCAACTCATGTTCTTCCAACCTTGAGTACCTAATGGTCAAATACCATCCATTCTATTTAGCAAGGGAGATTTCCTCCATTATCCTGACTGCAGTTCACACACCACCAGCGGCCGACTATAATCAAGCATTTGAGATACTGCATGATGTCATCTCCAAACAAGAAAAAGGCTATCCCAGCACATTTCAAGTCATAGTTGGACATTTCAACCGGGCTTGTTTGAAGAAAACCATGCCCAATTACCATTAGCATATGATGCATAGCGCCAGAGGTCCTAACAAACTATACCACTGTTATACTAAGATTAGGAAAGCCTTCAGTTCAATGCCCAGACCATGTTTCGGTAAATTAGATCACTTGGCTATCCTTCTCCTACCTGCATACAGGGCTCAATTAAAGATCAAAGCTCCAGAGATTAGGACAACAAAGAGGTGGTTGCAGGAGGCAGAGGAGTTGCTGTAGGATTGCTTTGAGTCGACGGACTGGGCCATGTTCAAGGACTCATCTGTGGATCTGAATGAACGCACAATGGTGGTCATAGACTTCAGTTAAGCGCTTGCAGACGTGTGTGTTCTCACAAAATCATTCAGAGTCTTCCCCATGCAGAAGCCCTGGATGAATCATAAGATCTGTAAACTGCTGAGGGCCAGATCAGAGGCATTCAAGTCCGGTGTCCAAGAAGGTTACAAGAGGCTGAGGTATGATCTCCAGAAGGCCATCTACCAGGCAAAGTGGGATTTCCGAACTAAACCTGAATCAATGAAGGATGCTTGACAGCGGTGGCAGGGGTTGAATACTATCACCTCTTATAAACTTCAATCAAGCGACCACAGAGCTTAGCTTCCAGATGAGCTCAATGCCTTCTATGCTGGCTTTGAGAGGCAGAATAAGGAGGAACCATCGCAAACTCTCACAGCCCCCGATGACCCTGTGATAATAATGAAAAAAGAAACACAAATGTAAAGGCAACTGAAATTTATTGAAGTACAGTGCCTATGACTAACAGCTCACACATGTGAATTCCTGCAGCGCTAGAGCAGCTCAACAGAGTGAGATGATCTTTTGATGCTTTATCACCTTTGGTGATTCTGCATCCTCTGTAGTGAGTGTTTGATTTGGAGTTCAGTGTCAATGTAAGACAGTTTTGTCTGCATTATAGACCTGCTCGGGACTTCAATCTTCATCAGAAGCTAACTTAGCGAACTCATCCACAAACTCAGCAGTTGCTTCCTTGTCTGCTGACCATTTTTCACCGCACTCCGCATGAAATTTTATGCCATGTCGCTGCTTGAAAGACTGAAGCCACACTTCACTCTAATCACACTCATAATCCAGTTCTAATTCTTCATAGAGTCATTTGTCTTGTTCCTTCACCATCTCTCCTGACAGTTCTATACCTTCGCTGATGCGCAGTTTAAGATACCTTCTGAGAACTTTTATCTAATTGTGAACATCTTTAATTTTTCATTGTTTTCTTTGCACACATCTGTGTTTTTATTCACTGTCAGCAAAGAATGGGAGCAACTTTTCTTTTTGTTTCTTTATGTCATAAACAGCGGAAAAGCCAATGTTATACAAGTCACATGTGCTTTTCACAGACACGCCACTATTGAGTTTTTTCAGAACTTCCACCTTATCTTGTGTAGATAACATATGGTGTTTGTGCTTTACACCATGAGAAGCACTTCCTTTATTCAATGAAGTCATGATTGGGGCTAGAAAAACACAGGTTATAAAAATAAATGCAGAATAACACAGAGGAATGACTTGCTTCCTTTAAAGACCGTGCCTACAGCTGATTCTGCTAATAGCATCACCAAAATAGTGGCTGGTGTGGCGACATGGGAAATTTGAAATTAAGCTGGTGAAAATTATGTCTGAAATAGCAGTGGAAATAGATTGCTGATTGCCAGATTCAAGGCGGTTGACCCTGTACCACCTTGAGATTCATTTTCTTACACAGGCATATTACAGGAAAATAAAGAAATTCAATACCATTTACAAAAACTACACATAAACAAAAACTGCCAATCAACATGCAAAACAAGATAAAATGCAAATAAATAATAATAGCATTAATAAATAATGCTGAGAGATTCCTTGTGAGTCTTCAAGCTGTAGAATCAGTTCAGAGTTGAGGTGAGATATCCACACTGGTGAAGGAGCCTGATAGTTGTAGGATAATAACTCTTCCTGATTGGTGGTGAAGAACCTATCTCCTGTCCGGTGGTAGTAAAGAGAAGACAGAATGGCCTGGATGACGAAGGTTTTTGATAAAGAATGATGCTTTTTTTCTGGGAGGTAGTTGGAGAGGAGCTAGTTGTTGAAGGTGTTAGCTTAATTTGAATTGAGAACCAAAGTTTAGAGTAATTGTTAACATATCAAAGGGGTTGTGGGGGCATGTGGGAGGGTAGCAACTGCAGCTTACATGTCTTGGAAGCAGTCATGGAAAGATATCTTGGACAGTCACCAGTAGCCATGCATCTACTGATTATTACAGATTAATTCATGGATGGTCTTGAGCTCAGATCATAGCAGAGAGTGGTAAAGAGTGTGACAATATTGTTACAATAAAATTACTGTAACCTCTCAACTGAAATTGCAGACATATTGGCAGGAATAAGGTATTTTATTATTTATCACTTATTAATCCCTGGGTCAGAAACTTGCACAATTGTCAAGAGCCAATCACTGCCCAATTGCAAGTGTACATGTCTGGGAAGGGGAAGAACAATTCCTTCAGGAAGTACAGGATAATTTGCATGGAACTGGAATGACAGAGCAGAGGAAGGAGAAAACAGAAATAAATCTAAGATAGTGAGCAGTAAAGATGTCAGGAAAGACAGGCAGGTGATGGGGCAAATTTGTAGCCATTGGGATGAGTTGCAGTGCAATAAGGTTGCAGTGAAATCAAAGTGAAAAGTACCAAATACTGGTCTTAAGGTGTTATACTTAAATGCATGCAGCATAAGGAATAAGGTGGATGATCTTGTCGTACAGCTACAGATTGGCAGGTATGATATAGTGGCCATCACAGAAACCTGGCTGAAGGATGCATGTCTCTGGGAGCTGAACGTCCGAGGATACACGGTGTATCGGAAGGATAGAAAGGTAGGCAGAGGGGGAGGTGTGGCTTTATTGGTAAGAAATGATATTAAATCATTAGAAAGAGGTGACATAGGATCAGAAGGTGCAGAATCTTTATGGGTTGAGCTAAGAAATCACAGGGGTAAAAGGACCCTGATGGCAGTTATTTATAGGCCTCCAAACAGCTGCAGGGATGTGGACTACAAATTACAACAGGAAATAGAAAAGGCTTGTCAGAAGGGCAGTGTTATGATAATTGTGGAGGATTTTAACATGCGAGTGGATTGGGAAAACTAGGTCGGCACTGGATCTCAAGAGAGGGAATTTGTAGAATGTCTGCGAGATGGCTTTTTAGAATAGCTTGCTGTTGAGCCCACTAGGGGATCGGCTGTACTGGATTGGGTATTGTGTAATGAACCGAAGGTGATTAGAGAGATTGAGGTGAAGGAACCCTTAGGAGGCAGTGATCATAACATGATTGAGTTCGCTGTGAAATTTGAAAAAGAGAAGCCGAAATTTCATGTGTCGGTATTTCAGTGGAGTAAAGGAAATTACAGTGGCATGGGAGAGGAACTGGCCGAAGTTGACTGGAAAGGGACACTGGCGGGAAAGACAGCAGAGCAGCAGTGGCTGGAGTTTATGTGAGAAGTGAGGAACGTGCAAGACAAGTATATTCCAAAAAAGAAGAAATTTTCAAATGGAAAAAGGATGCAACCGTGGTTGACAAGAGAAGTCAAAGCCAAAGTTAAAGCAAAGGAGAGGGCATACAAGGAAGCAAAAATTAGTGGGAAGACAGAGGATTGGGAAGTTTTTAAAACCTTACAAAAGGAAATGAAGAAGCTCATTAAGAGGGAAAAGATTAACTTTGAAAGGAAGCTAGCAAATAATATCAAAGAGGATACTAAAAGCTTTTTCAAGTATATAAAGAGTAAAAGACAGGTGAGAGTAGATATAGGACTGATAGAAAATGATGCTGGAGAAATTGTAATGGGAGATAAGGAGATGGCAGAGGAACTGACCAAGTATTTTGCATCAGTCTTCATTGAGGAAGACATCAGCAGTATACCGGACACTCAAGGGTGGCAAGGAAGAGAAGTATGCGCAGTCACAATTACGACAGAGAAAGTACTCAGGAAGCTGAATAGTCTAAAGGTAGATGAATCTCCCGGACCAGATGGAATGCACCCGCGTGTTCTGAAGGAAGTAGCTGTGGAGATTGCGGAGGCATTAGCGATGATCTTTCAAAACTCGATAGATCCTGGCATAGTTCCGGAGGACTGGAAGATTGTAAATGTCACTCCGCTATTTAAGAAGGGGGCAAAGAAGCAAAAAGGAAATTATAGACCTGTTAGCTTGACATCGGTGGTTGGGAAGTTGTTGGAGTCAATTGTCAAGGATGAGGTTACAGAGTACCTGGAGGCATATGACAAGATAGGCAGAAGTCAGCATGGATTCCTTAAAGGAAAATCCTGCCTGACAAACCTATTGCAATTTTTTGAGGAAATTACCAGTAGGCTAGACAAGGTGGATGCAGTAGATGTTGTATATTTGGATTTTCAGAAGGCCTTTGACAAGGTGCCACACATGAGGCTACTTAACAAGATAAGAGCCCATGGAATTACCGGAAAGTTACATACGTGGATAGAGCATTGGCTGATTGGCAGGAAACAGAGAGTGGGAATAAAGGGATCCTATTCTGGTTGGCTGCCAGTTACCAGTGGTGTTCCACAGGGGTCCGTGTTGGGGCCGCTTCTTTTTACATTGTACATCAACTATTTAGATTATGGAATAGATGGCTTTGTGGCTAAGTTTGCTAACGATACGAAGGTAGGTGGAGGGGCCAGTAGTGCTGAGGAAATGGAGAGTCTGCAGAGAGACTTGGATAGATTGGAAGAATGGGCAAAGAAGTGGCAAATGAAATACAATGTTGGAAACTATATGGTTATGCACATTGGCAGAAGAAATAAACGGGCAGACTATTATTTAAATGGGGAAAGAATTCAAAGTTCTGAGATGCAACGGAACTTGGGAGTCCTCGTACAGAATACCCTTAAGGTTAACCTTCAGGTTGAGTCGGTGATGAAGAAGGTGAATGCAATGTTGGCATTCATTTCTAGAGGAATAGAGTATAGGAGCAGGGATGTGATGTTGAGGCTCTATAAGGCACTAGTGAGACCTCACTTGGAGTATTGTGGGCAGTTTTGGTCTCCTTATTTAAGAAAGGATGTGCTGACGTTGGAGAGGGTACAGGGAATATTCACTAGAATGATTCCGGGAATGAGAGTGTTAACATATGAGGAACGTTTGTCCGCTCTTGGACTGTATTCCTTGGAGCTTAGAAGAATGAGGGAAGACCTCATAGAAACATTTCGAAAGTTGAAAGGCATGGACAGAGTGGATGTGGCAAAGTTGTTTCCCATGATGGGGGAGTCTAGTACAAGAGGGCATGACTTAAGGATTGAAGGGCGCCCATTCAGAACAGAAATGCAAAGAAATTTTTTTAGTCAGAGGGTGGTGAATCTATGGAATTTGTTGCCACAGGCAGCAGTGGAGGCCAAGTCATTGGGTGTATTTAAGGCAGAGATTGATAGGTATCTGAGTAGCCAGGGCATCAAAGGTTATGGTGAGAAGGTGGGGGAGTGGGACTAAATGGGAGAATGGATCAGCTCATGATAAAATGGCGGAGCAGACTTGATGGGCCGAATGGCCAACTTCTGCTTCTTTGTCTTATTGTCTTATGGTCTATTAAATTAACTTTTTATTGAAATACTTTTAAAAATTATAAGTCATTGTAAAAGAAATCCTTTCAAAAGGTTTCAATAATCTATACATTTTGAGATTTGTTTTATTGAGATGTAAGTGTTTTGAGATTTCTTTAACAAGTCGAGGTTTTGATTCGTCAGCCCTCCGAACTGTTCCTTTTAAATAATGGTAGGGCTTGTTCTGGTCCAACCTTGCAATGACATTATGCTGTACAAATCCCAACAACCACCTTGCTTAATGTATATAAGTTTCTATCTAGAATTGGAAACCTATATACATTAACATCAAGATATCCATGAACTGCAAGATTAACTTTTTCTGTTTGCATGAGATTCTCGCCCAGTATCGTCAGTAATTGATCTGTGTAATTTCTAATGGGCAGATTTCAGTTACTGCAAAAGGAGTTTTATGATTATTCACAGAAGAGAGTTCATAATAAATATAGAACTGTGCAGAGTGGCAAGCACTTCCTCATTTCTTTGAAGTTATATCTTACTTCATGTCGGCAGCTTTAACTGGGAGGGATTACAAGCAATCAGAACAACATCAAACTACTAGATCTGACAAATTTGTAGTCTTGACTCACAAACCCTTTACTCATTCTGCCAAATAGTTATCCACGCAAAATGGGCAGTAAAGAGGAGCTGACCTCTGACTGGGCTGCACTCAGGTAAGATATGTGGTGAAAGTTGGAGCTGGGGGATAGAAACATAGAAACATAGAAAACCTACAGCACAATACAGGACCTTCGGCCCACAACGTTGTGTCGAACAAGTCCCTACCTTAGAAGTTACTAGGCTTATCTATTGCCCTCTAATTTTCTAAGATCCATGTACCTATCCAAAAGTCTCTTAAAAGACCCTATTGTATCCGCCTCCACCACTGTTGCCGGCAGCCCATTCCATGCACTCACCACTCTCTGAGTAAAAAACTTACCCCTGACATCTCCTCTGTACCTACTCCCCAGCACCTTAAACCTGTGGCCTCTTGTGGCAACCATTTCAACCCTGGGGAAAAAAACCCTGACTATCCACACAATCAATGCCTCTCATCATCTTATACACCTCTATCAGATCACCTCTCATCCTCTGTCGCTCCAAGGAGATAAGGCTGAGCTCACTCAACCTATTGTCATAAGGCATGCTCCCCAATTTAGGCAACATCCTTGTAAATCTCCTCTACACCCTTTCTATGGCTTTCGCATCCTTCCTGTAGTGAGGTGACCAGAACTGAGCACAGTACTCCAAGTGGGGTCTGACCAAGGTCCTATATAGCTGCAACATTACCTCTTGGCTCCTAAATTCAATTCCACGATTGATGAAGGCCAATTCATCATACGCCTTCTTAACCACAGAGTCAACCTGAGCAGCTGCTTTGAGCGTCCTATGGACTTGGACCCCAAGATCCCTCTGATCCTCCACACTGCCAAGAGTCTTACCATTAATACTATATTCTGCCATCATATTTGACCTACCAAAATGAACCACTTCACACTTATCTGGGTTGAAGTCAATCTGCCACTTCTCAGCCCAGTTTTGCATCCTATCAATGTCCCGCTGTAACCTCTGACAGCCCTCCACACTACCCACAACATCCCCAACCTTTGCGTCATCAGCAAACTTACTAACCCATCCCTTCACTTCCTCATCCAGGTCATTTATAAAAGTCATGAAGAGTAAGGGTTCCAGAACTAATCCCTGAGGCACTCCACTGGTGACCGACTTCCATGCAGAATATGACCTGTCTACAACCACTCTTTGCTTTCTGTGGGCAAGCCAGTTCTGGATCCACAAAGCGATGTCCCCTTGGATCCTATGCCTCCTTACTTTTTCAATAAGCCTTGCATGGGGTACCTTATCAAATGCCTTGCTGAAATCCATATACACTACATCTACTGCTCTTCCTTCATCGATGTGGTTGCAGGTTGAAGAGGCAAAAGATAGTTGTTGTCGCTCAGTGCAGCAGAGGCAAGTCATTCAAACTGTGGCTAGGAGAGCACAAGTTTGCTCCTCCCAGTCTCACAAAAAGAACATTTAAATATTTTTGTCAGCTCCACTATTACCCCATGACTTTTTAAAAATCAAATGTATCGGGCATTCTACTGAGAGGAAGTATATGTCCCGCTGACAGAATGCTTGAGAATTCTAATTTGCATTTTTACAGCATTAAATTCAAAAGTAGAAAACAAAACTTTGTTTTAGCTTCACCCGGATAAACCAAGCACCTGTGAAATAAAATATTATTGTATCTTTTGGTTTTGATACAATTAGATTATGAAGACACGTAGTCCTCTTTTATTGTCATTTAGTAATGCATGCATTAAGAAATTATACAATATTTCCTCTGGTGTGATATCACAAAACACAGAACAGACCAAGACTGAAAAACTGACAAAACCACATAATTATAACATATAGTTACAACAGTGCAACAATACCATAACTTGATGAAGAAATCCATGAGCACAGTAAAAAGTTCAAGGTCTCTCAAATGTCCCACATCTCACGCAGACGGGAGAAGGAAGAAAAACCCTCCCTGCCATGCCCAACCACAATTGGTCTCTGAGTCATCCGAAAAATTCGAGCCTCCGAATCAGCTCTCCGACACCAAGTACTGAGTGCCATCTCTGTCCGAACGATTCGACCTCAATCTCGGTCGCCAACAGCAGGCAAAGCTGGGGATTTTGAGGCCTTCCCCTCTAGAAGATTCCCGACCGCGCAGTAATGACAGCAGCGAACGAGCGTTTCAGAAATTTCTTCAGATGTTCCTCTGTGCTTTCACGTCCGTCTCCATCAAATCAGAATTGTCCATGGCCCCTATTTAACGGAAACAATATCATTTTTCTCCGGAGGGCTGCGCACACGCGGTGTGCTGCTCTCTCTCCTCCCGCCAATTATTAACCAGAGCAAAATAATCAATTCTATTTCCTAGAGAATCTTAGCTTAGTGGGGTTGGTTCATCTACATTTTCATTCCTGTTTATTTACTAATTTATTTCAAACTGTTAATATTGATTACTTAAGTAGTCCTTGTTTTAATATGTGTTGGAAGTTCATGGACAGGATTAGTCTCAATTTACAGTGCTACATGTTAAAATTATGAATCAGTCCTCATCCAAAAAGTAAAGCATTAGGATTATTGATGCTTATAGACTAGAGGCTTAAGTTGATTTGGACTGGCAGGCCTCCATGAACTGAGAGTTCAAAGTAATCCCTGGGTGCCAGTAGGTCCTGAATCTCATTTGTGGCCTGTTGGATTATAAAGGAGATTTATTACATATCCCAGGTAACTAACAACAAGTGGAAATTATCTTCATTGGCTTACCCCAAGACAGCACCAGAGACACACGCACCCTATACAGCGGGCAGCGGAGTGAGCGGTAGCAGAGTGTAGGACTTTGGCTTCAACGGGCTTCGGCGATAAACGGGAAGAGGCGAGAGCGAAGCGCCAACTCTTTCTTCTCTCCCCTCCACCCACCCCTTTCGCGAATCGGCCCGGACAGACAGGAACAGCAGGGCTCTCACAGCTAACGGTTTAAAAAGTTTGTCTGTTTGGCGAGGTAAGTGAGTGAGTAGACTCATTTTTCCTGTTTCATTCATGTAGAATTAGATAGCATGCCTGCAGGGTTAGTGCTCTGTTCAGGGTGTCAGATGTGGGAATCCTGGGAGACTTCCAGCCTCCCTGATGGCCACATCTGCACCAGGTGCACCGAGTTGCAGCTCCTCAGAGACCGTGTTAGGGATCTGGAGCTGCAGCTTGATGACCTACTGCTTATCAGGGAAAGTGAAGAGGTGATAGACAGGAGCTACAGGGAGGTAGTCATCCCTAGGCTACAGGAGTCAGAACATTGGGTCACTGTCAAGAGAGGGAAGGGAAATGCCCAGATAGTGGAGAGCACCCCTGTGGCTGTCCCCCTCAACAACAAATATCTTGTTCTGGATGCTGTTGAGGGGGATGACCTGACGAGGGATGCCCACGGTGACCGGGTCTCTGGCACTGAGCCTGGCACTGTTGTGCAGGAGAGAAGGAGGGTGAAGAGAAATGCGGTAGTCGTGGGGGATTCCATAGTCAGGGGAACAGACGGGAGATTCTGTGAGCCTGACAGAGATACCCGCATGGTGTGTTGCCTCCCAGGTGCCAGGGTACGGGATATCTCGGATCGGGCCTGAATATTCTAAAGGGGGAGGGTGAGCAGCCAGTTGTCTTGGTACATATTGGTACCAATGACATAGATAGGACAAAGGAGGAGGTCCTGAAGAGAGATTTCCAGGAGTTAGGAAGGAAGCTGAGAAGCAGGACCTCCAGGGTAGTAATCTCCGGATTGTTACCTGTGCCACGTGCTAGCGAGGGCAAGAATAGTAGGATCAGGCAGGTGAATGTGTGGCTGAGAGACTGGTGTAGGGGACAGGGCTTCAGATTCTTGGATAATTGGGATCTCTTCTGGGGGAAGTATGACCTGTTCAAAAAGGACAGGTTACACCTGAACCCGAAGGGGACCAATACCCTGGCGGGAAAGTTTAATAGAGCTGTTAGGGAGGGTTTAAACTAATTTGACAGGGGGATGGGAACCGGAATGATAGAGCGGAGGAAGGGGAAAACAGAAATAAATCTAAGATAGTGAGCAGTAAAGATGTCAGGAAAGACAGGCAGGTGATGGGGCAAATGTGTAGCCATTGGGATGAGTTGCAGTGCAATAAAATTGCAGTGAAATCAAAGCAAAAAGTATCAAATACTGGTCTTAAGGTGTTGTACTTAAATGCACGCAGCATAAGAAATAAGGTGGATGATCTTGTTGTACAGCTACAGATTGGCAGGTATGATATTGTGGCCATCACTGAGATGTGGCTAAAGGATGCATGTCTCTGGGAGCTGAACGTCCAAGGATAGACGGTGTATCGGAAGGATAGGAAGGTAGGCAGAGGGGGAGGTGTGGCTTTATTGGTAAGAAATCATTAGAAAGAGTTGATATAGGATTGGAAGGCGCAGAATCTTTATGGGTTGAGCTAAGGAATAGCAGGGGTAAAAGGACCCTGATGGCAGTTATTTACAGGCCTCCAAACAGCTGCAGGGATGTGGACTACAAATTACAACTGGAAATAGAAAAGGCTTGTCAGAAGGGCAGTGTTATGATAATTGTGGGGGATTTTAACATGCGAGTAGATTGGAAAAATCAGGTCGGCACTGGATCTCAAGAGAGAGAATTTGTAGAATGTCTGCGAGATGGCTTTTTAGAACAGCTTGTTGTTGAGCCCACTAGGGGATTGGCTGTACTGGATTGGGTATTGTGTAATGAACCGGAGGTGATTAGAGAGATTGAGGTGAAGGAAATCTTAGGAGGCAGTGATCATAACATGATTGAGTTCACTGCGAAATTAGAAAAAGAGAAGCCGAAATCTGATGTGTCGGTGTTTCAGTGGAGTAAAGGAAACTACAGTGGCATGAGAAAGGAACTGGCCAAAGTTGACTGGAAAGAAACACTGGCAGGAAAGACGGCAGAACAGCAGTGGCTGGAGTTTATGCGAGAAATGAGGAATGTGCAAGACAGGTATATTCCAAAAAAGAAGAAATTTTCGAGTGGAAAAAGGATGCAACCATGGTTGACAAGAGAAGTCAAAGCCAAAGTTAAAGCTAAGGAGAGGGCATACAAGGAAGCAAAAATTAGTGGGAAGACAGAGGATTGGGAAGTCTTTAAAACCTTACAAAAGGAAACCAAGAAGGTCATTAAGAGAGAAAAGATTTACTATGAAAGGAAACTAGCAAATAATATCAAAGAGGTTACTAAAAGCTTTTTCAAGTATATAAAGATTAAAAAACAGGTGAGAGTAGATATAGGACCAATAGAAAATGATACTGGAGAAATTGTAAGGGGAGTTGAGGAGATGGCAGAGGAACTGAACAAGTATTTTGCATCAGTCTTCACTGAGGAAGACAGCAGGATACCGGACTCTCAAGGGTGGCAGGGAAGAGAAGTGCGTGCAGTCACAATTATGACAGAGAAAGTACTCAGGAAGCTAAATAGGCTAAAAGTCGATAAATCTCCTGGACCAGATGGAATGCACCCTCGTGTTCTGAAGGAAGTAGCTGTGGAGATTGCGGAGGCATTAGCGATGATCTTTCAAAAGTCGATAGATTCTGGCATGGTTCCGGAAGACTGGAAGATTGCAAGTGCCACTCCGCTATTTAAGAAGGGGGCAAGGAAGCAAAAAGGAAATTATAGATCTGTTAGCTTGACGTCAGTGGTTGGGAAGTTGTTGGAGTCGATTGTCAAGGATGAGGTTACAGAGTACCTGGAGGCATATGGCAAGTTAGGCAGAACTCAGCATGGATTCCTTAAAGGAAAATCCTGCCTGACAAACCTATTACAATTTTTTGAGGAAATTACCAGTAGGCTAGACAAGGGAGATGCAGTGGATGTTGTATATTTGGATTTTCAGAAGGCCTTTGACAAGGTGCCGCACATGAGGCTGCTTAACAAGATAAGAGCCCATGGAATTACCGGAAAGTTACATACGTGGATAGAGCGTTGGCTGATTGGCAGGAAACAGAGAGTGGGAATAAAAGGATCCTATTCTGGTTGGCTGCCGGTTACCAGTGGTGTTCCACAGGTGTCCGTGTTGGGGCCGCTTCTTTTTACATTGTACATCAACGATTTGGATTATGGAATAGATGGCTTTGTGGCTAAGTTTGCTGACGATACGAAGATAGGTGGAGGGGCCGGTAGTGCTGAGGAAACGGAGAGTCTGCAGAGAGACTTGGATAGATTGGAAGAATGGGCAGAGAAGTGGCAAATGAAGTACAATGTTGGAAAGTGTATGGTTATGCACTTTGGCAGAAAAAATAAACGGGCAGACTATTATTTAAATGGGGAAAGAATTCAAAGTTCTGAGATGCAACGGGACTTGGGAGTCCTCGTACAGGATTCCCTTAAAGTTAACCTCCAGTTTGAGTTGGTAGTGAAGAAGGCGAATGCAATGTTGGCATTCATTTCTAGAGGAATAGAGTATAGGAGCAGGGATATGATGTTGAGGCTCTATAAGGCGCGGGTGAGACCTCACTTGGAGTACTGTGGGCAGTTTTGGTCTCCTTATTTAAGAAAGGATGTGCTGACGTTGGAGAGGGTACATGGAATATTCAGTAGAATGATTCCGGGAATGAGAGGGTTAAAATATGAGGAACATTTGTCCGCTCTTGGACTCTATTCCTTGGAGTTTAGAAGAATGAGGGGAGACCTCATAGAAACATTTCGAATGTTGAAAGGCATGGACAGAGTGGATGTGGCAAAGTTGTTTCCCATGATGGGGGAGTCTAGTACGAGAGGGCATGACTTCAGGATTGAAGGGCGCCCTTTCAGAACAGAAATGCGAAAAAAATTTTTTTAGTCAGAGGGTGGTGAATCTATGGAATTTGTTGCCACGGGCAGCAGTGGAGGCCAAGTCATTGGGTGTATTTAAGGCAGAGATTGATAAGTATCTGAGTAGCCAGGGCATCAAAGGTTATGGTGAGAAGGCGGGGCAGTGGGACTAAATAGGATAAAATGGATCAGCTCATGATAAAATGGCGGAGCAGACTCGATGGGCCGAATGGCCTACTTCTGCTCCTTTGTCTTATGGTCTTATGGTCTAAACCGGCAGGATAGGCACCTCCCCAGTCCAAATAAACTAAAGCATTTACAGAAAAGGCCAACACTTGCTTTATTTGAATGGTACTGAAAGTTTACTTGTTTTGAAATCACGTCTGGATTTTTACTTGACCTATGTGAGGTTGGTACATGGTGAGTAAGCTCAGGAAGCTAAATGATTGGCTCAAAGTTTGGTGTGGTGCAGGTTTGAATTTGTGGGACATTATTGGCACCATTACTAGGACCAGCATCGGGGAAGGAGGGAGCTATTCCAATGGGTCAGGCTCCACCTAAACTATACTGGGACCAGGGTCTTGGTCAATTGCAAAACTAGGACTGTGGTTAGGGTTTTAAACTAAAGAGAAGGAGGTTCAAGAGTTTGAAAAGTATGGATAGAGTAAAAAGGAAGGGTAATGCAGGAGATGTTACTTAATTTCCCAGAATAAAAAATCAGATAAAAACGTTTAGAAATGGATTATGAATTTAACTGCAGGCAACATGGAGACAAAATTGAAAATATGTGTGGTGAATACAGCACTGAAGATGTTACATTTGAACGTACTCAGTCTACGTAATAAGGTAGATGATGTGGTGGTGCAGTGGACATCACAGAGTGTTTGAATAAAGATCAGCAGGGAGCAGGAATATACATTGCATCAAAAGGACAGGCAGGTGGATAGAGGGTGTGAGGTGGTTTTGTTGGTAAAAATTGAAATTCAATAGTTAGAAGGGAGTTAAATAGGATCAGAAGATGTAGAATCCTTATAGATAGAGTTAAGAAAGTACAAGAGTATAAAGATCCTGAAGGGAGATATATACAGGCCTCCTAACAGTAGCCAGGATGTGGGGTACAAGTTACAATGGGAAATAGAAAAACCATGCAATACGGGTAACGTTATAATAGTCATGGGGGATTTCACTACGCAGGTAGATTGGGAAAATCAGATTGGTGCTGAATCCTAAGAGAAGGAATTGTAGAATGCTTTTGAGATGGCTTTTTAGTGTAGTATGTGGTTGAGCCCACTAGGGAAAAGAGGATTCTGGATTGGATGTGGGTAATGAACCAGATTTAATAAGGAGCTTAAAGTAAAGGAACCTTAGGGGACAGTGATCATAACATGAACGAATTCACTCTGCAGGTTGAGAAGAGGAAGCTAAAGTCAGATGTATCAGTATTATGGTGAAATAAAGAGAATTATTGAGGCATGAGGGAGATGCTGGCCAAAGTTGACTGGAAGGGGACACTAGCAGGGAGGATAGCAGAACAGCAATGGCTGGAGCTTCTGGGAGTAATTCAGAAGGCACAAGATAGACGCATCCCAATGAAGAAATATTCTAAAGGGAGGATGAGGCAATCTTGGCTGATGAGGGAAGTCAAAGGCAGCATATAAGATAGTAAGAATTAGTGGGAATCTTTTAAAAACCAACAAAAGGCAACTAAGAAAGCAATGAAAAGAGAAAAAAATGAAATATCAAGGTAAGCTACCCAATCATATAAAAGAGGATGGTAAAAGATATTTAGATTATAAAGACTAAAAGAGAGGCAAGAGTAGATATCAGGCCATTGTAAAATGACACTAAAGAGGTATTAATGGGGAACAAAGAAATAACAAAGCATAAATATTTTGCATCTGTCTTCACTGTGCAATACACGAGGACTATGCCAGAAATTCATGAGTGTCAGAGGGCAGAAGTGAGTACAGTCACTATTAGTAAGGAGAAGGTGCTTGAGAAGCTGAAAAGTCTGAAGGTAGGTAGGTCATCTGGACCAGATGGTCTACACCCCAGGGTTCTGAAAGAGGTAGTTAAAGAGATTGTAGAGGCATTAATAATAATCTTTCAAGAATCACTAGATTCCAGAATGATTTCAGAAGACAGGGAAATCATAAATGTCACATCACTCTTTCAGCAGGGAGGGAGGGAAAGGACAGGAAATTATAGGCCAGTTAGTCTGACTTCAGTGGCTGACAAGATATTAGATGGTAAAATGGGCCAAAGTCAGCATAGGTTCCTTGCCTGATTTTCTTGCCTGACAAATCTTTTAGAATTATTTGAGGAAGTACCAAGCAGGAGAGTCAATTAATATTGTTCACTTGGATTTTCAGAAGGTCTTTGACAAGGTGCCACACATGAGGCTGCTTAACAAGTTAAGAACCCATAGTATCATAGGAAAGATACTAGCATGGCTAGAGGATAGGTTGATTGACAGGAGGCAAAGAGTGGAATAAGGGGGGCCTTTTTTTCCTGGCTGATAGCAACTAGTGGTGTTCCGCAGGGATCGGTGTTAGGTCACTACATTTAATGTTAATGAACTGATGGCTTTGCGGTTAAGCTTACAAATGCTACAAAGGTAAGTGGAGGGTCAGGTAGTGTTGAGGATTTTGCAGAAGGACTTGGACAGGTTGGAGAATGGGCAAAGAAGTGGCAGATGGAATGCGGTTTAGAGAAGTGTATGTTTATGCACTTTGATTGAAAGAATAAAGACATAGACTATTTTCTGAATGGGGAGCAAATTCAGAAATCAGAGGTGCAAAGAGACTTGGGAATCTGTGTGCAGGATTCCCTGAAAGTTAACTTGCAGGTTGAGTAGTGTAACATAGGCAAATGCAATGTTAGCATTCATTTCCAAAGTACTAGAATATAAATGCATGGATGTAATGCTGAGGCTTTTTAATGCAATGGTCAGAACACATTTAGAGTATTGTGAGCAGTTTTGGGCCCCTTATCTAAAAAAGGATCTGTTGGCATTGGAGAGAGTCCAGAGGAGATTCATGAGAATGATCCTAGGATTGAAAAAGTTAACATATGAAGAGCGTCTGATGGCTCTGGGCCTGTACTCACTGGAGATTAAAAGAATGAGGGGGTATCTTTTTAAAGCCTATGGAATATTGAAAGGTCTAGATAGAGTGGATGTTGACAGCATGTTTTTTAAAAATGGGTGAGTGTATGACTAGAGGTCACAGTCTCAGAATTGAGGGATTTCCATTTTGAACAGAGATGAGGAAAGCAGGGGGTGATGAATCTGTGGAATGTATTGTCATAGTCAGCTGTGCAGCTCAAGTCTTTTGGTATATTTAAGGCAGAGATTGATAGGTTCTTGATTTGTTAGGGCATCAAATATTATAGGGAGAAAGCAGGAGAATGGGGTTGAGAGGGATAATAAATCAGTCATGATGGAACGGCAGAGCAGACTCAATGGTTCAAATGGCCTCATTTTGCTCCTACGTCTGAGGTCCTATGGTCTTATTACCTTTTATGTTTAAATCACGAAAGAACCATGCTCTCTGCTTCCCACCCCCACCCCCAACACCATACAATGCCATTCACTTGTTACCAGTGTATCAAGCCACAGATTTGGTCTTTCTCTCATTCCACATATTTGTTTGCAGATAATGAATTCATTCTCTGCATTAATTTTTTTTTAAGTGTTACTGGGTCTGTAAGATAACATTTTTTGGAAGTCTGTTAAACTTTGATTAAAACTAACAATCTGGCTATTAAAAAATCCAACCATATTCTTCATGTTCAGACACAGAAAGTAACAGTGCAGTAACTCCATTTCTCTTCTTCACTAGTTAGCATTAAATTAATGAGGGGCTGTCACAGAGGTAAGAACAGGATCACTATGGGAGAGGATACGATACCTTTATTAACCTCATTGCCATTTTCTCTTTTTAAAATTTCATTCTGGCTTGTACTGCTTGGTCTGATTTTTGTTTACTGACTAGCATTTCCGGGTATGAAGTGTAGTTACAATTATTAGGCTGCTGTTGAGACCTGTCGCTTTAAGACTGCTGCTGCAGTCCTCTCACCAGGAAGCAGTGTACACAGATCGCAAGATCAATCACAAGATAATTATTGTTATTATTGTATCCCTTCTGATTGGTAAACTGTGAAAACCTCTTCTGGTTACCTCAACAACCTATCCAGGTTAGCTGAAGGTCACATAAAACATCTAGGAACATCCAAGGCCTGCTTTTAAACCAATTTGTCTGGATTTGGGCAAATGATTAATTCAGTTCACTTACCATTCTGATCCCACCAGAAATTCACAGACTGATATTTTTATGGTGAAGCTTACATCAGTCACCAACTAAGCCATTGGAAGAAGATGAGTTGCTTCATGATTATGCGAACACGAGGAATTCTGCAGATGCTGGAGATTATATTCAGATTAGGGTGTGGTGATGTGGTGATGTGGTGTGGACCACAGCACGATTTTAACTGGGCTGGAGTTCAAGCCTGCTGAGTAAAACTTGTCAGAATTGGCTTCCCAAACTGATTGATGGAATTGAAAGGTGAATTTTAAAAAGCAGTCAAACTGGTCTGTTCTTACCTCTGTTCCATTTATAGATGTTACATTACTAAATTACTAAGTTCTAAATTTTTAGATTGCCTCTTTCTAACTTTTATGATTTACTGACCCACAGTAAGCACTCATTGATCAACATTCCTTTTGTATGGGTAAATCATTGTTGGAAGGTGAGTAGGTAAATTGGCTTTCCTACCCAGCTAAAACTGCCTACCCTATATATACGTTTGGTTATGATGAAACACATTACTTCTTTGGAAGGGTTCTAATCATTGGACATCTTGTGCAGGAAGTGTGTTTGCTGAAAGTGTCTGAAAGAGTGTGAAAAAGGACTTATTTATTCAGAGATACAGTGTTGAGTAGGCCCTTCTGGCCCTTTGAGCCATGCTACCCCAGCAACCTCCGATTTGACTTTTCCCTAACCATGGGACGATTTATGATAACCAATTAATCTACCCCGTATGTCATTGAGCTGTTAGAGGAAACTGGAACACCTGAGGAAGGACATAAAAAGATGCCTTCCATAAAAAGACTGCGCTGGAATTGAACTCCAAATTCCAATGGCCTGACTTGAGTTAAACTTACTCAGAGAGTGGATTATGGCAAATTGGCCACAATAACTATTAAGACCATAAGATATAAGAGCAGAATTAGGCCATTTGACCCAATGAGTCTGCTCTGTCATGACATCATGGCTGATCCATTTTTCCTCTCAGCCCCAACCTTCTACTTTGCCCCCGTATCCCTTCATGCCCTGACAAATCAAGAATCTATCAATCTCTGCCTTAAATATACATAAGGACGGGGCCTCCACAGCTGCCTGTGGCAAAGAATTCCCCAGATTCATCACCCTCTGGCTAAAGAAATTACTCTTCATCTCATTCTAAAATGACACCCTCTATTCTGAGGCTGTGTCCTCTGGTCTTAGGCACTCTCACTATAGGAAACATCCTTTCCACATCCACTCTGTCAGGGCCTTTCACCATTCGATAGGATTCAATGAGTCACCCCTCATTCTTCTGAATTCTAGTGAATACAGGCTCGGAGTTATCAAATGCTCTTCATATGACAATCCTGGAATCATTTTGTGAAACTCCTTTGAATCCTTTCTAGATTCAGCACATCCTTTCTAAGATATGGGGCCCAAGCTGCTCACAGTACTCTAAGTGAGGTCTCACCAGTGCTTTATAAAGTTTCAACATTACATGCTTGCTTTTATTCTAGTCCTCTTGAAATGAATGCTGACATTGCATTTGCCTTCCTCACCTCAGACTCAACCTGCAAATTAAACTTTAGGGAATTCTACACAAGGACTCCCAAGTCCCCTTGTGCCTTAGTTTTTTTGTATTTTCTCTCTATTTAGAAAATAGTCAACCCTTCCATTTTTTCGACCAAACTGCATGACTATACACTTCCTGACACTATATTCCATGTGCCATTTCATTGCCCATTCTCCTAATCTGTCTAAGTTCTTCTGTAGCCTCTCTACTTCCTCAAAACTGCCAGCCCCTACACCTATCTTTGTATCATCTGTAAATATTGCAACAAAGCCATCAATTCCATCATCCAAATCTTTGACATAATGTAAAAAAAATCCCAAAACAGACCTAATGGCAGAACACCACTAGTCACTGGCAGCCAACCAGAAAAGGCTCCTTTTATTCCCACTCTTTGCCTCCTACCGAGCAGCCACTGCTTTATCCATGCTAGAATCTTTCCTGCAATGCCATGAGCTCATAGCTGGTAAAGCAGCTTCGTGTGTGGCTCCTTGTCAAAGGCTTTCTGAAAATCCAAGTTCAAGCAAAAACTCCAAGAAAGAACAATTTATTTTACTGTCTACTAAATCAGATATTTACTCTAAATTTGGGAAGTATTTGAGGAAAATAAAGAGAAATATCATGCCTTTCAATTAATTTTGCAACCCTTGATTAATTTGATATATCAATTGCTAACTCCCAGAAATTAATTGAACAGTGTTATTTGAATAACTGATCACTGAGTGTGGAATCTTTTCCAGTTTGGCTGTGCACTGAATAGTTGACTGACACTTGTTTTTGTTATTGTATGCTTTCCCTGAGTTATAAATGGGCTCTGTTTTATTGGACGTCCATAAGTCGCTTAATATGGTAACCATACATCCACAGTTTTGTAATGAAATGCCACTTAATGCCTTTCCTGGTCTCATCATGAGGGCTTTAATGAAGATCAATTAAGAGTGACACTTATTTATTGCCTTCCACTGCCCAGATACAGAGGTACAGTATCAGAATATTCCACTGTCAGTAGCTGGTTTTGATTGCCTTGAAGTATCAGTAGATGCTATATTGTTTAATAGCGCATCATTGCACAAGTATCAAAAGGAGCAATTGATTTGCCAGTTTCTAAGGTTCTCTCCCACAATGAAACTGCCAGCCTATGCGTTGTTTGGTTACTGTGGGCCTTCTGCATCATCAATGAATAGGGGAGCTTGGATGAAAGGAATCCTACCCCTGATTTCTGGCCAGAAGCATTTAAGCTATGACTTGGTTTTTACAGCAACTATCAAGATATTTGACATCTTCAGTTTCCAATCCGCGTGCTCCTGCAGAGAAGCACACAGCAGAAAATGACCCACTATTCCAGAGCTTCCTGCAGTCCTGCTGTGCTACCATGAATGAGAAATTCCTTCCCATGTCATTGAATTTTGGCTCATTGTTCATCTTTTGGCAGAGGGAAAATGAAACATAACTCTCTCCACATAAACTCTAATCTTAGAAGGCAATAAAATGTGGCGTATGAAAAGGAGCCCATTACTTATAAATTACAAAACTGAGGAGAAGCACTTGCTCAGGACTTGCAGTAACAGCACAATGGAAGACTGTTTCTGAGATGCTCTGCTTTACTGCCTTTACCTTGTTCTACCTTAATGTGCTGGGCAATAATTTGATTGGTGCTAACAATATGCAAGACAAGCTTTCCACTGCATCTTGGTACATGTGGCAATAATATGCCAATATATTTTTCCAAATCTCTTGAGAGTTGCTGCCTTCTCCAAGTAATCCATAGATTGGCCTGTCAATAGGCACAATGGTATCGATTTACTTAGTGAATGGTGAGAGTGGGGCTGGCAGTCAGAAAGACCCTCTAGGAGATGAGTGAACTCACATTCCAGTTCTGTGGAGTTATCCGACATGAGACTGTGCTGCAGTTGTGGAAAAGCAATAGTCGCTGAAGAAGCAAAAAACAAATGCAGGTCAGATCCATAGTTGAAGCCACCAGAGCTTGTCTGCTGCAATGTGCACAATTCAATGCATAACAGTTTATTCATTATTTCAAGTATCAGCTGTTGTTCACCTCCTTTGACTGGGAAAGTGCCATTCTGTGTTGCAATGAGTTTGAGCAAAGTTGCTGGATACAAACCTGTGTGGTTTTAACACAACAGAGTCAAACAATGACATGTTCTCAAATCTGTATTCTCTACAGATTTTGAATTCAAGGTGACAGAAATAGTGGGTTTGGAGGTTGCTACAATGAGCCCTGACTGTGATCTGCATGGTACGCTGCTAGTGTTGGGGATGGATGTTAGGCGGCGTGGTTAAACAGATTGTTAGTTCTTAATAGTGATGAGCTTCTTGTATGCTATTGCAACCTCTTCCATCTATGTAAGTGAAAAGGATCTCTTGCATTTATATAGCTCAGGATATCCCAAAGCAATTTATATGCTGTAAGATATCTTGGGAAGTCTGGTCATTTGCCAGTTTTCACAGATCAAGATAACACAAACAAAAATGTAAGTAAGCCAGCTACTTAAAATTAAAATCAAGCCTAGAAACTATTAGAAAAAAATTTTTGTATCTTTTATAGTGTATTATGCTTAATTTTGCAGTTTATGCATATTTCTGTCTCTGTTGTGATTTGTCATTTACCCATCATATTTTGATATCATTAATGTGCAAAACATGTATTATTCAATTAATGGCAATATTTAATTCATGGCCTTCATTAATAACAAAGTTCAACAAGGAAAATATCACACTGAATATAATGTGATCTGCATGATTTAAAGTATCTCCCTTGTGACATAACTAACGAGTTAGAATTCATCCTTGGCAATTGTTACATTATAAAATTGTTGTCGCTGACAGCCCTCAGTACAGATCAAGGCCTCTGGGAATTGACTATTGTGGTTCAAAGACCTGTTGATCTGTGACCTGAAGCTTTCAAGACCACAGCATTTACAGGCTATGATTAAGTAACTCAGAGTTTTAGGGCATATCCCCATGGTAGATACATACTTCATTATCCCCAAACACCGTATGCAATGAAATCTGTTGTCTTGTTGCAGCAATACATTAAAATTAGTATAGATCACAAAATAGTGGAAAAGATAAATAATGAGCTAACTTTCATGGGTTCATGAACTGTTTGGAAATCTGGTGTCAGAGGAGGAGAAGCTGATCCTGAAACATTGGGCTCCTTACCTACTACTCCCCAGCGGTTATAGACAAAGAGGGCATGTCCTGCATGGTGAGGGTCTTTAATAATGGATGCTGCCTTCTTGGGATATCACCTCTTGATAACCGGAAGGGTCTTGCCTGTTTTGGAAATTGCTGAGTCTATAACCCTCTGCAACCTCTTACAATCCTGTGCATTTGAAGCTCTATACCAGATTGTGATGCAACCAGTCTATCAAAATTTGCAACTATCTTTGGCGACCGACAAAATCACTTCTACTAGATTAGGGTCACTGATATGCCTTCTTCATGATTTCATCAATGTGAAATGCTCAGGACAGACCCTGCGTGATGTTGACACCCAGGAACTTGAAGTTGCTCAGACTTTCCACTGCTGACCTCTCAGTGAAGGCTAGTGTATATTCTCCTGACTTCCCTCTCCCTGAAATTCCTACAATCAGTTCCTTGGTTTTACTGATGTTGAGTGCAAGGTTATTGTTGCAACACCACTCAACCAGCTGATCTATCTCACTCCTGTACGCCTCCTCGTCACCACCTGAGATTCTGTCGATAGCAGCTGTGTCATCAGCAAATCTGTAGCCAGCATTCGTGCTGCGCCTGGCCACACAGCTGTGGGTGTAGAGGGTAGAGCAGCTTGCTAAGCACGAATCCTTGAAGTGTACCTGTGTTGATTGTCAATGAGGAGGAGATATTTTCCAAACGTCACAGACTGTGGTCTCCTGGTGATGAAGTCAAGGTTCTAGTTGCAGAAGGAGATACAGAGGACCATGTTTTGAAGCTTATTGATTAATACTGAAGGGATGAAAGCAGTTCTGATGTCGGCCTCTGAGACAGATATCACAGGGTTACCAGATGCTGCAGGGACTCACAGAGTATTGTTTTATTTTCCCTTTTAAACCGTGCATGAAAACATTCGGCTCATCAGGGAGTGAAGCCTTACAGCCAATTATGATGTTAGGTTTCTCCTTGTAACAAGTAACGTCCTGCATACTGAGGAAATTGAGCCATTGTTTAATCCATTGTGTGTTGCTCAATAGTCATTTTTATGAAGTATTTACAAATGGCACGATGGGAGGCTGACAGAACAGGGAGAAAATTTCTGATTTTCAGTATTTCTAGTATTTCAGAAATTGCTATGATGCCAAATGTCTTAGGAATTTTAAATAAATTTATTTTTCAGAGGTGTTGAGTTTAATTGAGCATCAGAATCCAAATACTCAGTTGAAGATTAAAGAGTTATGCTAGAGATTAAAATTTCTAGTCGTCCTTGGATAAAGGAGGTTACATGTTTTTCTCTCTTGTTGCTTTAATACTTTGTTCACCTTTAATGGAGACGTTGCATATCGCTGACTGAAGAGACCAAATGAGGCAAAGGCTAATGGATCTCTCAGCAATATGTAATTTTTCCATTACTTTGCCTCATTTAGTCTGTTCAGTGAAATGACAGCAATTGAACACTGTTTTGATTAGAGGCTATTGGAAGAATTTGCCAGCAGTTGGTTTACTCAGAAGTACATGGAAGCATAAAAAAATGTGTGATTTATTGAATAACAGACAACTGGTTCAAATACTTCATACGTCCAACATTACTCACACAATTTTGACATCAAACAATTCTGAAGTAAGACTTATTTCTTCAGTTTGGACAATAAGGGAAGTGAAAATTGGTGTTATAACAAGTACAGAAGTTAGATGACTAATAATTGAGGAATAAAAACTGTCGGGATGAAAACAATAGAATATTTCATGTCCAAGTCAACCAGATTTTAAGTGTAGTTACATTAGCTTTTGATGTAAATGTCCACAAGTTTCTATTAATGCAACATGGCTTAATGTTCCATGATTATACAAATGGCAGTAGAAGTGCAGTTTGCTTATGTCTGCTCTAATAACTTCACAGAAGAGTGATAGAAACCCTTTTTGCCCGCATTTATGCACACTGCCAGTAAAATCACAGAAGAAATGCTGAGACAGCTCCAGGGAGTTCCTCAGTTATTGATTTGTTGCCAACATATAATTTTTGTCTGTGTAGAGAAACAACTCAAAAGTTAATCTTCCATTGTCATGGCTTCAGAATGACTGCAAAATAACTTTATAAACACTAGCAGTGTAGGAGGTGTAAAGAGTTGGTATTTGCGGTATCCAAGGTCAGTTATCATGGATTCTTCACAGCTCCCAGCTGGGAATTGACAGCAGCATTTGCAGGAACATCAAGGAGGCACCAATAGTGAGAAGTTTCAGTGCGATTTCCAAAGTCACCCTCAACCAACCCCAGTGTTCTCCCCATTGTGAGCATAGCCCAGAGGTGTTGTACCACCTCAGGCAAAATGGATTATGAACAGATATTTGGGCAACAGGAACTGCCCAACATAGGCTCCAGATACGGAAGTGACAGCTTGGTCTCTTGCAAAGCTGCTCCTAGCTTTCAGTTAGGAGGCAAAAAATGCCCGCTCGCTGGCTCTCCACTCGGCCTTGGATCACCTGCCCAGCAGTAATACTTATGTCAGGCGGCTGTTTAGTAATTACAGCTCAGCATTCACCACCTTCTTCCCTTCTGTACTAATCGACAGGCTTCACAAACCTGGACTTCTGTACCTCGCCCTGCAACCGGATCGTTGATTGGGCCCACCGTACTGGTGCAATTGCAAAGAAGGCTTGCCAGTGGCGATATTTCATTAGGAGTTTGAGGAGAAATGGTATATCACCAGAGGCTCTATCAAATTCCTACAGATGTACCGTGGAGAGCCTTCCGACTGGCTACATCACCATTTGGTGTGGGGGTACCAATGCAGAGGATCAGAAAAAGCTGCAGACGGTGGTAAATGCAACTCTCATAGGCGCTAGACTCCCCATCACTGAGGACATCTTCAAAAGATGATGCCTCAGAAAGGTGGCACCCATCATTAAGGACCTTCACCACTCAGGGCTTGCCCTCTTCTCATCGCCTCAAAAAGGGAGGAGATACAAGATCCTGAAGACACACACTCAGCAATGCAGGAACAGCTTCTTCCCCTCTGCCATCCGGTTCCTAAATGGACATTGAACCCATGAACACTACCTCACTTTTTTAAGATATATTATTTCTGTTTTACATGATTTTAATCTATTCAATTTGCATATACTGTAAATTATTTATTTATTTGTTTGTTTATTCTATATTACATATGGTATTGAACTGCTGCTGCTAAGTTAACAAATTTCATGACACATGCTGGTGATAATAAACCTGATTCTGATTCTGATTCAATGTTTTGGAAATGGCTTCTTTCCCTCTACCATTAGCATTCTGAATGCATACCACGTCACTACTTTGTTCTCTTTTCACACTACTTGTTTGCATGCCCTCGTGTAATTTCCCGTATTTTATTTTTAGATTTAGCTTACGAGGACACTCAGTCCTTGTTTATTGTCATTTAGTAATGCATGTATTAAAAAATGATGCAATGTTCCTCCAGTATGATATCACAGAAACACAGGACAAACCAAGACTAAAACTGACAAAGACCACATAATTATAACATATAGTTACAAAGTGCAAAGCAATACCATAATTTGATAAATAACAGACCATGGGCACGGTAAAAAAATGTCTCAAGTCCCGATAGCCCCATCATCTCACGCAGACGGAAGCACCGCAAACTTGCAGATGCATTGGAAGCACCCGACCGCAGCTGACTCTGAGTCCGTCCGAAAACTTCAAGCCTCCGACCAGCCCTCCGACACCGAGCACCGAGCACCATCTCTGCCGAGTGCTTCGACCCCGCCCCGGCTGCCGAGCAACAAGCAAAGCCGAGGACTCGGGGCCTTCCCCTCCGGAGATTCTGGATCACACAGTAGCAGCAGCAGCGAAACAGGCATTTCAGAAGTTTAGGCAGCATCTCTAGGAAGAGGTACAGTCGAAGTTTCGGGCCGAGACCCTTCGTCAGGACTAACTGAAGGTGAAACTGAATTGCTTCCTTCAGTTAGTCCTGACGAAGGGTCTCGGCCTGAAATGTCGACTGTACCTCTTCCTAGAGATGCTGCCTGGCCTGCTGCGTTCACCAGCAACTTTGATGTGTGTTGCTTGAATTTCCAGCATCTGCAGAATTCCTGTTATTTCAGAAGTTTCACCAGATACTCCTCCGTGCTCTCACGTCTGTCCCCATCAAATCAGGATTGTGCACGGCACCCTACTTGACAGATAACAGACATCATTCACCGGAGTGATGCGTCGCGTCATCATTTTCTCCTCCCTCATTTATTTATGTATTGCACATAACTGCTGCCACAAAACTCATTTCACAACATATGTCAATGACAATAAACCTGATTCAGACTCAAAGTTGAAAATAGATTTATGAAGTCAATGGTAAGAAAGGAGATTTTTTTTTCTGAATTTCAATGCTAAACTTTGTTCGTTGTGCATTCAAATGTTTTTAGAAGTGCTGGGTTCTCTTTAGATTTGTGTCATTCAGTATATACATTCATGATGGTGTATGATTCTATACCTCAGCAGAGTTTGCACATTCTGTGTAACTAGTACCATGGCCGTGTAGGGCTTCTACTCTGTACTTAGTCACTCAATATCTAGAGGCAGAAGGATGTTAAACTTTAGTCATTCCCCACAATGTCTTTGCATTGATTGCATTGATCCTCAGATGATCTTTGCAGCCTGGAATGTGCCAGTGGCAGCATTCTCATCTGGACATCACTTTCCTTAAGTTGTGTGGGGGGGTGTTACTGATTGGGCAGTTTATTTTATGTTTCCTTTATTAAAAAGGTATTTCACTCAGTGGCTAATTTATTAGGTACACCTGTTCATTAATGCAAATGTCTAGTCAGATGGCAGCAACTCAATGCAAAAGATACTGTCAGGAAGTTCAGTTGTTCAGACCAAACATCAGAATGGAGAAGAAATGTGATCAATGTGACTGACCGTTGAATGATTATTTGTGCTGGATGGGGTGATTTGAGTATTTCAGAAACCGCAGACCTCCTGGGATCTTCATGCTCAGCAGTCGCTAGAGATTACAGGGAATGGTGTGATGAACAAAATATTTAGTGAGAGGCAGTTCCATGGGCGAAAAGACCTTGCTAATGAGAGAGGTCAGGGGAGAGTGACCAGACTGGTTCAAGCTGACAGGAAGAGTGACAAATAACCATGTGTTACAACAGTGGTGTAGATGAATAGACAGCAAGACAAAGCTTGAAACTACAGCAGTAGAAGTCCACGAATATACTGTGTGTCCACTTTATTATATATAGGAGGTAGCTTTACAGTTGCAAATGTCACTTCCCAAGAAGGCGGGGGGTGGGGGGGGAAGCAAAAGAAAGGAATGTTATACAGCTTGACTAATAATAATAGGCATCCGTTAGTCTCATGAGACCATGGATTTGCGCCTTGGAAGGTTTCCAGGGCGCAGGCCTGGGCGAGGTTATATGGAAGACCGGCAGTTGTCCATGCTGCAAGTCTCCCATCTCCACGACACCGATGTTGACCAAGTGAAGAGCATTAGGACCCATACAGCTTAGCACCGGTGTCGTCACAGAGCAATCTGTGGTTAAGTGCCTTGCTCAAGGACACACACACTGCCTCAGCCAAGACTCGAACTAGCGACCTTCAAATCACTAGACGAACGCCTTAACCACTTGGCCATGTGCCAACAGCTTGACTATGGTTGCAGTATTCTCTGACTCTATGGCAGAGGACTCTGTCAAGCTGCTTTCGATGGCCTATATCCCAGTAGGGGTGATGAGTTTAAGCAAGAAAAGTAAGTTTCTGGTTGGCTGCCAGTGACTAATCAGCTGTTCTACAGGGACTGGTGTTGGGACTGCTTTTTTCATTTTATGCCAGTGATTAGGATGACAGAACTGTTGGCTTTGTGGCCAAGCTTACAAACAATATCAAGATAGCTGGAGGGACAGTTAATGTTGAGGAAGCAGGGAGTCTGCAGAAGAAATTGGAAGAATAGGCAAAGAAGTGGTAGATGGAATATAGTTTAAGGAAGTGTATGGTCATGCACTTTGACAGAAGGAATAAAGGCATAGACTATTTTCTTAACTGGGAGAAAATTCAAAAAACTGAGAGGCAAAGGGACTTGGGGGTCCTTGTGCAAGATTCCCTAAGGGTTAACTTGCAGGTTGAGTCTGTGGTAAGGAAGGCAAATATTTCATACTTCATACTTTATTGTCACCAAACAATTGGCGACATACAATGTTAACATTCGTTTCAGGAGGACTAGAATACAAAAGCAAGGATGAAGTAGCGAGGCTTTATCAGACATTAGTCAGAGTACACTAGGAGTATTGTGAGCAGGCATGTGCCCCTTATCTAAGAAAAGGAGAGGTTCATGAGAATGATTCTGGGAATGAAAAAGTTAAAGTATGATGAGTTTTAGATGGCTCTGGGCCTGTATTCACTGGAGCTATAGAAGCACAATAGGCAATCTCATTGAAACCTATCGAATATTGAAAAGCCGAGATAGAGTGGATGTGGGGAAGATGTTTCCTATAGTAAAGGATTCTAGAACCAGAGGACAGCTCTAGAACAGCTTCAGGATAAAGGGACATCCATCTAGAATAGAGATAAGGATGAATTTCTTCAGTCAAAGGGTGGTAAATCTGTGGAATTCATCGTCGCAGGTGACTGAGGAAGCCTAGTCATTTCCAAAGCAGAGTTTGATGGGCTCTTGATTAGTCAGGGTGTTAAAGGTTATGGAGGGAAGACAGGAGAATGGCATAATAAATCAGCTGTGATGGAATCAGAGCAAACTCGATGGGCTGAATGGCCTAATTTTGCTCCTATAACTTATGGTCCAAAGGTATTGAAGACCTGATGTATGTGTGTAAGGAGGTGTTTGTGAAGCTGTATTAATAATGACATGTTATTCTAACTGCTTTCAAACTATTACAGTGAATGTTATTGCAATCCACAAGCAGCCTGCTGATGCTGACCATCTTGCAGATGGTACAGCTTCCCACCACTGCTGGGTGAAGTACGTGCGTTTCATGTGGAGGTCTTCCACTCATCTCTGTATTAGTTATGTGCAGGTAGATTCCTATCAGAGAAAGACGTGCGTTCCATCAGATATTATCCTTTTGAGCTGTTGTCACGTTCTCCTTCCTCCATTTACAGCTGCACCTTCACTAAAACTGAAAACTGCTCGCTCTTCCCTGAGGGTGAATACAGATACATCTGTGATCACGTAGAGTCAGGGGAGCGTAAAGGTTAAAAATATGTCTGCAATTAAAATACAGTTGCAGATAAGAGCAGCCAAGCTAAGCAAGTAGGCTCACTTCAGGAAGCATGAACAAGTAAATGATGCGGCCTCAAAGCATGCAGCTGCAAGGACATGATCTCAGTTGCCACTTTATTCCATACCTCCTGTACCTAATAAAGTGGCTACTGACTGTATGTTCATGGTCTTCTGCTGCTGTTGCCAATCTACTTCAAGATTTGACCTTTTGTGCCTTCAGAGATGCTCTTCTGCACACCACTGTTGTAATGTGTAGATACTTGAGTTACTGTCACCTTCCTGTCAGCTTGAACCAGTCCTCTGAATCCTTTCATTACCAAGGCAGTTTTGCTCACAGAACTGCTGCTAATTCGATGTTACTTGTTGTACCATTCTCTGTAAACTCTAGAGACTGTTGTGTGTGAGAATCTCAGGAGATCAACTGCTTGTGAGATATTGAAACCACCCCATCCAGTGCCAACAATTATTCCATGGTCAAAGTCACTTATTTCTTCCCCATTCTGATACTTGGTCTGAACAAAAACTGAACCTCTTGACCATATCTGCATGCTCTTATGCATTGATTTGCTGCTGCATGATTGGCTGATTAGATAATGACATTAACAAGCAGGTGTAGAGATAGGCTACTGAGTGTGCTGTGCTGGGATAAGATAGACTTGCTTTTCAGAAAAGATTCACTTGGTCTGCTATCCCACTGTAATGAATCATCCTTTCATTTCATTTGGAAAGCTGAATTTGAAACTAACTAACAGTACTTGTAAGGTTAAGGAGGAAGCATGTGCTTACCAACCATACAAGCATGAGCTATAGACAAGCTCACCAGGCTTCTCCTTGGACAACACACACAAAATGCCTGTGGAATTCTGCAGGTCCGACAGCATCTATGGAGGGAAACAAATAGTGAATGTTTTGGCCTGAGACCCTTTAGCAAGATGTTTTCTTAGATTCTTCTTGTATTAAGATTATGAATGGACAGTGAAATCTTTGAACCAGCCATTGACAGTCTCTGGGGAGTCCCTGTCAGGCAGAACGACACAACACTCAATGCTTTATTAATATTCTTCGCGATTTCTTACTTCACTAATGTTCCAGTTGGACATGTCACTTTGTTATTACCTTAACAATCTTATTTGTAACCTTATACTGCTGAAGTTGTTTTTTTTTATTAAGTGCAATCGTGAACAATAGCCAGATCAGAAATGCTGATCAAGTCAACTGGTTCCCAAAGAGAACTCTGATAGGCCAATCAGATGGTTCACTGTTGCTCAGCAATAGAACATAAAAAATAATCATGTGTACAATTAAGAAATCTTGAATAGTAGAAATACTGGAGTCATGATGATCATGATGAAGTCTGCTGGAGAGAGACATTTATACACATGCTGTCCTCCATAATTCAAAGAGATTGAAGGATAAGGTTGCAGGGTGACAAAACGTGGCAGAAGCACTTGGAACTAAAAACTAATCCCTACCAGGAGAAAACAGCACCTGTTCTTTCCGCACTGTTCTCCAGCAGTGTAAGGACTAAGTCCGACCAGAACATAACTCACAAGTGCTCTTGAAAGTCAGGTATTAACCCTACCTACCAACAGCCAAGCATTGCCGTCCTGGTCCCCTTCATGATAGCTAATGAAGAAGCATGTGACTTCCCTCCCAGAGATGATAGGTGTTTGTGCACTCAACTTTTGAAGGCTTGGACCCCATCATCACAGATGTTTCCAACCACAGCATCTGGAAGGCTGTTCCAAATTCTGATAGCACAGTGAAGGAAGCTTCTATCCAGTGTGTAGGCTCTCTCATCAGGCACAGAAACAGCATGAGCAGGCATAGATAAACTTGATCGTGTGGTGTGCCGTCTCTCATAAGATGAAGGCAGCACGGCACAAAGGTCTGCAGGGCTGTGGCTGGTGTGCATTTTGTGCAGCAACCTGTTGTCTGTGGTGTAATCTACTGATGGCTAGCTTCTCACAAGCTGTGGCTTCATCTACACCTATGTAAGGGGTTTCTTCTTCTATGTTACTGCATAGGCTAATTAAAATGGCTTCCTTGTGATGTTAACCGCTGAGAAAGTTCTCTCGCTAGCAGCTTGTTTGGATTATGTTATTGATAAGAGAACGAACAAACCAATTGGGATAGATGTTATTCTTTCTAGTGTGTCTGTAAGTTATTGTGATGTGCGGGTTTTGGGGGAGAAGGCGCGAGAGAGAGAGAGAGAGGATGGACAAGGTGCTGTGAACCAGTTAACGGGGTCGGACCCCGAGCAGGAGTCCGAGGTCCAGGGTGTTCGGCGAGGAGAGGAGACGGAGACGGACTCGTGTGGAGCGTCTGGTCGACCACCGTTGTTGGTCCCAGGCAGCAGGTTGAGGTGGTCCGAGGGGATCGCAGGGTGAAGAAGGAAGATCCCAAGCTCCAACTGTTTGTGCACGAAGAGATTGAACTTTGATAAGTGTAGCGCCTTTTATCTTCCTTTTATATTTTATCTCTATTAATTATATAGTTCCAGTAATATCTATAAACTGTAATTCATTTAATCGTATCTAGTGTATTGTCTGTTATTTGGCGGGGTGGGGTACATTACACAGCATCCACACAAACTTTATTACCAAGTTTGGTGGGGCCGAGGGCTGTTTCCCTAGACGACAGCGAGCCGAGCGACCCTAAGGCTTGCCAGGGGGCTACATGTATAATCCCAAAAGCCTCTATTGATCTGAAGTGTTCTTTATTGATTCAAATTAGAGTCATAGAACTCTACAGCATAGAAACAAGCCCTTTCACTCATCTATTCTGTGCCAAATTATTTATCTGCCTGGTCCCATTGACCTGCACCCAAACCATTGCCCTCCATACCCCTCCCATTCATGTACCAATCCAAATTCCTCTTAAATGTTGAAATCAAATCTGCATTAACCCACTTCAGTTGGCAGCTTGTTCCACACTCTCACCACCCTCTAAGTGATGAAGGTCCCCCACCCCTCAGTTTCCCTTAAACTCTTCACCTTTCACCCTTAACCCATGACCTCTAGTTTTAGTCTCACCCAACCTCAGTGGAAAAAGTCTGCTTGCATTTATCCTATTCATACCCTCATAATTTTGTATGCCTTTATCAAATCTTTGGTGACGTAACAAATATCCTCAAACTCCAAATGCAATATATTTTATTTATTTATTTTCTGCTTTGTTTTCTGCCTGAAGACCAATTCTCAATCTGTATCAGTATATTTGCTCAAATACAGAGCAACTTAACCTTACTGGCCAACTTATCCTACTGTCCCTTATGGAGATTTAAATATACCATTTCACTGCTGCGCCCACTCAAATCCAATTTCTAGATTAAATTCTTTTAAAACATTCCTTTCTTGGTTGTTCACGAACAGTGAATCTATTAGCTGCAGCATGAGGGCACAACCATCAGAGTTGCTGCCTACAACTCCCGCAGCCTGGCTTCAACCCTGACCTCCAGTGCAGTCTGCACGGATGCTACATGATTATTCAGTGCCCTGACTCCCTCCCACATCTCAAAGACATGCTGATAGTAGGTTAGTTGGCCAATGTAAATGGCCCCTAGAGTGAAGTATTTAGGGGTCGTTGGTGAGGTGGAGAGAATAAAAATGACATTAGGAGAGCAAACAACAGGAACTCTGCAGATGCTGGAAATTCAAGCAACACACATCAAAGTTGCTGGTGAACGCAGCAGGCCAGGCAGCATCTCTAGGAAGAGGTACAGTCGACGTTTCAGGCCGAGACCCTTCGTCAGGACTAACTGAAGGAAAAGTTAGTAAGAGATTTGAAAGTGGGAGGGGGAGGGGGAGATCCAAAATGATAGGAGAAGACAGAAGGGGGAGGGATGGAGCCAAGAGCTGGACGGGTGATTGGCAAAGGGGATATGAGAGGATCGTGGGACAGGAGGTCCGGGAAGAAAGACAAGGAGGGGGAGGGAACCCCGAGGATGGGCAAGGGGTATAGTCAGAGGGACAGAGGGAGAAAAAGGAGAGAGAGAGAAAGAATCTGTGTATAAAAATAAATAACGGATGGGGTATGAGGGAGAGGTGGGGCATTAGCGGAAGTTAGAGAAGTCGATGTTCATGCCATCAGGTTGGAGGCTACCCAGACGGAATATAAGGTGTTATTCCTCCAACCTAAGTGTGGCTTCATCTTTACAGTAGAGGAGGCCGTGGATAGACATGTCAGAATGGGAATGGGATGTGGAATTAAAATGTGTGGCCACTGGGAGATCCTGCCCTCTCTGGCGGACAGAACGTAGGTGTTCAGCAGAGCGGTCTCCCAGTCTGTGTCGGGTCTCGCCAATATATAGAAGGCCACATCGGGAGTACCGGATGCAGTATATCACCCCAGCCGACTCACAGGTGAAGTGTCGCCTCACCTGGAAGGACTGTCTGGGGCCCTGAATGGTGGTAAGGGAGGAAGTGTAAGGGCATGTGTAGCACTTGTTCCGCTTACAAGGATAAGCGCCAGGAGGGAGCTCAGTGGGGAGGGATGTGGGGGACGAATGGACAAGGGAGTCGCGTAGGGAGCGATCCCTGCGGAAAGCAGTGGGGGTGGGGGAGGGAAGGATGTGCTTAGTGGTGGGATCCCGCTGGAGGTGGTGGAAGTTACGGAGAATAATATGTTGGACCCGGAGGCTGGTGGGGTAGTAGGTGAGGACCAGGGGAACCCTATTCCTAGTGGGGTGGCGGGAGGATGGAATGACAGCAGATGTGCGTGAAATGGGGGAGATGCATTTGAGAGCAGAGTTGATGATGGAGGAAGGGAAGCCCCTTTCTTTAAAGAAGGAAGACATCTCCCTCGTCCTGGAATGAAAAGCCTCATCCTGAGAGCAGATGCGGCAGAGACGGAGGAATTGCGAGAAGCGGATGGCATTTTGTCAAGAGACAGGGTGAGAAGAGGAATAGTCCAGATAGCTGTGGGAGTCAGTAGGCTTATAGTAGACATCAGTAGATAAGCTGTCTCCAGAGACAGAGACAGAAAGATCTAGAAAGGGGAGGGAGGTGTCGGAAATGGACCAGGTAAACTTGAGGGCAGGATAAAAGTTGGAGGCAAAGTTAATAAACTCAACGAGTTCAGCATGCGTGCAGGAAGCAGCGCCAATGCAGTCGTCGATGTAGCGAAGGAAAAGTGGGGAACAGATACCAGAATAGGCACGGGACATAGATTGTTCCACAAAGCCAACAAAAAGGCAGGCATAGCTGGGACCCATACGGGTGCCCATAGCTACACCTTTAGTTTGGAGGAAGTGGGAGGAGCCAAAGGAGAAATTATTAAGAGTAAGGACTAATTCCGCTAGATGGAGCAGAGTGGTGGTAGAGGGGAACTGATTAGGTCTGGAATTCAAAAAGAAGCGTAGAGCTTTGAGACCTTCCTGGTGGGTGATGGAAGTATATAGGGACTGGACAACCAGTGGATGTCCATTGTCCATTGTCTATTGGCAAATAGGTCAAAGAGTAGAGGCTAGACTAAGAGTGGTCCATCTGTCCTCCAGGTTCAAGGGTTCAGCTCAGGGCTGACTGGAAAAACAAAACTGTTACAGAAACAGCAATGAAGAATCCTTCTGCATCTGCGCATGATGGTATTACTGAGTTTCCACCCAGGACTTGCATGACTGCCCGCAGAGAAAACCGAGCTACTGACATGATGAGGAAAGCCCTGATCACCACCAGAGATGGAGGACCTTCGTTGCTGCCCTGAGTGCCGGCAATGTAATGGACAGAAGTTGGTTGATTGACGGTGTAGACTCAGCGAGCGAGATGGCCTGCTTTGGAGCTGCCTGGCTGTGACAGAATGTAGCTAAGCAGATTTCAAGGATTAAGGATTCCATGCGCCATCATTTCCCTGGAGACTTCTAAAGAAGCAAGTGGGGGTAGTCAGGACATTCTGGGCACCACATTTCTCTTGGAAACTTTGGATTGTGCATCATTAGGCACTTGGCAAGGTTCAATAAAAAAAAAGTTAGGTTTAAGTGGAGCGGCCATTGTGTGACTGGGGCAATGTTAGAATGGGGAGTTCAGGCTTTGGCTCATAGAGCCTTTGGTGAGAAGATTACATTTAATTTCTTAGTTATTGCACAGATAGAGCAATGGGGATGCCAGGCATTGTGGTGGAATGCTCCTCCTGTGGGATGTAGGAAGGCAGGGAGACCTCCATTGTCCCTGTTGACTATATCGGCGAGGCGCATGCAGCTGCAACTTCTTACAGACTATGTTAAGGAATTGGAGCTGGAGCTGGATGAACTCCAGATCATTTGGGAGGCTGAAGGATTGATCAACAGGCGATAGAGTGGTGTATTTACACCCAAGAGCGACCATCAGGAGGGGAAAGGGGATAGGCAGCCGGTGCAGAGTACCCCTGTGGCTGCTCCCCTCAATATCAGATATAATGCTTTGGATGCTACTGGGGGGAATGACCTCCCAGCGGAAAGCCACAGTGGTCATTTCCCTGGCACTAAGTCTGGCTTGTGGCTCAGAAGTGAAGGGGTGGGGGTAGAAGAATAGAGCTGTAGTGATAGGGGGGTTATTGGTTAAGGAGGTTGTGGGGACAAGAACAAAATTTCAGGATGGTACGTTGCCTTCTGGGTGCCAGGCACAGGGACATCTTGGATCAAGTCCATAGCATTCTTAAGCGGGAGGGTGAGCAGCTGAAGATTGTGGTCCATGCCAGTACCAATACCTGTTAAGTGGAAGGCCCTCAAAAGTGAAATCTGGAGAGTACAGAGTTTGTATGTCCCTTTCAGAAGGAAAGGAAAGGATAGCAGGTTTGGGGAGCTTTGGGTTTTGAGAGATTGAGAGATTGTGCAGACAAAGGTATAGGCAGGAAGGAACAAATGAGGTACTTGAGGAGTATAAGAAATGCAAGTGAACACCTAGAGAGGAAATCAGAGGGACTAAAAGAAGGTTTGAGGTTGTCCCAACAATCAAGCAGGAGGAGAATCCCTGGAACTTGAACAGATATATTCAGAGCAAAAAGAGAGTAAAGGACAAAACCGGTCCTCTGGAAGATCAGAATGGTAATCTATGCATGGAGCTGAAAGAGATGGCGGAGATCTTAAATTGACTTACTGCATCTATATTTACTTGGGAGACGGACAGCAATGATGTTGTGCACCATATACAGATTACAGAAGAAGAGCTGTTTGCTGTCTTGAGGAAAATTAGGGTGGATAAATCGCCAGGGCCTGACAAGGTATTCTCTCAGACCACGTGGGAGTCAAATGCAGAAATTGCAGGGGCCCTAGGAGAGATATTTAAAATATCCTTAGCTACAGGTGAGGTGCCAGAGGATTGGAGGATAGCTAATGATTCTCTGCTGTTTAAGAAAGACTCTAAAAATAAACCAGGAGGTTGTAGGCTAGTGGGCCTGATATCAGTAGTGGGAAAGTTATTGTAAGGTATTCTAATGTCACCCAGGTGAATTAAACCCAAAGATGTAATGCGAGAAAGATCTACCTGCGGAGGGATGAAAACAAGGTTTACCAATTTTAAAAAAGGTGAATTTGAAAAAAAACTATGGAAGGGTGGGGCAGGCTGGACTCAGGACGGACAAGGAGAGAAACGCAGCAACAATTAGAAGCTGAAGACATGAACTGCTAAGAGTGGAATTAGTAGTGAGTATCGTTACCCTACTAACTTGAAAACCTCAGGGTGAAACCCCTGGAGGAGAGACAATAACGATAAAAGATATATAAGCTACAGCTATAACATGCAGCAGCTTTAACGAGACAATATCAGCAGAGACCAGTGTCCAAAGTCCCTAGCGTGTAGTCGGGAATTAGTTCTGCAAAATCATACCAAGGGATTTGGTCAAGTTTTTGTATAGTTTGTGAATTGACTTCCTGTGGATGATCAACTATTTCATTCCAATGAACCAAGAAACAAGATGGTGAGCCACCCAAGGTGAAGAACTAGCGTGAGAATGAAATGTGTAATGACGCAGAGGATTTAATATGGTTGGATGTATAAATTTACTTTTATTCAAAGAATCCGAATTTGATTCTCTGCAAGAACTGAGTATTTTTGCAAAGACTTTTATAAGTTACTGAATGAGATTTACTTTGTTTAAAAGTTGTGATGTTAGAGAATTGTCATGAAAGTAGTTAAGCTGTATAGATATATAGACAATAGGTGCAGAAGTAGGCCATTCGGCCCTTCGAGCCAGCACCGCCACAATCAGTATCCAGTTCCTGCCTTATCCCCATAACCTTTGATTCCACTATCTTTAAGAGCTCTATCCATCTCTTTCTTGAAAGCATCCAGAGACTTGGCCTCCACAGCCTTCTGGGGCAGAGCATTCCATATATCCACCACTCTCTGGGTGGAAAAGTTTTTCCTCAACTCCGTTCTAAATGGCCTACCCCTTACTCTTAAACTGTGGTCTCTGGTTCTGGACTCACCCATCAGCGGGAACATGCTTCCTGCCTCCAGCGTGTCCAATCCCTTAATAATCTTATACGTTTCAATAAGATCCCCTCTCAGCCTTCTAAATTCCAGAGTATACAAGCCCAGTCGCTCCAATCTTTCGACATATGACAGTCCCTCCATCCCGGGAATTAACCTTGTAAACCTATGCTGCACTCCCTCAATAGCAAGAATGTCCTTCCTCAGATTTGGAGACCAAAACTGCACATAGTACTCCAGGTGTGGTCTCACCAGGGCCCTGTAAAGCTGCAGAAGGACCTCTTTGCTCTTATACTCAATCCCCCTTGTTATGAAGGCCAGCATGCTATTAGCTTTCTTCACTGCCTGCTGTACTTGCATGCTTGCTTTCAGTGACTGATGTACAAGAACACCTAGATCTCGTTGTTAGTTAGATTAGAATAGTAAAGGAATCTCACTGATTCTAATTAAAAAGGAATTTGTTGTGGTTTGATATTGAAGATTTGGAACCCAAACAGAACGTTTGAGTTTTGAATTTTTCTTGCTCATATAAATTTTTTGTACATATTGTTCTTTTCTTATAAATAAAACCTTATTTCCAGAAGTGTTTGGTTTCTATTCACTGCCTCCTTCCGATACCTAGAACCTTTCGATGGCCTATCAACACCTAGTGTAATTTGATTTTCTCAAGAGTGTGACGACTAGTCACACACGATAAGTCTGGTGCTACACAGGCGTTACACTAAGGAGCTGGATATATAGGTATTTGGATAGACAGGAACTGGTGGCTTTGTATGTGGTAAACTCTAACAAATCTTAGAGTTTTTTGAGGAAGATAGCAAGAAAGTTGATGAAGGTAAAGCGGTGGATATTATCTACAAGGATTTTAGTAAGCCCTTTGACAAGGTCCTGCATGGGAGGCTGGGCAAGAAGGTTCATTTGCTTGCTGTTCAAGATGAGGTAGTAAATTAGATTAGACATTGGTAGTTTTTGGTTGCCTCTCTGACTGGGGACCTGTGAAAAATGAAATGTCACAGGGAATGGTGCTAGGTCCATTGCTGTTTGTTATCTGTACCAGTGACCTGGATGTTAATGTGGTAAACTTGATCAACGTATTTCCAGATGACACCACGACTTGGGGCATAGTGGACAGCGAGAAAGAGCTTACAAAACTTGCAGTGGTATCTGGACCAGCTGTAAAAATGGGCTGAAAGATGGCAGATGGAATTTAATGCAGACAGGTGTGAGGTGATGCACTTTACGAGGACAAGTTGTATCACTATCTATTATGGAGGCGCCAATGCACAGGACCAGAAGAAGCTGCAGATGATTGTAAGCTCAGCCAGCTCCATCATGGGAACTAGCCTCCCAAATATCGAGTACGTCTTCAATAGGCATGACCTCAAGAAGGCAGCATCCATGATGAAGGACCCTCACTATACAAGACATGCCCTCTTCTCATTGCTACCATCAATGAGGAGGCAAAGGAACCTGAAAAGCCTGACCAAGAGCCAGAAGGAGCAGACTGTGGAGCAGTGAAAATCAACCAGTTTTTAAAAAAGATTTGGCATGTATGCCTGTTTCCCCTTCCTTAATCATGGTGAGCAGATAGTCTACAAACAATAACCTGTGATGTGAACAACATTTTTCCAGGAAGATTTTGCAATACATTTCAGACTAACTTCATGGAAAGTTGGCAGATGGATTACGGTTTGATTTACAAGTGTTTGCATTCGTGAGCAAAATACCTTTGAAATGGCGCCAGCCCACAAGTTTATTGCTTAAAATTGTCCTGTGCTGAAATACAGGCACAGATTTTGCTGAGTACAGTTTTTGGTTGTCATTCATGGTTGAGATACCCAGTTGTCCCACACTTACTTTGTGCATACATGAAGAAAATGGTGTGATATAATCAAGTGATGTGGACAGGCCTGGGTAAATTCCAACTACAACTACTATGAAAACGTTTGTCAGCCTTAAGAACATAAGAAATAGGAACAGAATTAGCTCATGTGTCCCCTTAAGTCATCCCCAACCTTTTAGAAAAATCATAGCTGACTTTTTTCTTGCCTGATTCTCTTTAAAAGCAAAAATATACAGTATTATGACCATGAATATATTCAAGAATTCAGGCTGCATAGGTCTCATTTTAAAGATTGATCGCACTACTAATGAAAGAATTCCTCCTCATCTCAGTCTAGAATGAGTAACTCCTTAGTCTGCAACATGGCATGTAGGTATAGATTCCTCACAAGGGAGACATTTCCTCTTCTTCATGGAAAACTGTTCTCTGTAAGGGCCTCACCTTTGTCGCCCTTCGCCCACACCTCAGCAAGTTCCGTGTTCGCGACGATGCGGAACTTTTCTTCCGCCGTCTCCGTCTCTGAGCCTACTTCTTCGGCAAGGACTCCTTCACCCCCACCGATGACCCCTTCTCCCGTCTTCAACCCTCCTCTTCTTCATGGACACCCCACTCTGGTCTTCTGCCTGCTCTGGATCTCTTTATCGCTAACTGCCGACAGGACATCAACCGTCTCGACTTCACCGCACCTTGTCCCCATTCCAACCTCACTCCTTCGGAACGCTCTGCTCTCCACTCCCTCCACACTAATCCTAAACTTGTTATTAAACCTGCCGATAAGGGGGGTGCTGTTGTAGTCTGGCGTACTGACCTCTACCTTGCCGAGGCACAGCGACAACTCGCGGATACCTCCTCTTATTTACCCCTTGATCGTGACCCCACTAAGGAGCACCAGGCCATTGTCTCCCACACCATCACCGACTTTATCCGCTCAGGGGATCTCCCATCCACTGCTACCAACCCTATAGTTCCCACACCACGCACTTCCCGTTTCTACCTCCTACCCAAGATCCACAAACCTGCCTGTCCTGGCCGACCTATTGTCTCAGCTTGCTCCTGCCCCACCGAACTCATTTCTGCATACCTCAACACTGTTTTATCACCCTTTGTTCAATCCCTTCTGACCTATGTTCGTGACACTTCTCACGCCCTTAAACTTTTCGATGATTTTAAGTTCCCTGGCCCCCACCGCTTTATTTTCACCATGGATGTCCAGTCCTTATATACTCCCATCCCCCATCAGGAAGGTCTCAAAGCTCTACGCTTCTTTTTGGATTCCAGATCTAATCAGTTCCCCTCTACCACCACTCTGCTCCGTCTAGCGGAATTAGTCCTTACTCTTAATAATTTCTCCTTTGGCTCCTCCCACTTCCTCCAAACTAAAGGTGTAGCTATGGGCACCCGTATGGGTCCTAGCTATGCCTGCCTTTTTGTTGGCTTTGTGGAACAATCTATGTTCCGTGCCTATTCTGGTATCTGTCCCCCACTTTTCCTTCGCTACATCGACGACTGCATTGGCGCTGCTTCCTGCACGCATGCAGAACTCATTGACTTTATTAACTTTGCCTCCAACTTTCACCCTGCCCTCAAGTTTACCTGGTCCATTTCCGACACCTCCCTCCCCTTTCTAGATCTTTCTGTCTCTGTCTCTGGAGACAGCTTATCCACTGATGTCTACTATAAGCCTACTGACTCTCACAGCTATCTGGACTATTCCTCTTCTCACCCTGTCTCTTGCAAAAACACCATCCCCTTCTCGCAATTCCTCCGTCTCCGCCGCATCTGCTCTCAGGATGAGGCTTTTCATTCTAGAACGAGGGAGATGTCTTCCTTTTTTAAAGAAAGGGGCTTCCCTTCCTTCACTATCAACTCTGCTCTTAAACGCATCTCCCCCATTTCACGTACATCTGCTCTCATTCCATCCTCCCGCCACCCCACTAGGAATAGGGTTCCCCTGGTCCTCACCTACCACCCCACCAGCCTCCGGGTCCAACATATTATTCTCCGTAACTTCCGCCACCTCCAACGGGATCCCACCACTAAGCACATCTTTCCCTCCCCCCCCCCGCATTCCGCAGGGTTCGCTCCCTACACAACTCCCTTGTCCATTCGTCCCTTCCATCCCTCCCCACTGATCTCCCTCCTGGCACTTATCCGTGTAAGCGGAACAAGTGCTACACATGCCCTTACACTTCCTCCCTTACCACCATTCAGGGCCCCAAACAGTCCTTCCAGGTGAGGCAACACTTCACCTGTGAGTCGACTGGGGTGATATACTGCGTCCGGTGCTCCCGATGTGGCCTTTTATATATTGGCGAGACCCGACGCAGACTGGGAGACCGCTTTGCTGAACATCTACGCTCTGTCCGCCAGAGAAAGCAGGATCTCCCAGTGGTCACACATTTTAATTCCACATTCCATTCCCATTCTGACATGTTTATCCACGGCCTCCTCTACTGTAAAGATGAAGCCACACTCAGGTTGGAGGAACAACACCTTATATTCCGTCTGGGTAGCCTCCAACCTGATGGCATGAACATCGACTTCTCTAACTTCCGCTAATGCCCCACCTCCCCCTCGTACCCCATCTGTTACTTATTTTTATGCACACATTCTTTCTCTCACTCTCCTTTTTCTCCCTCTGTCCCTCTGAGTATACCTCTTGCCCATCCTCTGGGTCCCCCCCCCCTTGCCTTTCTTCCCGGACCTCCTGTCCCACGATCCTCTCGTATCCCCTTTTGCCTATCACCTGTCCAGCTCTTGGCTCTATCCCTCCCCCTCCTGTCTTCTCCTATCATTTTGGATCTCCCCCTCCCCCTCCAACTTTCAAATCCCTTACTCACTCTCCCTTCAGTTAGTCGTGATGAAGGGTCTCGGCCTGAAACGTCGACTGTACCTCTTCCTAGAGATGCTCTCTGGCCTGCTGCGTTCACCAGCAACTTTGATGTGTGTTGCTTGAATTTCCAGCATCTGCAGAATTCCTGTTGTTTTTCTGAACACGTGTGTGGCTTTGATTTCTGCTAAAGCTGTTCATTTTTAAAATGCTTTCATAATTAAAAGTGAAAAATTCTAAATATTTAACACATATATTGGCCAAATACTAAACGTTTAACAGGTTTTACCAATGTGAAAATCCGAAAAAGAAACTGTGAAGGTATTAGGGACAATAAAGTAGGCAATCTCTATGTTACAACTATTTAGGTAATGGAAATTTGCCCTCCCAAATTCACAAATCACTTACCTAAAAGAGAGATATGGAATAAAATTTACTCTCATGAAATTTATGTGACAAAGAAATAAATGAACACAAAATTTATCTTTTTCAATTGCCATTTCTTGTTACATACCCAGATGTCACTGATGATCATGACATAACTGACTGCAAATGGTGGAATCTGGAGCAAAAGACCAGCTGAAGGAGCTTAATGGGTCAGGCAGCATCTGCAAAGGTGAAGGGATAGTTGAAGTTCCAGGTTGAGACCTTACATTGGGACTACATCTGCATTTCAACCCTACAGGCACTGAATGGCCCTCAGAATTCTTCCAAAAGCCTTGTGATTTTGTTGGATTAGATTCCAATCCGCATTTCCCAATAGAGCAAAGTAGTTTCTGTGATGAAAATGACAAAGCTATCTACTCTTGATGCCATTCAATGCCTAAATATAATTTTTTTCTGCAACTTGTCGAGTGTATTTTCTCTGGTTGTGCATGATATTGTTCAATAACTCAGTGTGGGCATGTGGCCAAGTGGTTAAGGCACTGGACTAGCAACCTGAAGGTCGTCAGTTCGAGCCCCAGCCGAGGGAACGTGTTGTGTCCTTGAGCAAGGCACTTAATCACACATTTCTCTGCGACGACCCTCGTGCCAAGCTGTATGGGTCCTAATGCCCTTCCCTTGGACAACATTGGTGTCGTGGAGAGGGGAGACTTGCAGCATGGGCATCTGCTGGTCTTCCATACAACCTTGCCCAGGAAAGCAAAGACTTTCCAGACGCAGATCCATGGTCTCGCAATACTAACAGATGCCTTTAATTTTTAACTCAGTAAATTAGGTGCCCCGTAAAAAGTGTTGATGTCCAGATTTCCTCTCTTCCAGGGCAAAAAAATTGTCCTAGACTAGGACTAGGTTGCACGCTGTATTCTTAATGATGGAATTTAGCGATTCACCTTCAAGGAATTACTGTACCATTAGCTCTCTCTCAATTAAAAGGTAAATTAACTGTCCTTTCATTATAGTGTCTTGCTGATGGTGGTGAGAAGGGCATTTCTGTGGGGTCAGACACTCAATGCACAAAGGGCACGTAGCCATGAAAAGGAGCATTATATGCGACATGCAGTTGCTATTTTCTGGTCTGTGCAGCTTGGGCGTCTGTTTACATAGGACAATGGCCTTCATTTCCACAAACTGGCACAACAACAAATAATTCATTACAAACTGGCAATTCAATTTAGATTGCTCCATAAAAGTAATTTTGCAGACCCTGTGTCTGTGAATGTGTTTCTATGTTTTTGTGTTTTTTTAAATTTATCTTTAGCATGTAAAAGCCAAGGAAGGATATAAACAAATGAGTTAATACTGTAAGTATCTGATCCAATATACCCTGCAACAGTATTCACTTGTAACCTCATGCCAAAGTGCTTTATATTTCTCGCACATCCAGGATGCCATCATGTTGCACTTTCTTCCAAGAGAGGAAATGCCCATTGAAATGTCATAGCAACAACAGTGAGAAATGAGAGTTCTCCAATAAAATTATATTATGAATTTAATGGAGAAAAAAATTAGGAAGTCTAAATATTCAGGAGTGGGTGTTGAATCTAAGTACGAGGGAAGATATCTTAATTTTAACTTCAGTAGGTTATGCCTGAAATCTATCTTAAGCATTCCTGTTATTTCTGAATGTGCCTATCTATGCACAGGGAGAATGCTGTATAAATGTTATCTAAATCTTTGAGCCTAATGAACATTTCTTTGGTCCCTAAGCCGAGCCTTATTATTCCATGTAAAATTGCAATTGTGGCTCTTGCTCCATGCTTATGATTATAAAATATTAGAATGTCAAAGTTTTCATACTTCAGTAATGGGGGTGAAATTCAGACATTGATGCTTAAAGTGTGATGAAGTCACTTTCCCGTATTTGATATTTATTCATGATTTCTGGCATTAAGGGACCAATGACTGTCAAGTAGGTGCCTTATAAAGTTCAGTACTCATAAGAAAGATGTGCATTGCATTTAGTTTAAGATTTCTTCGTATTTATGTTAGTCCTCGCTCATCTGAGCATTGAATGAATGTAAATTCCTTGCACTGTTCGAACTTTAGTGACTTCAATAATACGCATGAAAATGATAGAACATAGAACATAGAATAGTACAGCACAGTACAGGCCCTTCGGCCCACAATGTTGTGCCAACCTTCAAACCCTGCCTCCCATATAATCCCCCACCTTAAATTCCTTCATATACCTGTCTAGTAGTCTCTTAAACTTCACTAGTGTATCTGCCTCCACCATTGACTCAGGCAGTGCATTCCACGCACCAACCACTCTCTGAGTGAAAAACCTTCCTCTAATATCCCCCTTGAACTTCCCACCCATTACCTTAAAGCCATGTCCTCTTGTACTCAGTAGTGGTGCCCTGGGGAAGAGGAACTGCTGTCCACTCTATCTATTCCTCTTAATATCTTGTACACCTCTATCATGTCTCCTCTCATCCTCCTTCTCTCCAAAGAGTAAAGCCCTAGCTCCCTTAATCTCTGATCATAATGCATACTCTCTAAACCAGGCAGCATCCTGGTAAATCTCCTCTGTACCCTTTCCAATGCTTCCACATCCTTCCTATAGTGAGGCGACCAGAACTGGACACAGTTCTCCAAGTGTGGTCTAACCAGAGTTGTATAGAGCTGCATCATTACCTCGCAACTCTTAAACTTTATCCCTCGACTTATGAAAGCTAACACCCCATAAGCTTTCTTAACTACCCCATCTACCTGTGAGGCAACTTTCAGGGATGTGTGGACATGTTCCCCCAGATCCCTCTGCTCCTCCACACTACCAAGTATGCTGCCATTTACTTTGTACTCTGCCTTGGAGTTTGTCCTTCCAAAGTGTACCACCTCACATTTCTCCAGGTTGAACTCCCATAAACTGCAATTCCAATTTACTTTTCCACTTTTGTTTTGGTTAGCAAAGTGTTTGGTGTACACACAGCGAGAAAACTGGTCATGCCTGTCTTCAGGTGGACAATGATAGGGAGGGAATTGTATTTAGATTTTGCATTGAACTGCAGTAATGTACCTTGATCCTCGCCCTTTCTGCAGCCAGAAGCTGTGCAGATGGGTTTGATAGGATGAATATGAGGCTTAAACAAGGCTAGGAATGGGAATTTAAGAATGGGATCACTGGATGAGTGCAAAGGGTGAAATGTGCCTTGGTTCCTTAATGGAGCCTGTCCATTTTGTCAGTTTGTTGTATGCATTTGATTCAATGTGTAGTATATCCCATTCTGATGCTGTTATGCGTTATTGGGGGTTTAAGATGAAAGTATAGGAATAAAATTTTCAAACCTATTCTATGAATGTATTACTTAAACAGTTGGCTTGCCTCCCAAGATCCCGAGCTCGATTTCAACATTTAAGAGAAGTTTGGATAGGTACATGGTTGGTAGGGATATGTTCCCAACGTAGGTTGATGAGAATGCACAGTTTGAATGGTTTGGCATGGACTAGATGGGCCAAAGGACCTGTCTCTGAGCTGTACTTTTCTATGACTCACTGATGCACAATATATTGCAGAATCAAATATTAAAAAGCTTAATTTGCAGCTGACCAATCAATGCTTATCTAAGATTTTTTGTTAATATTCCAGCTTCCTTTTAGATTAAATTAGATTATGAGGATATGCAGTCCTCTTTAATTGTCATTTAGTAATGCATGCATTAAGAAATGATACAATTTGTTCCTCCAGCATGATATCGCAGAAACATAAGACAAAAGAAGACTAAAAAAAACTGACAAAAAAGACATAATTATAACATATAGTTACAACAATGCAAAGCAATACCGTAATTTGATGAAGAACAGACCATGGGTATGGTAAAAAAAAAGACTCAAAGTCTCTCGAAAGTCCCATCATCTCACGCAGACAGTTGAAGGGAGAAACTCTCCCTGCTATAAGCTTCCAGTGCCACAAACTTGCTGATGCAGCATCCTGGAAGCACCCGACCACAGTCCGACTCTGAGTCCGCCCGAAAACTTCGAGCCTCCGACCAGCCCTCCGACACCAAGCACCGAGCACCATCTCTGCCGAGTGCTTCGACCCAACCCTAGCAACAGGCAATAGGCAAAGCCGAGGATCTGGGGCCTTCCCCTCCGGAGATTCTCGATCGCACAGTAGCAGCGGCAGCGAAGCAGGCATTTCAGAAGTTTCTCCAGATGTTCCTCCATGCTTCTCACATCTGTCTCCATCAAATCAGGATTTTGCATGGCCTCTATTTAACAAATACGATATCAATTCGGAGTGGCCGTGCGCGCTGTGTCACGCCACCATCTTCTCCTCCCCTCCGATTCCCCCTTCCTTATATATATACATATAAAATATACATATACCTACACATATACATATACACACACACAATCTGCAGATTGACTACACTGGTATTGCCGAAAAAAATACAGATTCCATCTACCTCTGAGGAAGCACATAGTGAAGAATATGACATCTTCAAAATTTACATAATAAGCAAGACAGTTGATACTAGAAATGATTTTGGAAAATTGGTGATTAAAGACATGTACACATCAGGGCGCATAAAATACAACTTCAAATTAAATCTGAGCAGTGCTGTAAAATAATAACTCATAAAGGAATGCCAAATAAAGACTGAAGATGTTCATTGTTATTCTCCTCTACGTTTTCATTAGCAAGTGTATTGAGAGCAACTAAGCTCAAAGGCCAGCACTAGTTTATATATTGCCTGCTATTACAACATCTGATCCCACTTATTGCATAGTCCAATCACCAAAGGGACAATGATTTTAAATGTGATGTTTTGCAGCAGTAGAGACATTGCAGTAAAAATAATGTATTAAATTAAACAATTAATTGGAAAATTCTGTATTCAGTGATGGGATTTCATAAATGTTTTTGTAAATGCCAGGTAAATAGAATATTATGGTCACAGAGTTCTTTTCCTTGCTGAAGCATAAACATGTGGTGATAAAGACTCCCCATTCAGATTCATAGTGCACCACAGGGATACTTAAGACATCCTGACATAACACATCTTAATTTTACAAACAATAAAATAATCATCTACATAAACCTGGTGAACGCAACAGGGCAGGCAGTATCTCTAGGAAGAGGTACGGTCAACGTTTCGCGTCGAGACCCTTCGTCAGGACTAACTGAAAGAAGAGATAGAAATAGATTTGAAAGTGGGAGGGGGAGGGGTAGATGCAAAATGATAGGAGAAGACAGGAGGGGGAGGGATGGAGCTAAGAGCAGGAAATCTGATTGGCAAAAGGGATATGAGACTGGAAAAGGGAGAGGATCGTGGGGGGGGAGGCCTAGGGAGAAAGAAAGGGGGAGGAGAGCCCAGAGGATGGGCAAGGAGTTGTAGTGAGAGGGACAGAGAGAGAAAAAAGAGAGAAAGAAAAAAAGGGGAAATAATAAATAAATAATAAATAATAAATAAATAAATAGATAGATAGATAGATAGATAGATAGATAAATAAATAAATAAGGGATGGGGTACGAAGGGGAGGTGGGGGGAGGTGGGGCATTAATGGAAGTGAGATAAATCAATGTTCATGCCATCAGGTTGGAGGCTACCCAGATGGAATACAGTATAAGGTATTGTTCCTCCAACCTAAGTGTGGCTTCATCTTGACAGTAGAGGAGGCCGTGGATAGACATATCAGAATGAGCACCATTCAAGGCCCCAGACAGTTCTTCCAGGTGAGGCGACACTTCACCTGTGAGTCGACTGGGGTGATATACTGCGTCCGGTGCTCCTGGCGCAGCCTTCTATATATTGGCGAGACCTGACGCAGACTGGGAAACCATTTCGCTGAACAACTACGCTCTGTCCGCCAGGGAAAGCAGGATCTCCCAGTGGCCATACATTTTAAGTCCGCGTCCCATTCCCATTCTGATATGTCTATCCACGGCGTCCTCTACTGTCAAGGTGAAGGCACACTCATGTTGGAGGAACAACACCTTATATTCCGTCTGGGTAGCCTCCAACCTGATGGCATGAACATTGACTTCTCTAACTTCGTACCCCATCCCTTATTTATTTATTTATCTATTTATCTATCTATCCCCGTTTTTCTCTCTCTCTCTTTTGTCTCCCTCTGTCCCTCTCACTATAACTCCTTGCCCATCCTCTGGGCTCTCCTCCCCCTTTCTTTCTTCCTAGGCCTCCCCTCCCATGATCCTCTCCCTTCTCTATTCTTGTATCCCTTTTGCCAATCAACTTTCCAGCTCTTAGCTCCATCCCTCCCCCTCCTGTCTTCTCCTATCATTTCGCATCTGCCCCTACTCCTCCCACCATCAAATCTCTTACTATCTCTTCTTTCAGTTAGTCCTGACGGAGGGTCTCGGCCCGAAACGTTGACTGTACCTCTTTCTATAGATAACCATATAACCATATAACAATTACAACACGGAAACAGGCCATCTCGACCCTTCTAGTCCGTGCCGAACTCTTACTCTGACCTAGTCCCACCGGCCTGCACCCTCCATTCCTTTCCTGTCCATATAGCTATCCGATTTAACTTTAAATGACAACATCGAACCTGTCTCAAGCACTTCTGCTGGAAGCTCGTTCCACACAGCTACCATTCTCTGAGTCAAGAAGTTCCCCCTCACGTTACCCTTAAACTTTTGCCCTTTTAACTCTCAACTCATGTTTTCTTGTTTGAATCTCCCCCACTCTCAATGGAAAAAGCCTATCCATGTCAACTCTATCAATCCCCCTCATAATTTTAAATACCTCTATCAAGTCCCCCCTCAACCTTCTACACTCCAAAGAATAAAGACCCAACTTGTTCAACTTTTCTCTGTAACTTAGGAGATGAAACCCAGGCAACATTCTAGTAAATCTCTTCTGTACTCTCTCAATTTTATTCACATCTTTCCTATAATTTGGTGACCAGAACTGTACACAATACTCCAAATTTGGCCTTACCAATGCCTTATAGAATTTCAACATTCCATCCCAACTCCTATACTCAATGCTCTGATTTATAAAGGCAAGCATACCAAAAGCTTTCTTCACCACCCCATCCACATGAGATTCCACCTTCAAGGAACTATGCACCATTATTCCTAGATCCCTCTGTTCTACTGCATTCTTCAATGCCCTACCATTTACCATGCATGCCCTATTTTGATAAGTCCTACTAAAATGTAGCACCTCACATTTATCAGCATTAAACTCCATCTGCCATCTTTCAGCCCACTCTTCTAAGTGGTCTAAATCTCTCTGCAAGCTTTGAAAATCTACTTCATTATCCACAACTCCACCTATCTTAGTATCATCTGCATACTTACTAATCCAATTTACCACCCCATCATCCAGATCATTAATATATATGACAAACAACATTGGACCCAATACAGATCCCTGAGGCACACCGCTACACACCGTCCTCCAATCTGACACACAGTTATCCACCACTACTCTCTGGCGTCTCCCATCCAGCCACTGCTGAAATCATTTTACAACTTCGATATTAATACCTAACGATTGAACCTTCCTAACTAACCTTCCGTGTGGATCCTTGTCAAAGGCCTTACTGAAGTCCATATAGACAACATCCACTGCTTTACCCTCGTCAACTTTCCTAGTAACCTCATCAAAAAATTCAATAAGATTTGTCAAACATGAACAGATGCTGCCTGGCTTGCTGCATTCACCAGCATTTTTTATGTGTGTTGTTTGAATTTCCAGCATCTGCAGATTTCCTCGTGTTTGTGTTTTTAAATCCATATAAATCTGCCTTGTCATGAATATAGTATGACTATTTTTATCTTCCTAAAGGACATTGAAGCTCGTCATATGAAGAAGATTTCATTGCTCTTGGCCTGTAGGCAAATGTGACGTTAGCATTTATCTCAAGAGTACTAGAACCAAAAAGCAAGGATGCAACGTTGAGAATTTATGAAGCATTGGTGAGGCCTCACTTGGAGTATTGTGAGTAGGTTTGGGCCCCTTATTTAGAAAGCATGTGCTGAAACTGGAGAGGGTTCAAAGGAGGTTCACAAAAATGATTCCAGGTTTGATGGTTTGTCATATGAAGAGCGTTTGATGGCTCTGGGCCTGTACTCACTAGAATTCCGAAGAATGAGGGGTGACCTCATTGAAACCTACTGAACAGTGAAAGGTGTTTATAGAGTGGATGTGGAGAGGATGTTTTCCATATTTAAGGCAGAGGTTGATAGATTCTTGACTGGTCAGGGCATGAAGGGGTATGGGAGGAAGGCAGGAGACTGGGGCTGGGGTAAATTGGATCAGCCATGATGTAATGGCAGAGCAGACTCGATGAGCTAAGTGGCCTAATTCTGTTCCTACACCTTATGGTTTTATGGACATTGGTAACTTTTAATTCCTAGTTGTCCTATTGTGAGTAAGTGGTAATGAAGTACCATCTTGAAATTACTGTAATTTACCCAGTGAGTTTTCATGCTCCAACATGAAGTGATATCTTAGCTCACATTTGAAGTACTATTTCCTTTAAAATTTGTGCATGTTAGTATCAACATGTTGTATAGGAATGGGCTGTTTGTATTTTGGATTCTTAGCTCTGCCACTGCAACTTACAATGTAGCATCAATATGTCACAACTTGCTTTAGAAGCTCCTTTCCATTTTCCTTGGCATGAAACAAATTCTGATACTGGAGGACTATATCCTGCTGCCATTATGTTAGCACATGGCTGGGGACAAATTTCTATGCTCATTCCCTAATACTGCCCCCGCCCCCAAATTTCTCATTACTCTATAAGGTAGGTAGATAATAAAAGGGATTTAAATCCCTTTGCAGCAACATGCTGAATTCCAACTTTATTATTTTATAAATAGATTTCTACTTTGTGATTTAACCATCCCCAAGTAACATGGTCTTGGGTAATTAATGCTAAATTATTTTCCATGTGCTCGGTTGAACATCAGCATAGGGTCCTCAGAGGCCAGCAATTGAATCAACTTGCCCCACTGTAGCATGGAAACAGGCTCATTGGCCTAACTTGTCCATTCAGGCCGTGTTACCCAGCGAGCTTGTGCTTGACCCATAGACATCTAAACTTCTCATGTCTGTGTACTTTTAAATATAGCTAAGCACAGACCGTCTGGGTAGTCTCCAGCTCCTTGGTATGAACATTGAATTCTCCAACTTCTGGTAATTCCCTCCCCCTCCCTTCCCCTAACCCTATTTCACTCTGCCCCCTCCCCCAGCTGCCTTTCACCTCCCTCATGGTTCCGCCTCCTTCTACTACCCATTGTGTTTTCCCCTATTCATTCTTCACTTTTCCTGCCTATCAGCTCCCTGCCTCCCTTCCCCCACCCCTTTATCTTTCCCCTTACTGGTTTTTCACCTGGAACCTACCAGCCTTCTCCCTCCCACCCTCCCCCCACCTTCTTTATAGGGCCTCTGCCCCTTCCCTCTTCAGTCCTGACAAAGAGTTCCGGCCTGAAACGTTGACTGATCGTTTCCACGGATGCTGCCCGACCTGCTGAGTTTCTCCAGCGTGTTGTGGGTGTTGCTTTAAATATAGCTAATGTGTCCTCCTCAACCACTTGGTTCTGGAAACTCATTCACACCACTCTCTTGCATGAAAAAGATGCCACCAATGCCCCTTTTAAACTTCTTGCTTCTAATCGTGAATCTACGACCTCTTGTTTTTAGCACCTCCTCCGGAGCAAAAAGTCTATGCTTTCACCCTGACTATACCCCTCATTATCTTGTATACCTCTATCAGGTCTTCCCACAGCTGCCATGTTTGAAGGAATAAAATCCTAGTTTATACAACCTCTCCTTATATCTCAGACCCAAGTCCAGGCAAATGTTTTCTTTACTCTTTCTAGTTGTATAATGTCTTTCCTATAACAGGGCAACTAACAATGTAAACAACGAGTCTGTGGACAGGAGAGGATTGCAGTGCAGGCCAGTAGGTCAGTGACAGGGATTAGAATCATTGACATATGTCGTGAATTCGTTGTGTATGTGGCACCAGCACAATCAGAAACCCGGACAACATACCAATGACACTTGAAAAGTTCCATCAACGCTGTCTTTGAAACATCTTAAATATCAGCTGGGAAGATTGAAGATCCAACGTCAGCGTGCTAAATGAAGCAAAAACAACAAGCATTGAAGCCTACATCATCAAGAACCAACTAAGATGGAGCGGTCATGTTGTTCGGATGAAAACGAATGTTTGCCGAAACAAATCTTCTACTCCCAGCTTAAAGAAGGCAAACGTAAAAGAGGTGGACAACAGAAGAGATTCAAAGACATCTTAAAAGCCAACATGAAGAAATGTAACATTGACATCAACAATTGTGAAACCAATGCCAAGGACAGGAAACTCTGGCGAGCCATCATCCGAGAAGGAACAGCAACTTTCGAAGCCAACAGGTGTGCAGAATTAGAAGAAAAGGGAAGAAAATGGAAAGAGGGGCAGCAGCAACCAAAGCCTGATCCGCCATCTGGAACTACCTGTCCAGAATGCAGAAGAACTTTCAAAGCCAAGATTAGACCTATAAGCCATCTGAGAGTCCATAAATAGATCTACGGAATGAAGACCATCATCCTCGACCTCGAGGGATAGCCATGATGACGACAATGCAACATATAAAATATACTATAAAATGCAGTTCACAGACTGTTCAAAAGTCTGATGGCGAAGGTGAAGAAACTGTTTCTAAAATGGAGCTTGTGCATCCGGTCCGTCCTCCCTGATGATAAAAACGACAAGAGTATCCTACGGGCCCCAGAGTGGGTAACGAGCCAGTCTTTGGCAGATTTAAGCGCAGGGCCAGATTGTAAAGTCAGGGTGTCAGGGCCAGAGGTGAGGGATGGCCCAGCGTTCCGCTAGCTGTTCCGTGAGGTTTACTTATCTCTGCGCTGAATGAGGCTGTGGCCCGCAACTGATAGGCTCCTGGACCGGCTACAGCGATGGACTGGCTTTGTGGATGTGGACTCACTCTCGTGAACTTTAGATCTGTGTGTTATTTGTTTACTTTTTATTGTCTACACGATTTGTTCTTTATTTTTGCACATTGACTGTGTGATGGTCTTTTTTAATAGGTTCGATTGGGTTTTTTTTGTTTTTGAGCTGTCTGTAAAAAGACTAATTTCAAGGCTGTGCTTTCATATGCATGCTTTGGTAATAAATGCACTTTGAACAGTTAATAACATGCCCGTACAACACAGGAGCGGGACAGAATAATCTCCACTTGTTTGGATGAGAGCAATTCCAAAAGCTCTCAAACAAATGGTCCAAGACAAAGCAATCCATTTGAGTGACATTTCAGCCAGCAACTTCAATATTCATTGCCTCTGGTTTAGTGCTGTACCTGATTGCCATGGCCAGTAAGCACTATGCAGCTATGTTGGCTGAACTAAACCCACGATTCCTACTAGCACAAAGAATAGGGTGAGAAACAAGCTACTGAATGAACTCAGTGTGTCAAACAGTATCAATGGAGGCAAAAGGATGGTGATTGTTACATCAGGAGCCTGGAGGAGAAATAGTTGGTATGGAGAGGTGACAGAGAGGGTCTAGCAGGCGTAGTTGGAATCAGATGAGGTGGGATTGATGAGCAGATGGAGTCAAGTGGAGAATTAGGGTATATAGCAAACATTAACTTTAGCAACCAGTCTTTAGACCTAAATGTGGATTGTAGATTAAATTTAAAATGCAGCCCTGTTTCCTAGAGCAGTGGAGAGCAGTTAATTGAAAAAAAGCCACACAATGCTGATGAACACACAAAATCCTGGAGGAGCTCAGCAGGCCAGGCAGCATCTTTTTTCCATTGATGCCGCCTGGGCTGCTGAATTCTTTCAGCATTTTGTGTGTGTTGCTCAGATTTCCAGCATCTGCAGATTTTCTGTTGTTTGCAATGCTGATTAACATTCATTCTGGGTGCCTGGAGTGTGGGTGCAAAGTTGGAGGTATGAAAATTATATCTAATTCAAAGGAAGCATTGTAGATATATTGTAAATGTAGAATTGTCCTTTGATCTTTGGCAGATAAAATGTCACAAGATATTGGGTCGAACAGGCCTCCCAGGGTACTGAAAGAAATGGCAGGAGTTATAGTAGCGGCTTTGGTGGTAATTCAGCAAAATTCTCTGGACAGGTCCTGCTGGATTGGAAGATGGTGAATGTCATGCCGCTGTTCAAAAGGGGATGTAGGCAAAAGGCAGGTAACAATAGGCCAGTTAGTTTAACATCTGTAATTGGGAAAATGCTTGAAGCTATCATTAAAGAAGAAATAGCGAGACATCTGGAAAGAAATGGAGGCATCAGGCAGACACAGCATGGATTCAGCAAAGGCAGGTCCTGTTTGACAAACTTTCTGGAGTTCTTTGACTGCAGTGGATAGAGGGGAACAGATGGACGTTATTTACTTGGATTTCCAGAAGATGTTCGATAAGGCGCTAGATAAAAAACTTATCCATAAGCTAAGGATGCATAGAGTTGGCGGTGATGTATTAGCACGGATAGAGGATTGGTTAATTAATAGAAAGCAGTGAGTTGGGATACATGGGTGTTACTCTGGTTGACAATCAGTGGTGACCGGTGTGCTGCAGGGGTCGGTGCTGGGCCTGCAATTGTTCACGATATACATTTACGATCTGGAAGAGGGGACCGAGTGATGTGTATCTAGGTTTGCTGATGACACTAAATTGAGTGGAAAAGCAAATTGTGCAGAAGATATGGAGAGTCTGTAGAGAGATTATAGATAGGTTAAGTGAGTGAGCAGAGTCTGGCAGATGGAGTACAATGTTGGTAAATGCAAGGTCATCCACTTTGGAAGGAAAAATGAAAGAGAAGATTATTACTTAAATGGTAAAAAAAATTGCAGCATGCTGCTGTGCAGAGGGACTTGGGAGTGTTAGTGCATGAATCACAAAAGGTTAGTTTGTAGGTGCAGCAGCCTATCAAGAAGACAAATGGGATGTTGGCCTTCATTACTAGAAGGATTGAATTTAAGAGCAGGGAGGTTATGTTGCAACTGTACAGGGTACTGGTGAGGCCGCACGTGGAGTACTGCGTGCAGTTTTGGTCTCCTTACTTGACGAAGGATATACTGGCTTTGGGGGCTGTGCAGAGGAGGTTCACCAGGTTGATTCCAGAAATGAGGGGGTTACACTACGAGGAGAGATTGAGTCGCCTGGGACTGTACTCACTGGAATTCAGAAGATTGAGAGGATATCTTACAGAAACATATACAATTATGAAAGGCATAGATCAGATAGAAGCAGGAAAGTTGTTTCCACTGGTAGGTGAGACTAGAACTAGGGGACATAGCCTCAAAATTTGGGGGGGGGGTAGATTTAGGACAGAGATGAGGAGGAACTACTTTTCCCAGAGAGTGGTGAATCTGTGGAATTCTCTGTCCAATGAAGCACTGGAGGCTACCTCAGTAAATATATTTAAGACAAGTTTGGATAGATTTTTGCATAGTAGGGGAATTAAGGGTTATGGGGAAAAAGCAGGTATGTGGAGATGAGTCCATGGCCAGATCAGCCATGATTTTATTGAATGGCGGAGCAGGCTCCATGGGCCAGATGACCTACTCCAATTCTTATTGCTTGTGTTCTTATGGCCACAGTTACATCCCAGAGCTAGTTCCTGAATAGGTTGTCCTCCAGCCAAACTGTTTCTGCATACAGTGGCTCAAGGAGCAATTCATTCTGAAGCAAAGCTGGCACTTCCATTAAAATAGGTTGAGTTTTCAGTTGCACATAGAATGATAAAACTGGTTTTGTCATCAGCAAGGTAATGGTATATCACCAAGAACGATCAAGTGTCAACTATTCAGAGAATCATAGCCAGCAATGTCCTTTCACTATTTAAAATCTTATTCTAAAATGTTTAAACCATTTTCAGTTGCAAATAATAACTTTCACAAAACAATGTGTATTGACTGTGTGGTAATTGTTCCTACCAGTCTGCCATAGTTTCCAGTATTCATTGACTGGCTGTATCTGAGAACGTCCTCCTCGAGGTTCATCATTCTCTCCCAAGCTGGAGAAAAGTTGGAACGAGGAGTTTCGGAGCCCGTCCACCCAAACTGAGAGCGAGGTTAGATTGATCTAAGCACGAGGCTGATTTGGAAAAGTCAGGTATGGCCGAAACGTGGTGGTAGGAGCCAGGCCCAGAGCGTGTTAAAGCAACAAGGCCTGGGACAACCCGGTGTTTGGGAAATTTAAATGCCGGCCTGGATGGATTGAAAAGGCCTGGTGTCGGGACCGGAGGCAATGGTTGAGCTGTTTTTGCTCGCTGGTCCACGGCGATTTTCTGCTCTCTGACACTGAGGCTGTGACTTGCTCTGGGCCTTGCGTCTGCGAGCTCTGTTTCACTCCGCTGTGTGGTGGAGTGGCTGAAGCTGTGACTGGCTCCGGCTGCTTTAGGCTTCGTGGCTATGGACTCACTTTTGTTCTGAAAGCTGTGGCTAACTTTTATTATTTGCACAATTTGTATTTTTTTTCTCTCTCTGCCCCTTGAATGCTTGTTTTGAAATGGGTTCTTTTGGGTTTCTTGGTTTGTGGTTGCCTGTAAGGAGACGAATCTCAAGGTTGTATAATTTCTTCATACTTTGATAATAAATGCAGGTGTATGGCAGTATTGAGACAGAATGAGTAAATCTATATTAGAATGCTGCATGGAATTGAAACATCAGCAAACCCTTTCATTATTCTGCCCACCCACTAAAGTTTTCTATCCTTGTCACAACATTCACTAAAAATAATGTGGTGATGAAAATACACACAAAGAACTCAGCAGGCCAGGCAGCATCGATGGAAAAAAAGTACAGTCAACATTTTGGGTCTGCTGAAGAGTTTGGATCGAAACGTCAACTGTACTTTTTTCCATAGATGCTGCCTGGCCTGCTGAGTTCCTCCAGCATTTTGTGTGTGTTGCTTGGATTTCCAGCATCTGCAAATTTTCTTTTGATGGTGATGAAAATATCTCAGTTTTCCTACCTTATGATTCCAGCTGACACATTTGATATATACATCATAATGCCAATTACTACAGCAAGGTACTTTAATGAGCAGCTTAATTTTAATCATTAGTGATTAATTACTACAATTATTTAGAGTGCAGCTTTATTTTAATAATTAGCTATTTAATAATCATATTAAATATTTCATTGAACAGAACCAACAAATTCAACACAAAATTACAGATGATAAGAGTATAAGAAATAAGAGTGGGACACGGCCAATTGACCCTTGTGGCTGCTCTGTTATTTAATTAGGATCACAAAAGATCTCCTGCATCAGCTACACTTTCTTGCATTATTCCCCATACTCCATGATTCACTAGGGTCACTTTTTCACCATTTGCTCCCTTGCTTCCTCGATTTGTGCCAATTAAAATATGCTCACATTAATGTTTCCCATGGTGCATTGTTTCTTGTACATGTTCATTTGGTCCACTGTTCACCTCCCTGAAGGGTTTCACAGGGAGAAATTCGGTCATCAGTACATTATTGTCAGCCATTGCTTCAGTAGCCCTGTACAAGTCAAGCTCCACTCAAAGCAAAGGAATAAACGACAGCTGAAAATTATATCTGTTGTGTACAAACAAAGTTTTCTTTTTTAAACAAAAAATTCCACACATATAAGGCTCCAATTCTGACTGCTCTTCAGAGGCCATGCGCAACACCTCATACCTGAAGCCCATAGAGAGGTTAGAGATCGCATGAATTGAAATTTACCCACAACTTCACACTTCCCAAAAACCACCCAAAGGAATTTTACTGCGAAGAAGCCTGGCACAACTCTGAAAACAGTAAAGAATGATGCACCTGGCTCAATTTCCCATGGTTTAATTTAAGAGAGGTTGAAAGCTTCAGAAAAAGTCAAGACATCATCCAAACATCCGATGAGGAAAAAGAACCTTTATGGAACCTTGGTTTTAGAAAGAGATTGAGGCCCCAGTTAAGAAAGAGGAAAGAGGAATGTGATGCATTGCAGGTATAAGCTGCAGGGAACAACTGAGGCACTTATAATAAAAGCAAAGCGAACACGTAGGAAAGAAATCAGGAGAGCTTAAAAAAGGCTTGACACTGCTCTAGCAGACAAGGTGAAGGAGAATCACAAGGGCTTCTACAGATGTAGCAAGGGACAAAATTGGTCTTGAAAATGCATGGAACTGAAAAAGATGGGCGAGATCTTAATTAATATTTTGCATCTGTATTTGGAGACAGAGAGTATAGAAATGAGGTAACACAGCAGTGAGGTTGTGGACCATATATAGATTACAGAGGAGGAGGTACTTGCTGTCTTGAGGCAAATGAGGGTGGATGAATTCCCAGGACCTGACAAGGCTTTCCCTCAGATCCTGTGGGAGGCTAGTGTAGAAATTGCAGGAGCCCTACCAAAGGTATTTAAAATGTTCTTACCCACAGGTGAGGGGCTGGAGGATTTGGAGGATCGATAATGTTCTGTTATTTAAGAAAGGCTCTGAGAATAAGCTGGGAAATTATAGGCTGGTGAGACTGACATCAGTAGTGGGCAAATTATTGGAAGGTACTCTAAGAGACCGGATATGTAATTATTTGGCAAGACAAGGACTGATTACAAGGCTTCGTGTACGGTAGGCCATACCTAACCAATCCTACATCTTGCCACTCCTGTAGAGTGGTTTGAGCAAGTTGTCAGAAAAGTTGAAGAAAGAAAGGAAGAAAGACAGTGGATGTTGTTTGCATGGATTTTAGCAAGGTTTTTGACAAGGTCCCACATGGGAGATTGGTCAAGAAGGTTCAGATGCATAGCATTAATGATAAGATAGTAAATTGGATTGGACATTGACTTCGTTGGAGAAGCCACAGAATGGTAGTAGATGGTTGCCTCTCTGACTGCAGGCCTGTGACTAGCAGTGTGCCACAGGGATCGGTGCTGGGTCTGTTGTTGTTTGCAATCTATTTCAATGATCTGGATGATAAGTGTAGTGAACTGGACCAGGAACTTGGGGGTAGAGTGGACAGCGAGTAAGGCTATCAAATCTTGCAGCAAGATCTGGACCAGCTGGAAAAATGGGGTGAAAAATGTCAGATGGAATTTAGTGCAAACAAGTGTGAGTTGTTGCACTTTAAGAGTTTAAACCAGGGTAGGACTTACACTGAGGAATATGGCTGAACAGAGGAATCTGTGAATACAGATCTATAATACCTTGAAATTGGCATCACAGGTAGATAGGGTTGTAAAGAGAGGTTTGGCACATTGTACTTCATAAATCAAAATATTGTGTGCAGGAGTTGAGATATTATGTAAAAGTTTTAAAATACATTGTGAGGCCTAATTTGGAGGATTGTATGCATTTTTGTCACCTACCTACAGGAAGAATGTCAATAAGATTGAAAGAGTGCAGAGAAAATTTACAAAGATGTTACTGGTACTTGGGGAGCTGAAGTATAGGGAATGGTTGAATAGGTTAGGACTTTAATCCCTGGAGTTTAGGATAACAAGGGGGGAATTGAGAGGTGTATGCAAAATTATGAGGGGTATCGATAAGGTAAGTACAAGCAGGCTTTTTCCACTGAGGTTGGGTGAGACTACAACTAGAGGTCATGGGTTACGGGTGAAAGGTGAAATGTTTAAGGGGAACATGAGGGGGGGTCTCTTCACTGAGAGGGTGGTAAGAGTGTGGAATGAGCTGCCAATGTAAGTGGTGGATGCAGGGTTGATTTCAACATTTAAGAGAAACGTGGATAGCTACACAGACCTATATACATATGTATATAGGTCCACGTATATACAGTACATATTTACATGGACCTATATATGGGTCCGGGTGCAGGTCGATAGGACTAGGCAGCATATTAGCTTGGCATGGATGAGATGGGTCATAGAGCCTGTTTCTGTGCTAAATTGTTCTTCGACACTGTAGGAGCTGGCTATCTGGAGGAAAGGCAAAAATTGCTGGAATCCAGGGCAGGCAACAGGGTTAACATTACATGGGACCCTTTAAAGAAAACAAATTCATTTATATTTGCTCAGTTCACAGTCTTAGGAAATCCCTGGTGTGCTTTGGAAAGAATGAGGTATTTTGGAAATGTAGTTCCTGTGTTCTTATAGGGTATAACTAGCTTTAAAATCCCATGTGATGTGTTGTATTCGAACTGCTGCTCAAACAAGATGCTGAAGGAGCTCAGCTGCCCGGGCAGCATCTGTGGAGGGAAATACACTATCTATATTTCGGGATGAGTCCAGATGAAGAGTCAGAAAACCCAACCCACTCCCTGCCCCAGACGCACCTGGACCCTGCTCTCACCTCTAGTCCAGGATCCCTATGCACCCCAGAATCATCACTACACCTTTCCTGAGGCTTCAGCTAGGCTGGCACCATACAGGATTTAGAATTGTCAGCAATTTCTTTTGCATTCACCAAGTAGGTTTAAGCTCAACAGCAAAGTAACCAAAACAACGACTCCCCACTCTGGGCTGTGCCAGCTATGGTTAGGGCTCTGGCACATAATCCAACTGCAAGTTTGCTATAATTTTATTGATTTCTTGGCCTGGGTTTAGTTTGAGTCTGACATACACCCATTCTTTTCATCTGCTGGAAGACGCAGTGAGTCATGTATGAGAACAAAATCAAAGTTGAGCCTCATACACACTCCAACAGAGGAATTGTCTACAGCTTCTCAAAGTGAGAATTCCATCTGTCTGTCCAAATCAATCTGGAAACCTGCTCACTCTCATACATGAAATTTTGATGAGAATTGAGCCTGGGAATTGTGTTGTGACAAGAACTGCTGTCTGAGAAATGGGAGTTTCTTGGCTTCTCTTAAAAATAAAATTAATATTGATAGTACACTTAACGTCTTGGAAAGTCTAATTAAAGCCCCTACCTATTAACCTTAATCTCCATCAGCTCGAGTAATGTGCCATAAAAGTACAGTCCAACCTTCCATGGCATAATCTTGAACAAGTGTCACCATTGATTTGAATATCTCCAGCTATGCCTGTGGAAGCTGTATTTCACCATTGTTACTGGTGTGGAATGGGCCAAGGAGAAGAATGGAAGGGCACACAGCTTATTTCCCACCAACCTGGAAGGCTTGTTGAAAATATTATCTTCTTTGTCGAAGTTCATATTCACAAGAAAATTTTGTGCCAAGTGCGGGAGTACAGCATAGGAGGCAGGAACTAAGAACAGGATGAGCAATGCAGGAGAGAGGTGGGGATAAAATTAATCATGATCAATGGTGCTTTGATCGTCCTGGTATATTTTCCAAATCATAGCAAAAACAAACCTTGCAATTGTTAACACAAGAGATTCTGCAGATGCTAGAGTTTCAGAGTAACACACACAAAATACTAGAGGAACTCAGCAAGTCGGGCAGCATCTATGGAGAGGAATAAGCAGTCAACGTTTCAAGGCAAGACCCTTCATTCGTCCTGCTTCATTTTTATCCAATGTTAAGTAACCGAGTAACAAGATTATTTCTAAGAGAAAATCCATCTCCATTCCTTGTTAAAATGAAAGACATTATCACTCGGTTACTTTTACATCCATGCTTGCTCTGTATTCATTGCGAAGAGAGAATGTCAATATAAGTGCATGTCAGCTATTCCACTGCTGAGTACTTTTGAGGTTTTGTTCAAAGTAAGAATAAATTTAGTACATTATATGTTTCCAACAAAAAATGGAGAAAATAGAGATTGCTTTGCCTTTGATGACTGTAAACTAGACATAAATCTCACAGTCATGAATTACATGAATTGCCAAATCATTCTGGGAAAACATGACCGGATAAATTCAGTCTCATTTGAATTTGGATTTCAAAGGTTTATTAAAAGTCAACCCCAGTTTGATGTACTATTAGATTTTCTTGTGGGCATGAGCAGAGTATTTATTTTTCACACACTAGAATGCAGCAGGATGTTTGTTTGGTGTGAATCTCCTGAATTTCATTCAAAGTCGAATCCAATAGCAGGAAAGTAGCATCTCCTCACATTCCCTAAATAATGCTGTAGAAAAGAGCAGATAATCATAGCTTTCTCGTTGGAAATCAGTAAACTGGTGTGTAATATGTCCTATAATACATGTCAATTATTTACTGAAGACTAGACTTGATTTGTAAGAACTCGCTGTCTGAGACGGCCAAAGACTGCACTGATGCACTGAAAGCAATGATGAGTATTGCCAGGAATGCCTGACTTTACAGGGAAATTACTCACAAATGATAAGAAGTGCATGCTTCCAAGGGCCTCATTGTGGACTTTATTGTTTGAGGGATAGTTTTGTGCAGCAGGTTCAATTGATGGAGGTACGTTGCTTTACAGATCTTTACCATTAAGCCCATTCTTCTATGCACGTAAGTGAACTGCCCATCGAGGACGTTTCAAAAGGAAAGGAAGACAGCATCCATAATGAAGGACACTCGCCATCTGGGACATGACCTTAGGGAGGAGGTACAAGAGCCTGGAGATGCATACTCGATGTTTTAGGAATAGCTGCAAAACACTGGAAGAACTCAGCAAGACAGGCAGCATCTGTGGGAAGGAATAAAGAGGCAATGTTTTGGGCTGAAACCTTTCATTAGAACTCTGAAGGGCCACGGCCTGAAATATCGACTGTTTATACCTCTCCATAGATGCTGCCTGACTGCTGAGATCCTCCTATATTTTGTGTGTGTTACTCTGGATTTCCAGCATTTGTAGAATCTCTTGTGTTTTAGGAACAGCATCTTCTCCGCCATCAGATTTTGTTGCAATGGACCGGGACGGACCCAAACGTAGGACACAGACATGGAGGTAGAGTAATCTAACGTGTTTATTAACAGTTACAGGGAAGGCCGGGGAGCGAGGATTACGCAGAGGAAAGCTGAGGAGCAAGGGAGACCTGGCAGGGGATCGAACCCGGGTTCGATGTTACGAAGGGAGCACTGCGTTTAACCACCGAGCCAACGGAGAGTGTAGGCGGGTGGCAGAACGAGACAGAGCAGGGATCCAGACCAGGGTGCGAGCGTGGCTTGAGGAGAACGGCAGGCGGGAGGATGAACAGGAAGATGGGTGGCATGCAATGCTCCTATTAACACGGAGAGACAGAGTTAACACAGGTAAGCAGCGCGGAAACAGAACTTGGAAAACACAATTCTTAGCGGTCGAGAGGCAGGGTTTACACCTGAAAGTAGCACGGGAACAGAACTTAGAATACACAATTCTAAGCAGTCAAGAAACAGAGTTAACACAGACAAACAATGTGGGAACAGAACTTAGAATACACAATTCTAAGTGGCCAAGAGACAGAATTAACACAGGCAAACAGCGCGGGTGAACGGAAGAGCAGGAGGCAGGCGAAACTTTTCTTGACATGGAACGTTGCTGGATCTGGACGGCAAACAGGAGACAGGCGGCAGGCAACACAAATCTTGACATGAAGAGTTGCATGGAAAGGCAAATGGGAGACAATACTTTTCTTGACACAGGGCGTTGCTGGAGCTGAACAGCAAACAGGACACAGGCGGCAGGCAAAACTTACCTTGATGGAGCATAGAAAGGCAAGCGGCAGACAATACTTTTCTTAACACAGAGAGATGGAGTTACACGGGTAAACCTTGGTACTGAAGTGAAACTTAGAATACTTATCTTGACATGGAGAGACACAGTTTCACAGGTAAACCTCGGTACTGAAGTATAACTTAGAATACACCATTCTAAGCGGCTGGGAATGTGAATTACCGCAGTGGCTGAAGCAATGATCTGGCAACGAGCGGATGCAAAGCCGGGGTTTTTATGCAGCAGGTTTAGAAGAGAATCAGGTGCCGCAAACAAGGAGATCAGGAGAACATGGGGAAAAAGGAATTAAGATAATAAGAGGAATTAACGGTCGGGACTGTGACAGATTTCTGAACAGTCCAGGAACTCTGCCCAACTATTTTTCTCTCTTTGTGTACTATGATTTTTAAAATATATTCAGTTTATAACTTACAGGAATTTTTATGTATTGTACTGTACTACTGCCACAAAAAATACAACGAATATGTCAGTGATAATAAAGATAAGTGTAATTCTGAGCCTGTAAATAGCAGCTTAGAATATAACCTCGGTGCACATATACAGTACAAGTATATTTTGTGTTCTGTAGCTCAACAACTGAAGAGGACTCACCTTGGTTCTGGGGTTGAGCAGTAAGAATTGAACACTTCCCTATTCATTGTTCAGATTTGCTATACTCAAGCGTGACTTTGTTGGAGATGAGATGGAATATTGCAGTGAGAAAGATTGAAAGAGCGAAGTGTTTGGCATCACCTTGCTTGGCTCCAATCTTTCTCTTTGGTTAGAATTATGACATTAAGTAATAGACATAGAATAGAGATGAATTTCTGAGGGATTTTTAATCAACGCCTGGCACAAAGTTCATAGTCACCTCGGCAGCAGTGATCCCTACCCTTCAGGATGCTTCTCAGACCTGGGCTGTGTACAGCAGAAACCTCAATGTACCATCAACACTGTCTCCGCAAACTCCTCCAAATCCCCTGGAAAGAGAAGTAAAAGAGAGGAAGTGTGCTCTCACCGAGTAACGTCTCAGAGATGAGGCCCCTAGCATGATGAGTAGGATGCATCTTTCACAAGCCTGACATCAGACTTCCAAACTCCAGCACAGTAAGAAATCATCAGGCAGGCAGAGGAAAGCCTTCACAGATTAAAGCATCCTTAGGAGGAGTAAAGTAATCCTCATCAATCCTTAGAAATCCCTGGCCCTTGACTGATCAAAATAGGAAAGGAGCATTAGTGATGAGATTGAAAAGCTCCAGTTCTTTGGGACCATGTGAGAACCAAGGAAAAGTGGTGAGAATAGCAAAATATCCCACCCTCCTCCCCCATACCATTCAACAACTCGTATTTCACATGTTCATTATCCAGGGCCTTATCATCCAGTTCAAAACCAGAGCTGAACTGAAATTAAATCACCCTCAACCCCCGGGGGACTAACTTGCAGAATGTAGAGTTATAAATCATTTTACAATGTAGACGACTGAAATGATATTCAGCATTTCTTGTTATGTATCTGCAAAAAAGTTATTTCCTTCATCACGTATAAAGGACAAATGAGCTTTTAAAATTTATTTCCAACAGCCAAGATACTGAGCATGTTTAAGAAATGAGAAAATGATATAGTTGGTCTTTTGACTGAAAATGATGAAATGAACCGACGGGTCTCAATTTGCTTTTGGCTACAGGCAATATGGATATAGGTATATACCTCTGTTCATTTTCAGTTATAGTTCATTATGTTTTGTGCATGGTGTTGAAAATGAAGCTGGATTCCTGCCACACTAAAAACCTGATTGCTGTTATCCAGTGGTAGTAAGAGATTTTAAAAGGGACCTCTGCAAAATAAGGCCAAGCTCCAGACCAGTGTAGTTCTGATGAAAATGAAAAACTGGAAAATATTGAAGGTACATTAGTTCATTAGTTTTAGAGATTCCCCTGACAATTTTGATCTGATCTTCTGTCAACAGTGGTAAGTGGAGCTGTCAAAAACTTTGGTTTCTTCTAGCTTTCGACACTAAGAAGGAAAAAAGTCCCTACAGCACAATACAGGCCCTTCGGCCCACAAAGTTGTGCCGAGCATGTCCCTACCTTAGAAATTACTAAGGTTACCCATAGTCCTCTATTTTTCCAAGCTCCATGTACCGATCCAAAAGTCTCTTAAAAGGCCCTATCGTATTCGCCTCCACCACCATTGCCGGCAGCCCATTCCACACACTCACCACTCTCTGCGTAAAAAACTTACCCCTGACATCTCCTCTGTACCTACTCTAAAGCACCTTAAACCTGTGCCCTTTTGCGGCAGCCATTTCAGCCCTGGGAAAAAGCCTCTGACTATCCACACGATCAATGCCCCTCATCATCTTATACACCTCTATCAGGCCAGCCCTCATCCTCCGTCGCTCCATGGAGAAAAGGCTGCGTTCACTCAACTTGTTTTCATAAAGCATGCTCCCCAGTCCAGGCAACATCACTGTAAATCTTCTCTGCACCCTTTCTATGGTTTCCATATCCTTCCTGTAGTGAGGCGACCAGAACTGAGCACATTACTCCAAGTGGGGTCTGACCAGGGTCCTATATAGCTGCAACATTACCTCTCAGCTCCTAAATTCAATTCCACGATTGGTGAAGGCCAATGCACCGTATGCTTTCTTAACCATAGAGTCAAACTGTGCAGCTGCTTTCAGCGTCCTATGGACTCAGACCCCAAGGTCCCTCTGATCCTTCACACTGCCAAGAGTCTTACCATTAATATTATATCCTGCCATCATATTTGACCTACCAAAATGAACCACATCACACTTATCTGAGTTGAACTCCATCTGCCACTTCTCAGCCCAGTTTTGCATCCTATCAATGTCCCGCTGTAACCTCTGACAGTCCTCCACACTATCCACAACACCCCCAACCTTTGTGTCATCAGCAAACTTACTAACCCATCCCTCCGCTTTCACATCCAGGTCATTTATAAAAATCACAAAGAGTAGGGATCCCAGAACAGATCCTTGAGGCACACCATTGGTCATCGACCTCCATGCAGAATATGACCTGCCTACAACCACTCTTTGCCTTCTGTGGGCAAGTCAGTTCTGGATCCAAAAAGCAATGTCCCCTTGGATCCCATGCCTCCTTACTTTCTCAATAAGCCTTGCATGAGGCACCTTATCAAATGCCTTGCTGAAATCCATATACACTACATCTACTGCTCTTCCTTCATCAATGTGTTTAGTCACATCCTCAAAAAATTCAATCAGGCTCATAAGGCACAACCTGCCCTTGACAGAGCCATGCTGACTATTCCTAATCATATTATACCTCTCCAAATGTTCTTAAATCCTGCCTCTCAGGATCTTCTCCAACAACTCTACAGTAAGACTCAATGATCTATAATTTCCTGGGCTATTTCTACTCCCTTTCTTGAATAAGGGAACAACATCCGCAACCCTGCAATCCTCCAGAACCTCTCCCGTCCCCATTGATAATGCAAAGATCATCACCAGAGGCTCAACAATCTCCTCCCTCACCTCCCACAGTAGCCTGGGGTACATCCATCCGGTCCCAGTGACTTATCCAACTTGATGCTTTCCAAAAGCTCCAGCACATCCTCTTTCTTAATATCTACATGCTCAAGCTTTTCAGTCCGCTGCAACTCATCACTACAATCAACAAGATCCTTTTCCATAGTGAATACTGAAGTAAAGTATTCATTAAGTACCTCTGCTATTTCCTTCGGTTCCATACACACTTTCCTACGGTCACACTTGATAGGTCCTATTCTTTAACATCTTATCCTCTTGCTCTTCACGTATTTGTAGAATGCCTTGGGGTTTTCCTTAATCCTGCCCACCAAGGGCTTCCCATGGCCCCTTCCAGTTCTCCTAATTTCCTTCTTAATCTCCTTCCTGTTAGCCTTATAATCTTCTATATCTCTAACATTACCTAGCTCTCATAAGCTTTTCTTTTCTTCTTGGCTGCATTTACTACAGCCTTTGGACGCCACGGTTCCTGTACCCTACCATAACTTCCCTGTCTCATTGGAACGTACCTATGCAGAACTCCACACAAATATCCCCTGAATGCTTGCTACAATTCTTCTGTACCTTCCCTGAGAACATCTGTTCCCAATTTAAGTTTCCAAGTTCCTGCCTGATAGCCCCATAATTCCTCTTACTCCAACTAAACGTTTTTCTAACTTGTCTGTTCCTATCTCTCTCCAATGCTATTGTAAAGGAGACAGAATTATGATCACTATCTCCAAAAAGCTCTCCCACTGAGAGATCTGACACCTGACCAGGTTCATTTACCAATACCAACTCAAGTATAGAAACATAGACATAGAAAATAGGTGCAGGAGTACGCCATTCGGCCCTTCGAGCCTGCACCGCCATTTATTATGATCATGGCTGATCATCCAACTCAGAACACCGCTCCAGCCTTCCTTTCATGCCCCCTGATCCCTGTAGCCACAAGGGCCATATCTAACTCCCTCTTAAATATAGCCAATGTACTGGCCTCAACTGCTTCCTGTGGCAGAGAATTCCACAGATTCACCACTCTCTGAGTGAAGAAGTTTTTCCTAATCTCGGTCCTAAAAGGCTTCCCCTTTATCCTCAAACTGTGACCCCTCATTCTGGACTTCCCCAACATCGAGAACAATCTTCCTGCATCTAGCCTGTCCAATCCCTTTAGGATTTTATATGTTTCAATCAGATCCCCCCTCAATCTTCTAAATTCCAATGAGTACAAGCCCAGTTCATCCAGTCTTTCTTCATATGAAAGTCCTGCCATTCCAGGAACCAATCTGGTGAACCTTCTTTTTACTCCCTCTATGGCAAGGATGTCTTTCCTCAGATTAGGGGACCAAAACTGCACACAATACTCCAGGTGTGGTCTCACCAAGGCCTTGTACAACTGCAGTAGTACCTCCCTGCTCCTGTACTCAAATCCTCTCGCTATAAATGCCAGCATACCATTCGCCTTTTTCACCGCCTGCTGTACCTGCATGCCCACTTTCAATGACTGGTGTATAATGACACCCAGGTCTCGTTGCACCTCCCCTTTTCCTAATCGGCCACCATTCAGATAATAATCTGTTTTCCTATTTTTGCCACCAAAGTGGATAACTTCACATTTATCCACATTAAATTGCATCTGCCATGAATTTGCCCACTCACCCAACCTATCCAAGTCACACTGCATCCTCTTAGCATCCTCCTCACAGCTAACACTGCCACCCAGCTTCGTGTCATCCGCAAACTTGGAGATGCTGCATTTAATTCCCTCATCCAAGTCATTAATATATATTGTAAACAACTGGGGTCCCAGCACTGAGCCTTGCGGTACCCCACTAGTCACCGCCTGCCATTCTGAAAAGGTCCTGTTTATTCCCACTCTTTGCTTCCTGTCTGCTAACCAACTCTCCACCCACACCAATACCTTACCCCCAATACCATGTGCTTTAAGTTTGCACACTAATCTCCTGTGTGGGACCTTGTCAAAAGCCTTTTGAAAATCCAAATATACCACATCCACTGGTTCTCCCCTATCCACTCTACTAGTTACATCCTCAAAAAATTCAATGAGATTCGTCAGACATGATTTTCCTTTCACAAATCCATGTTGACTTTGTCCGATGATTTCACCGCTTTCCAAATGTGCTGTTATCACATCCTTGATAACTGACTCCAGCAGTTTCCCCACCACTGACGTTAGGCTTACCGGTCTATAATTCCCTGGTTTCTCTCTCCCTCCTTTTTTAAAAAGTGGGGTTACATTAGCCACCCTCCAATCCTCAGGAACTAGTCCAGAATCTAACGAGTTTAGAAAAATTATCACTAATGCATCCACTATTTCTTGGGCTACTTCCTTAAGCACTCTAGGATGCAGACCATCTGGCCCTAGGGATTTATCTGCCTTCAATCCCTTCAATTTACCTAACACCACTTCCCTACTAACATGTATTTCGCTCAGTCCCTCCATCTCACTGGACCCTCTGTCCCCTACTATTTCTGGAAGATTATTTATGTCCTCCTTAGTGAAGACAGAACCAAAGTAATTATTCAATTGGTCTGCCATGTCCTTGCTCCCCATAATCAATTCACCTTTGAGGTCCTGCTTCTCAACTTCCTTCCTAACTCCTTGTAGTCTGTTTTCAGGACCTCTTTCCTTTTCCTACCTATGTCATTGGTACCAATATCTACCATGACCTCTGGCTGTTCTCCCTCCCACTGCAGGATATCGTGGACGCGATCTGAAACATCCAGGACCCCGGCACCTGGGAGGCAAACTACCCTCTGAGTTTCTTTTCTGCGTCCACAGAATCGCCTTTCTGACCCCCTACCTCTAGAGTCCCCTATCAATACTGCCTTTCTCTTCCTTTCCCCATGTCTCAATTTAAAATCAAGTAGCCTGTATGACGAAACCTGGCAAAAAGATAAATTTTCACCCCATTCTTCAAATAGTTCATTTGTTTGAAAGCTCCAGTTGCTCTAACAGTTATGATAATGTTCCAAGGGCAAGAACATTTCTCACCTTAACTTTAATACATGCTTAAAAGGCAATTATATTTGGCAAGTTCACTAGAGGAAAATCACAGATAGATTAATGATGGGCTGCACGACTAAGAACAGCACAATTGGCTAGTAAAGTGATGATTTCCAGGTATCTGCACTTTGTCCAAAGATGCCAACGGATTTTAATAATGGCACTAGGAATGGCATTCATCATTTGCATACAATTTTACCATATTTTTGGCCACAGATTTTGGTCCAATTTTGCTTTGATATCAAAAATGAGGAAGCAGCCTAAAAATGAAATAGCCGGGAATTCCACCTACCTTTCGTGTTTTTTAATACGTATTCAGACTTTTTGCATGAAGTTGCGTTCAGACAAACAGCATTCCAACGAGGCATAGAATAGGATCATGAATACATTTAAATAGGAGTTAAATGTTCCAAGTTTTCCATTAAGACCATAAGACATGGGAGCAGAATTAGGCCATTCAGCTCATCAAGTCTACTCCACCATTCCATCATGGCTGATCCTGGATCACAGTCAACCCCAAACACCTGTCTTCTTGCCATATCCTTTGATGAGCTGACCAATCAATATCCTATCAACTTCCACTTTAACTATAGTCATGGACATTGCCTCCACTGCAGAACATTCCACAGATCCAATACGCTCTGGCAAAAAAACTTCCTCCTTACCTCTGTTCTAAAAGGATGCTCCACAATTCTGAGATTGAGCCATGCAGTTCTGGATATCCCCACCACAGCAAACATCCTCTCCACATCCATCCTATCTAGTCCTTTCAACATTTGGTTCCACCACATTCTTCTAAATTCTAAATTCCAGTGAGTACAGGAGCAAAGCCACCAAACACTCCTCATATGTTAACCCCTTCATTCCTGGAATTATCTTCATGAACATCCTCTGGACTCACTCCAATGACAACACTTCCTTTCTGAGACATGGGGCCCAAAACTATTGGCAATACTCCAAGTGTGGCCTGACCAGTGTCTTATAAAGCCTGAATATTATAGAAACCATAGGAACTACAACACACAAACAGGCCTTTTGGCCCTTCTTGGCTGTGCCGAACCATTTTCTGCCTAGTCCCACTGACCTGCACACGGACTATATCCCTCCATACACCTCTCATCCATGTATCTCTCCAATTTATTCTTAAATGTTAAAAAAGAACCCGCATTTACCACCTCATCTGGCAGCTCATTCCATACTCCCACCACTCTCTGTGTGAAGAAGCCCCCCCCAATGTTCCCTTTAAACTTTTCCCCCCTCACCCTTAACCCATGTCCTCTGGTTTTTTTCTCCCCTTGCCTCAGTGGAAAAAGCCTGCTTGCATTCACTCTATCTATACCCATCATAATTTTATATACCTCTACCAAATCTCCCCTCATTCTTCTACGCTCCAGGGAATAAAGTCCTAACCTATTCAACCTTTCTCTGTAACTGAGTTTCTCAAGTCCTGGCAACATCCTTGTAAACCTTCTCTGCACTCTTTCAACCTTATTTATATCCTTCCTGTAATTTGGTGACCAAAACTGAACACAATACTCCAGATTCGGCCTCACCAATGCCTTATACAACCTCATCATAACATTCCAGCTCTTATACTCAATACTTCGATTAATAAAGGCCAATGTACCAAAAGCTCTCTTTACGACCCTATCTACTTGTGACGCTACTTTTAGGGAATTTTGTATCTGTATTCCCAGATCCCTCTGTTCTACAGCACTCCTGAGTGCCTTACCATTAACCCTGTATGTTCTACCTTGGTTTGTCCTTCCAACGTGCAATACCTCACACTTGCCTGTATTAAACTCCATCTGCCATTTTCAGCCCATTTTTCCAGCTGGTCCAAGTCCCTCTGCAGGCTCTGAAAACCTTCCTCACTGTCTACTACACTCCAATCTTTGTATCATCAGCAAATTTGCTGATCCAATTTACCACATTATCATCCAGATCATTGATATAGATGACAAATAACAATGGACCCAGCACTGATCCCTGTGGCACACCACTAGTCACAGACCTCCACTCTGAGAAGCAATTCTCTACTACCACTCTTTGGCTTCTTCCATTGAGCCAATGTCTAATCCAACTTACCACCTCTCCATGTATACCTAGCGACTGAATTTTCCTAACTAACCTCCCATGCGGGACCTTGTCAAAGGCCTTACTGAAATCCGTGTGGACAATATCCACTGCCTTCCCTTCATCCACTTTCCTGGTAACCTCCTCGAAAAACTCCAATAGATTGGTCAAACATGACCTACCACGCACAAAGCCATGTTGACTCTCCATAATAAGACCCTGTCTATCCAAATGCTTGTAGATTCTGTCTCTTAGTACTCCCTCCAATAACTTACCCACTACCGATGTTAAACTCACCGGCCTATAATTTCCAGGATTACTTTTCGATCCTTTTTTAAACAACGGAACAACATGAGCCACTCTCCAATCCTCCGGCACCTCACCCGTAGAGAGCGACATTTTAAATATTTCTGCCAGCGCCCCCACAATTTCAACACTAGTCTCCTTCAAGGTCCAAGGGAACACTCTGTCAGGTCCCGGGGATTTATCCACTTTAATTTTCCTCAAGAGAGCAAGCACCTCCTCCTTTTCAATCTGTACAGTTTCCATGATCTCACTGCTTGATTCCCTCAATTCCATAGACTTCATGCCAGTTTCCTTAGTAAATACAGACGCAAAAAACCTATTTAAGATCTCCCCCATTTTCTTTGGTTCCGCACATAGCCGACCACTCTGATCTTCAAGAGGACCATTTTATCCCTTACAATCCTTTTGCTCTTAATATACCTGTAAAAGCTCTTCGGATTATCCTTCACTTTGACTGCCAAGGCAACCTCATGTCTTCTTTTAGCCCTCCTGATTACTTTCTTAAGTATTTTCTTGCACTTCTTATACTCCTCAAGCACCTGATTTACCCCCTGTTTCCTATACATTTCATGCAACTCCCTCTTCTTATCAGAGTTGCAATATCCCTTGAGAACCAAGGTTCCTTATTCCCATTCAATTTGTCTTTGTACTGACAGGAACATACAAACTCTGCGCTCTCAATATTTCCCCCTTGAAGGCTTCCCACCTACCAATCACATCTTTGCCACAGAACAACCTGTCCCAATCCACGCTTTTTAGATCCTTTCTCATTTCTTCAAATTTGGCTTTCTTCCAGTTCAGAACCTCAACCCTAGGACCAGATCTATCCTTGTCCATGATCAAATTGAAACTAATGGTGTTATGATCACTGGAACCAAAGTGCTCCCCTACACACACTTCTGTCACTTGTCCTAACTCGTTTCCTAACAGGAGATCCAATATTGCATCCCCTCTAGTTGGTCCCTCTATATATTGATTTAGAAAACTTTCCTGAACACATTTTACAAACTCTAAACCATCTAGACCCCTAACAGTATGGGAGTCCCAATCAATGTATGGAAAATTAAAATCCCCTACCACCACAACTTTATGTTTCCTGCAGTTGCCTGCTACCTCTCTGCAAATTTGCTCTTCCAAGTCTCGTTGACTATTGGGTGGTCTGTAATACAATCCCACTAATGTGGCCATACCTTTCCTGTTTCTCAGCTCCACCCATAAGGACGCAGTAGACAAGCCTTCTAATCTGTCCTGCCTGAGCACTGCTGTAATATTTTCCCTAACAAGCAATGCTACTCCCCCACCTTACATTCCTCTGCCTCGATCACATCTGAAACATCGGAACCCTGGAATATTAAGCTGCCAGTCCTGCCCCTCCTGTAGCCAAGTTTCACTAATTGCTATAACATCATAATTCCACGTGTCAATCCACGCCCTCAACTCATCCGCCTTCCCCACAATACTCCTAGCATTATCTCCTTATCTCCTTGCTTTTATAATCTATTCCACTTGAAATGAATGCCAACGTGGCATTTGGCTTCTTTACCACAGACTCAGCCTGTAAATTAATTTTCTGGGAGTCTTGCACAAGGACACCTAAGTCCCTTTGCACATCCGATGTTTGAATTTTCTCCCCATTTAGATAATAGTCAGCTCTATTGTTCCTTTCACCAAAATGCATTATCATACATTTCCCAACACTGTATTCCATCTGCCACTTTTTTGCCTATTCTTCCAATTTGTCTAAGTCCTGCTGCAATCATATTGCTTCCTCAGCACTACCTACCCCTCCACCTATCTTCATATCATCCGCAAACATTGTAACAAAGCCATCAATTGTGTTATATGGCCCTTGTGGCTACGGGGGTCAGGGGGTATGAAGGGAAGGCTGGTGCAGGGTTCTGAGTTGGATGATCAGCCATGATCATAATAAATGGCGGTGCAGGCTCAAAGGGCCGAATGGCCTACTCCTGCACCTATTTTCTATGTTTCTATGTTTCTATGTTATCCAAATCATTGACAAACAATGTGAAAAGTAGTGGTCCCAATACTTACTCCTGAGGAACACCAGTAGTCACTGGCAGCTAATCAGAAAAGGGCACTTTTATTCCCACTCGCTGCCTCCTGCCTGTCAGCCATTCCTCTGTCCATGCCAATATCTTTCCATAGGAATTTATCTTGGTAAGCAGCCTCAAGTGTGTCACCCTTATCAAACGTTTTCTGGAAATCCAAATAAATGACATTCACTATCTCTCCTTTGTCCACCCTTCTTGTTACTTCCTCGAAGAATAGATTTGTCAGGCAACATTTCCCTTTACAGAAACCATGTTGACTTTGACTTATTTTATCATTTGTCTCCAAGTACCCCAAAGCCTCATCCTTAATAATGGACTCCAAAACTTTACCAACCACTGAGGTTAAGCTAATTGGCCTATAATTTTCTTTCTTTTGCCTTCCTCCCCTCTTAAAGAGTGGAGTGACATTTGCAATTTTCCGGTCTTCTGGGACCGTGCCAGAATCAAATAATTCTTGAAAGATCATGACCAATGCATCCGTTATCTCTTCAGCAACCTCTCTCAGAACTCTGCGATGTAGTCCATCTGGTCTAGGTGACTGATCCACCTTAAGACTTTTGAGTTTACCAACCACTTTTTCCTTCGTAATAGCAATTGCACTCACTCCTGCTCCCTGACACTCACGGATCTCTGGCATACTGCTAAAGTCTTCCACAATGAAGATTGATGCAAAGTACCTATTAAGTTCATTTGCTATTTCTTTGCACACCCTCCCCCCCCCCCCATTGCTACCTCACCAGCATCATTTTCCAGTGGTTCAATATCAGCTCTCACCTCCCTTTTAATCTTTATATAAATGCAAAAACATTTAGTATTCTGCTTTATATTATTGGCTGGTTTGCCCTTGTGTTTCATCTTTTCCCTTTTTAGTTTTTTTGTTGCCCTTTGTTGGATTTTTAAAGCTTCTCAATCATCCAACTTCCCATTCACTTTTGCTACCTCCTATGCCCTTTCCTTGGCTTTTGTGCAATCTTTAACTTCCGTTGTCAGCCATGGTTGCCTACCTCTGCCATTTGAGAATATCTTCCTCTGTGGGACATATTTATCCTGTGCCTTGTGAATTATTCCCAGAAACTTCAGACGATTCTGCGTTGCCATCATCCCTGCCAGTATCCTACTCCAATCCACCTGGGCAAATTCCTCTCTCTTGCCTCCATAATTAACTTTATTCCATTGCAATACTGATACTATGCTTCTCCCTCTCAAATTGCAGTATGAATTCTATCATATTATGATCACTGCCTCCTAAAGGTTGCTTTACATTAAGCTCACTAATAAGATCTGGGTTATTACACAATACCTAATATAAGATAGCCTTTCTCCTAGTCGGCTCAAGTAAAAGCTGCTCTAAAAAGTCATCTAGTATACAACATCCATACAACAAATACCCTCTCTTGCGATCCGACACCAACCTGATTTTCTCAATCCCTTTGCATATTGAAGTCCTGCATTGTAATTGTGACATTACCCTAATTACGTGGTTTTGAGCTCCCTTTGCAATCTCAAACTCACATCTTGACTACCATTTGGAGGCCTAGATATGACTCCCTATATATGATTACCAGAATTTTTTTATACTCTTGCTTTCTTAAATCCACTCACAAAGATTCAACATTCTCTGACCCTATGTCAGCTCTTTCTAAAGATGTAATTCCATCTCTTACCAATAGATCCACACCACCACCTATGCCTTCCTGCCTGTCCTTCTGATACAAATTATATCCTTTGATGTTATGCTCACAGCTGTGGCCTTCTTTCAGCCATGACTCAGTGATGCCCACAACGTATACTGATCAATCTCTAATTACATCACGAGCTCATCCACCTTATTTCAAATGCTACCTGCATTTAAATACAGCACCTTCAGTCCTGCGTTCTTTGCCCATTTGAATTTTGCCGCTGTGGTATAAATTAACACTGCATTTGTACCAAATCATTGGCTTGTCCTTCCTTGCATCCGTTATCTACTTGTAAACCTGCTGGCTCATTCTCAGCTCTATCATACTGGTTCCCATTCCCCTGTCATATTAGTTTAAACCACTCTCAGAAGCTCTCGTAAACCTGCCTGCAAGAATATAGGTCTCCCTCGGATTCAAGTGCAACCCATCCCTTTTGTACAGGTCACACCTTCCCCAGAAGAGATCACAATTGTCCAGAAATCTGAATCCCTGCCCCCTGCTCCAATTCTTCAGCTGTGCGTTTATTTGCCACCTCATTCTATTCCTATCTTCAATGTCACGTGGCGCAGGCAGCAATCATGAGATTACTAGCCTTGAGGTCCTGTTTTTCAGCTTCCTTAATAACTCCCTGTACTCCGCTTTCAGGATCTCCTCCCTTTATCTACTTATGTCGTTGGCACCAATGTGCACCACGACTTCTGGCTGCTCACCCTCCCGTTTCAGGATATTGTGGACGAGTTCAGAAATATCACAGACCCTGGCCCCTGGGAGGCAAACTACCACCCGTGTTTCCATTTCGCATCCACAGAATCGCCTATCTGTCCCCCTAACTACAGAGTCCCCCATCACTGCAGCCATCCTCTTCCATTCCCTACCCTTCTGAGCCACAGGGCCAGAGGCACGGCCGCTGTTGCTTCCCCTGGGTAGATTGCTCCCCCTAACAATATTCAAAATGGAATACTTATTGTTGAGAGGGATGGCCACAGGGGTGCTCTCCACTATCTAACTTTCTCCCTGCCCTCTCCTGACAGTCACCCATTTACCTGTCTCCTGTAGCCTTGGGGTGACTACTGTCCGGCAGCTCCTGTCTATCACCTCTTCACTTTCCCTAACAAGATGAAGATCATCACACTGTAGTTCCAGTTCCTTAACACAGTCTCTAAAGGAGCTGTACTATGATGCGCCTGCTGCAAATGTGGCCATCGGGGAGACTGGTAGTCTCCCAGAAGTCCCACAGCTGACACCCAGAACAGAATGAAATTATCTACTTACCTTGCCTCTGCCTGTTCCTGCTGAAGCCCTGTTGAGCCAGTCTTACTACTCGTACTCAGACCACTCCGACGATGACCAAACCACTAGATGGTACCCCTCTTTCATGGAGACTGGGTTTCTAAAGCTCTTTGCCGACTTGCATGGGAATGCTTCTACTGTGGCTGTGCTGTACTCCAATCAGAGACTCCCATTACTTCTGTTACCACCTGACAAATGGTTGTATATCTGGTTGCGAACTATTGGATATGGCTGTATGGAAGGAGTGGCAATCAAATGCTAATATTGTTATTTGGGTTTACAAATGTAAATCATCTTTTACAGAATAGCTACAACATAGGCATTCAGCCCATCAAGTTCTGCACCAGCATTCAGCTAATTGTACTGTCCTTATTTTCACCAGACCGCTGTAAATTCTTAGATACTTATCCAGCTTTGTTTGAGCACTATAATTGAATCTGCCCAGCTGCCGTTTCACCGAACCATTTCACACCCAACACAACTTGTTTCTGTACTGTATGACTCACTCTCCAAGTCTTTGCATCTTCCCAGAACTGAACACAATATTTAAATCCAGGCCAAACCAGTGTTTTATAAAAGTTTATCGTGGAAGGGTGGGTTAGTAAATTCGTAGATGGCACGAACTTGGAGCTGTGGATAGTGCGGAAGGTTAACATAGGTTACAGCAGAATGCAGAGCTGGACTGAGAAGTGGCAGATGGAGTTCAACCCAGAAAAGTGTGAAGTGATTCACATTGGAAGGTCAAATTCAAAGGCAGATAGCATGATTCTTAGCAGTGTGGAGGAACAGAGGCATCTTGGGGTCCACATCTATAGATCCCTCAAAGTTGCCATGCAAGTGAATAGGGTGGTTAAAAAGGCATATGCTCTCTTGGCCTTCACTAGACAGGGAATTTGATTCAACTCCCACAAAGTAATGGTGCAGCACTATACAACCCTGGTTAGACCGTACTTGGAATACTGTGTTCAGTTCTATTTGCCTCATTATAGGAAGGATGTAGAAGCTTTAGAGAGGGTGCAGAGGAGGTTTACGAGGACGCTGCCTGGATTGGAGAGCATGTCTTATAAAGGAGAGGTTGACCGAGCTAGAGCTTTTCTCTTTGGAGCGAAGGACAATGAGGGGGAGGCTTGATAAGAGGTGTACAAGATGATAAGAGGCATAGCTTGAGCAAAGATTCAGAGACTTTTTTTCCCCAGGTAGGTAATGACTAATAACTGGGAGCCATAATTTTAAGGTGACTGGATGTAAGTATAGGGAGATATATCTGAGGTAAGGACTTTTACACAGAGAGTGGTGTGTGGAAAGCCTGCCAGCAGTGGTGGTGGAGGCAGACTCAATAGGCATAGTTAAGAGACTGTTAGATAGGCAGATGGATAACAGGACAAATAGTGGGCTATGTAGGAGGGAAGGGTTAGATTGATCTTAGAGTAGGTTAAAAGATCGGCACAACATTGTGAGCCAAAGGGCCTATACTGAGCTGTAGTGTTCTGTTTCTATGAAGCATGTTATACGTTGGATAGTTAACCAGATGTGAAACAAACAGAAGTATTCTTCAAGCAACTTGTTTCTGGTTCCAGCATCGGCAGTCTCTTGTGCTTGCATAAAGCTTTTTATTTGGACGGTTCAATACCCCACACCCAGAAGCTCTGTTTGGAAGCCTCCAAAGGAATCAAATGGTGAGGACATGTTGGTACTGCTTATGTTTTCTTTCAGAGAAAATTGTATTTCTCCCTGTAATAACAATCCTCCCTTGTGTAAGGCAAGAAATTCAAGGATTAGGTCAGCAAAAATCATGTGTTAGGCACTCCCAAAGGAGCACACAGGTACTGCAGGAATTTATCCTGCTAGATCTGTGGAATTCAATCATTCAAGGGATTGTGAAGCTGCTTATTCAGATATTGTGAAATACTCTAGCCTGGAAATATTTGTGCATTCTAAAAGGTGCACAAGCTCAACACCATTTTGGCTATGAACTTGGTGCTGTAGCACTCAAGGCTTCAGGCACCAGGAACTTCTGAATGCCAAAATGCACATTATCTTTTACCTGCTATTGGAACTGGGAAGGAAAGAAAAGAAATTAGATTTAAAGTTGCAAAAAGAGTGGGAGTGAGGGATAGATAGGACAAAGAGAATGTCTACGAAAGGTTTCCATGATAAGATACGGATGAAGTCATCAGATAGCTTAAAGAGAGAGAATCTCAACAAAGGAACATGTAAAATGCAGATCTACCAAAAATTCAGACGATGTAGAAATAATATTGGGGATGGATAACATACTACAGACTTATTTGGAATTGAGTCTGGAAGCTGCAAAATGCTAAGATAGAGTTGAGATTCAAATCCTCAAGATTATTTTGGCCCTTGTTTTATTTTTTACAGGAAGCCACAGATAGATAGGGCAGTGTGTGTGTGTGTGTGTGTGTAGAAAATTAAAGTGACAGATGGAAGCTCAGGATCACTCCTGTGGACTGGATGCATGTGCTCCACATTGCGCTTGGTGTCCTCAGTGCAGAGCAGGTCACATCGTCAGCAGCAAATGCAGTGCAGCAGGCTGGAAAAATGGAAGTGAATTGCAATTTCACCTGAAAGACCTTTCACCCCAGTGCATTGAAAACAAGAAAAAGGCAAAGGATGGGTGTTGCATTTTCAGCAATTGGATGGGAAAGAGCTAAGCGAAAGGAAGTGGTTGGTGGAATGGTAGAGCACCAGAGTTTTCCAAGTACCTGACAATTTATTTTTGAATCCCACACCAAACTTTTATAACAAAAGTGTCTTTAATTCCTGGCCGACCAAAATCTCCTCTCACCTAAACATATGACCAGTGGAGTAATACCATGGAAAAATCTATAATTCAGAATGAGGGTTCAGGATTGCAGGACATCATGCCAATAGCATGGGAGAAGGTGGAACGAAATTGATGATGCATTAGATTTTCAACTTCCCCATATACTCTGTCCTACATTCACCTCTCTTGGTGTCAATTGCCTGTATTACATAACGTTAGACAGATTTCCTTCCTAGGTTTCAGAGTAAGTACATTGACTGTGGTTGCTTCCAATGCTACTGAGGCAGAGGGAAGCGAATGAATGGTCCAAATGTGATTCCCAGCAACCAGCAAAGGACGATAGAACAGTACAACACAGGAACAGACTGTTCAGCCCACAATGCCTGCAGTAATTGCAATGCAAAGCTGAACTGCTTATCACCCTGATATTTGTTATATATTTCAGTTCCTTACTTGTTCATGCGTTCTCTCTGGTAGGGTCCAGTACAAGCTGTTCTAAGAATCCATCTCGGAGGGACTCCACTAACTCCCTTTCTTGGGGACCAGTACCAACCTGATTCCTCCAGTCTACCTGCATGTTGAAATCCCCCATAACAACTGCAGCATTAAATAAGTAGTGCAAAAATAGAAATTAAAGAAGTTGTAAAATAGTGTTCATAGGTTCAATGTCCATTCAGGAACTAGATAGCAGAGGGGAAGAAGCTGTTCCAGAATCATTGAGTGTGTGCCAACCTCTGCTTTAAAAAAAAATCCACCTTATCTTTGTTCTAAAGGAACACCCTTCTATTCTGAATTTGTGTCCTCTGGTCCTAAACTCTCCCACTATTGGAAACATCCTCTCCACGTCTACTCTATCTAGGCCTTTCAATATTTGGTAGGTTTAAATGAGATCCTTTGGCATTCGTCTAAACTCCAGCAAGTACAGGCCCAGAAACATCAAACACTTGTGACATGTTACCCTGCTCATTCCTGGGATCATTTTTGTAAATGTCCTCTGGAATCTCTCCAATGTCAGCACATCCTTTGTTAGATATGGTTCTCAAAGCTTCTCCCAATATTCCAAATGTGGTCTGAACAAGAAACACTCAGCATTACTTCATCCCCTCACATTAAAGCTATGTCCTCTAATGTTTCACATTTCCATTCCATGTTAAAAGACTCTACCCTCTCTATGCCTCTCATAATTTTATACAGGTTGATCAGATTGCTCCTCGGCCTCTGCTCCAGAGAGAACTAACCAAGTTTGTTCAACCTCTCTTTACGTTAACACTTTCTAATTCATGCAAGATCCTGGTAAACTGCTCCTGCAACTTCTCCAAGGCCTTCATTTCCTCGCTGTATTTCAGAGACCTGCATACAGTACTCCAAATGTGACCTAACCAAAGTTTTATAAAGCTGCAGCTTGAACTCTCTACCTCTATACTCAACACCCAGACAAATACCTTCTCTACCATCCTATCTGCCTATATTGCCACATTCAGAAAGTAAAGAACTTCCACCCCAGGCTCGTTCTAAACATCAATGCTGTTGACTGTATTGTCCTGCTTTTTACTGGAGAGTTTTCTCTTACATTGGACCTCACAAGGTGCTACACCTTCCACTTCTCCAGATTAAACTCTATCTGGTACTTCTCTGCTCACATTTTCTATTGGTCTATACCTTGATCAATCATTTGGCAACCTTCCTCACTACCCACAACTCCATCAATGTGTTTTTGACATCTGCAAACCTACTCATCAGCCCACCTGATGTTCCAGCACTAATCGTTGTAGAACATCACTGGTCTCCCTCCCCCTGTACACTTTTCCTTTCTGAAAGAACCAACTTTTAATCAAAACTACCAAGTCTTCATGGATCCCATGTGACTTAATCCTAGGTTCAGCCTACTATGAGGGAGTTTATTGAAAGCTTTATTGCACCACATCACTACCCTACCCTCTTCAATCATTTTCATCACCTGTAAAAAAAAACTCATTCGTTTGTAAGATATCCCCTCCCCTGCACAAAACTATTTCCAAGTTTGTCTTTACTTCCCTTCTTAAACAGAAGAACAACATTGGCCATTCTCCAGCTCTCAGTGACCTTGCTAGAATCTTATAGAATACTACAACAAAGATAGAGGCCATTTGTGAGATTGTGTCTAGGCTGGATCTTTCAGCGCACTTCAAAATAATCATATCTTTCCCATATCCCTACCATATTTTTTCATGTATTTCATGTACTTAATTCTTGTCTACCATCCTTCCAGGTACTGAGCTCTAATATCTAACTATTCATTGTGCAAATAGATCTTCCTCATGTCGCTTCTGCTCTTTTGCTAATCACCTTGAAACCGTGCCCTCTGGTCACCAGTATTTCAACCGAAATTTCTCTTTATTTGCTCTGTCTCAGAGTTTCAAGGTTCTAAGCAGACCTCTCAATTTCCTCTTTGCCTTCACTATTTTGAGGAGAAGAAGCACTGTTTGTCCAGTCTAGGCATATAATGTATTTGTAATCCCACATGCCTGGCATAATGCCAGTAAACATCTCCAGTACTCTCTATAAAATCTTAAGCCCTTCTTAAAGAAATCCATGCAGAATTGAAAACAGTAGCTGTCAAAGTATGCTTGAATGGCAGAGTCATATCACTCCAAAGACTCGGTGTACTTTTAAACCAAATTTGTTAATCTGTTCTGTCATTAGTAAAAAAGTTTCTGTCTGTTATTGAATGCATTTTACCATTGCCTGTTTAGCTTATGGTGTCTTTTGACAGTTTTCTTTCTTACCAAATCATTCTCTTCTGTGCTGAATTTCATCTGTATGTGTTACACGTTCCACCAGCCTGTCAATGTCCTATCGATGTCTATAACTATCTTCATCACTGTTTATTATACTTCAACATTTGCCATCATCTGCATAGCCTGAAATTATGTCCTGTATTTAGAACTTCACGTTTCCAATAAATATCAAATACAACAGAGAATCCAATGCCGAGAGCAGGATTGTATATCCCTTTTCAATCTGAAAACCAGCATAGAGCATTACAGCCCTTCAGCCAACAAAGTTGTGCCAACCTCTTAACCTACTTTAAGAGCTATCGAGCTCTTCCCTCCAACATAGCCCTCCATTTTTCTATCTTTCATGTGCTGTCAAAGTGTGTAAGAGTCCCTTAAAGTATGCGAGTGTCTCTTAAATTATCCCTAATTTATCCGTTTCAACCATCACCCCTGGCCACACGTTCCATACACCTGTCACCCTCTGTGTTTTAAAAAAAACTTCTGAAATTCCCCCCACCCCCATACTTTCCTCCCATCACCTTAAAATTACGCCCCTGGTGTTAGCCATTTCTGCCCTAGGGAAAAGTTTCTGCCTGTCCACTCGATCTATGCCACTTATCATCTTGTACACCTCCATCAAGTCACCTCTCGTCTTCCTTCACTCCAAAGAGGAAAAACCCTAATTTGCTCTGATTACATTCTTTCTAATCCAGACAGCATTCTGGTAAACGTCCTCTGTACCCTCTCTAAAGCTTCCACATCCTTCCTGTAATGAGGTGACCAGAACTGAACAGAATATTACAAGTGTGGTCAGCAATCTACAGAGCAGCAGCATTGCCTTGCGGCTCCTCAACTCAATCCCACAATCAACGAAGGCCAAAACAATGAAGGACAAATCAATGAAGGCCTATCCAATTGCGTGACAACTTTGACAGATCTATGGACATGGACCCTAAGAGCCCTCTGCTCCTCCATGCTGCTAAGAATCTTGCCATTAACCCTGTACTCTGGTTTCAAACTTGACCTTCCAAAGTAAATCACATCACGTTTTTCCAGGTTGAAATCCAACTGCCACTTCTCAGCCCAGCTCTGCATCCTGTCTGTGTAGACTGTAACACTAGACAACCTTCCACACTACTGACCACTCCACCAACCTTAAGTCCTCTGAAAACTTACTAACCCTCTCTATCACTTCCTCATGCAAGCCATTTATAAAACTCACAAACAGCAGGGGTCCCAGCACAGATCCCTGTGAAACACCACTAGCCACAGACCTTCAGCAGAATACATGGCCTCTACTTCCAACCTCTGCCTTCATTGTCAAACCAATTCTGAATTGACATAGTCAGATTTCCTGTCTCCTGACCTCCCGACTGTGTGTACCATGGGGAACCTTATCAATGTCTTACTAACATCCATGTACACTAGATCCATTCTTCCAACTTCATCAATGTGTTCTGTTACATCGGCAAAGAATTATTCTTCGAGAATCTTCATGGTTGTTCTCACAGAGCAATTATTCTTCACATCTCTGTTCTCTTCTTTAAATAAGTTTTCCATCTTGCTATTATCTATTATATCTCATAGTTTTTAATGCTGTTAACATGCCTAACATCTAGCACTTTTCCAAAATGCCTATTGAAAATGCACATGTACAAGGGCAGCTACATTTCCCAGTGAATAAGCTTAGTCAGATACGACCTGACTTTAATTTCAGTGAAAAAATCTTCAGATTTGCAGGTATATCCTGAAAGTCGGCCAGGAATAGTTCTGAAGAAAGCCAATAATGTCCATCAGCACTGTGCACCACAAGGTTGTGAGCTTAGGCCCCTGCTCTACTCACTTTATACTTATTATTATGACCGTGGTGGGTCTCATCAGTAAGAACGATGAGTCAGCATACAGAGAGGAGGTGCAGCAGTTAACGGACTGGTGCAGAGCCAACAACCTGTCTCTGAATGTGAACAAAAGAAAAGAGATGGTTGTTGACTTCAGGAGGACATGGAACGACCACTCTCCACTGAACATCGACGACTCCTCTGTAGAGATCGTTAAGAGCACCAAATTTCTTGGTGTTCACCTGGCGGAGAATCTCACCTGGTCCCTCAACACCAGCTCCATAGCAAAGAAAGCACAGCAGCATCTCTACTTTCTGCAAAGTCCACCTCCCACCCCCCCATCCTCACCACATTCTACAGAAGTTGTACTGAGAGCATCCTGAGCAGCTGCATCACTACCTGGTTCGGAAATTGTACCATCTTGGATCGCAAGACCCTGCAGCGGATAGAGAGGTCAGCTGAGTAGATCATCAGGGTCTCTCTTCCTGCCATTAGAGACATTTACACCACACGCTGCATCTGTAAAGCAACACACACCCCTCATACAAACTCTTCTCCCTCCTGCCATCTGGCAAAAGGCACCTAAGTATTTGGGATCTCACGACCAGACTATGTAACAGTTTCTCCCCCCAAGTCATCAGACTCCTCAATACCCAGAGCCTGGACTCACGCCAACCTACTGCCCTCTACTGTGCCTATTGTCTTGTTTATTATTTATTGTAATGCCTGCACTGTTTTGTGCACTTTATGCAGTCCTGGGTAGGTCTGTAGTCTAGTGTAGCTTTGTGTTGTTTTACGTAGTTCAGTGTAGTTTTCGTATTGTTCACGTAGCACCATGGTCCTGTAAAACGTTGTCTCATTTTTACTGTGTACTGTATCAGCAGTTATGGTCGAAATGGCAGTAAAAAGTGACTTGACTTGACATAACTTATGACTGTGAGGCTAGGCACACAGCTTTCCTGCCACATTCAAGTCTGTTGATGATACCACTGTTGTAGGCTGAATTGAGGGTGATGCCAAATCAGCATAAAGGAGGGAAATTGAAAATCAAGCTGTGGTGCCGCAACAACAACCTCTCAATGTTAGCAAGACGAAGGAGCTAATTATTGACTTCAGGAGGAGGAATTCAGAGGGCCATGAGCCAGCTCTCAACAGAGATTCAGAGGTACAGAAGGTCAGCAACTTTAAGTTCCTCGGTGTTCTCATTTTGGAGGATCTGTCCTGGGTCCAGCACAAAAGTGCAATCCAGAAGAAAGCATGGCAATGCCTTTACTTCCTTAGGAGTTTACAAAGGTTCTAAAATCTTTACAAACATCTGTAGATGTGTAGTAGAAAGTATATTGACTGGCTACATCATAGCCTGGTAAGGAAACACCAATGCCCTTGAAAGGAAAGTCCTCCAAAGGTAGTGGATATGGCCCAGTCCATCACAGGTAAAGCCCTCCCCACTATTGAACACATCTACACGGAGTGTTGTCACAGGAAAGCCGTATCCATCAGTAGGGACCTCCACCACCCAGGTCATGCACTCTTCTTGCTCAGGCCATCAGGATGAAGGTCCAGGAACCTCAGGGCTTGCACTACCAGATTCAGGAACAGTTATTACCCCTTAACCATCAGTCATTTGATCCAAAGGGAATAACTTCACTTAACATATCTTACCCCATCACTGACATGTTCCTACAATCTATGGACTTGCTTTCAAGGACTCTTCGTCTCTTATTCTTGATATTTATTGCTTGTTTATTTATTTATTTATTATTATTTGTTTCTTTTTGATATTTTCACAGTTTGTTTTCTATTTCACACTGATTGAATGCGGACTTGGTGCTGACTTTCATTGATTCTATTATGGTTATTATTCTATTTTGGAATTATTGAGTATCCCCTCAAGAAAATGAACTTTGAATTGATGTAGTGTGAAGAAATTGGCAGAATTTTGACTCCCTCATTTTGAGTATAGTTTGTGATGTCCAACTTTACTGGCAAAAAGATGGCACAAATGGCATGTAAATTGACTTTAGTATTTTGTGTATTTAATGCAACAGAATTCCTTATAGCAACCAGAAAACCTCTACCCCCAGTCATCATTGGAAATGAGGCATTCAATCTTAATTTAGAGCAAACATTCTGTTACAGCCTCAGTGTTACAAAGTTGAAAATTTTCCTCAAAGTTGGATCTACTTTATATTAACCTTTTTACATATCAGAGTGGTTACTTTTTTATAATGGACAGATTGTTTGATTTATTCTAACAGTAATAGAACAATCTGAAGTGGGATTTCAGAATGTTTTTAGAGCAACTTTGAGGGCATGTAATGCACAACATGGCAGAACTTAATTAAAGGATAGTGCTCTTGGTGACATTGAGCCTTTGATCGAGACATGTTCAGACACAGTTGGTTATATGGAAGGAATTCATGAACAAGCGGGTGTCTGTTCACTTTGCCTCTGCCACGTTGATTTCTCAAATCATTTGTCATCATTTTGTAATAACTGAGTTCCTTTACTCCTTCAAAACACCGTAAGAATTAGGCCATTTGGCTTATTGAGTCTGCTCCGATTTATTATCAGCTGATTTATTTTCCTTTCCCTGCCTCCTCCATGTAACCTTACATGCCCTGATTACTCAAGAACCTATCAACCTCCATCTTAAATATACCCAATGACTGGCCCTGCAAAGCTGTCTGTAGCAATGATTTCCACAGATTCACCACTCTCTGGTTAAAGAAAATTTTCCTAATCTCTGCTCTAAACAGACATTCCTAAGTTCTGAGGCTGCGCCCTCTGATCATAGACTCCCAGACTACAGGGCCCACTGCGCATCCACTCTATCTCGACCTTTCAATAGGTTTCATTGAGGTCCCTCCTCATTCTTCTAACTTCCAGCAAGTACAGGCAAAGAGCCATCAAACGCTCCTCATACATTACTGTCATTCTCATGAAACTCATCTGGACCCTCTTCAATGCCAGCACATTTTTTCTTAGATAAAGGGCTCAAAGCTGCTTACAGTGTATGCCTACAAAGACTTGCTGTACATTCCCAAATCAAAAGCTGTGGATGAACCAGGAGGTACGTCGTCTGCTGAAGGCTAGATCTGTGGCATTCAAGGCTGGCAACCCAGGTCTGTACTAGAAAAGCAGGAATGACTTGTGGAGGACTATTTCAAGCTCAAAGAGAGAATTTTGAATGAGGTTGGAGGTTTCATCAGATGTACGACAACTCTGGCGGTGTTTGCAAGACAATACTTCCTACAAAGTGAAACCCAACAACATGAATGGCAGCGATGCTTCAGTACCAGATGAACTCAATGCCTTCTATGCCTGCAATTATACCAGTGCCTAAGGAGAATAATAGATTAGATTATGAGGACACGCAGTCCTCTTTTATTGTCATTTAGTAATGCATGCATTAAGAAATGATACAATTTGTTCCTCCAGAATGATACCACAGAAACACAAGACAAACCAAGACTGAAAAAATAACTGACAAAAAACACATAATTATAAAATATAGTTACAACGCTGCAAAGGAATACCGTAATTTGATGAAGAACAGACCATGGGCACGGTAAAAAAAAGTCTCAAAGTCTCTCGAAAGTCCTATCATCTCACGCAGATGGTTGAAGGGAGAAACTCTCCCTGCCATGAGCTTCCAGCACCGCAAACTTGCCGATGCAGCATCCTGGAAGCACCCGACCACAGTCTGACTCTGAGTCCGTCCGAAAACTTCGAGCCTCCGACCAGCCCTCCGACACCGAGCACCGAGTACCATCTCTGCCGAGCGCTTCAACCCCAGCCCCAGCAACAGGCAATAGGCAAAGCTGAGGATTTGGGGCCTTCCCCTCCAGAGATTCTCGATCGCCCAGTAGCAGCGGCAGCAAGGCGGGCATTTCAGAAGTTTCTCCAGATGTTCCTCCATGCTTCTCACGTCTGTCTCCATCAAATCAGGATTGTGCATGGCCCCTATTTAACAAATACGATATCAATTCAGGGCGTCCGCGCGTGCTGCGTCGCGCTGCCATCTTCTCCTCCCCTCCGCAATATGAGCTGACTTAATGCCTATCACCTGGTAACACTCACATCGACAGTGATGAAATGCTTTGAGAGTTTGGTCATGACTAGACTGAACTGCTGTCTCAGCAAGGACCTGGACCCATTGCAATTTGCCTATCATCACAATAGGTCAACAGCAGACACAATCTCAATGGCTCTTCACATGGCCTAAGACCACCTGGACAACACAAACACCTACATCAGGATGCTGTTCATCAACTATAGCTCAGCATTTAACACCATCATTCCCACAATCCTGATTTACAGAACCTAGGCCTCTGTACCTCCCTCTGCAATTGGATCCTCAACTTCCTAATCGGAAGACCACAATCTGTGCGGATTGGTGATAATATATCCTCCGCACTGACTATCAACACTGGTGCACCTCACGGTTGTGTTCTTAGCCCACTGCTCTACTCTCTCTATACTGTGTGTATAGACACATACCTCAAATACCATCTACAAATTTACTGATGGTACAACCATTGTTGGTCGAATCTCAGATGGAGACGAGGAGGGGTACAGGAGCGAGATATGCCAACTAGCGGAATAGTGTTGCAGCAACAACCATGCACTCAATGTCAGTAAGACAAAAGAGCTGATTGTGGACTTCAGGAAGGGTAAGACGAAGGAACACATACCTATGCTCATAGAGGGATCAGAAGTGGAGAGACTGAGCAGCTTCAAGTCCCTGGGCGTCATGATCTCTGAGGACCTAAGCAGGTCTCAACATATCGATGCAGCGACAAAGAAGGCAATACTTCATCAGGAGTGTGAAGAGCTTTGATAGATCAACAACAACACCCAAAACTTCTATAGGTGTACTGTGGAGAGCATTCTGACAGGCTGCATCACCATCTGGCATGGGGGGGAGGGGTTGGGGGGGCAGGACCAAAAGAAACTGCGGAGAATCGTAAATTCAGTCAGCCCCATCTTGGGTACCAGCCTACAAAGTACCCAGGACATCTTCAGGGAGCGGTGTCTCAGAAAGGCAGCATCCATTATTAAGGACCCCCAGCACCCAGGGCATGCCCTTTTCTCACTGTTACCATTAGGTAGGAGATACAGAAGCCTGAAGGCACACACTCAGTGATTCGGGAACAGCTTTTGACCCTCTGCCATTGAATTTGTAAATGGATATTGATCCCATGAACACTACTTCCCTTTCTTAGTACATATAATCTCTGTTTTTGCACGGTTGTTACATTTATTCATTATATGTATATTGTAATTGATTTATTTATTTATTATATATTTTTTCTTCTTCTATATTATGTTTTGCATTGAATGGCTGCTGCTAAGTTAACAAATTTCACGACACATGCCGTTGATAATAAACCTGATTCTGATTCTGAGCAGTCCAAGTGCAGTCTGACCAATGCTTTATATAGCCTCAGAATTCCATCCTTGCTTTTAGATTCTACTTGAATCAAAATGAATGCTAACATTGCATTTGCCTTCCTTACCACTGACACTACCCACAAGTTAACCATTAGGGAATCCTGCACAAGGACTCCTAAGTCCTATTGCATCTTTGATTTTTCAATTTTCTCCCCATTTAGAAAATCGCCTATGCCTTTATTCCTTCTACCAAAGTGCATGATCATACTCTTCCTTACACTACAGTCTATCTCCATCTTCATCACTATTGTTCTGTCTACTGTTTAATATTCACAACAGAAATATTGGCTCAAGGGGAATTCATTGCTCAACATAAAATTATGGATAAACTCAGCAGATCAGGCAGCATCTATGGAGAGAAATGGACAGTTGGTATTTCAGGTTGACACCCTTCATCTGGAATGAAAGATAGTGGGGAGATAGCCAGTATAAAACAGAGTGAACGGAAGGATTGGAGCAAGAGCTGACAGGTAATGGGGGAGGGATCCATGTAACTTCGAGGAGTGATAGGCAGATTGGGGGGGGTGATAGAGTATGACATCAGAAGCTGGGATGTGATTGATGGATGTGACAAAGTGCTGAATATGGTGGAATCTAATAGGAGAGGAAGGTGCAGTAAGGGATAAAGGTGATGAGGAAAACCAGTGGGAGGAGTGTCTGGATGATGGGCAGGTGGTGGGGGAGAGGCAATAGAATGATAGGGATCTGGAGGAGAGGGAAAGGAGACAGAAGGCGAGCAGTTATCAGAAGTTGGAGAATTCAATTTTTATGCCTTCAGTTGACTGATTACCTAGGAAAAACATGAGGTGTTGTCCTCTAATTTGCAGTTATCCTCAACATGGCAGTAGAGGAGGCTTGAGGATAGACATGTTGTTGTGGGAAAAGGAAAGAGAATTAAAATGGCTGGCATCCAGGCATTCAGTTGGTCATAAGGAACAGAGCAAAGGTGCCCAGAAAAGCCGTCGTTGATGCTCTGCTGAATCAGATACATGCAAGAGGTGTAAGACACTCACGTTAATCTCTAGCCAGCCATTGAATTACTAGCATTATCTACAGTAAGGATGAACCTACAGTAGATGTGATGTCAAACCAAAGTATGCTTGCCACCCTGGCCAAGTTACTGAAATCAAGAAGTGATACCAAATAACCAGCAAGAAAACTGAGCACAAGCTCTGCTCACTAACTCTTCAAGCTCTACCTTAAAGCAACTTCATTGCGTCCAAAAACCAATCAGATGATGTTGTTTCATACCCATTTCACCTTGCCCGATACACTGTCTTGGACAGCTGGTAAAGAAATGCATTGAACTAAAACATTGGTTGTCTATGTCTCTCCACAGATGTTTCCTGAGCTGCTGAGTTCCTCAGGTGCATTGTGAGTTGCTCCAGACTCCAGTATCTTTCATGCCTCTCATTGATTCTTGCACTCCAATTCACTGAAATGAAAATTAACATCATTATATACTGACACCTCCTTATTCAACTAGACACACAACCTGCTGCAATTTGCACTCTAGTTTGCCCTCACATGCACCACCCTCTCTGTCAATTTCACTGTAAGCTGCTGGATCTTCAACCATTGTGGGTATATTCTCTGGCATTCAAAGTTCAAAGTGAATTATTTATCAAAGTACATAAACATCACCATGTGCAACCACGAGATTTGTTTCCTTGCAGGCATTTGTAGTAAACAAATGAAAATGAAAGACCACGTCCAAAAAGATAGACAAAGAACTAACGTGCAAAAGGCAACAGACTGTGCAAGTATAAAAAGAATGAAACAATTAATAATTAAGAAATAAATAAGCAATAAATATCGAGAACATGGGATGAGGAGCCCCTGAAAGTGAAACCGTATGTGTTCAGCGATGGGACGAGTGAAGTTATCCCCTCTGGTTCAAGAGCTTGATGATTGAGGGGTAATAACTGTTCTCGAACTTGGTGGCATGAGTCCTGAGGCTCCTGTACCACCTTCCTGAAAGAAGAGAGTATTGCCTGGACGGTGAGAGTCTTTGGTGATGGACACTGCTTTGATGGATAACACTCTGTGTAGATGTGCTTGATGGTGGTGGTGGAGGGGGAGGGGCTTTATCCATGATGCACTGGGCTGTATCCACTACATTTGTTAGGCTTTTCTGTTCAAAGGCATTGGTGTTTCCATATCACACTATGATGAAGCTAGTCAATATATCATCCACCATCCATCTATAGAAGTGGGTCAAAATTTACATGACGTGCTGAATCTTTGCAAACTTCTAAGAAAGTAGTGGTGCTATCAGGCTTTCTTCATAATGACATTTATGTACTGGACCCAGTACAGATCCTCTGAAATGATAACACTGAGGATTTTTAAGTTGCTGACTCTCTCCACCTCTGAATTCCCCCCTCCTGCAAATGAGGACTGGCTCATGGACCTTTAGTTTCCCCTTCCTGAAGTCAATAATCATCTCCTTCATCTTGCTGACAGTGAGTGAAAAGTGATTGTTGTAGCACCACTCAGCCAGATTTCCATTCTTCCTTCCTTTATAAATCCTCAAACATTTTCCATCTCATGACATCGAAGGAGAGGTAGTTGTTGTGGCACAACTCAGCCAGATCTTCAATCTCCCTCTCTCTCTATAAACCCTCTAACCTTTTCCATCTCATGCACTCTTCCAAAGCTGCTCAAAACCACTCTATGTCTGTAGCAGTGTATTAGTATCCAGCATCTCCTCGCACTTAGTGAAATGCCATTACTTTGTGGAAAGGCTCTATAAATGGAAGTATTGCAACTTACAAGAAAGGGCATCTTACTAGGAGGTGGTGATGGGGGGAGGGAGTGGGGCAGTGGAATCCATCACCAACAAATAGTATGGTAAATAACAGTGATCATAGCCATAGAGCTGAAAATGTTGGAAACTGATTCCCTTCTGTCAAGTACTTCACAAGATTATTGTCAATATTTAGGCTCATATTATACATCTAAATGATATGTACTTTTCAACATCAGCAAAGATAATTAAGAATTGATAATAAACACTAGCCTTGCCAGCAACATCCACATTAAATTGATGAGTTAAAAGTACAATGCCGACAGATGGAAGCCTGTTGGATGTGTTGGATAATTTATAAGGTATGGTTAAGTAGGATAAGCAGAAAAGTAGGCATGTGGTTAATGCAACTTGCTGTGATCTTAAGAAGTTGTACTTAAAGAGAAGATGAAACAAGGGGAATACATGTTAATGTTTGCGGGCAAACTACAATTAAAAAGTTCAAAAGAAAGGTTCCCTGAGTGTAATTACAGGCAGATAAAGTCTAAATTAATTTAGTATCTTATTGACAGGAAGAAAATAATGATGTTAATATAAAACAGTGGCTAATATATAGGCAGGAAACTACTCCATCTGGTTGAGGAACCTATGATTAGGGATTGTCAGTTTACAAGTGATGTTTAGGAGAAATTTTTCATATCTGAACTTATAGGGAATACTTTTAACAGCAGGGGCTCTTCTGCACACTACTGTTGTAATGCGTGGTTACTTGAATTACTGTCCACTTCCTGTCAGCTTGAATCAGTCTGGTCATTCTCCACTGACCTCTCTCATTAACAAGGTATTTTCACCACAGAACTGTTGCTCACATTTTTAAGTTGTTACCTGTACCATTCTCTGTACGCTTTAAAAACCTCTGTGCATGAAAATCCCAGATCAGCAGTCTCTGAGATACTCAAACCACCACACCTGGCACCAGCGATCACTCCACAGTCAAAGTCACTCAGATCACATTTCTTCCCAGTTCTGATGTTTGGTCTGAACAACAGCTGAACCTCTTGACCATGTCTGCATGCTTTTATGCATCGAGTTGCTGCTACATGATTGGCTAATTACGTATTTCCATTAACGAGCAGGTGTTCGAGTGTACCTAATAAAGTGGCCACTGAGTGTAGACTTATGATATGTACTGTAGGTTTCTGATTCTAATAGCAGTCTTAATGGATGGATAACCAGTAGAAAATTAAAGGTGATCTATAGAGCTCCGTGGTTGTTCGCTAAAAAAAACCTAATGAAAAAAATCAGAGTGAAGAATTGTGGATTCTTAGAAATTGTTTCATTTACCAATCAAGTACTATTTCTGACTACAAGTAAATATTTCCATTCACGGTTGCATTTTAGCTATTTGTATCTATATGCCCACACAATCTGTCAATTTATTCCCAAAATCTCTGTTAACTTTGTGCTCAGAAGCTTCTTTCCTGATGGACTGTGTTTTCCTTTTCATCATAAACGTGTGTGGTGAATAGCCATGGCTTCTGAATGTCATGCTCTATCTTTTCACCTCCTTTGATTACTTCATTTCAAAGTTCATTTTCAGCCCAGCCAGTTTTTAAGTTTTTGTGCAAGAAAAGCTCCTAATTCCAAAAAAACAAAGCTGTAATGTGCAGGAGAGCAGAAGATGTGATGATTTTCAGGAGAAACAAGCAAAGTTGTACTGTGAAAGTTAGACTCAAGAGAAGCCAAGTTCAGTTCAATAGAGTCATGGAAAAGTACAGCTCCGAAACAAGACCTTCAGCTTATCTAGTCCAAGCCGAACTATTTAAATTGTTAAATTACCTCAGAGTTTCACACAAGATTTCTTTCATCCTGCCATATTAGTTCATCTTTATGGTTTAATGGATATTGAGGTGTCATACTTTCAGTGACAGAACTCCTAGATATAGGTCTTCCATGTAACCGTAAGAGATTTAAATTTTGGAATCAACATCTCCTTCCTTGAAATCAGACAAAAGAAATATTCACAGGATTCTGAATAAATGTAGAGGAGGCGAAGATGGCGGCCTGACGCAGTGCGCGCGGCCTCTCCGGTGAATGATATCTGTAATCTGTCAAGTAGGGGACCGTGCACAATTCTGATTTGATGGAGACAGATGTGAGAGTACGGTGGCACATCTGGAGAAACTTCTGAAATGGCCGCTTCGCTGCCGCTGCTACCGTGTGGTAACCGGCATCTCCGGAGCAGAAGGCCCCAAATCCTTGGCTTTGCTTGTTTCGGCGGCCGGGGCTAGGTCGAAGGCACTCAGCAGGGGATGGCGCTTGGGAGGCTGTATTGGAGGGGATGGTCGGAGGCTCGAAGTTTTCGGATGGACGGACTCAGTGTCAGCTGTGGTCAGCTGCTTCCAATGTATCGGCAGTCGTTGGTGCCTGGAGGTTTATGGCAGGGAGTTTCTCCCTTTTGCCGCCTGCTATCGGGGACTTGGGAGTTGATCGGGACTTGAGACTTTTTTTTTACCGTGCCCGTGGTCTGTTCTTTGTCAAGTTACAGCTTTGCACTGCTGTAACTATATGTTATAATTACGTGGTTCTGTCAGTGTTAATCTTTGGTTTGTCCTGTTTTTCTGTGATATAACTCTGGAGGAACATTGTATCATTTCTTAATGCACGTATGCATTTCTAAATGACAATAAAAGAGGACTGAGTGTTCTCATAATCTAAAAAATGTGAGCTAGAAAGGGGAAGTTCAGTTGCATAGTGGCTAGCACAATGCTTTACAGTACCCACAAATTGGGTTCAATTCCCACCGCTGCCTGTAACATTCTCCCCATGACTGCACGTGTTTCCTCCGGGTGCTTGAGTTTCCCCCCACAGTTCAAAGATGCACTGCTTGGTAGGTTAGTTGATCATTGTAAATTGCCCCATGATTAGGGCTATGGTTAAAGTTTTAAGCAGAGGGGTGGGCCAGAAGGGCCTATTCCACATTGTATCTTAATAAATAAAAAAATAGATAAAGAAAGAAGTCTTTTAAAATATGTGCTTCATTATTTTCCCAACATCTGAAGTAATCTTCTTAAAAATAAGATTTGGAGCTTTCCCTTTTCGGTTTTAAGAATAAGGGCAATATCAAATGGAGGAAAAAAAGGCATATGTTTTACTTTGAACTCTCCTTGTCTGGTAGCAAAGTGGCTTACTTGGAATGTAAGTGATATAAATAGGTCAGTGGCTATTAATTTTGCAAATACTCTTAGGGATAATAAATCTTATTTTTGCTGCAACTTCTGCCAGTGTATTTTTAGAGTTGTCCATCTGTCATTGAACCCACCACTCTACTTAAAACTTTGAAAGTTATCTGGTCTAGGATTCTCCTGATACCAACCTAGAAACAGGAGTATTGCAGATATTTGGATACGGACTATTGCAAAAGTAGCTTTGCATTAATAGGAAGTTGGATTATATTCTGTTGGCCACCAGAGACTACTAGAAGACACAAGGACTTTAGATTTTGGAAGAACACTTCAAGGATTCTCAATGCTACCTTGCTGTCACATCGGACAAAAATTAAAATCAGAATCAGGTTTAATATCACTGGCATATGTTATAAATTTATTAACTTGGCAACAGCAGTGCAATGCAATACACAATAATGGAGAAAAAACCTGTGAATGACAGTATTAATATATATATATATATATATAAAATAGTTAAATTCAATTAGTAATGCAAAACAAAAGCAGTGAGGTAGTGTTCATAGGCTCAATGGCCATTCAGAAATCGAATGGTAGAGGGGAAGAAGCCATTCTAGAATCACTGAGTGTGTGCCTTTGGGATTCTTTATCTCCTTCCTGATGTTAACGATGAGAAGAGGGCATGTCCTGGGTGGTGAGATCCTTAATGATGGACACTGCCTTTTTGAATCACTGCTCCTTGATGTCCTGGATACTATAGAGGCTGGTGCTCATGATGGAGTGGTCTAATTTTACAACTTTCTGCAGCTTACTTTGATCTAGTGCAGTAGACACCCACCCCAACTCCACCCTCCCCACATACCAGAGGGTGATGCAGCCAATTAGAATGCTCTCCATGGTACATATGTAGAAATTTTCAAATGTTTTTGGTGACATACCAAGTCTTTTCAAGCTCCTAATGAAATGTAGCCACTGTCTTGTCTTCTTTCTAGCTGCATTGATATGTTGGGTCCAGGTGAGGTCCTCTGAGGTATTGACATCCAGGAACTTGAAGTGAAGTTGCTCGCTCTTTGCACTTCTGATCCCTCAATGAGGACTGGTGTGTGTTGCCTCATCTTACCACTTCTGAAGATAATGAGACCTTGGCAGCTGGCCATACAGCCTGGAAAATGTAAGATAGTGTGTTCAACCAAATTTTCAAAGCAGTTTTTTTGGGAAACAAAAAAAAAACTACAGCAAATTTAAAAGCACATGTAACCCTCAGGTTCGGCAAGCGGCTTAATCTAGGGGAAGACAGCCTTCAGCCCGGCCAAACTTAAGGAATCTTGTTTGGGTGGATGCTGCATGATGTGTTCCCCTGTTACAAATCAGTACCACGAAATAACAAACAGTAAACAATATAAAATTAAACGATTGAGCTTTATAATTCTTAATTTGACTATAGGGTTAGTAAAGAAAACAAAAAGAAAAGGGCCCATTCTCATGAAACAGTCTAATGCTCAACGTCGGAGCTCACAGTTTTCCCGTCTGTTCATTCTCCATCGATTTCTCCTCGGGCTTCGACTCCTGATCCCATTCCAAATCCGCTCCATCCTGCAGACTATGACCTCTCCGTTCTGGCATCTTCTCTCTCCATCTTCTGCCAAACAAAAGCCCGTGAAGCCTTCTCTTGGCCACATAAGAAAGAAAAACATCTCCCCTCATTGGCCAGCACACATTCCAAAGCCCCCATTATCTCTAGTCATAACCCAAACACTGCACTACAGAGAAACCATTACATCAGCAGGGAAACCTTTCCCAGGTCATTACACACAAGAAAATCTGTAGATGCTGGAAATGACACAGCATTACACACCAAATTCTGGAAGAACTCAGCTGGCCAGGCAGCATCCATGGAAAAGAGTAGAGTAAAACAGTCAACGTTTTGGGTCAAGACCCTTCATTAGGATTCACGAACGGTCTCAGCTTGAATCTTTGACTGTTTACTCTTTTTCCGCTGCCTCACCTGCTGAGTTCCTCCAGCATTTTGTATGTGTTGCACAGCAATTTTTGAATTCACCGAACTTGCTAAATGTGGTATAATTCTCATTTCTAATTAAAATCGATTGCAATACATTGTTGGAAGCAGTCATCTTATGTTTTAACTTTTTGTGAAGGCGACTTTGAAAATTTGACCACTTACAGGCACTGAGTGCAAATAACTGCAAGTTCCGAATATTGCCACAAGCTGAGGGGGAGTCTGCCTGTGCCTACTCAGGAGCTCCCAGGGCATTTGTACTCTGCAATCACAATTTCTTTCTTCGTTCCTTTTTATGCTTGATCAATCAAGAAGCAAATCCAATGTTCAATCAATATAGGAATGACACAGCCAAAGCAATTCAACAAGGCAGAACCTTGCCTTAATCAAGATGACAGCAGTGTGGGAGGCGTTGTGGCAGATGCAGCAGCATTTTGAGCCACTTATGGCAGTGTGGGATGAGGGACTGATGACCCCCAGAGCTCTTTGATCTTCTGCCCGAAACTGGCAATTAGTCTGAGAGCAGGAAGCTCAGTGCTGGGCCTTGGGAGGTTACACAAGGGAGCAAAGGAATTGTTGATGTCTTGCTCACTTCTCTCTGTCTGTATGTTAACCACCTCCCTGCTCTCCATGCTGAAAGTTGTCTCCTTTCCCCCGCCTTTGATATTTCAGGTTTCTAAGAAGCAATGTCACTCAAGCTAGCTCCAGCAAGCATCTGTCTTGGAGAGTAGCAGTCTACTTCAGATGTGGGCTAGAGCTGATAAGTTAACGTGCCCAGCTATGCATGAAGTAGTAAAAAGACAATAGGTGGCAGGTTGCTACAAGGGCAACACCTAGCTCTGTTATACTGAACACAAAGCCTGACTTCAATGCTCCTGGCTGGTAACAGCATTACAGTTCAACCTTGCAATCTCACAATCTCACAAGGTGTCAGGCCAGATGGTAGGGCACTGAAAACCAAGTAGTGGGAGTTTTCAAGAAGATCTTCAATCTCTCATTGCTGTTCCCACCTGCTTCAAAAGGCGGCAATCATATCAATAAGTTTCAATAGGTACATTTAACGTCAGAGAAATGTATACAATATACATTCTGAAATTCTTTTCTTCACAAACATCCACGAAAACAGAGGAGTGCCCCAAAGAATGAATGACAGTTAAATGTTAGAACACCAAAGGTCCCCCCCAGCTCCTCTCACCCACGCATAAGCAGCAGCAAATCAACGGACCCCCCTCCCCCACCAGCAAAAAAGCATCGGCACCCCCCCCCCACTAAGCACAAGCGTGCAGCAAAGCATCAATAAAGACACAGACTTGCAGTATCTCAAAGACTACTTGTTCACCCGGTATTTGACATATCACAGGCTCTCTCTCTCCCTAATAAGGGAAAAAGAGTTTCACAGTGAAAGGGAAGACATAACAAACAAACTCTCTGATTTATGATGTTAACAGTCTGTTGTGTCGCTTTTTCCAAGCTCTGTACCCAAAGAACTTGGGTCTCTGGGCACACAGCCAGCAGCTAGCTCGCTGCTTACGATCTTCCATCTCCAACGACGCATCAGGCAGCTGCACCAGCCTCGAGTCCGCCTGCCTCCAGAGCCACGAAAATCCGACACCCTGAATGTGTGCTAGTCGTCCAGGCCGCATCCTTGGCATATTGAAAAGCGGCCGGTCGTGAGGCCCCGAGAGTGTGTCCCACTTCTGCAAAGAGCGGAAGTCAACCTGTAACTCCAGGTCAGGGTCTTCAGAAGAACCTTGAAGAGGGAAAAAAAGAAATCTCAAAGATAGAATTAGAGCTGTTTCCCAAGACTCAAGCAAAGGAATTGCCGTTAGGCACCATCATCCTCCTAAGCCCAATCAGTCCCAAAAAAAAGCAGGGGAAGTTGCCTCAACAACTATTGCCCAGTTACACTCACATCTATTGTGATGAAGTGCAACTTCCAGTAAAATGGCGGTGGATTCTGATGCAGCGGCCTCTTGGGGGACAACCCAAGGTTCTTTTGTCTTTTTTACGATTGCAAAACAGTACTGTTCATTAAGAACTTCACGTACTGCAGGTCTATCCCACCAGTGAGCTGCTCGTCGGTGGAGGAGCTGGTCTTGATGCGGGCTGTGCTACTGTCAGCTACTGGGAGGCAGCAGAGTCAGTGTGCAGCCTAACAGCCAGTGAGTGACTTCGACCCTACTCTTGTGATCGCAAGACCCTGCTGGACCTTGGAAATGCAAAGTGCTGCAAGTAAGGTGGCATGGTAACATACTGGTTAGCACAACACTACAGTACCAGAGACCCAGGTTCAGTTCCTGCTGTCGCCTGCAAGGAGTTTGTACCTTCTCCCTGTGACCATGTAGGTTTCCTCTGTGTGTTCTGGTTTCCTCCCACAGTCCAAAGACGTATTGGCTGGTAGGTTATTTGGTCCTGTTTTAAGCTAGGATTAAATTAGGGGAATGCTGGGCAGTGCAACTCCACACTATATGTCAGTAAATAAATAATTACTGCATTGGTGAGACAAACAGCAGGGGAGCTGTTTATTGCTGAGTCAGATGGCAGGGGAGCTGTTTATTGCTGAGTCAGACAGCAAGGGAGCTGTTTATTGCTGAGTAAGAGAACAGGGGAGCTGTTTATTGCTGAGTCAGAGAGCAGGGGAGCTGTTTATTACTGAGTCAGACAGCAGGGGAGTTGCGTGGCCTCGGTTGTAGCAAGGACTAGGACTCCAGCTGCGGACTTGCCTGCTGCAGAAGTTCAGGATAGGAGACACAGGAGGCAATGTAACGCAGTGCCCATTCTAGTTGGGGGCTGGCCACTCCCATTGCTGCTGCCCCCAGTGTTCGATCGGAGAAATGACAAGCTGGATTGCATGCGTGCATATGTTCATCTGCGGACAACTGAGAACTCCTTGTTCTTGCCAGTAACACCCATGCACCATCAATGTACAGGATATGTCACTCACGGACTTAGGCTACACACGTTTTTTGTGTGTGACTGTTTGCTTGCTATCTTATATGTGCTGTATGGGCCCTGTGCTGTGTGTGACTGTTGGTACCGTGTTTTGCACCTTGGCCCCAGTTTCACTTGGCTGTATTCATAGGTATTCATGTATGGCTGAATGACAATTAAAGATCACCTCGAACTAAAGTGCTTTGAGAGATTGATCATGATCAGAATCTACTATTGCCTAAACAAGGACTTGGACCCACTGCAATTTGTCTATTGTCACAATAGGTCCACAAAAAATGCAATCTCCCTGGCTCTCCACTCAACCTTGAATCACTTGGACAATGGAAATACCTGCATTAGACTGCTGTTTATTGATTACAGCTCAGCTTTCAACACAATCATACCTTCAGTTCTAATCATTAAGCTCCAATACCTGGGCCCCTGTATCTCCTTCATGACTTCCTCACCGAGAGACCAGAGTCAGTGCAGATCAAAGATAACACCTCCTCCTTGCTGGCAATCATCACTTGCACACCACAAGGGCGAGTGCTTAGCCCACTGCTTCCTTCTCTCAACACCAACGACTGTGTTGGTGCACTGCTCAAACACCTTTTATAAATCTTCCAATGACACAACTATTCTTGGCAGAATTTCAAATGTTGATGAGGAGCAAGAGAGGTCAGCTGGTTGGGTGCTGTCACAACAGCAACATTGCACTCAGTGTCAGAAAGACCAAGGGATTAATCGTGGACTTTAGAAAGAGGAAGTCGAGGGAACATACACCAGTCCTCATCGAGGGATCAGCAGTGGAAAGGGTGAGCAGTTCCATGTTCCCGGGTGTCAACATCTCTGAGGATCTACCCTGGGCCCAACATATTGATGCAATTAGAAAGTAAACGCAACAGTGGCTATATTTCATCAGGGGTCTGAGGAGACTTGGTACGTCACCAAAGACTCCTGAAAATTTCTTGATGAAGAACAGGCCATGGCATAGTAAAAAAGTTCAAATGTCCCACATCTCACGCAGACGGGAGAAGGAAGAAAAACTCTCCCTGCCGTGTCCGACCACAGTCCGACTCTGAGTCGTCTGAAAACTTCGAGCCTCCGATCAGCCCTCTGACACCAAGAACCGAGCACCATCTCTATCTGAACGCTTCAACCTCAGCCTCGGTCGCCAGCAGCAGGCAAAGCCGGGGATTTTGGAGCCTTCCCTCCGGAAGATTCTCGATCGCGCAGTAACAGTGGCAGCGAATCGGCATTTCAGAAATTTCTCCAGATGTTCCTCTGCGCTTTCACGTCTGTCTCCATCAAATCAGAATTGTCCATGGCCCCTATTTAACAGATACGATTATCACTTTTTGCACTATTATTTAATTTATATTGTAATTTATTGTTTTTAAAATTGTGTGCTGCTGCAGCAAAACAGCAGATTTCACAACATTTGCGAGTGGCATTACACCTCAAAGTTCAAAGTTCAAGGTAAATTTATTATCAAAGTACATATATGTCACCATATACAACCCCAAGATGCATTTTTTTTGTGGGCCTACTCAATAAATCCCTAATAGAATAATAACCATAATCAGTGACAGACTACACCAACTTGAACATTCAACCAGCGTGCAGACACAACAAACAACTAAAAGATGGCGGCAAGCTGTGGTCTCCATTGAGAGTGCGGCTCAGATTTGGTTGTTTTTAAGTTTGTGTGGACAGCTTCAAAGACCGAGAGGTGAGTTAGAAGTCAGTTTCGAGTTTAAGGTCAGTGATGTGGGAGAGCTGAAGGTCAAATTAGGGATGTGGAGGAGTTATATGCCAGGCCTCTGTTATGCATTCAATCTCCAGCAACGTGAACTGATGTAAGGACATCCTCAGCCCCGGCCGCCACTCCATGTTCGAAGTCCAGTGACATGGATGGGTGATGGAGGATCCACAGCCCAAACCTCTACTCCATGTTTGAAGGCCAGTGACTATGAGTCTGTGTGAGAAGGAGGCATGAGGGCTGGTGATTTGGCATGCCTGGGGTTCGGGTTCCCATCATCTGCTGGTCCAGGGGTCAATATGAGATTTGGAGCCCGGAGTTTGTTCGGTAGTCCAGAAATCAAATCCCAGTGTCTGAACCTGGAGACTGGAGACTGGAGACCGAACGACTGTATTTGTGTGTGTGTATTTCACTGTATGTTTTGATGTACTCGTGATAAATAAATCTGAATCTAAATCTTGATTTTTCAGCTGTGGATAATGGATATGTTATATTTGTAGCATAGCTATCACTATTAGAGTAATGACAAAGTGTCAGACATCTTGTTTGCAAGTCTGTTGCATGGCACTACTGAGAAAAAAATGGGAAATTTGAAAACCATATCTTCATACATTATGCCTTTGTTAGAAACAAATATTTCTCTGTTAATGATGTAAAACATGAACAATTGCAAGATTATTCTCATTAATTCATTTTTGACTGTTTAATAAATCTGTGAGTTTAATCCCTTGAATCAATGATGCAATAGAGAAATTTTGTAAAGCCTTCTGTTAAAATAAACTAGTGTAATTATAAATGTACCTCAGTAACCACAATTGGTTGGTGAACAAGATGGTTGCCTGGGAAACACAGAAAATCTACATGAGTAAATGGATTTTATTCCATGCAGGATGCCTGATGTCAACAAGAATGTATGGGAAGGTCAACTGAAATTTACATTGGCATGAATGCCTGCTAGTTTAGTATGATGGGGCAAAATAAAAGCCAGGGAGATCCGAAATATATAGGTAAGTAATAATCTCCAAAATAAGAAATAATACTGCATGTTCTAAAAATCCAAAAATGTTCAAAACTCCCAGTAAGTATCAGAGCATTGTGGGGAGGAAAGTAGAGTTAAAATTTCAGATTAAAGTTGTTTTCATCAGAACTGGGAAAAGTTAGAAATGAATTAGGCTTTAACTTGAGAGAAAAGGGATGATATGGTGAATAAAAGCAGAAGAGAGTATGACACGTATGGTGGAGCTATTTTAAGGAGGTATATCAGGAAGATGTTAAGTAGTAAGATGTGTAGGAAAGCAGTGGGGTAACATGTATACTGGAAATATAAGATGCAAGATTGCAATGGTTAATTCTCTGAAAATGTTCAATTTAATGTTGAATCCTGAGGGCTGTCAAAAGATTTAATACCATTCCTCAAGGTTACATTCCAACTGTCTAGGAAGCCAAAAGGTTGTGCTGAAGGTTTTGTGGTGAATTAGAGAACTATAAATTTTTCAAGAATCAGCAGTGAAAGACTAAAGATTTTGTCATAAAAGAGGAATGGATTTTGAGAGAAAGTGGGAACATTGGCTCAGACCATGAAAGGCCTGCGTCGGGCATTTTCATGGCTTACAAGGCGCAGATTGGAACTCCTCGCAAAGACATGAGAGCAATGTGTGGTTAAGTGCCTTGCTCAAGGACACAAACATGCTGCCACAGCTGAGGCTCGAACTAGCGACCTTCAGATCACTAGACGAACGCCTTAACCACTTGGCCACATCCCCAACACGTATCTTGAACTTTGAGACAAAAATTGCATGTAATATCAGAACAAATTGTAATGATTTCTATGGCTATATATAAAAAGAAAAGACTTATCATGATAAGTGTGGGATCTTCAAGAAAATGAAGCTATGGCATTAATATCAGGAAACAAGGAAGTGGATGATACATTAAGCCAATGAGACTCCACTGTAGAGGACAACACTGCCAATGTATCTTTAATAACAAATGAACACACAACATGGGAAAACATGCACAAATGCCAAATAGAAAGGACAATGGATTAGAAAAAAATTGCAAGAATAAAGACAAGCAAGTTGCCAGAGCCCATGGATTTTATGAAGCAACCACAAAGGTGGTGGAAGAATTGCTTGGGCTTTATCAAAAATTGTTGAGTTCTGGGAGAATGTTGGTGGATTGAAAAACAATAATGTGATTCTTCTGTTCAAGAAGGGAGGAAAGACTAAGCCAGTTATTTTGACATCTTTTGTATACAAGATGGTGAAATAAATAGTCAGAGAAGATATAGTTAATCATTTAGGAAAGCTACATATATTCAAACCAAATCAATACCATTTCATGAGGGTGAATAATGTTTGACAAACTTGGCTGAGTTCTTTGAAGCTGTCAAAAAAAAAGAGTCAATACTCTTTGATATGGTGTATTGATGTTTCCAAAAGTAATTTGACAAGCTGCCATGTTAGTGACTGGTGCACCAGTTAACAGCTTGTGCTGCTGGAGGAAGAGTTAGCAGGAAATGGAGTCAGAAGAGACCACAGAGGCCAAAATCTGGATCAAAAAATTAAACCACTATAAAACTCAATTGGTCAAACAGGTACTGTAAAGGCAAAGCGATGGACAAGGTTTCAGGCTGAGACCTTGTATCAGGTCTAAGAGGGCAGAATGAGGAGAGCTAGTATATAAGACCATAAGATATAGGAGCTGAATTAGGTTATTTGGCCCATCGAGTCTGTTCTGCCATCATGGCTGATCCTATTTTCCTCTCAGACCCAATGTTCTGCCTTCTCCTCATATCCATTCATGCCATGACCAATCAAAATCTATCAACCAGCCGCCTGTGGCAAAGAATTCCACAGATTCACCACTCTCTGGCTCGAGGAATTTTTCTTCATCTATGTTCTAAAAGGATGCTCCTCTATTCTGATGCTGTATCCTCTGGTCTTAGACTATCTCATTATAGAAAACACCCTCTCCACACCCACTCTATCAAGGCCTTTCATCATTCAATAGGTTCAATGAGGTCAAATCTCATTGCTCTGAATTTCAGTGAATGCAGGCCAAAGCTATCAAACACTCTTCATATGACAAGCTATTCAATCCTGGAATTATTTTGTGAACCTCCTTTGAACCCTCTCCAGTTTCAGCACATCCTTTCTAAGATAAGTGGCCCAAAATTGCTCACAGTACTCCAAGTGAGGCCTCAGCAGTGCTTTATAAAGTTTCAACATTACAGCCTTATTATAGTCCTGTTGAAGCGAATGCTATCATCGCATTTGCCTTCCTCACCACAGACTCAACCTGCAGACTAGCCTTTAAGGAATCTTGCACAAGGACTCCCAAGTCCCTTTGCGCCTCAGTTATTTCTATTTTCTCTCCATTTAGAAAATAGTCAACCCTTTCATTTCTTCTACCAAAATGCATGACCGTAAACTTCCCAACACTATATTTCATCTGCCATTTTCTTAGCCCATTCTCCTAATCTGTCTGTCTTTCTGTAGCTTCTTTACTTCCTCAAAACTACCTACCCCTCCACCTCTCTTAGAATCATCTGCAAACTTTGCACCAAAGACATCAATTCCATTGTCCAAATCATTTACATATAATGTACAAAGAATCGGTCTTAAAGCAGACCCTTGTGGAACACCACTAGTCACTGGAAGCCAACCAGAAAAGGGCTCCCTTTATACCCACTCTTTGCATCCTGCCAATCAGCCACTGCTTTCTTTTCTGTAATACATGGGCTTGTTAAGCAGCCTCATGTGTGCCACCTTGTCAAAAGCCTTCTAAAAATCCAAGAGAATCAACTGATTCTCTTTTATCTATCCCACTTGTTATTTCTTCAAAGAATTCCAGCAGATTTGTCAGGCAAGATTTTCCCTTGAGGAAGGAAGGACATTTGCAGGAAGGTCAGCAGAGGTGTAAGGGCTGGAGTTTCTGTGAAAAATAAGAGAAGTGCAAGATAGATATATTCCAAATAAGAAGAAATTTTCAAAGGGAAGAAGGACACTACCATGGCTGACAAGTGAAGTCAGAATCAAAGTAAAAGCAAAAGAGGGGGCATACAAGGAAGCCAGAGCTAGTGGGAAGATAGAGGATTGGGAAGCTTTTAAAAACTTGCAGAAGGAAACTAAGAAGGTCATTAGGAAGGAAAAGATGAATTATCAAAGGAAGCTGGTGACTAATATCAAAGAAGATACTAAAAGCTTCTTGAAGTATATAAAGGATAAAAGTGAGACAGGGGTAGATATAGGACCAACACAAAATGATGCTGGAGATATTGTAATGAAAGATGCAGAGATGGCAGAGGAACTGAATGTGTATTTTGCATCAGTCTTTACAATGGAAGACGTCTGCAGTGTACTGGACATTCAAGAGTGTCAGGGAAGTGAAGTTTGTGCAGTGAAAATTACGACTGAGAAGGTGTTCAAGAAGCTTAATGGTCTGAAGGTGGATAAACCTCTTGAACCTGATGGAATGTACCCTCGGGTTCTGAAGGAAGTAGCTAGAGAGATTGCGAAGGCATTAACAATGATCTTTCAAGAATCGATAGATTCTGGCATTGTATTGGATGACTGGAAAATTGCAAATGTTACTCCGCTACTTAAGAATGGTGGGAGGCAGCAGAAAGGAAACTATAGACCTGTTAGCCTGACATCAGTGGTTGGGAAGTTGTTGGAATTGATTGACAGAGATGAGATTACGGAGAACCTGGAGGCACATGACAAGATAGGCCAAAGCCAGCCTGCTTTCCTGAAAGGAAAATCCTGCCTGACAAACCTGCTGCAATTCTTTGAGGAAATTACAAGCAGGGTAGACAAAGGAGATGCAGTAGAAGTGGTGTACTTGGATTTTCAGAAGGCCTTTAACAAGGTGCTGCACGAGGCTGCTTAGCAAGATAAGAGCCCATGGAATTATAGGGAAGTTACTACCGTGGTTGGAGCACTGGCTGGTTGGCAGAAAACAGAGAGTGCGAATAAAGAGATCCTATTCTGGCTGGCTGCTGGTTACCAGTGGAGTTCCACAGGGGTCGATGCTGGGACCGCTGCTTTTTACGATGTATGTCAATGATTTGGACTATAGGATTAATGGATTTGTAGCTAAATTTGCGGATGATACAAAGATAGGTGGAAGAGCGGATAGTGTTGAGGAAACAGAGAGCCTGCAGAGAGACTTAGATAGTTTAGGGCAGGGGTGGCCAAATTTTCACATTCCATGCATCAATATTTTCACTCACGAGTTCAGATGTGCCATACAACTCTTGTACCCCCATTCAATTCTTGTAAAAGTATGGTAATATAGATCTTGTGTCATAGTCCGGTCCATGAAGTCCGTATTCCGGCTCACGGTCCGGTCCATCGACCCTTGCTCCAGGTTTTCCTATCTACCCTGTTTCTGTCCTTGTTGAGCTAATTGAGGCAGCTGATGCTAGTTGGGGCTGACTGCATAAATACCTTCAGAGAGGAGGGTGTGGTTGCTGGATTGTTCTTGTCCTTACTCCTTGTATCCCTTCCCCTGTCTTCTGTTTCCTCTCCTGAAGCCCTGCCTTGCCTCGTCTCCAGCCTCCAGCCTCGCCTCACCTCGAGCCTCTTGCCAAGCCAAGTCTCTAGCCTCGAGCCTCTTGCCAAGCCAAGCCAAGTCTCTAGCCTCTAGCTTCTAGCCTGAAGACTCCAGTCTCGTCCGTCCTGCCTGCCTGCCAAGCCTCGTCCTTGCCTAGTTCTGGGGTCCGAGCCAGAGGCAAGACCCAGGTACTGGATCCTTGTCCAGTCTCTGGCTCAGAGTCCAAGCCCAGGCTCCTAGATGTCTTGTTCCAGGTTCCTGGTTTTCCTGTCCATGTCCTTGCCATTGCCCTGTATCCTAGTCCTGTCCCTAGTACTTCAGTGTCTGTGTCTTGCACTTGGGTCTGTTCCCAGCTGTGCCCTTATGACATCTTGTGCATGAAAAAATCACATCTGAACTTGTGCATGAAAAAGTAGATGCATGGAATGTAAAAGATTGGCCACCCGTGGTTTTGGGGAATGGGTAAAAAAGTGGCAAATGAAATATAACGTTGGAAAGTGTATGGTCATGCATTTTGGTGGAAGAAGTAAACAGGCAGACTATATTTAGATGGGGAGAGAATTCAAAATGTCGAGATGCAAAGGGACTTGGGGGTCCTTGTGCAAGATAACCTAAAGGTTAACCTCCAGGTTGAGTCGGTTGTGAAGAAGGTGTATGACATGTTGGCATTCATTTCTAGGGGTATAGAGCAGAGATGTGATGTTGAGACTCATAAGGCACTTGTGAGACCACACTTGGAGTATTGTGTGCAGTTTTGGGCTCCTTATCTTAGAAAGGATATACTGACATTGGAGAGGTCTCAGAGAAAATTCACAGGAATGATTCTAGGAATGAAAAGGTATGAGGGATGTCTGGCAGCTCTTGAGCTGTATTCCCTGGAGTTCAGGAGAATGGGGGGGGGGGGAATCTCATTGAAACATTCTGAATGTTAAAAGGCCTGAACAGATCAGAGCTGGCAAAGTTATTTCCCGTGGTAGCGGATTCCAGGTCAAGAGCGTACGTCTTCAGGTTTGAAGGACGTCCATTTTCTAAATGCAATGCGGAGAAATTACTTTAGTCAGAGGGTAGTAAACCTGTGGAAATTGTTGCCACGAGCGGCTGTGGAGGCCAAGTCATTGGGTGTATTTAAAGCAGAGATAAATAGGTTCTTGATTAGCCAGGGCATCAAAGGGTGTGAGGTGAAGGCAGGGGAGTGGGGATAACTGGAAGAATTGGATCAGCCCATGATTAAATGACAGAGCAGACTCAATGGGCTGAATGGCCTACTTCTGCTCCTATATCTTATGGTCTTAGGGTCTTAAAACATGCTGATGATGGCCTGTTTTATCATTTGTCTCCAAGTACCCTGAGATCTCGTCCTTAATAATAGACTCCAATATCTTCCCAGCCACTGAGTACAGATTAACTGGCCTATAGTTTCTTTTCTTCTGCCTCTGTTCTTTCTTGTAGAGTGGAGTGACATTTGCAATTTTCCAGTCTTCCTGAACCATTGCAGAATCAATTGATTCCTGAAAGATCATTAATAATGCCTCCCCAATCTCTTCACTAATCTTTTTCAGAAACCTGGTGTGTATGCCAACTAGTCCATGTGACTTACCTGCCTTCAGATCTTTCAGTTTCCCAAAAACCTTCTCTCTAGTTATGGTAACTTCAAACACCTGGAACTACTTCCATATTATTAGTGTCTTCCACAGTGAACACTGATGCAAAATACTTATTCAGTTTGTCTGCTATTTTTGTCCCCCATTACTACCTCCCCAGCATTATTTTCCAGCAATCCAATATCCTCGTCCTCGCCTCTCTTTTACACTTTATCTATCTGAAGAAACTTTTGGTATCCTCTAATATTATTGGCTAGCCTACTTTCATATTCCACTTTTATTTTCTTAATGACTTATTTGGTTGCCTTTGGTTGGTTTTTAAAAGTCTCCCAATTCTGTAACTTCCCACTAATTTTTACTGTATTATATCCCCTCTCTTTGGCTTTTATGTTGGCTTTAACTTCTCTTGTCAGCTATAGTTGTGTCATCTTTCCTTTAGAATATTTCTTACTCTTTGGGATCTATATATTCTGTCTCTTTTGAATTTCTTCCAGAAACTCCAGCCATTGCTGCTTTGCCATCATCCCTACCAGTGTTCTTTTCCAATCAATTCTGGCCAGCTCCTTGGTCATGCCTCTGTAATTCCCTTTAGTCCGCTGAAATATTGATACATCTGACTTTAGCTTCTCTATCTCAAATTTCACTTAGCACTTTAACTTAACGCCTAACTTCCTGAACTCCCTATGTAGAACCTTGTCATTCGTCCTACCCATGCTATTGACACGTACATGGACCATGACTTCTCGCTGTTCACCCACCTATTTAACAATGCTGTGGACTAAATCCAAGATATCCTGGACCCTGGTACCCAGGAGGAAACATACCATCTGGGAATCTCGTTCTTGCCCACAGAACCTCCTGCCCTTTCCCCTAACTAACAAATCCCTTATCACCACAGCATGTTTCTACACCCCACCCTTCCCGTCCGAATCACAAAGGCAGACTCAGTGCCAGAGACCCAACACTAACTTTCCTCTGTTAGCTCATCCCCTCCTGACAGTATCCAAAGTGTTGTACCTGTTGTTGAGTGGGATGGCCACAGGAATACTCTGCACTGGCTCCTTAACCCCTTTCCCCTTCCTGACTGTCATCCAGTTTCCTGTGTCTTGCTCCTTGGGTGTAACTACTATCTATCACTCCTTCAGCCTCCTGAATGATGCAGAGTTCATCCAATTCCATCTCCAACTCATTAACGTGGATTGTTAGAAGCTGCAGCTGGATGCACTTCTCACAGTTGTAGGGGACACTGGATGTTTCCCTGCCTTCCCACATTCCACAAGAGGAGCATTCAACTGTCCTGCCTAGCATCTCTGCTGTTCTACCTGTGCAGATCTAAAGAGGGGAAAGAATTAAAAAAAATTAAACTTCAGCTCCAATCACAAACAACAGAAAATATGCAGATGCTGGAAATCCAAGCAACACACACAAAACTCAGCAGGCCAGGCAGCATCCATGGGAAAGAGTACAGTCAGCATTTTGGGCTGAGACCCTACAGCAGGACTGGAGAAAGAAATGAGGAGTACAGTTAAAAAGGGGTGGGGGGGTAGGATGGGAGAAACACAAGGTGATAGGTGAAACTGGGAGGGGGAGAGATGAAATAAAGACCTGGGAACTTGATTGGTGAAAGAGATACAGGACTGAAGAAGGGAGACAGAAGGCCATGGAAGAAAGAAAAGTGGGAGGAACACCAGAGGGGGTCGATGGGCCAGCAAGGAGATAAGGTGAGAGAGGGAAAAGGGGATGGAGAATAGTGAAGGGAGGGGGTCAGCACTCAAAGTTTGAGAAATCAATGCTCATGCCATCAGGTTGGAGGATACCCAGACGGAATATAAGGTGTTGTTCCTCCAACCTGACTGTGTTTTTTCTTTCTTTTTGCTTTCTCTGACTGAAGCCTCTGTTGGTTGAGGCCTTGGTGAGCTAAAGCCCCTAGGTCACCACTCTGATTCTGTCCACTAAGACAATGACCGTTGCGCTTGCCCCTGCCTTCCTTTAATTTGCTCTTGCTGATCAATCCCAAACACTGATTGGTTGCTGAAAAAGCTTCTTTTTGCTGTAGCGACCCACTGTTGCCTTTTGTACTCAGACAGTGAACCTGATTGAAGTCCCTTCCTCTCAAAACTTCCAATGTCCGGAATGGCTGCTGGTCAAAGCTCTGAGAGGGAGATGGAGACGATAGATGAAACAAGACAAGGTTGGGGAGAAATTGTGGGGGGAGGAAATGAGAGCACGTGGTGGAGTGGAAGGGGGAAGCATAGAGACAGAGAGGCTGGTAAATGGTAGTTTGACCTAGACAAGCAGGAATGGTGGACAGGTGCAATGAAATTGGAAAGATGATGCAAGGGAGAAGAAACCCAGATAGATAGGTGTAGGGGTGATTGATGGATAGAAATGGTGGGAAAGGAAAATTAATTAAGGTAGTAAAGGAAGGGGAGGTGAACAAAGAGAGAGAGGTCATGTGTAGACTGTTAGAACTGAGTAATAAACGTTAACAGTGGGCCACCTGAAAATGGAGAATGTAATGTTCATTTCATTGGACTGAGGGCTACCCTGGCGAAGTATCAGCTGCTGTTCGAGTTTGTGCTGCGTCTCAGTTTGGCAGTGGAGAGTGTTGAAGATAGATTGCATAGTGTGAGAATGGGAAGGGGGCTTGTAACCAAAACCTCAGGATGGCCATTGCGGGCAGGGCAGAGGTACTCTTCAAGGTAGCCTCTGAGTCTGTGCTTGATCTTGCGGGTGTAAAGAAGGCTATGTTGCAAACATCAAATGCAATAGACCAAGTTGGAGGAAGGTCATGTGATTTTCCACCTCATTTGGAAGGGCTGTTTAGATTCCTGGATGACACTAAAGGACAAGGCATAGGGACAACTGTTTGCATCTCCTATGATTGTAAGGAAGAGTTAATGGTAAGGGATGAGTGGACCAGGCAGTCAAAAAAAAAGTGATCACTGTGGGGAAACAAGGGGAAAAATATGGCTGGTAGTGGGATCTTGCTGACGGAAGTGGCAGAGGATGATGTGTTGGATATGGAGGATAGAGAGATGAAAGGTAGGGACCAGAGGAACTCCATATCTTCTGTATGGGAAGTTAGGGGATGGTTTGAGAGCAGGTATGTGGGAAATAAAGGTAGTACGTGTGAGGGCTCCAATAACTACAGCAGAGAAAAGGCACGCTTCTTGGAGAAGAAAGACTTGCAGGATTCAAGGTGGGTGGAGGTATAGTTGAGGTGAATGTGCAAATCCATAGTTTTATAGTAGATATCATTTCATTGGATAGTTTGTCCCCTGAAATGGTAACAGAAAGATCCATAAAAGGAAGTGAAGTGCTGGAAATGGTCCTGGTGAATTTGAGGGCTGAGAGGCAGTTGCTGGCAAAGGTGATAAAGCCTTGTGTTCCGGAAGCAGCACCATTGATGAAACGGAGAAAGAAATGGCGAGAGGTACCAGAGCTGGATTTGGAACAAGGACAGTTCCCTGTAGCCAACAACAAAGCAGGCATACCTGGGGACTCTGCAAATGCCCAAGTATAGAAAGTGGAAAGAATGAAAGAGAAGTTGTTGTGGGGCATGGATTAGAAAACAACGAATTGGAATAAATCAACACTCAAATTGAAATAACTGTGTATTTTCAGGTTACAAGGATGTACGGGGGTAACCAATAGAATGCTCATGGATCAGTTCTTAGCCATTAATTAATTATTATTTATTTTCATGACAGTGAGGGAATGGAATGCAAAGTATCTGAGTTTACCAATAATATGAAAAGTGGAAGCTCATGTTGCAATAACTTTAAAGTGACTGTAATGAGAGTGAATATTTAGCAAACCAGCTCCTCATTGTGATTCCCTAAAATAAAAGTGAGTACTTTGGGAAAATTGAATGCAAACATTAAAGTGTAAAGAATGCAAGTGAATTGCGGTTTTATTTAATTTGATTGTTTGGACTAATTCGACTTTGGTAATAAATGTGCTTTGAAGTTTGGGTCCCTGGATGATGGCGAGGTGAAAGGGCTGATGCTGCACTTTCTATGCTTGCACAGAAAATGAAAATGGCTGTGAGATGGGGAGTGGGTTTTCAAAGAGAGGAGTCCCTTTGGAAATCTGAAACTAGATGAGAGGGGAGGGGAAATTTTCTCTGGTAGGGAGAACACCTTCTCTCAATTCTCCTTCTTCTATTCAGAAGTAGATAGGGTTTCCCTCGCATCACTTTGCAACAGGATCCACAGCAACTAATTATTCTCTGTAATTTCTGACACTTTCAATGTGTTGTCGCAAGTGCTAAATGCTCTTTATGCAAATCAGAGTTAAATTCAGTGCACTCTTCTCCTAGTTCCAAAGGAGAGCCAGCTCAGAAATGAATAAGATTAGCAAATCAGTGTGATATCTTTGAGGAGCTACCCTTTTGAATGTGTTTTTTCACTGGCATCAGGGAATGGTTTCACCTCTGATTCTATATATTTAAAAAAACGTGCCATCATCATGTAATATTTCACCTCTTGGCCATATTATGTGGAGCTATTCATATTTTTTCCAGTTCAAAACCATGGTAAAGTTCGTCCTATATTTATTTAATTGCAGCTAGTGCCTGGCTTATCTATTGAGGGCTGTTATGAGAGGACAGACAGAATGTTGTCAGTATTTTATAGAGTATTGTTTAATTATGTAGATTTGTAAGATTATTATTGGCATTTCAGAGCATGATGTTATAGATCTGCTATAGTCTATAAGTTACAGCAAACAATTATTCTTCATGGATGAGGCTCTACATTAGCTAATTCCAAAAGGCTGGCTCCCAATAGAGGATCATCATTATCTTAGCTTGCACAAAGATAAATGTGCTTCTATGTGACTGTTAGCTCAAACTTTATCTCTTAAATTTCTAGGAAGATAATTTGTCTCTTTGAGGACTAACAAATTTGTTTTCTGAGGCTCCGAATCAATATGCTTTTCATCATACTGAGTTAAAAATGAAAGTAATGATGAGACAAAGGATATAGAAGATTAATACACTGCACTCTAGAAAAAGATGTTACTGATTGGATTGGCCCTTAAATGGATAGCAAAATGCTCTAAGGGTTGACCAAATCGATTTCCTGTCCTATCCCACAACTGATAGCCATTTGTCCTTTAACTGACTTAGTCCTTTAGAGATGTTTGCAAATCTCCCAGACCCTCCAATGGACAGCATCCCTATGAGCACTGCAACCTTCCGTGATGGAATATGAAGCCCATGAATGTAAATGGTGAGGCCTTGAATCGTTAAGAGCAGGATGTAGGGTAGGGGAGATGAGGCTGTTGGCAACGTTATCCAACCGAGTGAGTGGAAGTGCCCCTGGAGTTTTTGCAAAGCACAGATGCTGCTGCTTTGTCCAGAAATTAGTGACAGAAACATGGCACTAAGGGATCTATTATGATTTTCTTCAACTGCTGAGAAACTTTGTCATGGGAAATGTAGGCCCAAAATGGAGGCACGATTTTTGCAAATTAATGACATGAAAATAATTGAAATTTCAATTCTTTTGAACATTAGCCACAACATCAGTAATGTTCATCTTCACCATATAATGTGGTTCTCCATTTTCTCCCCTTGTCACTAAATACAGTAGTTGCCATTTCCCCCAGATCAGATTGAAGTCCATTTCAGTATTCAATTTTTGATATATCAGACATGGCATAAGATCTTCAGTAGCCTTCACTGGATTCCACTATTCATGGTAGAACTGACATTGCCTTGGGAAGACCAGATTTAGGAGACATTTGACTGTAAGAAAGCCAAATACCTGGAGCTAGTAGAGCAGTGCCAGAGACAGGGGTGGAGGGCACGATGTAAGCCTATAGAAATCAGGTGTAGAAATTTGCTGACTGCTTTCTGTGCAAAACCTATTCTCTCCTTGGCATTACTGGGGCTGCAAAGAAAAGAGCCGTCAGGGCCATCACAGACGCTGCTGAACGAGCCTCCAGACAGCTATGGATCAAGAGGTGTGACCTGTGGATCAATGCTGCTAGGACACAAGCCAGGGCCTGATCAACCCTGGCTGGGTCGCCTGTGCGAGGGTGCCCGATGTTGAAACACCCGATGACCTCAGGTAGCATCATTGATGATGTGTCCCAGCGCATCTCAGTACTTCAGCAACATATCTCAGCATTGTTCTAGCGGACTGTTGTGTGGACAAGGCATATTTTCCTGAGAGATACCGCGTTGGGAAAAAGATCTCACAAAGGGAGAATATTTTCGGTTCTTGGTAGGTCTGAAAGAATCTATTTTCATTTTTAAAATCTTTTTATTGATACATAATCTTCTACAGCTATAAAATGATACAAGACTTCAACAAATTGATATATATACAGTTAATAAAGCTGAAGAAAAAAACATATCAAAAAAGAATAATATGTGATAATGAAAAAAAATTATTTTTTATAAAGAAAAGAAAGAAAAAAGAGAACCTCAACTAATTAAAAGAAGAAAAACCCCACTAACTACAACAGAAAAAAAAATAAAAAAATAAAAAAGGAGAAAAACAACCATTAGGAACCAACTCCCGGAGTAATATGTCTTACAATCATCTACGTTTGTATATATGTGAAGAAGAAAAATCATCAACCACCAATTCACATTTATATAAAAAAAATTGGAAGGAAACCATATAAATTAATTCAAATTAAATGATAATATTTGGCAAAAGAGCCCCATCTTCTCTCAAAATCAAATCGAGGATGAAAAGCTCTACTTCTAATTTTTTCCAAACAGGAAGAATCCAAAATGGCCTGAAGGTCAGTGTTTAAATATTGCTGTGATGCTTGAGCAGTTCAGGAGCTTTCTGTGGGATTTTGAGACTGATTTTCTTTAATTTTATGGTCTGTAAACAGTATAATTAAACATGTATTAAGCTGCCAGGAAATAGCAGTTATAGACTGTCTGTCTGTCTAGGTACCATATCCGATGCGGACTATGGTGACCATGGTTTTCCATATAGATCTATCCTTCGTTTTTTGGATGACTTCCATTTCCTTGATGTGTAGCCACCTGGCTATGCTTTTGATGTACATAAGCCAAGGTCTTCCTCTAGGTTTGCTTCCCTCAGTCTTTCCAGAGAGTATGTGGTTTTCTCGTTCATCTTTCCGTATGATGTGTCCTAGGAATCTGAGTTGTCTTTCTCTTATTGTTGGTATGAGTGATCGAACTGCTTGGGCTCTTCTGAGAACTTCTTCATTTGATGTGTGTGCGATCCATGATATTTTTAACATTCTCCTGTAGAACCATAATTCAGCTGCTTCTAATCTCTTTTCCATTGCTGGAGAAATGGTCCAGCATTCACTTCCATGTCAGGATAGAATAAATGTAGCACTGCAGTATTCTGTTTTTAGTGTACGTGCTCATCTTTCTGTCTGTTAATATGGTCTTCATTTTTGGAAAACTTCTTTTGCCATTACTAGTCTGTATTTGATATCTGTGTCACACCTGCCATTACTTGTTATTAGGCTGCCAAGATATTTGAATTTGTTGACTTGTTTGATGTTTGTATTTCTGATCTTGATCGCACATTGTGGGATGTTTGTCTTTCTGGAGATGACCAGGCTTTCTGTCTTCTTGGTGTTGACTGAGGGGCCTCTGCGATTACTTTCTGCTGCCACTAGTGAGTAGTTCTTGAAGTTTTGTTTCTGAGTCAGCTATTAATATGATGTCATCAGCATATCTGATGTTATTTATATTATGGCCTCCAATTGTGAATCCTTTAATGTCTTTGATACTTCTGAAGATTTTTTCACAAAACAGATTGAATAAGTCTGGCGAAAAGACACAAGCTTGCCTGACTCCTCTCATGATATTCACATACTCACTCACTTCTCCTTCTATTCTGTGGATGCTGTCTGGTCCCAGTATAAGTTTCTTAAGAAACGTATATCTTTTCTATCGATGTCTTGAAGCATTTCCAGAAGATCTTGGTGTCTGACAGTGTCAAAAGCTTTTGTATAGTAAATGAAACATAGGTAAATGTCTTTTTGTACCTGGATGGCTCGTTCACAGATCATTTGTAGTATGAAAATTGCACTTCTGGTTCCAGTGTTTTCCACAAAGCTGGTTTTACTGATTTCTGGTTTTATACAGCGTCTTGCTCTCATCATGATTACTCTGAGAATAATTTTTGCCACGTGGCTCATCAGGCTTATTGTACGATGTAACTCACATTCTGTTGCTCCCTCTTTCTTTGGAAGTGTGATGAACACTGATTTACTTAAATCATCAGGTATCTCCCTATGATCATAGATTTCATTTGCTATTTCTGTTATTTTCTCTATTCCAAAATCTTCTAAGACCAGTATCATTTCAACAGCGAGATTGTCTGGACCAGTTGCTCTGTTTTTTTTTGTTTTATTTACGGCTGCTCGAATTTCTGATTTTAGAATGCTAGGTCCTTCAAGATTCTTCTTTATGTTCGGTTTTTCTCCTCTTTGGTCTTCAAAAAGTTCTTTTATATATTCTGTCCATCGGTTTAGGATTTCCTCTTCGTTCATTATTAAGCTGCCATCTTTTGCCTTGATGCATCCACTTGCTGAGCAAGGTAATGTCCCCATTAGTTCTTTAATCTTATTGTGCATCAACTTTGTTCTAGGGTTATGGGTTTGTAGCATTTCTATCCCTGAGCATTTCTCATTTAGCCATCTGTCTTTAGCTTCTCTGCATGTTCTTTTTATTGTCTTATCAAATTGTTTTTATTCTTCTCTGTCTCTTAGCTTGATGGTCTGTTTTTGTTGCATCAATTGTATTATATCTTCAGTTATTCATTTCTTCTTACTTAAGGTATCAATTCGTTCATGTAAACAGCTATAGACAGAAAGTTTAAAAGTATAATGCTTAGGAGCCATTAATACAAATAAGAACCAGTCTTGAAACTGTTTTCAAATTTAACCCTCACGCTAAGAAGTCTTATATTGTCACTTGGCACATCAAACAAAAGAATGTTCAGATGTTCATTTGACAATCAAAATTTGGGCTGTCTGTGCACCCAAGGAGCCACCCTTCACAATACTGTAGTACACAAGGATGTTTTGAATGTCTGGGTTTTTTCTTCAGAAGCTCTTAGAATGCTGATATGACCTACTCTGTTCCAACAGAAGTGTTTGTGTATTCAGAGTTGATCTTACTGATTAAGATGTGCTTCCACTGTAAATGCATAACTCTGTGTAAACACTGTATTGACTGAAATTTTATTTAATTACCTTCTGTTATCTTTAAACTTAAAGAGCACTCAATGTGCTTTTGTGGTCAGGGAAATTATTCTGCCAGCTCTCTCCTGTATGTTTGCTTGTGTTGATTAAAGAGCAGTCATAAAAGATCATAAGACCTAGGAGCACAATTAGGCCATTTGGCCCATCAAGTCTGCTCTGCCATACCATCATGGCTGATTTATTCTCCCTTTCAACTTCATTCTTGGTGTTATCATTTCAGAGGACCTGTCCTGCGTTCAGCATGTAAGTGCAGTTGCAAAGAAAACACAGTAGTGCCTCTACTTCCTTAGAACTTTGTGAAGATTTAGCATGACATCTAATAATTGGACAAACTTCATTAGCTGTGTGGTGCAGACTGGCTGTATCACAGCTTGGTATGGAAACAACATGCCCTTGAACAAAAAGTAGTGGATATGGCACAATCCATCATGGGTAAAGTCCTCTCCTCCACTGAGCACATCTACACAAGGCGCTGTCACAGGGAAGCAGCATCCACCATCAGGGAATCCCACCACTCCAGTCACGCTCTCTTCTCAACCTGCCATCAGGAAGATTGTACAGAAGCCTCGGGACTCACACTGTCTGCTTAAAGAACAGTTATTATCCCTCAACTATTAGGCTCTCTAACCAGAGGAGATAACTCCATTCATCTTTATGGACTCACTTTCGAGGACACTTCATCTCATATTCTTGATATTTATTGTCTTTTTTTCTCTCTTTTTGTATTTGCACAATTTCTTGTCTTTTGCACACTGATTGTTTGTCTATCCTGTTTGGTGAGGTCTAGCATCGATTCTGTTATGGTTCTTGGATTTACTGAATATGCCCACAAGAAAACAAATCTCAGGGTTGTATGTATATGGTGATATTTATGTACTTTGATAATAAATTTACTTTGAACTTTGGAGTTCGTACCTTTGACTCCCTGATTAATCAACAGCTTATCAACCTCTGCCTTAAATTTACCCAAAGTCCTGGCCTGCACAACCACCTGTGGCAAAGAATTCCACAGGTTCACCACCCTCTGGCTAAAGAGATTTTTTGTCATCTCTATTCTGAATAGACATCCCTCAATTCCGAGGCTCCTCCACTGTAGGAAACATCCTCTCCATATCCACTCTGTCAGACCTTCCAATATTCGATGGGTTTCAATGAGCTCCCTCACTTTCTTCTAACCCCCAAATCGTACAGTCCCAGAGCCAACAAACACTCCTCATATGTTAACACTTTCGTTCCTGGGATCATTCTTGTGAACCTCTTCTGAACTCTCTCCTTTGCCAGCACATCCTTTCTAAGATAAGGGATCCAAAACTGCTCTCAATACTTCAGGTGCCGTCTGACCTAATGCCTTATAAAGCCTCAGCATTCCATGCTTGCTTTTGTATTCTAGCCCTCTCAAAATGAATGCCAACATTGCATTTGCCCTCCTGACCACTGACTCATCCTGCAAGCTAACCTTCAAGAAATTCTGTGCAAGGACACCCAAGTTGTTCGGCACCTCTGAATTTTGGATTTTATCCCCATTTACAAAATACTCTACACCTTTATTCCCTCTGCCAAAGAGCATGACCATGCACTTCCCTATAATATATTCCATCTTTCACTTGCCCATTCCCATTCTGTCTAAGCTCCTTCTGTGGACACTCTGATACCTTAGCAGCACCTGCCCCTCCACCTATCTTCATATCATCTGCAGACTTGGCCACAAAGCTGTCAATTCCTTCATCCAAATCATTGACATACAATATGAAAAGAATCGGTCCCAACACCAACCCCTGCAGCACATTATTAGACACTGACAGCCAACCAAAAAAGGCTGCCTTTATTCCACTTTTTCCTTCCTGCCAGACAGCCAAAAAACCCACTTTAGTAGCTTCCCCATTATACCATGGGTTTTTATCTTTTTAAGCAGACTCATGTCTAAGGCCTTCTGAAAATCCAAATAAACATCATCCACTGACTTTCTTTGATTGGCCCTGCCTGTTATTTATAAAAGAATTTCAACAGATTTGCCAGGCAAGATTTCCCCATTGACTTTGGCCTATTTTATCATGTACCTCCAAGTACCCTGAAACCTCATCCTTAATAATAGACTCCAGCATCTTTCCAACCACTGAAATCAGGTTAATTGGTCTAAAATTTCCTTCCTTCCGCCTCCCTCCCTTCCTCAGGAGAGGAGTGACATTTGCAATTTTACAGTCCTCAGGAACCATTCCAGAATTTAGTGATTCTTGAAAGATCATTACTAATGCCTCTCCAATCTCTTCAACTACCTTTACTCTCATGAATAAATGACTGTGTCGCCACCCACAGCTCCAATCTGCTAATTAAATTTGCTGATGACACTACACTGACTGGCCTAATCTCAAATAATAATGTGGCAGCCTACCGAGAAGAAGTCATCACCCTGACACAGTGTTGTCAAGAAAACCTCTCCCTCAATGTCGCAAAAACAAAGGAACTGGTTGTGGACTACAGGAGAAAAGGAGACAGGCTAACCCTTATTGACATCAATAGATCTGGGGTTGAGAGAGTGAACAGCTTTCTATTGCTCGGCATAAACACCATCGAGGATCTCACGTGTTCTGTACATACCGGCTGTGTAGTTGAAAAGGCACAACAGCACTTCTTCCACCTAAGTCAGTCGAAGAAATTTGATGTGGGTCCCCCTAAATCCCAAGAACTTTCTACAGGGGCACAATTGAGAACATCCTAACTGGCTGCATCACTGCCTGGTATGGGAACTGTACTTCCCTCAATCGCAGGACTCTGCAGAGGGTGGTGCAGACAGCCCAGCGCATCTGTAGATGTGAACTTCCCACTATTCAGGACATTTACAAAGACAAGTCTGTAAGAAGGCCCTAAAGGATCATTGGGGACCCAACTCACCCCAACCACAAACTGTTCCAGCTGCTACCATCCGGGAAACGGTACCGCAGCATAAAAGCCAGGACCAGCAGGCTCCAGGATAGGTTCTTACACCAGGCCGTCAGACTGCTTAATTCATGCCGACACAACTGTATTTCTATGCTATATTAACTATCCTGTTGTACATAATATTTATTATAAATTACTATAAATTGCATATTGTGCACTAGATGGAGACATAACGTAAAGATTTTTACTCTTCGAGTATATGAAGGATGTAAGTAATAAAGTCAATTCAATTCATTTCAGTGCTTCAGGACACTGGGGTGTAGTCCATCTAGTCCAAATGACCTATCTACCTTCAGACTTTTCAGTTCCTCAAGCACCTTCTAATTAGTAATAGCAATGACACTCATTTCTGCCCCTTGACACTCTCGCATTTCTGGTGTTTTGCTAGTTTCTTCCACAGTGAAGATTAGCATAATATACTTATTATGCATTGCATATGTGGTGTGAAAGAATGTTGTATGTGGGTTTTAACTTGTTTCAAGTCGATTGTGAGAATAATTGATGATATTAGTATTTTCAGGCACACGACGGTTTTGTATTGAAAATAATAGATGTTTTACTTAACTCTGCAGCTTCACAAAGTTTTTTCATTAAAAACCCTGAAGAAAGCTTCTGGCTTGGGTGATTTTTGAAAAGGTGTTTAATTCCCTGCTTAGCTTTGTACACATAATGCACTGTAAGGACAGTAGACTTGTTTGAGAATAGTTCATCTTGGAATGGATCTTTCCTGTGCCTTTAAAATTGCTCCCAAAAATTCCGGCCATGCTGTTCTGCTGCCATCCCTGCTAGTGTCCCCTTCCAATCAACCTTGGCCATCTTCTCTGTCATGCCTTTGTAATTCCCTTTACTCCACTGCAGTAATTATACATCAAATTTTAGCTTCTCTTTCTCAAACTGCTTGGTGAATTCTGTCATATTATGATCACCGTCACCAAGGAGTTTCCCTTACCATAAGCTTCCTAATCAAACCTGGGTCATTGCCTGACAAATCTGTTGGAATTCCTTGAAGAAATAACAAGCACGATAGATAAAGGAGAATCAGTGGGTGTTGTTACTTGGAGCTTCAGAAGGCCTTTGACAAGGTGCCACACATGAGGCTGCTGAACAGTTAAGAACCCATTGTATTAAGGGAAATATACTAGCATGGATACGGCAATGGTTGGTTAGCAGGAAGCAAAGTGTGGGAATAAAGGGAGTCTTTTCTGTTTGGCTTCCAGTGATTAGTGGTGTTCCACAGGGGTCTGTGCTGGGATTGCTTCTTTTTACTTCATATGCCAATGACTTTGATGATGGAATTGGTGGTTTTGTGGCCAAGTTTGTGGATGATACAAAAATAGGAGGAGGGGCAGGTAGTTTTGAGGAAGTAGAGAGGTTACAGCAGGACTTAGACAGATTAAGAGAATGGGCAAAGAAATGGCAGATGGATTGCAGCAGATGGAAGAGTATGGTCATGCACTTTGATAGAAGGAATAAAAAGTGTTTTATAAATCAAGAGAAAATTCAAAAATTTGAGCTGCAAAGGGACTTGGGAGTTCTCGTTCAGCATTCCCTAGAGGTTAATTTGCAGGTTGAGTCAGCAATGCAATATTAGCATTGTTTTAGAATATGACTAGAATATAAAAGCAAGGATGTAAAGTTGAAGCTTTATAAAGCACTGGTGAGGCTTCACTTGGGGTATTGTGAGCAGTTTTGGGCACTTTATCTAAGAAGGGATGTGCTGACATTTGGAAGCATTCAAAGGAGTTTGACAAGGATGATTCTGGGACTGAAAAGCTTGCCATATGAAGAGCGTTTGATGACTCTGGACCTGTATTCGCTGAAATTCAGAAGGATGGGAGTGACCTCATTGAAACCTATCAAATGCTGTAAGGCCCCGATAGAGTGTATGTGGAGAGGATGTTTCCTATGGTTGTGGAGTCTAACACCGGAGGACACAACCTCAGAATAGAGGGGCATCCTTTTAGAACGGAGATGGGGAAGATTTTCTTTAGCCTGAGAATGGCAAATCCGTGGAATGCATTGCCGCAGGTGACTGTGGAGGCCAAGTCAGTGGGTACATTTAAGGCAGAGGTTGATAGATTCTTGTTCAGTCAAGTAATGAAGGGATATGGAGAGAAGGCAAGAGATGGGGCTGAGAGGGAAAATGGATCAGCTATGATGAAATGGTGGAGTGGACTCGATGGGCCAAATGGCCTAATTCTGCTCCTATATCTTATGGTCCTATGGTATAACACCCAATCCAAAATTGTTTTTCTCCTAGTGGGCTCAAACATAAGCTGCTTTAAGCATCTACACCTCTGCTCCCAATGTGGCTCATTCAAAGTTATAAGTAAATTCTACACCACCTTTTGAGAAATATTTAAGATGTTTTCATCCTGGAGCCTGATGAAATGATGGAATCTCTCCATGGCCTCTACCAGTCCCTTTACCATGAGCAAGACCTGGAGGATCAGCCAGGAGATCTTAGTCCAAATCTGTCTGTTACTACCATCTGATCCTTTGGCCTCAGATTCCACAAATTTACACAGCAGCGTAGCAGTTGGCATTACACTGTTACAGCACCAGTAACCTTGGTTCAATTCTGCAACTGTGCGTGAGGTGTTATGTTCTCCCCACAACTACACAGGTCTCCGCCAGATGTTGATGGTGTCGAGACTAGCGTGTCATTTGGATTTAAGTGAGGGAGAGTTGCGCAGCATCAGCCTCACTCTCTCTTCCCAATTCCCATCTGGATCCAGTGGCAAGACAGAGTCTAGACCGCTGGAGATGGGACTAGGCGCAGTGGATGACCAGGACGTTTTCTGTGTCTTGTCCTGCTCTACACGTTCCACGACGCTTGCAGAGACCGCCTTCTTGACCGTTGGACCTTCTGTGGGTCTCGTCCGCTCAATCCGCCGGAGTCCGTCTTCACGTGCTGGGATAGACAACTCCTTATCTCACCAAGGGTTTGAGACCCGTCAGCTACCCTCACCTGGTTTAGCCAGCTTGTCAAAGCCGTTGCCCGGGGTGTGGCCGCTGTCGCATGCAAACAGCTACGGGGAGCCACAGGTGAGAGCTGAGTACCAGGTGGGGACCAAAGGTGGACTAACCGCCCTGAAAAGGACGTGACATGTTCCCCCACCAGAGGTACTACCCCTCCATGACACCCCATGCACCCCATATCCATTTAGAATTCTATTATCGTCACAGCATGATGACAGAGTATTGAAAGCACTGGACACACCTGAGAATCGGGTATTGTCAACAGATGTACAACCTGGTGCATAGATATACCATTACAGAGTTGAAGCACCAAAGAGGTTGGATCCAGATTTCATGATGATCAAAATCAGGAGGACTAAAAGAAGACATGAGTTTGTTCTGGCAGACAAAACGGAGAATCCTTAGGGCTGCTATGGATATATTAAGAGCAAAATGGTAGCAACTAGTCCTCTGGAAGGTAAGAGTGGTAATAGATGTGTGGAGCTGAAAGAGATAGGGGAGATCTTAAATGAATTTTTTGCATCTGTATTTACTTGGGAGATGGACACATAGATGCGAGGCAATGCAGCAGCGAGGTCCTGGATCCTATACAGGTTGCAGAGGAGGAGGTGTTACCTACACCAAAGATGTAAATGAGAATACAGAGTAGATTTATAAGGGCATTGCTGGGACTGGAGGACCTGAGTTATAGGGAAAGGTTGAATAGGTTCCGATGTTATTCCCCAGAACGTAGAGGATTGAGGAGAAATTTAATTAGAGGCATACAAAATTGAGGGATATAGATAGGATAAATGCAAGCAGGCTTTTTCCACTGAGATTGGGTCAGACTGCAACTGGAGGACATGGGTTAAGGATGTAGGGTGAAATGTTGAAGGGGAACATGAGGGGAAACCTTTTCACTCAGAGGGTTGTGGGAGTGTGGAATGAGTTGCCAGTGCAAGTGGATGCAGGGTCAATTTCAACATCTAAGAAAAACTAATGGATGAGAGAGGTATGGAGGGCTTATGGTCTGGATGCAGGCCAATGGGACTAGGCAGATTAATGACTCCACACAGACTAAATGAGTTGAAGGGCCTGATTCTGTGCTGCAGTGTTCTGTAACTTTATGACTATTATTAACAAACTCATCCATAATATCCAATCCATTGAAAAACATTGCTAAGTGTTAAGCCTTCAGCTGAGATCCTTGCAGCATGCATTTATTTAGTTACAACGAGACAACTCTGAGGTGACCTATTTTATTCCTAATCTGTTTTCTGACCACTCGCCAATCATTAGTCCATGCTTATGTATTACTTTTACCCACAAGCCCCAATCTTAAGTGGCTCATTATTCATTCAATATTTTGTAAATATCCAAATATACCATCCCAGTTGGTTTACCTTCATCCACAAAAATTAAATGATGAAAAGTTTTTGACTTAAAGGACTAACTCTATTTCACACTTCAGAGAATACTCCTGACCTTCTGCATATTCTGAACGTTGTCTGTATTTGTCCCTGTTTTCTATCCAGGTAATTAGGGATTTATTATTAACAACCTTCAGATTTGTCAGACTCTTTTTTTCACTTTGATGTCCCAGTTATAGTGATTTTCCAAGTGCCCTGCTATCATGTTTCATACAACTACAGACTCAGTATATCTTTCCATACAACTGTTTTCAGGCCAATTAGCCTATTTTTTGTTCTCTATTTCCTGTCTGCTTCCTTTCTTTAAATGTTGTGTTGTTCGTTACTTTCCAAACAATTGATGTCTCTAGAAGCCTGGGAGGCCTGGATGATCAAAAGCTCTGTACTTGCTACCTTTGCAGTCATCCCTTTTTAAACACTAATAGGAAGGCTGTAAGATCGAGGCACCTGACAGCTTTTAGTCCCATTAAGTAATTTAATTCAATTTAAATAGCATAATTTCCTACTCTAATTGTGAACAAAATTTTATTTTGTTTTTTTCATAAATTCTACATGAAGAATTACAGAAAATACTTGTTTATTGATATTTCATTGTTTCCTGGTTCGCCTCTAAATGGATGAATATCCATTCATGTGTGGGAATAAAGGGATCCTATTCTGGTTGGCTGCCGGTTACCAGTGGTGTTTCACAGGGGTCCGTGTTGGGGCCGCTTCTTTTTACATTGTACATCAACGATTTGGATTATGGAATAGATGGCTTTGTGGCTAAATTTGCTGACGATACAAAGATAGGTGGAGGGGCCGGTAGTGCTGAGGAAACGGAGAGTCTGCAGAGAGACTTGGATAGATTGGAAGAATGGGCAGAGAAGTGGCAAATGAAGTACAATGTTGGAAAGTGTATGGTTATGCACTTTGGCAGAAAAAATAAACAGGCAGACTATTATTTAAATAGGAAAAGAATTCAAAATTCAGAGATGCAACGGGACTTAGGAGTCCTCGTACAGGATACCCTTAAAGTTAGCCTCCAGGTTGAGTCGGTGGTGAAGAAGGCGAATGCAATGTTGGCATTCATTTCTAGAGGAATAGAGTATAGGAGCAGGGATGTGATGTTGAGGCTCTATAAAGGTGCTGGTGAAACCTCACTTGGAGTATTATGGGCAGTTTTGGTCTCCTTATTTAGAAAAGGATGTGCTGACGTTGGAGAGGGTACAGAGAAGATTCACTAGAATGATTCTGGGAATGAGAGGGTTAACATATGTGGAACGTTTGTCCGCTCTTGGACTGTATTCCTTGGAGTTTAGAAGAATGAGGGGAGACCTCATAGAAACATTTTGAATGTTGAAAGGCATGGACAGAGTGGATGTGGCAAAGTTGACTCCCATGATGGGGAAGTCTAGTATGAGAGGGCATGACTTAAGGATTGAAGGGCGCCCATTCAGAACAGAAGTGCAAAGCAATTTTTTTAGTCAGAGGGTGGTGAATCTATGGAATTTGTTGACACGGGCAGCAGTGGAGGCCAAGTCATTGGGTGTATTTAAGGCAGAGATTGATAGGTATCTGAGAAGCCAGGGCATCAAAGGTTATGGTGAGAAGGCGGGGGAGTGGGACTAAATGGGAGAATGGATCAGCTCATGATAAAATGGCGGAGCAGACTTGATGGGCCAAATGGCCGACTTCTGCTCCTTTGTCTTATGGTCTTATGGAATATTTAATTTCAGTGATTATTCCTTTGTGACATACGAGAGGTGATTGATAAGTTTGTGGCCTAAGGTAGAAGGAGTCAATTTTAGTGAACATTTATTTTTCCCACACTTACTCACACAGTCCAGCGGTCGTGGAGCATAAGGATCCCTCCTTTGTAGAAGTTGGCATCTTGGACCCTCAGAATTGGTCCACAGCAAGGGTGATTGATAAGTTTGTGGCCTAAAGTAGAAGGAGTTGAGGAGAAACTTCAAACTTTCTGCATTTTCACACAGAGTTGAACTGCATGTGCACGTAACAAACGCTGTATAACTCATCTCCTTCTACCTTAGGCCACGAACTTATCAATCACCCCTGCTGTGGACCACCTGGAGGTCCAAGACGCTCTCGTTACATGCACGTGCAGTTCAACTCTGAGTGATAATGCAGAAAGTTTGAAGGCGGGAGGAGAAGATGGCGGCGCGACGCAGCGCACGCAGCTCTCCAGTGAAATGATATCGTATTTGTAAGTAAGACGCCGTGCACAATCCTGATTTGATGGAGACAGACGTGAGAAGGCACAGAGGAACATCTGGAGAAATTTCTGAAATGCCCAGTTCACTGCTGCTGCTACTGTGCCATCAAGAACCTCCAGAGGGAAGGCCCCAAAATCCCCGGTTTTGCCTGCTACAGGTGACCGAGGCTGGGGTCGAAGCGTTCGGCGGAGACGGTACTCAGTACTCGGTGTCGGAGGGCTGATCGGAGCTCAAAGTTTTCGGACAACTCAGAGTAGGACTGTGGTCGGGCATGGCAGGGAGAGTTTTCTTCCTTCTCCCGTCTGTGTGAGATGTGGGACTTTCGAGAGACTTTGAACTTTTTTACTGTGTCATGGCCTTTTCTTCATCAAGTTATGGTATTGTTGCACTGTTGTAACTATATGTTATAATTATGTGGTTTTTGTTCATTTTTTAGTCTTGGTCTGTCCTGTGTTTCTGTGATATCACACCGGAGGAATATTGTATCATTTCTTAATGCCTGCGTTACTAAATGACAATAAAAGAGGATTGCGTGTCCTCATAATCTAATCTAATAACTTATCTCTTTCTACCTTAGGCCACGAACTTATTAATCACCCCTGCTGTGGACCACTTCTACAAAGAAGGGATCTGTCCACGACTGCTGGACTAAGTGTGTACATGTAGGAGGGGACTATGTTGAAAAATAAATGTGTTAGGTTTTCTAAAATTGACTTCTTCTACCTTAGGCTATAAACTTATCAATCACCCCTCATAGACATGGAAGGTCTATGTTCCTACAATTTGCCACCTAGGAAGTAACTTTACTTCTGTTTGCTGGCAGTGGAATAATCCTAAATTAATCAGCCAGAGAGATAAATTGAGATGATTGTTTTGAACATGATTAATGGTATCACTACAATTTCCAGGCACCAGATATTAAAATACAGGGCATATATTCAGCACACACACAAAACACTGGAGGAACTCAGCAGGTCTGGCAACACCTACGGAAAAGAGTAAACAATCAACGTTTTGGGCTGAGACCATTCTTCAGGACTAAGTGGGCAGGGGGGAAATGCCTGAATTAAAATGTGGGGGGGAAGGGAAAGAGGCTAGCTGGAAGGTGAAAGGTGAAGCCAGTTGGGTAGGAAAGGTCAGCGGCAGAAGAAGAAAGAATCTGATAGGAGAGGAGATTGGACAATAAGAGAAAGGAACGGTGGAGGGACCCAGGGGAAAGTAATAGTCAAGTAAGAAGTAAAAAGACGAAGAGACACAGTGGGGAATGGAGTGGGGGGGCGAGGGGGAGGGGAATTTTGTTCACCATCAGCTCTTGGGTCCACAAACTGGACTGTCTAGATAGGCCTAATGTCCCTGCCTGTTCCTGCCCTGCCTAACTTCTGTCCTCGTATCTCTATCCCCCTTGGTTCAGTCCCTTCTCACCTACATCTGCGACACTTCTCATGCCCTTGATCTTCTCAGTAACTTTCAGTTCCCTGGCCCTGACCACCTCATCTTCACCATCGATGTTCAGTCCCTATACCCTTCTGTTCCTTTGAGAAAGGCCTCAAAGTCCTCCACTGCTTTCTTGACAAAAGAACCAATCAATCCCCCTCCACCATCACCAGCTTCCTCTGTCTGGCAGAACTGGTCCACCCTTGAATGATTTTCCCTTCAGCTCCTCCCACTTTCTTCAAACCCGGGGGGTAGACTGCCTCTTCGTTAGCTATGTAGAACAGTCTATGTTCAAAGCCTTCCCTGAGATTGCTCCCAACTCTTCCTCCGCTACATTGACAACTGCATTGGTGAGGTTTCATGCACCCATGCTGAGCTCATCAATTACATCAATTTTGCCTCTAACTTCCACCCTGCCCTTAAATTCACTTTGGCTATCTCTGACACCTCCCTCTCCTTTCTTGGTCTCTTTGCTTTCATCTCCGGAGACAAACTGTCAACCGACATTTTTCTAAAAGTACTGATTCCCTTAGTTATCTCAGCTATACCTCTTCCTGCCCTATCTCCTGTAAGCATGCTATGCTGTTTTCTCAGTTTCTTCACCTCCACTGCATTTGTTCTCAGGAAGCTCTAACGGGATCCCACCACCAAACATGTCTTTCACTCCCCCCACCCCTCAGCTTTCTGCTTTCCGTAGGGATCGGCCCCTACACGACCCCCTTGTCCATTTGCCCCTCCCCACTGTTCTCCCTCCCTGCACTTATCCTTGCAAGCAGAACAAGTGCTACATCTGCCCCTACACCTCCTCCCTCACCTTTATTCAGGGTCCTTCCAGGTGAGGCAACACTTCACCTGCAAATCTACTGGACTCGTCCATTGTGTCTGGTGCTACCGATGTGGCTTCATCTACATTGACGAGACCTGTCGTAAATTGGGGGACTGCGTTATCGCGCACCCTCACACCATCCACCACAAGCAGGACATCCCAGTGACCAAACATTTTAATTCCGATTCTTATCCCCACTCTGATGTGTCGGTCCATGGCCTCCTCTTGTGCCAAGATGAGGCCACCCTCAGGATGGGAGAGCAACATCTTGTATTCTGTCTGGGTAGCCTCAGATCTGATGGCATGAATATCAATTTCTCCTTCCAGTGAACAAAATTACTCCCCCTCTCTATTCACCACTCTAACCTTTTACTTCTTCTGTCTATTCCTTCCCCCTGAGTCCCCTCCCCTTTCCCTTTCTCCTATTGCTCACTCTCCTCTCCTACCAGATTCCTTCTTCTCCAGCCCTTGATCTTTCCACCCAACTGGCTTTGCCTATCACCTTCCAGCTAGAATCTTTCCCCTCCACCCACCTTTCAATTCCAGCATCTCCCCCCCACCCTTCCCTCTTAGTCCTGATGAAAGTTCATGGCTCGAAATGTTGACTCCCTGCTCATTTCCATAGATGCTGCCTGACCTGCTGAGTTTCTCCAGCATTTGATGTGTGTGTTGTTCCAGATTTCCAGCATCTGCAGATTTTCTTGTGTTCATGATATATTCAGCAGAGCTTTGACTGAGCAGTGATAATCCTGAGAAAGTGTTTGGGTAACTTAAATAGCATCCAGTTAGATAGTTTTATTTGAAGGCCAAATTTGAAGAAATGAGAAAGGATCTAAAAAGTGTGGATTGGGACAGGTTGTTCTCTGGCAGAGATGTGATTGGTAGGTGGGAAGCCTTCAAAGGGGAAATTTTGAGAGTGCAGAGTTTGTATGTTCCTGTCAGGATTAAAGGCAAATTGAATAGGAATAAGGAACCTTGGTTCTCAAGGGATATTGCAACTCTGATAAAGAAGAAGAGGGAGTTGTATGAAATGTATAGGAAACAGGGGGTAAATCAGGTGCTTGAGGAGTATAAGAAGTGCAAGAAAATACTTAAGAAAGAAATCAGGAGGGCAAAAAGAAGACATGAGGTTGCCTTGGCAGTCAAAGTGAAGGATAATCCAAAGAGCTTTTACAAGTATATTAAGAGCAAAAGGATTGTAAGGGATAAATTTGGTCCCCTTGAAGATCATAGTGGTCGGCTTTGTGCGGAACCAAAGGAAATAGGGGAGATCTTAAATAGGTTTTTTGCGTCTGTATTTACTAAGGAAGCTGGTATGAAATCTATGGAATTGAGGGAATCAAGTAGTGAGACCATGGAAACTGTACAGATTGAAAAGGAGGAGGTGCTTGCTGTCTTGAGGAAAATCCCCGGGACCTGACAGAGTGTTCCCTCGGACCTTGAAGGAGACTAGTGTTGAAATTGCGAGGGCCCTGGCAGAAATATTTAAAATGTCGCTATCTACGGGTGAAGTGCCGGAGGATTGGAGAGTGGATCATGTTGTTCCGTTGTTTAAAAAAGGATCGAAAAGTAATCCAGGAAATTATAGGCTGGTGAGTTTAACGTCAGTAGTAGGTAAGTTATTGGAGGGAGTACTAAGAGACAGAATCTACAAGCATTTGGATAGACAGGGGCTTATTAGGAAGAGTCAACATGGCTTTGTGCGTGGTAGGTCATGTTTGACCAATCTGTTGGAGTTTTTCGAGGAGGTTACCAGGAAAGTGGATGAAGGGAAGGCAGTGGATATTGTCTACATGGACTTCAGTAAAGCTTTTGACAAGGTCCCGCATGGGAGGTTAGTTAGGAAAATTCAGTCGCTAGGTATACATGGAGAGGTGGTAAATTGGATTAGACATTGGCTCGATGGAAGAAGCCAGAGAGTGGTGGTAGAGAATTGCTTCTCTGAGTGGAGGCCTGTGACTAGTGGTGTGCCACAGGGATCAGTGCTGGGTCCATTGTTATTTGTCATCTATATCAATGATCTGGATGATAATGTGGTAAATTGGATCAGCAAGTTTGCTGACGATACAAAGATTGGAGGTGTAGTAGACAGTGAGGAAGGTTTTCAGAGCCTGTAGAGGGACTTGGACCAGCTGGAAAAATGGGCTGAAAATTGGCAGATGGAGTTTAATATTGACAAGTGTGAGGTATTGCACATTGGAAGGACAAACCAACGTAGAACATACAGGGTTAATGGTAAGGCACTGAGGAGTGCAGTGGAACAGAGGGATCTGGGAATACAGATACAAAATTCCCTAAAAGTGTCGTCACAGGTAGATAGGGTCGTAAAGAGAGCTTTTGGTACATTGGCCTTTATTAATCAAAGTATTGAGTATAAGAGCTGGAATGTTATGATGAGGTTGTATAAGGCATTGGTGAGGCCGAATCTGGAGTATTGTGTTCAGTTTTGGTCACCAAATTACAGGAAGGATATAAATAAGGTTGAAAGAGTGCAGAGAATGTTTACAAGGATGTTGCCGGGACTTGAGAAACTCAGTTACAGAGAAAGGTTGAATAGGTTAGGACTTTATTCCCTGGAGCGTAGAAGAATGAAGGGAGATTTGATAGAGGTATATAAGATTATGATGGGTATAGATAGAGTGAATGCAAGCAGGCTTTTTTCACTGAGGCAAGAGGAGAAAAAAACCAGAGGACATGGGTTAAGGGTGAGGGGGGAAAAGTTTAAAGGGAACATTGGGGGGCTTCTTCACACAGAGAGTGGTGGGAGTATGGAATGAGCTGCCAGACGAGGTGGTAAATGTGGGTTCTTTTTTAACATTTAAGAATAAATTGGACAGATACATGGATGGGAGGTGTATGGAGGGATATGGTCCATGTGCAGGTCAGTGGGACTAGGCAGAGAATGGTTCGGCACAGCCAAGAAGGGCCAAAGGGCCTGTTTCTGTGCTGTAGTTTCTATGGTTTCTATGGTTTAGTGGATGTCATGAGGTAAAAGAAAATAAATCTAAATTAGTGCAAAAATGAGAAAACCTACAGATGCTGGAAATCCAAGCAACACACACTAAATGCTGGAGGAATTCAGCAGGACAGGCGGCATCTATGGAAAAGAATACATTTGACATTTTGGACCAAGATTCTTTGTCAGGGTCCTCTGATTTCTTAAGGCTAAAATTTGATCAGCCATTTTTCTGCAGATGACAAACCAGTGACCACATGTGCATTATCTGAAGCAAAGGTGCTGGAGAAAACCCATAAAGGCTCGATGAGAACATACAAACTCCTTACAGACAACGGCAGGAATTGAAACCCAATCTTACAGCTGGCACTGTAAGGCATTGTGCGAACCACAAATAGGTAAGTATCCCAGGTTGGATTTTGTGTAGGGAGAAGCTAAATTTCAAAAGATATACCAATATGGAATTATGCCATAACCAGCTGGTCCATGCAGCGAAGGTGCCATCCAAACTAATCCCATTTACTTCTTTTTGACCCATATTGCTGTAAACTTTTCCTATCTATATACTTATCCTAGAAACACAAAAAATGCTGGAAGAACTCAGCTGGCCAGGCAGCATCTGCGGAAAAAGCACACAGTTGATGTTTCAGTCCGAGACCCTTCAGCAGGACTCCAGATGTCTTTTAAATGCTGTTATAGCACTAGCATCCATTGCTTTCTTTGACAGCTCATTCCATATAGACACCATCCTCTACATGAAGTTGCCCCCCGAGCTCTCTTTTAAATCATTCCCCTCTCACCTTAAACCAATGTCCTCCAGATTTTGACTCCCCTCCCTTTTCCAAGGTCAAGATGTTAATTTTTCCACCTCTAGTTCTCTCATTCACTTGAAACATGTTCAACAATTTGTTCAGTGGGTATTTATTAATTGTCTCCATATACCATTCCTTTATCAATGTTTAATCATCTTTGCAACTGGTAAGTCTTTAGTACTTTAAAATTAATTTCTTTAGACTGTCCTTGTTTCACCCATTATTTCATTTCCAGTAACCAAGATGGCCAGAATCAGGGTTTCTTTGACACTCTTAGAGTAGCATGAGAAGCCACCGTTAACAGATCAGGAGAGCTGGCATGGTTGTGTCTTTTGTTATATTTAAGCTTGGCGTTACTAGGTAATCGAGTCCTTTTGGTTCCCACTGTCATGGCGTGATAGGGAGACTTCTATACAGCTGTGATACTTCAAGCCCTGGTGAGTGTTAATCTTTACTGCCATTGGATCTTTCCATTCCATTATCAGCAGTATGTGCCAAGTTAGTCAGTCTGTCTTCTGCAACTTCATACAGTAGCATCAGTGATCTATTTTGCAAGCATGATTTACTGAGCACTACTTTCCCTGGGGAAAGTTGACAATTGGCTGATGAGAATATTAATCTTGGCTGCAGACTGAGGTTGAAAGCAGTATCATCCTTGATAAAAGCAGCCAGATCATGTAAAGTGATTACTGGTAAGATAACTAATTGTAATGTCAAATGGAAGATTATGATGTTGTGTGGAAATCAGCAAGCTGTTAATTGGTCAGTCTCTGTTTTTTCCCACGACTGTTTATTGAAATAGACATGTCATTCACTCTTAGAACCTTTCACTACTCAGTTGTCTCTGCAAATCAGTACAGCTGCTGGTGAAATCAAACATAAGAAAGGATCTCTATTTGTACAAGAAGGCAGCATCCATCATCAAAAACCCCATCATCCAGGCCACGCCCTCTTCTTGTTATCATCGGTCCTCAAATGAAGATTAAAAAAGCAGCTCTTCGTGGCAGTTTTCAGAATTTGAATTGCGGCCAATCAGTTAATGGGGTTCATTAGCAAGAGTAAATAAAAATAAGACAGGGGCAAATGGAGCAGCCATTGTTGGAGAGGGCTTGTGTTAGAGTGCGGAGGCTTTGGGTTAGGCAAGATCAGGCTTGGGCAAGGTAAGTATCTGGTAAGTTTCTTCTTCTTCACCTTAATTCTTCATTGCTCATCTGTTAGGTCATAGTTAGAGCAGTGAGAATAACCGTAGGGCCAGTATTCTTTCTGTAAGATATGGGGATTCTGGGAGATGTACAACCTACTGGATAAGCACATCTGAACCAGATGCACTGAGCTGCAGACCTCAGAGGCTGTGGTAAGGAACTGGAGCTGCAGCTCGATGACCTTTGGCTTATTACAAGAATCGCTCCTTGTAATAATGATCAGTGAAATACAGAGAATCTGTATTTACCAACAATTAATTTTTATTATTTCAACTAAAAAGCATGTGAGTTCACACTCTACCTACCTGTGTGCACCCAACTAGAACCCCTGACACTTCATGAACAGTCAATGAAGAGAAAAGGTATTACCCAGGAAAAGAGTTTACGCTGGTTAGGCGTTCCTCATGGTCCCAATCTCCACGTGTCCATGGGGTCCTCCTAATCCACGATGATTGGTCGCTAGCTGCTGAAGAGTTATCGCCCCTGTGTATTTGGAGCTCCTGACTCTTATAGTGTTCCTCATCAATTCAACTGTCAGCCCTACATCCCATTGACTCAAGGTTACCTGAGCTACCTGGGTCACCTTCTTACTCGTCATTGTACAGGACTACAACCAACTTTGGTTCTTGGTTCTTGATCTTCCAAAAAATTCCACATAGAATTTAAACTGGAGGTGGCAGAGGGTGGACTTAAGAAGGAGATTTTTGAAGAAGAAAAGCTGCTGTAAATTTAATTGGGTTTGGTTGTGTGACTATGGTAGGATGAAGATTATTGCATTGTTTCATGGTTCTGCCTTGTGCATTTGTGACTTTACACTCTGACTTGTCCAACCCAGTTAAATGAAGCAACGCAGACAGAGTCTAACGAGATTACAGATTGCTTCTTAAGCTATGCCCACACTAGACCGGATAATTTTGAAAACGCCGGTTTTGAAAACACCAGGTGTTTTTGAAAATACCTCTGTCCACATTAAAATGGGTATTTGGGCAAATTTCCTACTACTGGGCATGCGCAGGGCACATCTACAGAATTCACCCACTTCGACGAGTATGTCCGACTCCGACAGTTTGGACCAAGCAACAGGTGATGGCTGCAACATGTTTGGTGTGGAATCTCGCCGTGAAAGATTTGGTGCGCGTTTGTCCAGTTACAGACTAGAAAACTTAAAAGGAAATTGCCAAACAATGGACAGCTGTTGGCTCTTGCGCAAGAGGGCTTAAAACTGAACAAACAAATACTGGAGCGTATGGAGGCAACTGACAGGGAGTTCACAGACAGTATGACCTGGCTGACGACGAACATTGAAAAACTGACTAACTGTTGCAGAGGGATTTGCAATGATGAGGAATATGATGGCTCCCCCCCAGTACTTTTCACTGCCACAATACCAGCCTCACAGCCACTACAATAGCTACACATATGGACACACAGACCCCTGGGTGGCCCCACCAACATCTTCCCAACTCCCACAGAGGGGTCACCCTGGAAACATTTCCTACAGCCATTGTCTCTTCACCGATGAAAGGGACGACAGCTACAACTAAATGCAATAAGGCTTGTTACTGAGCAAAAGTGAAATTTGCTGTTACCTCATTTGTTTGCCTTTACTTTTGCCATGTCTTTGTATTATTTTGCTGTATTTAACATGTGCAATAAAACGAGTTACTGGGCAAAAATGATTTTATTTTTACCTGAGTAAAAGTGAAACTTACAATTTTCCTTTTTTTTGCCTTAACATTTTCACGTCTATGCCAAACATAAGCTACTACTTAAAAATGACATTTTGGAAGTTGTGACAATTGCATCTATTGAATGTTTGCACAAGCAATACATTAATAAGCACCTTGTTAAATGTATAAAACATGTCTGCATCAGTGTTATCATGTTACATTAGGCTGTTACACACTATTGTCAGAGAAGTACTTGCATAAATAGGTAAACCACCTTCATACAAGCAAGGACAGAAAACAGGGCAAAGTGAGTATACTTATTTATTCAGTAAGTTATGGGTCAAAGTATTTGGTGAGTACATGTCTAACTCTTCTGGCTTCAGTCTCATTGCCGTTTGTTCTGAAACTGCTAGGTTGTGTGGGCGGTTGAAATTAACATAGACCATAAAGTAAACAACACATGCATGAAGCTGTCCACCATTGTTATTGTTGTGTTGGAGGTTGTGTTCAAGAAAACCATGAAAGGCCGTGCTGCCGCCACCATCTGTTCCGGCACGTCATGACAGCATTTTTAAAAAGAGCTGGTTACCCTGTACACACTACACCGGCCATTAGGCGTTTCCAGATTGACTCACTCTGGAGAGCGTTTTCAAAAAGCTCTGTTTTCGGGGGAGGAAAACGCCGTTAAAAGTGTGGACGGAGGGTCAAAATGAAGAGAAAAAGCTTTGGTTACAGATTTATCTGGTCTAGTGTGGACGTAGCCTTAGGTAGGTCTGGCATTTTTCATAACGTGTAGCTACTCCTCTGAAAATGGTCTCAGGTGTATTGCTCTGATTAGGCTGTCCTAGAGTCAAGAATCAGTTCTGACTCCACTCTCTTTACATAACAAATGGCTACTTGTTTGTGAATGGTCTCAGGTTTAGCAGATCATGACCTGAAGCTTCCACTGTCCACATTCAGTTGCTCTGACTGGATTATCCAAGAGCAAGAATCAGTCAGCAGAATGGGGGAAAAGACAACTGGCTTGACTGCTGCTCCGATCCTTGATCAAACTGTAGTTTCTTCTGGCCAACAGGCTCATACAGGAGACTGAGGAAATGATAGACAGGAACTACAGGGAGGTAATCAGCCCAAGGTTGCAGGAGGTAACTGGGTGACTGTCAGAAGAAAGAAGGGAAATTCGTGGCCAGTACAGAGTACACCTGTGGCTGTTTCTGTCAATAATAAGTATACTGTTTTTGGATACTGCTGAGGGGGATGACCTACCAAGGGAGAGCCACAGCAACCTGATCTCTGGCACTGAGTCTGGCTCTATGACTCAAGAGAGAAGAGAGGTGAAGAGGACTGCAGTAGTGATAGGAGTTTCCATATTTGGAGGAATAGAGATGAGAATCTGATGAGAATCACAATAGAGACACCTAGATGGTATGTTACCTGCAAGTAGCAGGGTCAGGAATGTCTTGGATCGGGTCTACGGCATTATACAGGGGAGGGTGAGCACCCAGAAGTCCTGGTATATATTGGCACTGATGACATAGTTAGGAAAGGGGAGGAGGTCCTGAGAGGGTTTGTAGGGAGCTAGATAGAAAGCTGAAAAGCAGGACAGACAGGGTAGTATTTTCTGCTCTGCTGCCTGAGGAATGCACCAGTGAGGGTAAGAATATGATGAGTTAGCAGATGAATGTGTGACTGAGGAATTGGTGCAGGGGCCAAAGTTCAGATTTTTGGATTACTGGGATTTCTTCTGGGGAAGATACAACCTGTACAAAAGGGACAGGTTACACCCGAATCCAAAGGGAACCAATATCCTTGCGGGCAAGTTTGCTAGAGCTGTTCAGAAGGATTTAAACAAATTTGACAGGGTGATGGGAAATGTAGTGATAGTGCTGAGGATGGGGCAGTTGGTTTACACACAGATGCAGTGCGTATTGAGACTGCTAATAAGGACCGGCTGATAAAAGGGCAAAATTGCAGTCAATGGGATGAGTTGCAATGTAAAGGGGGGACAAAATCGAAAAGAGTGGTGAATACAGGAATGCGTGCAGTGTATGGAATGAGGAAGATGAACTTGTGGCACAGTTACAGATTGGCAGGTATGACATTGTGTGCATCATTGAGTAGTGGCTGAAAGAAGTTGATAGCTGGGGGCTTGCTTAACATCTAAGGATACACATTGTATTGAAAGGACAGGCAGGTAGGCTGAGAGGGTGGGTGGCTCAGCTGGTAAAAAATTAAATCAGATACTTAGAAAGTGGTGACATAGGATCAGCAGGTGTTGAATACTTATAGATAAAGCTAAGAAACTGCAAGGGTAAAAAGATGGGAGTTATATACAGGCTCCAAACAGTAGCAAAGATGCAGACTACAAATTACAACAGGAAATAGAAAAGGTGTGCCAAATGGTCAATGTTATACTAGTCAAGTGGGATTTCAATATGTAAGTAGATTGGGAAAATCGGATTGGTACTCGATCCCAAGAGAGGGAACTTGTAGAATGGCTACAATATAGCTTTTTACCTCAGCATGTGGTTGAGCCCACTAGGGCATCAGCTGTTCTGGATTGAGTGTTGTGCAAAGAAGAGGAATTGATTAGAGGGCTTGAGATAAAGGAACACTAAGGACCAGTGGTCAGGATATGATAGAATTCACCTGCATTTGAAAGGGAGAAGCTAAAGTCCAATGTATCAGCATTACAGTGGAGTAAAGGGAAATTCACAGGCATGAGAGAGGAGCTGGCCAAAATTGACTGGAAGGGGACACTAGCAGGGATGAAGGCAGAGCAACAATGGCTAGAATTTCTGAGATCAATTCAAAAGGCACAGGATAGATACATCTGAAAGAAAAAGAAGTATTCTAAAGGCATCATAATGCAAATGTGGCTGACAAGGGAAATCAAAGAGAACATAAAGATCAAAGAGAGGGCATACAAAACAGCAAAAAGCAGTGGGAAGTCAGGGGATTGGGAAGCTTTTAAAAACCAATAGAAGCCAACTAAAAAGGTAATAAAAAGGGAAAAAATGGAATACAGAGGTAAGCTAGCCAATAATATTAAAGAGGATACCAAATGTTTTCAGGTATATAAAGAGTGAAAGGCAGGTGGGAGTGGATATTGGACCACTGGAAAGTGATGCCAGAGAGGTAGTAATGGGGGACAAGGAAATGATGGATGAACTGGATAAATATTTTGCATCAGTCTTCACTGTGGAAGACACTAGCAATATGCTGGAAGTTCCAGGTGTCAAAGGCCAAGAATGAGTGAAATTGCCATTACTAGGGAGAAAGTGCTTCAGAAACTGAGAGATTTGAAGGTAGATAAATCACCTGGACCAGATGGTCTACTCCCCAGGATTCTGAATGAGGTGCCTGAAGGTTATAGTGCTATTAGTAATGATCTCTCAATAATCAGTAGATTCTTGCATGGTTCTGGAAGACTGTAAAATTAAAATGTCACTTCACTCTTCAAGAAGAGAGAGAGGCAGAAGAAAATAAATTATAGGCCAGTTAGTCTGATCTCAGTAGTTGAGAAGATGTTGGAATCAATTGTTAAGGATGTAGTTTTGGGGTAATTGGAGGCACATGAAAGATATTAGCATGGATAGAGCATCGGGTGATTGGCAGGAGGTAAAAAGTAGGAATAAAGGGAGCCTTTTCTGGTTGGCTGCTGGTGACTAGTGGTGTTACATGGGTTGGTGTTGGTACTGATTCTTTTTATGTTATATGTCAATGATTTAGATGATAGAATTTATGGCTTTGTGGCCAAGTTTGAGGATGATACAAAGATAGGTGGAAGGCTGGGTGGTGTTGAGGCAGTAGGGAGTCTGCAGAAAGATTTAGATGGATTAGGAAAATGGGCCAAGAAGTGGTAGATGGAATACAGTGGGAATTGTATGCTCATGCACTTTGGTAGAAGAAATAAAAGTGTAGACTATTTTCCAAATGGAGATAAAATTCAAAAATCCAAGTTGTAAAGGGACTTGGGAGTCATCGTGCAGGATTCCCTAAAGGTTCATTTACATCTTCAGGCAGTGGTGAGGAAGGCAATTGCAAGATTAGCATTCATTTCAAGAGACTAGAATAAAGAGCAAGTATGTAAAGTTGAAGCTTTATAGGGCACTGGTGAGGCTTCACTTGGAGTATTGTGAGCAGTTTTGGGTCCCTTATCTAAGAAAGAATATGCTGACATTGGAGAGGGTTCAGCAGAGGTTCACGAGAATTATTCTGGGAATGAAAGTGTTACCACATGAGGACTGGTTGTTGGGCTCTGGACCTGTAGTCACTAGAATTCAGAAAAAAGATGGGGGATCTCATTGAAACCTATTGAATCTTGAAAGGCCTAGATAGGTTGGATGTGCAGTTGGTCTTAAATTGGGGTAGTCTTGGACCAAAGGGCACAACTGCAGATTAGAGGGCCATGCATTTAGAATGGAGATGAGGAGGTATTTCTTTAGCCAGAGAGTAGAGAATCTGTGGAATTCTCTGCCACAGTCAGCTGTGGAGGCCAAGTCTTCATGGATATTTAAGGCAGAGGTTGATAGATTCTTGATTGGTCAGGGCATGAAGGCTTACAGGGAGAAGGCAGGAGATTGAGGCTGAGAGGGAAATGGGTCAGTCATAATGAGATGGTGGAACAGACACAATGAGCCAAAAGGTCTAATTCTGCTCCTATATCTTATAGTCTTATTGGGCAGGAGGCACAAAAACTTTAGGTTCAACACTACTAAGTTCAGGAACAGTTATTCCCCTACAACCTGAACTAATGTGGATAACTTCTCTCACCACAACTCTGAACTGATCCTACAACCTAAAGACACACTTTCAAGTACTCTTTACATCTCATGTTTTCATTATTATTTTTATATGCATAGTTTGTCTTTTGTACATTCGTTGTGTGTCAGTCTTTGTATATGTATAGACAATTTTTCATAAATTCTGTTATCGTTCTTCCTGTTAATGCTTGTAAGAAAATGAATTTCATGGCAGCATATATGTACTTCAATAATAAAGATCATTTGATCTTTGAACCATGCATTGTCAAAAATTGATAAGTGTGCTTCACAAGCCAACAAACTACCTCATTGTCCAGAATTGGCTTCCACTTGACCATACTGCAAAAATTCAAGCTAACTGATATTAATGAATTAGTTGAATTGAATTGACTTTATTTCTTACATCCTTCATATACACGTGGAGTAAAAATCTTGACGTTACTTCTCCGTATAAATGTGCAATGTTCAATTTGTAATAAATAGTATGTACAACAGGACAGTCAATATAGCATAGAAATACAATTGTATTAGTGCGAGTTAATCAGTCTGATGGCCTGGAGGAAGAATCTGGCCTGGAGCCTGTTGGTCCTGGCTTTTATGCTGCAGTACCGTTTCCCAGATGGTAGCAGCTGGAACGGTTTGTGGTTGGGGTGAGTAGAGTCCCCAATAATCTTTCAGGCTTCTTTTAATGCATCTTTCTCTGCAAATGGCCTGAATAGTGGGAAGTTCACATCCACAGATGTGCTGGGCTGCCACATCAGTCTCTGCAGAGCTCTGCAATCAAGGGAATTACAGTTCCATACCAGGCAGTGATGCAGCTAGTCAGGATGCTCTCAATTGTGCCCCTGTAAAAAGTCCTTGGGATTTGGGGACTCATGCCAAACCTCTTCAACTGCCTGAGGTGAAGGAGGCGCTGCTGTGCTGTTTTCACACACAGCTGGTATGTACAGACCACGTGAGATCCTCAGCGATGTGTATGCCGAGGAATTTAAAGCTGCTCACCCTCTCAACCCCAGATCCATTGATGTCAATAGGGGTTAGCCCGTCTCCATTCCTCCTGTAATCCACAACCAGCTCCTTTGTTTCTGTGACATTGAGGGAGAGGTTGTTCTCTTGACACCATTGTGTTAAGGTGATGACTTCCTCTCTGTAGGCTGCCTCGTTATTATTTGAGATAAGGTCAATCACTGTAGTATTATCAGCAAATTTAATTAGCAGATTGGAGCTGTGGATGGCGGCACAGTCAAGGGTACTTTGTGGGCCGAAGGGCCTGTATTGTGCTGTAGGTTTTCTATGTTTTCTTTGTTTAGTAGTTCAGCTGGTAGACTAGACACTGCAGGAGCCTTCTGGTATCTCTGGTCCGATTCCGGCTCGAAGGGCATATCTTTTTGGGCACTACGGCAGCATAGCGGTTAGTATGACACTATTACAGTTCGGGGGCGTCAGAAATCCAAGTTCAATTCCGGTTTCCTCTGTAAGAAGGCTTGCACTTCCCCTCTCTGATATGTGGGTTTCCTCTGGGTACCCCAGTTTCCTCCCACAGTCCAAAGATGTACGGGTTAGTAGATGAATTGGTCATTGTAAACTCTCCTGCCATTAGGCTAGGGTCGAGTGGCTGGGTTACCGGGTGCTGTGGCTCGTTGGGCTGGAAGGGCCTGTTCCATTCTTTATCTCTAAATAAATAAACTGCTTTTGCTATTGTAACCTTTGCTTTATCTAAATGTTGGTCAGTCCATATAGAACATAGTGCACAGCACAAGAACAAGCCCTTCAGCCCATGATGACTGTGCCGAAAACAATGCCAAATTAAACTAAACCTTCTCTGTCCACACATGATGCACTGGACCCTCCACTCCCTGTATATTAAAGAGCCTCTTAAACACCACTATCGCATCTCCTTCCACCACAAGCCCTGATACCTAACACGCTGTCTTTAAATTTGCCCCACACATCTCCTTTAGAGATGAGGCTGAGTACAGGGCTACGGTAGGAAACTTTGTCACATGGTGTGAGCAGAATTATCTGCAGCTTAATGTGAAAAAGACTAAGGAGTTGGTGGTAGACCTGAGGAGAGCTAAGGTACCGGTGACCCCTGTTTCCATCCAGGGGGTCAGTGTGGACATGGTGGAGGATTACAAATACCTGGGGATACGAATTGACAATAAACTGGACTGGTCAAAGAACACTGAGGCTGTCTACAAGAAGGGTCAGAGCTGTCTCTATTTCCTGAGGAGACTAAGGTCCTTTAACATCTGCCGGACGATGCTGAGGATGTTCTACGAGTCTGTGGTGGCCAGTGCTATCATGTTTGCTGTTGTGAGCTGGGGCAGCAGGCTGAGGGTAGCAGACACCAGCAGAATCAACAAACATATTCGTAAGGCCAGTGATGTTGTGGGGATGGAATTGGACTCTCTCATGGCGGTGTCTGAAAAGAGGATGCTGTCTAAGTTGCATGCCTTCTTTTACAATGTCTCCCATCCACTACATAATGTACTGGGTGGGCACAGGAGTACATTCAGCCAGAGACTCATTCCACTGAGATGCAACACAGAGCGTCATAGGAAGTCATTCCTGCCTGTGGCCATCAAACTTTACGACTCCTCCCTTGGAGGTTCAGACACCCTGAGCCAATAGACTGGTCCTGGACTTATTTCATAATTTACTGGCATAATTTACATATTACTATTTAACCATTTATGGTTTTATTACTATTTATTATTTATGGTGCAACTGTAATAAAAACCAATTTCCCCCGGGATCAATAAAGTATGACTATGACTTTAAGCTTCCCTTCTCTCACGGTAAATGAATTTCCTTCAGCATTTGACATTTCTGCTCTGGGTAAAAGATAGGGAGAATTTGGTGATATGGAACTTTTCCGCAACTGGATATGGAGAGAGCAAACCAAGGCCCTATCTCAAATGAAGACTGGTGATCTGCAACACATATGAACTGATCTGGCAAGGATGCATTAAAACATCTCAAGCACCTCCGCACCATCTGCCACAAGCGGGACTTCCCGGTGGCCAAACATTTTAATTCCAATTCTGGCATGTCAATACATGGCCTCTTCTTGTGACTCAGGGTTGAAGAGCAACATCTTGTATCCCGTCTGGGAATCCTCCAACCAGATGGCATGCATATCAATTTCTTCTTCCGGTAAACAAATTTCACCCCTCTGCCATTCCTCTATTCCCTACACTGACCTTTTAGTTCTTCTCACCTACCTATCATTTTTCCCTGGGTCCCATCCTCCTTCCCTTTCTCTTATGGTTCACCTTCCTCTCCTAAGAGACTCTTTGTGCTCTAGCCCTTGACCTTTCCTATCCATCTGGCTTCTGCAATCACCTTTCAACTAGTCTCTTCCCCTTCCACCCTACCTTTTCATTCTGACATCTTCCTTCTCAGTCCTGAAGAAGGGTCTCGGCCTGATTGATAAGTGACAGAACCTGGGCCTCTGTACCTCCCTCTGTAATTGGATCCTTGACCTCCTAACCAGAAGACCTTAATCTGTACAGATTGGTGATTACATATCCTACTCGCTGATGCTCAACACTGGCGCACCTCATGGGTGTGTGCTTAGCCCACTGCTCTACTCTCAATATACACATGACTGTGCCGTTAGGCATAGCTCAAGTACCATCTATAAGTTTGCTGATGATACAACCATTGCTGGTAGAATCTCAGATGGTGACGAGAGGGCGTACAGGAGTGAGATATGCCAATTAGTGGAGTGGTGTTGCAGCAACAACCTGGCACTCAGTGTCAGTAAGACGAAAGAGCTGATTGTGGACTTCAGGAAGGGTAAGACGAGTGAATATAAACCAATCTTCACACAAGTATCAGAAGTGGAGAAAGTGAGCAACTTCAAGCTCCTGGGTGTCAAGATCTCTGAGGATCTAACCTGGTCCCAACATATCGATGTAGTTAAAAAGTAAGCAAGACAGCTACCATATTTCATTAGAATTTTGAAGAGATTTGGTATGTCAACGAAAAAACTCAAAAACTTCTGTAGATGTGCTGTGGAAAGTATTCTGACAGGCTGCATCACTCTTTGGTATGGGGGGGGTGGGGGCTACTGCACAGGACTGAAAGAAGCTGCAGAGGGTTGTAAATCTAGTCGGCTCCATCTTGGGTACTATCCTACAAAGTACGCAGGACATCTTCAGTGAGCAGTGTCTCAGAAAGGCAGTGTCCATTATTAAGGACCTCTGGCATGCCCCTTTCTCACCGTTACCATCAGGTAGGAGGTACAAAAGCCTGAAGGCACACACACAGTGATTCAGGAACAGCTTCTTCCCCTCTGCCATCCGATTCCTAAATGGACATTGAACCCGTGAACACTACCTCATTTTTCAAAGATATTTTATTTGTGTTTTTGCACGATTTTTAATCTATACAATATACATATACTGTAATTTAATTATTTATCTTTACTTTTTTCCCCCTATATTATGTATTGCATTGATCTGCTGTTGCTAAGTTAACAAATTTCACGACACATGCCGATGATAATAAACCTGATTCTGAAACATTGACTGTTTATTCTTTTCCATGGATGCTGCCTGACCTGCTGAGTTCCTCCAGTGTTTTGTGTGTATTGTTTAAAACATCAAAGGTTCATTTATTATCAAAGTACTTATCCACATAAAACTCTGAGATTCGTCTTTTCCAGATAGCCATGAAACAAAGAAAGAACATTAAAGTCATTCAAAGAGAAATAGCAAACCCACCCCCACACAAAAAATAATGACATCCTAATCCCTTCAGCATTCATATCGACCTCTCAATCTTCCATCTGCTTCAATCAGAGATTAATGGACATTTTAATCAATGAAATGGAGTCGAACATCAGCTCGCAACCTGTCTCGAAGTTTCTTTGCCTCGAGGCTGTCCAAGTACATGTTCACTTCCCGGAATCTTCTTCAAGACAGCGAAGTGCTAGATTATTCAAACAGCCTTCAGGGTGTAAATCTCAGGCTCTAATAGTTCCAGAAACACATTTAGGAAGAGAAACAGACGTAAGAGAAGTAAAATAGAAATTTTCATGGGCTGTCTGAAAGATGTCGACCGAGGGGAATGCTGTATGCTGGCACCATCTGGACTGGAGATTTGATCAAGCTTACAATTCAGAAGCAAGCAAACCCTTGAAAACCAAATTATTGTAGATGGCACATAGACCTGGCTGCATTACAAATTTGTGCCTCATTCGTTTAATCCATTGAAATATTGTAGTTAAGGAAAATAGCCTGATTTGTGAATAACAGGGTTGTGGAACAAATGTAGAACATAATCACATCTGACTCAATTCTCTTGTCATCCTGGCAGTGTGGCAGCGTGCAATTATCATACTGAGCCATCCACTCATTTACTTATAAGGTGCTGGGGAACTCCAGTTGATAAGCTGACATGAGCAATGGTTATGGAATGTTGATATTGTAAATAATTCATCTAGCTTACCAAATATTAACATTATGAATTATTTGTCTTACGAGAAATTCAAAATCTTGGGCACAGAAGTAAGAACTTCAGATAGTGAAAGAATGAATGAACTAGCTAAATATGGAAAAGAATTTTCCCTGCTGATGTGACTTACCATTATCCACTGTTACCAAATAAGTCTCTTTGTCACTTACTTATGGTTCAAAAAATTAGGTTATGTTATCATTAATTAAAAGATAAAAGTAACTAATGTCTCAAGGGAACTTTTTATTAGTTTCAATGGAGGGCTTCTTTCAAAGTATTAATCTACTTTTCTTTTGAGATACAGCTCTAAATAATTGTGAATGATCCCCAAAGCCCTATACCACAATGTTCCAACTGGCAAGATGCCTTCCCTTGAAACCCTGACACCCCAATATTACTCCTCTTGAAGGCCTGCTCCCATTTTTACCTTCACCTGAATGCTTCATCAGCTATCACAAACTGCATAACTTGTCTCAGAGACTAATCAGTTAACCACATCCCTGTGAGTCATCAACTAACAGCTGCTTTTAATCAAGATATTTCTAACATGGGGTCCAACACTGAAGTGCTTTAGTGCATTGGTACTCTGTGAACTTTTAAGAAGCATGCAGCTGTTCAAAACTAACCTTGTACAGGGATTTACGTTGTTATTGGAGTCCACCATTTCCACAACATTACAGAGTAAACCTATTAGCACATCTCCCAATTATATCACAGTAATTTCCCAATACCTAGGTGCTGCAGTGGAAGAGCAGCCTGTTGCACTTATGACACTCAATACCAATGTACAATGTTGGATGTCACACTGATCTACCAAACAAACCTTTGAGAGATTACTTGAAGCACTTATCCACCTGCCACCCAAATGTTAACCCCCCCATCCCCACCCCCTCCTGCCAGTGCTTCAGGAGGTTGGTTTCATGGAGCAAAACCTGATTCCGGTAGCAAAGTCCAATGAAAGTAGCAGGCTTCAATCAGCTATGATTCAGAGAAGGGGTGGCACAGTGATGGAGCACACCAAGGGCAAGTAAATGCATAAAGATAATTAGCTGAAATTAATAAGTGGCAATTTTAAAATTTAGTTTGTTATTCCCTCCAGACTTGACAAAAAACTCAGAGACCTCAGCCTTCACCCTGCTTTGTGTAGCTGGATGCTGGACTTCCTGTCAGATCACCGGCAGGTGGTAGAGTGGGCTCCCTCACCTCTACCCCTCTGACCCTTAACACAGGTGCCTCTCAGGGCTAAGCCCCCTCCTTTACTCTCTGTGCCTTAGAAATTACTAGGCTTACCCATAGCCCTCTATTTTTCTAAGCTCCCTGTACCTGTGTACCTCTTAGGGATGGCTGTCAGGTTATGGAAAGTTGCCACTTTAATGTACATTCTCATTTCATTCACAACACAGAAAGCGAGATTGCTCTGGGAAAACCAAGTAGCTGAGCGATTCAGTAGCTTTAGTGTTGCAACTCAACATAGCCATTCAGTATGACTGAGCCTTCCTGAATATAAACTCAACCATAAGAAAATATAACCAGAGAGGTTTATAGCAGAACAGGTCTATTGCTGTATTCCCACCTCGCGTTTAATTTTCCACTCCTGCCAAAGCAGCCACTGTCACTTGCTGACTAGTCATATGTAAGCCTGGCAAAGAGTGCAAAGCAATATTTCTTGTCTGTTCCATTTCTTTATACTAGGATATCTGTGACCAGGGAAAAATACTAGTGATATATTGATAAGGTACAAGAACTTCTCAGTGAGAGCCTGATCCTTGTTGTCTCTCCTCTCTAGTGGCTCAAAGCTTTTTCAGCTTCAATCTCAGCTGACATGTATTGGCTTGGGTGCTTTCCTGCTGGAACTGTGTTGCTTGATGAGATTGTAGAACTTCTCTTTCAGATATTGAATATTTTCCATACACTTTCAACATTCAGCATTCATAGCCAATTTCTAATTGGGAATTTTTAATTCCCAGTGTTCAGATTTTACTGTTGACTTAGTGATCTCCCATTGCCTCCAAATAGAGAAACTGTAGTCATACAGCAGGATTCTGCTGTTACGCTCGAAAGATTTTATGCAATGCGCAAACGCGGTTCTTTTCATACAGAAAACGACATTTTGTAATGTTTATGAACAATTTTGCAAACACGTTGAAGGTAATTTTAACCCCAAACCACAATGTTCCAACAGGTCTCCATTCCACCACACTCATGCCAACTATCAACTATCGATCCACGTTAATGCCATTTACTAGGTCCGTAGCTTTATTGATTCAAGTATTCATCCAGGTAACTAAATGTTTTGCGCCGGCTGGTGGCGCAGTGAGATCAGCGCCGGACTCCAGAGTGAAGGTTCCCAAGTTCAAATCCAGATCGGGCCACCCATGAGCACTCTTTCCATCCGTGCTTGGTTGAGTGTTGAGCTAGCCACTCAGCCTCGTAAGAAATACAAGGGTTGAGTCAGGAACGTTCATAACGTGACCTGGTTAATCCTGACACCGCGTGCCAGACATAAATGGCTGAATGTCTGGTACGACATGCTTAAAAAAATTGTTTTGAGAGGACAGGACTCCTCCATTCCCTGAAGCACTGGGTTCCAGATTCCAACCACCATCTGGTTGAAAAAGTTTTTCCTCAGATCCCTCCAAACCTTAGACTACAACTATGCCCTCTATGTGCCTCTGCAACATGGCAACATTGCTTTCTATCCATTCTATTTTTGACCTCTCTCAGTTTTGCACTTCTATCAGGACCCCACTCAGATTCCACAGCTCTAACAATCTATTCAGTCTCTCTTCGTGGGCAACATCCTGGTGAATCTCTTTTGCATTCTCTTCAGTGCAGTTACATATTTCCAAAAGATCCTAAGACCATAAGACAAAGGAGCAGAATGAGGCCATTCACCCCATTAAGTCTGATCTGCCATTCCATCATGGCCGATCCCAGATCCCACTCAACTGCAAATACCTGCCTTCTTGCCATAATCTTTGATGCCCTGACTGATCAGGAAACCATCAACTTCTACCTTAAATATACCCACGGACTTCGCCTCCACTGCAATCGGTGGCAGAAAATTCCATGAATTTACCGCTCTCTGGCTGAAAAAATCCTTCTTGCCTCCGTTCTAAAGGGTCACCCCTCAATTTTGTGGCTGGGTCCTCCAGTTCTGGGTACCCCCACCATAGGAAACATCCTCTCCACATCCACCCTATCTAGTCCTTTCAACATTTCATGGGTTTCAATGAGATCCAGTTGCATTCTTCTAAATTCCAGTGAGTACAGGCTCAAAGCTGCCAAACAGTCCTCATATGTTAACCCTTCAGTCCTGGAATCATTCTCATGAACTTCCTCTGGACTCTCTCCAATGACAACACATCCCTTCTGAGATATGGCGCCCAAAACTGTTAACAATACTCCAAATGCAGCCTGACTAGTGTCTTATCAAGGCTCAGCATTACCTCCTTGCTTTTATATTCTATTCCCTTTGAAATAAAGGCCAACATTACAATTACCTTCTTTACCACAGATTCAACCTGTAAATTAACCTTCTGGGAGTCTTGCATGAGGACTCCTAAGTCCCTTGGCACCTCTGATGTTTGAACCTTCTCCCCATTTAGATAATAACCCACACTATTGTCCCTTTTACCAAAATGCATTATTATACATTTCCCAATGTTGTATTCCATCTGCCACTTTTTTTGCTCATTCTTCCAATTTGTCTAAGTCCTGCTGCAATTGCATTGTTTCCTCAGCAATACCTACCCCTCCACCTATCTTTGTACCATCCGCAAACTTTGCCATGAAGCCATCAATTCCATTATCTAAATCATGGACAAATGATCCAGTAGTGTAATGACCAGAACTGTACACAGGACTCAAGCTGTGGCCTAACCAACCTTCTAAAAAGTTGTATCATAACCTGGCTAATACTAATATGCATCCTATATTCCTTCTTCATCACCTTATCTACATGTGCTTCCACCTTCAAGAATCATTGGACTTGTACACCGATGTTCCTCCGTTCCTCAATACTCCATAGGACCTTACCATTCATTGCATTAGTCAGCCTTTAAGAGTTTTCTTACTGTTATCCATGTTTTGCTGCCACATATCTGATCACCTCACTACTACCCTCTAGCTACCTGTGTCATCAATGATCAATTCCATTCTCAGTATCCAGCCCTCTCTCTGACTGACCTCAGTCCCAGATCCTGTATCCAGCTCCACATATCCTCCCCATGCAGCTCGTCAACCAGACATAATCTACTCGCGGAGAAAGGGCCTTTGTGTGCACAACAAGTGCAAGATCAATTCATCTGCATACAGAACAGTTTGATTCTGGAGAGTGGCCAGATTTGGCTGCCGGAAGGTCCTACGCACAGCTGGTGTTCACTGTCTGCCTGGTCCAATTTCAGTGTGCCTTCAGAGGTGCTGTACAATTTCTAGTTTACCTTTTACAGCTTATCTACACTTCTCAATGTATCTCTGTATATATACATTCACTTCACTGGGGATCTTATATCTTAATCCAAGATTTACATAATGAATTTTTTGTTTGTATCTCCTGGCATTTATGAATTAATTTATCATCACATTTACTTACTCAGAGTTTTTTTGATTTTGGAAATGCATCTAACCGAGATATTCAGCACTCTAGCCTGAAAGAAATCTAAAGCTGCCGATAAATAACCTTTGATTTACCTGCTCTACATTTTTATACATATCTTGGCTGCTCCATTTTCTTGTGTTTATTCTTTGAAAACAATATGCTTGGCTCTTCTTCTGTATTCCTAAATCTCAGATTAGGTTATATTTTATTGTTCTGCGGTTGTTTTCCCTCTGTGGCATTGCATGATTTGTTTCCTGCATATTGCAAGGCCATTGTCAAGTCCCATGTTAAGACCAGAATTGCCTTTCCTACCTACCATGGTGACGGTGTCAAGAAACATTTGTGCACCATATTACATAAGGCTGATTGAAGTGTCCTGATAAAATAACTTTCCTGTTAGATATTTTCCTTGTTATCTCTCCGTGAAAGAAATTGCCTTTCTTGTACAGACTCTCTATCTGTCCATATGTTTTGCTTTAATTTTTACAGCATTTTTTTGCATTATTTTATATTTTCATTGAATTAACATAATTATCCACAATGTATCGAATTACGCCACTTCCTTAGTTGTTCACCATGAACTTTGTAAATACTCCACACCATTAAATGTTACTTCTGGTTTCTTCCTCAATTTTGTCTGTTGTAATTTCATACTAGTGTCTGGTGCTCCCAATGTGGCCTGCTCTACATTGATGAGACCTGTCTTAAATTGGGGGGACCACCTCTTCAAGCACCTCCGCTCCATCCACTGAAAGCAGAACTTCCCAGTGGCCAAACACTGTAATTCTGATTCCCAAATCCGTTCTGACCTGTCGACACATGGACTCCTCTTGTGCCGAGAGGCTACCCCCAGGGTGGAGGAGCAACCTCTTATATTCCATCTGGTTAGCCTCCAATCTGATGGCATAAATATCAATTTCTCCTTCTGGTATAAAATAATTCGCCTCCCCCCTTTCCTCTTCCTCTATTCCCCACTCTGGCCTTTTCTCACCTGCCTATCACCTTCCCCAAGCCTTCTCCCTCCCTCCGTCCCTTTCTCCTATGATCCACTCTCCTCTCCTATCAGATTCCTTCCTCTTCAGCTTTTTATCCTTCCTACCCGCCTGGCTTCACCTATCACCTGCAACACACACAAAATGCTAGAGGAACTCAGCTGGCCAGGCAGCATCTATAGAAAAGAGTCGACTTTTTGGGCCAAGACCCTTCATCGGGACCCAAGGGTCTCAGCCTGAAACGTCGACTGTTTACTCTTCTCCATAGATGCCACCTGGCCAGCTGCATTCCTCCAGCATTTTGTGTGTGTTGCTTTGGATTTCCAGCATCTGCAATTTCACTCATGTTTGTGATTCTCCTTCATGCCATCCTCCTTCCCCTTCCCCAATCTTTTTATTCTGGCATCTTCCCCCTTCCTTTTCAGTCTTGAAGAAGGGTCTCAGCCCAAAACATTGAGTTTATTCATCTCTATAGATGCAGCCTGCCCTGCTGAGTTCCTCCAGCATGTTGTGTGTGTTGCTTCATATTAATGTATCGTTCTTCATTTCAAAGTATCTTTCTTCAGTGACCTCTGGGGTTCATGGATAAACGCATTATAGATATTTTGCTGTTCATTAAATTTACTGCTTGCTTATTCATGGTTTCTTAATGTGCATACTTCCCTAGTACTTTGTCCATACTATCTCTTGATGTCGCCTGGAGCCCTATTTACTTCAGTTCTGTCCTAATCCATTTATTGATCTTCTATATTCTCTGTAAGCCTCTTAGTTCCTACCAAGTAGATGAAAAACCTTCTTCCGGCTCCTATCCTTGCTATCCTGTTAAGAGTACTTAGTTGATAGTTGTGGTATTGGTTTATTATTGTCAGTCATGTGTAATCAGATAGACATTCTGATAAAATCCAACCAATGGTTTTATTCCTTGGTTTCCCAGATGACAAACATGGCCTATGCTTCAAGATCATCTAATGTTTATGAAAGATTACTTTTCTTCATTCTTGTAGACATCAAATGCTGGCATTAAATTCAGTTGTTGAAGAAGCAGAGTAGCTCATAACATCCAGAAGAAATTATTGACTTTGTGAGTTTTTGGGAATTTTGAGCAGGTCTACCGTTGCTCATACTCAGTCTAAGTCAGCGTATTTTTTCATATAATGCATAATCTAACACTTTTCCTTTAAAATTTATGACTAAAGTAACTTAATGTCTCACTAACACTACAGTGTTTAATTGCTCCCAATTCTTGTATTGCTTGCTGATTACCTATCCATTGATCATTCGGTGAATGGCACCTCTGACCATTTTTCTTTCTCTATACATAGAACTTAGAATCTGAGGCACAACAAAATTGTCACTGACAGACAAATGCTGAGAAAAAAATTTTAATTAGCCCTTGATGCTTCATGGTGGAGCTGCCAGATAGGAGAACCTGGTTCTGCAGGAGATCCCCAATGATTGCACTACAGAGAAAGCTTCTAATCCAGGTGGGAAGGATGAATGAAGTTTTGTGCTTGTAAATGGTCATCAGCTGAGATCTAGGATGATAATGATTAATGCAAATACAAATTAGTTCATCCTGATTTATTTATTACATGCACATCAAACAATACAGTGAAATGCATTACCTGAGTTAACAACCAAGGATATGCCGAGGTGGGCGGGGGCAGCCCACAAGGGCTGCCACACATTCCGGCACCAATATAACAGTGTTCCACTGAGCAATACAAGCAGCAAAAGCAAAGTTAGACATCAACAGCAAAACAAGCCCCTTTCCCATCTCTCCCACCCTCCCACCCAGTCAGGCTTCCAAACTACCTCTGGGCCTCCAGTCCTGGTCCCCAGATTCTCAGATTCACAGATATCAGGCCTCTATCTTCATATTTCATCTCAGGACACCGTTCATGGATTTGACCTTTGGTCCTCAATGTCTAGACTCGCACAGACCTCCGACCCTGGTGACCCATGACTCCTTCAGGCCTATATGACCCCTTTGGGCCTCAACCTTCACTCTTAGATTAGATTAGATTAGATTATGAGGACACTCAGTCCTCACTTATTGTCATTTAGAAATGCATGCATTAAAAAATGATACAATGTTCCTCCAGAATTATATCACAAGAAACACAGGACAAACCAAGACTAAAACTGACAAAACCACATAATTATAACATATAGTTACAACAGTGCAAAGCAATACCATAATTTGATAAAGAGCAGACCATGGGCACGGTAAAAAAAAAAGTCTCAAAGTCCCGATAGACTCATCATCTCACACAGGTGGCAGAAGGGAGAAACTCTCCCTGCCATGAACCTCCAAGCGCCGCCAACTTGCTGATGCAGCACCATTGGAAGCACTCGACCACAGCGGACTCTGAGTCCGTCCGAAAGCTTCAAGCCTCCGACCAGCCCCTCCAACACAGTCTCTCCGAGCACCATCCTCTGCCAAGTGCTTCGACCTCACCCCAGCCGCCGAGCAACAAGCAAAGCCAAGGACTCAGGGCCTTCTCCTCCGGAGATTCTGGACCACACAATAGCAGCAGCAGCGAAGCAGGCATTTCAGAAGTTTCACCAGATGTTCCTCCGTGCTCTCACATCTGTCTCCATCAAATCAGGATTGTGCACGGCACCCTACTTGACAAATAACAGACATCACCACCAGAGTGGCCACTGCGAGCTGCGTCGCGCCGCCATCTTCTCCTCCTGTCCCGTCTCTGACCTTCAGGCTTCGAACTTCAGCTTCGCCCTCCGGACTTTGCCGAATTTGACCTCAGGACTCGCATGATGGACTTCAACTTCCAGACTTGCATGGACTTCCAATCCTGGTGACCTGGGTTGGCGGGGCAGGGTGGGATATCACTGGCTCTCGCGACTCCTGGCTGTACCTGGAACTCATCACCCATATGGACCTCCAGCCTGGGACTGGTATCTGACCTGGGGATCGCAGGTCTCCTCAGCACCTTCCTAGGTTTTTCAAGGTCAGAAGAAACATCAGATTACCTTAGTTTCACTAGTATTCCCCTTCCCAACTTCAGTCCTTCCCAGGCTGTGGACTCAGCATTGAGTACGTTCCAGGACCATTCTGATTTTCTGATCGGAGAAGATATGGGTTCTCCTCTGTGGGCACACCTAGGTCTTGCTGCACTGAGCCTATAGCAGCTAAGAAGAGTAATCGAGATTTTGATTTCAAGCTTCAGCTGGTCAATAGAAGAGATCTTAGTGAATATTTGTATTTCCATCGCTGTTACAGAATTGTCACACAAAGTCACAAACATATAATTAACAGTAGTGCAGCAATGACAGCTTAGTGACTGCAGAACAATGCAACTAGACAGAAACATCCTTTCAACATCCATTGTGAAGCTGTCCCTTAATGGTTACGAAAGGCAGTTCTTTATTCTGGAAGGTTAAATTGTCTTTCATAATAACACTTCAGGCTTCTAGTGCAGATAAATTTTAGAGTATTTAGTGACTTGCTTGTGTCTACCAATGAGATACTAGCCTTGGTGGCAGCCATTTATTTGAATAGTCTGGGTGGCTGTGAGCGGGAAAGTGGCATCTGCAGGGTGAGCTGTGCCAGCTGCCCTACAATTGTGTATATTAAGGCTGGCAGAGAATGTCTGCCAGAAAAGTGCAAAACAAGAAGATTTGACTCCACGTTGAAAATTCAGAGCTTAGCAAACCAGCAAAAGTTTTCTCTTAACCTCACACAGTTGAAAATATGGTTGATGACACTGGAACCCAACAGACTTATTTAAAGAGATCGTCATCCACTTAAAGATTAGCTGCTGACTGATTTCATCTGGTTGTCAACTGTTAATAGTTACTTCAGACTGTAGTGATATGGCAGGGGACCCAACATAACGCAGACATTCTCTCTCCTCCCCTCTCTCATCGCATGGATAAAAATGCTTGAACATACTTAGCATCAGGCTGAAGGACAGCTCCTATCAGACTTTTCAAACTCTTGTACAAGGAGGTGGACACTTGCCCTCACAATCTAGCTCATTAAAATTTTGCACTTTATCGTTAATCTGCACAGCATCTATTCGGCAGCTTTTACACTTTATCCTGCATTGTTATTGCCTTACCTTCTTCAACCTCAATACATCGTGTAACAGTCTGATCTGTATGAACAGTATGAAGTGCAATCGTTTCACTCTACATGTGCCAATAATAAACCAATACTAATAAATGTAAAAACAGATTTGACTATCATTGAAATAATTTAGCTTACCACATGTTCAGTGCGTCCACTTTTCCTTCACTTTCTCCAGCGCATGACCCTCTCATCAACCATCATTTTTTTTTCAGATTTGCTGTTCATTCAAGTGAAATTTGCGAGGAGTTGCAAAATGTTGCTTTTTTCTCAGTCTTTCCACGGGCTGTCTGCCCACCACAATTTTAGGATATAACTGTTTATTACATTAATTGTTAACATCTCTCCTATACAGTATATTGAAAGAATAGAATTCAGTTTAATTTTCATTAATATTTTATTAATATTAATAAACGTCTCATTTTTTACTATGTTCTGTACCAGCAGTTATGGTTGAAATGACAATAAAAGTGACGACTTGACTTGAAAGCATTTAGGAGCAGCAGATTCTGTCAACTTGAGTTGCGTACTAAAAGTAAGCTTTGCTCCAGTTAGATTTGCACTGAAGCTAGCTTAATGATATGTTAATATTGCTCAACTTGATGGTTTGTGAGTAAGTACATATCATTTTTATAATTAGGTTCACTTTATTGCAGATTCCAACCAACTTCTGTGTTTATATATGACACAACTTTATTAGCATTCTTAGTAGAAATTACGCCAATACAAGGATAAAGAACAGTATTAGATAATAGAGGCAGCTTCAATTTCTGACATTTACTTGTAATAGAACTTGAATTGTGCACTCAATAATGGAAGGTATATGCACCAAGTGTATGTGCCAGGAAAAGAGTTTTGTAAAAGGTACAAAGAGAGACTGCATCTGAATTTAAATCTGAAGGATTGACTGTCACATCAGATTAGTAACAATTTCCATATCAAGAATTTAGCACTGACCACCGTTTTCTGTGAAAATGTATTGTACCCCCCCGGGATCAGCCTCTTTTCAATATACGTTGCATACATTTACACACTTTTCATTTAAGCATAAGATTTATTGATCTTTTCCACAGTGCAAACCTTAAAGATGACAAGGACTCCAAGTTTATACGCACAAATACAGCTTTTAAGCCCATGAATTTCTTCACTGCTTTTAATACGATTCAGTATCTCCTCAAAATTGAATTGAATTGAATTGACTTTATTTCTTACATCCTTCACATACATGAGGGGTAAAAACCTTTACGTTTTATTTCCATCTAAATGTGCAATGTGCAATCATAGTAACTTATAATAATTTATAATAAATAGAACAGTCAATGTAACATAGAAATACACTCAAATCAGTGTTAGTCAATCAGTCTGATGGCCTGGTGGAAGAAACTGTCCCAGATCCTGTTGGTCCTGGCTTTTATGCCGCGGGTACCGTTTCACGGATGGTAGCAGCCGAAATAGATTGTGTTTGGGGTGACTCGGGTCCCCAATGATCCTTCGGGCCCTTTTTACACACCTATATTTGTAAATGTCCAGAATAGTGGGAAGTTCACATCTACAGATGCACTGGGCTGTCCGCACCACTCTCTGCAGAGTCCTGCAATTAAGGGAGGTACAGTCCCCATACCAGGCAGTGTTGCGGCCAATCAGGATGCTCTCAGTTGTGCCTCTGTAGAAAGTTCTTAGGATCTGGAGGCCCATACTAACTTCCTCAACCGTCTGAGGTGAAAGAGGCGCTGTTGTGCCTTTCTCACCACTCAGCTGGTGTGTACAGGCACGTGAGGTCCCCAGTATTGTGGATTGTTTGAGATTAGGCCAATCAATGCAGAGTCATCAGCAAATTTAATTAGCAGATTACAGCTGTGGGTGGCGACACAGTCATGGGTATACAGGGAGTAAAGGAGGGGACTTAGTACACAGCCCTGAGGGGCTCCTGTGTTGAGAGTCAGAGGGGCAGAGCTGAGGAAGCCCACTCTTGCCACCTGCTGGCGATCTGACAGGAAGTCCAGGATCCAGCTGCACAAGGCAGGGTCAAGGCTAAGGTCTCTGAGCTTCCTGTTGAGCCTGGAGGGAATTATGGTGTTGAATTCTGAACTGTAGTCCAAGAAAGGCATTCTCACATAAGCATCCTTCTTCTCCAGATGTGTAAGGATGGTATGTAGAACAGTGGCTATTGTGTCATCTGTCAATCTGTTGTGTCAGTAGGCAAATTGTAGGGGGTCCAATATGGGTGGTAGCATGCTGCAGATATAGTCCTTGACCAGCCTCTCAAAGCATTTGCTTATTATTGAGGTGAGTACGACAGAACGCCAATCGTTCAGACATGTTACTTTGGTCATTTTTGGTACAGGGACAATGGTGGATGATTTGAAGCTGGAGGGCGCTCTACTATGGAAGAGGGAGAGATTAAAAATGTCTGTAAACACACCTGCCAGTTGTGCTGCGCACATCCTGAGTACTCGCCCTGGGATGCCATCCGATATATAAAATATAAAAATCAGGCATTTACAGTGAAAAGGAAGCATCACAGAGGAATGTTTTTGACCAATAAATTAAAAACTATCCAACTACTCTTCACCTATCTAAAATCTTCAAATCAGCCAGTTTTCACATTTTTGTAAAATTGAATAATCATTCTGTTTGACATTTTCTGTACCTTTTTTGTATCCATATTCATTCCAATACATACATCTGCAGTGTTGTTTACAGACCAGACACATCTTCAACCTGACAGTTATGAAGCTCAAACAAATTAAAGTATTTCTGTTGCTGAGTTGCCTCCACACTGGCAAAAATATGGCTATCTGATATATTTCCAGTTAAAAAACAAGCCAGCAGTAGCTATAAGCCAGAGGTTGGTGATGGTGACATTAACAGATGAATATATAAAGCAGAATGACCCTCTCTTCATTATTTTGAAATAAATGGACTGAATTAAATTGCATTATGAAAAATATGTAAATTAGTGTTACCAGTACAAATTTAATAGTTTCTCAGAACTTCCTTAGCAGACTGTAACTCCTGAACTGACACTGTTGTTAAGATGACCTACCTCTGCCCATTACACCTCTAGTTTTTGGTCAGCAATGAAGGTCCGTCATCTCTGGTGGTGTTCAGAGCTTCCTTCATCATGCCTGTAGCTCCATTTTGGTTTTTACTACTGTCCCGGGTAGAGACTAAAGAATACCATCACACTCAGGTGTAGAAGGAAACTTCATTGTTGTTTCCAGAACAACTTTGTTTTACCTGTCAGGCTGAGATGAACACCTGAACCTGGAGCACTGCTAGTCTGGCCTCTACCCTTTGACCAAGAGCCGAAGCATAAAGCACTGATTCCAGTCAACACAGCTCCCAGAGTCATTGAGGCACGCAAGCCTCCAAACCCTATGACAAGGTCGTGGTCCTCTTGGAGGATTGATAAGATGAACCAACCTTGAAAAACCTAAGACTTCCAAATGAAGAGCTGTTATGTCTTCATCAAGGTAACAAGTCTATTTTTTGAAACATTTGTGATGATTTGTAATAATGCAATAATCCAAGGTGTAAATTCAATCTAATAGCCCATGGGGTAATAATTTACCTCTGGCTACTTGTCAAATAGAGACTGTAGTATCAATCAGCCCTTCTGTTATCCTCAATAGGACTAAGTATCATGAGGGAAAAATTACAGTGGTCAGATGAAAACATTACTGCTCCATTTGTGGTATAAGATGTGCCCATAGGTGAAATAATGGAATCTAATATTAAAGATGTGAAACACAGCATTTATAACATCATACACATGGGTTTACGTCGGGAATATTTATTTGACAAATTTATTGGACTTTCATGGGATGTAACAGGCCCAGTGGACAAAGGGAAATTGGTTGATACAGGGTGTTTGGCATTCCAGAGATCTGCAATAGAGTGTCACAAAAAAAGACTACTGCATAGGAAAAGAGCGCATGGGACTGGGAGCGCATGATCAGGGGAGTGGCAAACTAACAGAGTCAGAATCAGGTTTAATATCACCGGCATAAGTCGTGAGATTTGTTCACTTTACAGCAGCAGTATAAATAAATATAGACAACAAAACAAAACAAAAACTGAGTTACATTAAGTTTATATACTGTATGACTATTCGGGTGCATGGGGTGTCATGGAGGGGTAGTACCTCTGGTGGGGGAACATGTCGCGTCCTTTTCAGGGCGGTTAGTCCACCTTTGGTCTCCACCTGGCACTCAGCTCTCACCTGTGCCTCCCCGTAGCTGTTTACATGCGACAGCGGCCACACCCCAGGCAACGGCTTCGACAAGCCGGCTAAACCAGGTGAGGGTAGTCGACGGGTCTCAAACCCTCGGTGAGATAGGGAGTTGTCTATCCCAGCATGTGAAGACAGACTCCGGTGGATTGAGCTGACGAGACCAATGGAAGGTTCAATGGTCAAGAAGGCGGTCTCTGCAAGCGTCATGGAACGTGTAGAGCAGGACAAGACACAGAAGACGTCCTGGTCATCCACTGCGCCTAGTCCCATCTCCAACCGTCTAGACTCTGTCTTGCCACTGGATCCAGATGGGAATTGGGAAGAGAGAGTGAGGCTGACACTGTGCAACTCTCCCTCACTTAAATCCAAATCATGCGCTAGTCTCGACACCATCAAATGATGTCGAGGTCCTCATTGACGTCGACAATGGATGAACACACATATATGTCTATTAAACAGTTAAGTTAAAGTAAGTGAGCAAAAAACAGAAATTAAAAAAATAAGTGAGGTAGTGTTCATGAACACAGAAAACAAGAGTCAGGATAAATTGCTAACATTTAAGCTTGGCAGTCAGTAACTAATGGGGTACCAGAGTTATCAGTGCTAAGGCTTGAACTATTTATAATCTATATTAATGATGTTGTATTGCAGTGAAACTTCCTGAAAAAGATAGATGGGAAAGCAAGCCGTGAGGAGGAGGAAAATAAAAAGACAGAATACAGATGCCTTAAGTAAGACACTCACCTTGATATTAAGAATTGAAGAGTAATTTTGAATGGAGTGAGACCACAGACCACTGCAGTGTAGAGGGCTCCTTGTTTTCTCTTATATACTATATGAAATACACAGGCGTAGCAAGTAATCCAGAAGGCAAATGGAGTGTTGGCCTTTATTGCAAAGAAAAATAAAAGCTAGAAGAAGGGAGTTGTGTCACAATTACATAAGGTATTAGGTGGCCATGCTTGGGTTAGCATTCCAATTTTGACCTGTTAATTTAACAAGGGATGTATTTGCATTTGAGGACATTTAGAGAATGTCCTTGGATGAAAAGGTTGTCGAGTGAAAGGTTAACAAATTGGGCCTATACTCCATGGAATTTGGAAGAATAAGAGGTAATCTTATGGAAGCATCTAAGGTTCTGAAGGTACTTGTCAGGGTAAATACTGAGATGTTCATTCTCCTGAGGGAATCTAGGTTTTAGGGTACATTTCCACAACATTGGGATCCTCATTTGAGACAAGGTTATGATGAACCTCCCTCCAGAAGGTTGTGAATCTTTGAAATTTTCTACTCCAGAGAGCCTAGATGCATTGAATATACTAAAGGCAGCAATGGACAGCTTCTTGTACTTCACTTTTTGTTAACAGCTTTTTGTGGAAGGAAGTAGGCAAGAAAATGGAGCTGAGCCTAAGATCAGATTGGGTCTAAACATCTGAAAAGTAGATTGGCCTTTAGGTGCTCTATGCACTATCTTTCTCCTTAATGATGGTTCTTCCTCTGTAATATACCACAAATATGATATGATTACTTTATTGTATGAGTTGCTTCTAAATTAGATCACATCTGATTTACATACCTAACGTTTGGGAAGCTGGAGATCATTTTAATGGAATTTCTTCTTGTGCTGGACTTTTTATTTGTTTATAATAGTTAGGTCAATCTAGGATATGATTTGTGTTCAAAGATTCAATATCCATTTAGGAATCGGATGGCAGAGGGGAAGAAGCTGTTCCTGAATCGCAGAGTGTGTGTCTTCAGGCTTCTGTACCTCCTAACTGACGGTAACAGTGAGAAAAGGGCATGCCTTGGGTGCTGGTGGTCCTTAATAATGGACGCTGCCTTTCTGAGACACCACTCCCTACAGATGTCCTGGGTACTTTGTAGGCTAATGCCCAAGATGGAGCTGACTAGATTTACAACCCTCTGCAGCTTTTTACGGTCCTGTGCAGTAGTCCCTCCATACCGGACAGTGATGCAGCCTGTCAGAATGCTCTCCACAGTACAACTATAGAAATTTTTGAGTGTATTTGTTGACATGCCAAATCTCTTCAAACTCCTAATGAAGTATAGCCGCTGTCTTGCCTTCTTTATAACTACATCGATATGTTGGGACCAGGTTAGATCCTCAGAGATCGTGACACCCAGGAACTTGAAGCTGCGCACTCTTTCCACCTCTGATCCCTCGTTGAGGATTAGTATGTCTTCCTTTGTCTTACCCTTCCTGAAATCCACAATCAGCTTTTTCATCTCACTGACGTTGAGTGCCAGGTTGTTGCTGCGGCACCATTCCACTAGTCGGCATATCTCACTACTGTACACCCTCTCGTCACCACCTGAGATTGTACCAACAATGGCTGTATTGATCAGCAAATTTATAGATGGTTTTTAAGCTATGCCTAGCTACACAGTCATGTGTGTATACAGAGCATCTGATTACAAAAGAAGGACTAATATATACTTCCAAGTCAAGAATTATGATGGAAAGACCCTCATCAGCCTATTGAGTAGTCGATTTTCAAAGTTTGGATACATCATCCAATACTTCTGTGAATAATAGCTTGACTACATTGAGACTGAGACTGCAAGGACCATCCTGGAACAGAGGAGAATGAGAGGAAATTTTATAGAAGTATACCAAATTATGAGGGTTAATGCAGGCAGGCCTTTTTCACTAAGGTTGGTGAAACTTGAACTAGAGGTCATATTTTAAGAATGAAAGGCGAAATATTTAAGGAGAACCTGAGGGGGAATATTTTCACTCGGAGAGTAGTATGAGTGTGGAATAAGCTACCAGAAGAAGTGGAGGATGTGGAGTAGATTTCAACATTTAAGATAAGTTTGGATAAGTACATGGATGGGATGAGTATGGAGGGCTATGGTCCCAGTGCAGGTCAATACGTTCAGTATGGACTAGATGGGCTGAAGGGCCTGCCTCTTCACTGTAGTGATCTATGACTCATTTCTTACATTATTTTTTAATTACTTTTGAAAGAGATGGGAGAGTTACTTTCTGGCTGTAGTTCTTTTTTCCATTGATAGCAAATAGAAGATAGTACTTGTACAGTAACTAATTTGATTGGCTCATAAGAAAATGTTAGAATACAAAGGATAAACAATGAGAAACAACCATAGATTTTCACTGCTTTACCAAACTCCCAAGAATCCAGTTTTGAGAAGCTTCCCTGCTGGACAATTACATGAGTCATAGCAGCAGAACTATGCAGATCTGCCAGTTGTTTCTTCAAATTTCCACTGTATTTCACACCCAAACATCCAAGTTCAAAGTTTAAAGTAAATTTACTATTAAAGTACATATATGTCACCCTATATTTTCCTGAGATTAATTTTCTTGAGACATTCACAGTAATTACAAAAAGATGATAGAAAAAAATGAAAAACCACACATGACAGAAATGGACAAACAACAAAAGTGTCAAAAAAAACAAACTGTGCGAATACAAAACGAAAATAAAAAATAATAAATAAATAAGCAAAAAAAAAAAATTGAGAACCCGGATTGTAGAGTCCTTAAAAGTGAATCCGTGGGTTGTGGAATCATTTCAGTTTTGGGGTGAATGAAGGTATCCCCTCTGATTCAAGATCCCGATTGATGGTTGAGGGGTAATAACTGTTCTTGAACCTGATGGTGTGAGTCCTGAGGCTCCTGTACCACCCTCCTGATGGCAGCAGCAAGAAAAGACCACGGCCTGGATGGTGGGAGTCTTGATGATGCAACATTTGGAAATGTGTTCAGTGGTGAGGACGATTTTACCTGTGATGGACTCAGCTGTATCCACTATGTTTTGTAAGTTTTTCCTTTCAAGGGCATTGGTGATCCTATTTGGATCAGTGGATCAGTGATGCAGCCACTGATCCACTGATCCAAAAATACAGGTTACCAGTGCAGTATCCATAATTGGAGCAAGCATAAGTGCAGATGCTGGAAATCAGAATGAAAACCTGAATATGTTGAAAATATTTCAAGTAGTCAAGTAGCATCTGTGGGGAGAGAAACAGAGATGATATTTTCGGTCTTGGACACAAAGAAACATGTTACTTCTCCAGTTCTGAAGAAGGATCCCTGACTTGAAACATAGTTCCCCTTTCTCCCTCCGCTGAAGCTGCCCACCTTGCTGAAGTGTTTCCAGCTTTTTCTGCTTTTAGGTCAGATGAACATAATTTATCTAATCAGCTGCCTTAACTTCAGGTGTAAATGAGTGAAGGGCATCACAGTCTCCCCCCAACCAAAAATAGTCATGTGCTCATGACTGTGGACCTTATTAAACCATTATTAATAATACAGTGCTCTAATGAAGTTTGTGATTTCAGGACCCCCAATCCATTTGTAAATGGAAGTAGCATATCTCACCATGGGAACAGACATAACACTGTTTCCCAGTTGCATCCTCTGCCAGCCTAGCTAGGGGTTTAAAGCAAAGAACAATATGGCAGATTCTGATTAATTGAGATACATCATGATTTTCTTTTCAGATGACATCATTGTTAAACCAATTCAGTGTAGTGTAGTCTAGATGAAGGGCTTTCATCCAAAGTGTTGACTGTCCGTTTCCCAGTACAGATGCTGCTCGACCCATTGAGATCCTCCAGCTGTTTCATTTTGCTCCAGATTCCAGTATCTGCAGTCTCTTGTATCTCCTGTGTCAAACCAATGTATCAATACAAAAAAAGGCTATTGGTTTACCATTTAGAATTCACTCTACCACCCAAAATCATGTTCACTCTGGAGTTCTTAATAAAATGTTATATATAATCCAATTATGAAAAAAATATTACTAAAGATGAGAGAAAGTAATCTCAGTACATGCTGCCTGTTCATTTTTAGTAGAGTCATCTGTGTTTTTTCTCCTGGATAGTCAGTGGTTCCCAATTTTGCTAAAATGTGATTTTATTGTGCAGCACACTAGACTAATCTGAATTGCATATTACAACTAAGAGCCCATTAAACATTCAATGCTCTGTTATTAACATGATATTCTACCCTGTTACTTCTCTGTTGTGAAGTACTCAGTTGCCATTGCTTCATTTAATGGAACTAAATGCTTCACAGTTGTACACATGCCCTTATATGCACAGTAACATAAAATATCTTGCAAGAAGATTAAATATAGAAAAGAGATTTATTTTTTCTACGACAGCATTGCTGAAATTGATGAAACATCATGTGGGTGTAAAAATTTGTTCTGGAAGAGAAAGTAAGCATTAATTACCGCTTAACTTTGAACCTAATAATTCCACTGATTTTGTACAAGATCACACAACCTGTCAAGGTATCCACTGGTGTCAATGACAGTATTGAGTTTTTTACCTCTTCTTTGTGGAAAGCAGAAATATTTAAACTTCTGTCATCAGAGTCAAAATTATTAGATCTGAAATATTGCTGTAATCTAAAGATATTTAGTATTTGAAATATGGTACTAAATAATTGTGGTGAAAACATTTCTATATTTGAAAGGTGAAATTAAATCTTTGGAAAATGGTACTTGTGGTGGCATGGTAGCAAAGTGGCTAGAACGATGCTTAATAGCACCAGTGACCTGGGTTCAATTCCCACCACTGTCTGTAATGAGTTTGTACATTCTCCCTGTAACAGTATAGGTTTCCACCAGGTTTTCCAATTTCCTTCCACATTGCTGAAACATATGGGTTAAAGTTAGTAAGATGTTGACATGCTATGCTGGGGCACCACGGAAATGTAGCAGTTAGCTCATCTCACTGTTGGAGCTCATCTCTTCCAAAGCTGGGCATTCAGGGGTGTACCTCTTACTCATGTGCTGGACTCATGGTCTGCTTGAAGGCACCCAACACATTTTCGATCTCCCCTCGAAGATCATCTCGAGCAAACTGGCTCGCTCTCTCCCAGGACTATTGCCCATCATCCTCGGAGCCATTCATATGCAGAAAGCACTTCTTGCAACGGGGACTCTGCAGGATCTTACCTTCTGTCCCACTCCGCAGATCCCACGAAAAGACCCCAAAAGAGACTACAGTCTGTCACAAAATGTTCTTCACCCCACTCTCTCTAGAACTTTCTCCAGTTCCCGCCATCCTGATTGGCTGACACCACATTCCTAAGTTGAAAAGCAGGGATCCTTATCCAAAACCAAAACCAAAACCAAAACATCTACCAGTAGGACACCCTGGTTTTACAGAAAAATGCTAAAATGAAATACCTACAGCATAGCAGTAGAAACTTTAACTAGGGCATCACAGTCTCCCCTCAACCAAAAATAGTCATGTGGTCATGACTGTGGAACTTATTAAACCATTATTAATAATACAGTGTTCTAATGAAGTTTGTGATTTCAGGACTCCCAATCCATTTGTAAATGGAAGTAGCATATCTCACCATGGGAACAGACATAACACTCTGTTTCCCAGCTGCATCCTCTGCCAGCCTAGCTAGAGGTTTCCTCTGAGACCTCCTTATCTCATCTTGAAATTCCCCACCTTCAATAACTCCTTGTGACTTTTCCTGTCTACTAGAGTGACTACCGTCTACTGTCTGTCATTCATACCTTCAAGTGGTTCATGTCCCCCTACCCCATGACTAAACTTAGTTTAAGCAGGTGATGCTGAACAGCTTCAGCCTCCGCTGGCACTACCGAAACCTCCCTTGGAATGGCGTGTCCTCTGTCAATCTAATACTGTGGCAAGTACCCATCAAACTCGTCAGTAGAAAAGACACCTTCACATTCCAACATCTTCTCAGTTAATCTCCTTTTCCATTCCTCTGGTATCAGTGAATCACCAAAGTTGAATGAGTTTGATGTCAACTTACTGCTTCTCTTCTATTTTCCCCGGAAGACTAGACACTACTGTCACAGTGAAAAAGTCGGGCTTTCGGCATTCCACAGCTGAGGGTAATATCTCTTCCTGTGGTGTTCCTGATAATCACTGTTTGCGTAGACAGCCAAAGTTTTCTGCAGTTCAGATCTCAGCAACACTCCTGCAGGTAAGCGTGACTCCTCTCTTCCTCTTGATTATCAGCAGCATCCACCTGGATGGCTGAGGCAATGGGAATTCCAGCAAATTTCGGGGATCCCGTCACTCTAGCTACTTCTCCAGGATGTAACATGACAGGCTTTGACTGGCTGTACCACACAGTTCCTCGTTTCTGCTCATCATCCTGCTTCGGAGGAATTTTCACCTTCTCGAAAGCAGCTCTGAACACAGGGTTTTAAAAAAATTCTCTCCATTTCTCTCCTTTCATGCTCCCATAAGCCTTCTCACAATAGAAGTATTCTTTCCCAAAAGGATGGAAGCTTCCCCCTTTTCAACTGGATCAGGGCAGACCAACACAAGTATGTCAATAATCTCAGTTACTCCAACATCTGCTTCCGAAAACTCTAGTTTCAATGACCAATAACCATCAAATGGGTACATATCAGTCCTAAGCCCCCAAATCTCAAGGGCACTGAATGGCATCAATGAAATACCTACAGCATAGTTCTGGTCACCTAACTATAGGAAGGATATCAGTAAAATTGAAAGAATGCAGAGAAGATTTACTAGGATGTTGCCAGGTCTTCAGGAGTTGAGTTATAGGGAAAGATTGAACAGGTTAGGACTTTATTCCTTGGAATGAGGGGGGATTTGATAGAGGTTTACAAAATTATGAGGGGTATAGACAGAGTAAATGTGAATAGGCTCTTTCCACTTAGATTAGGAGAGATAAATACGAGAGGACATGGCTTTAGGGTGAAAGGGGAAAGGTTTAGGGGGAACTTCTTTCCTCAGAGAGTGGTGGGAGTGTGGAATGAGCTGCCATCTGACGTGGCAAATGCGGGCTCACTCTTAAGTTTTAAGAATAAATTGGATAGGTACATGGATGGGAGAGGTCTGGAGGGTTATGGACTGGATGCAGGTCAATGGGACTAGCGGAATAATGTTTCCGCACAGACTAGAAGGTCCGAATGGCCTGTTTTCTGTGCTGTAGTGTTCTATGGTTCTATGAGATTCAATTGTTATTCAGACTAAGCATCAGAATGGCTAAGAAATGTGATCTAAGTGACTTTAACAGTGGAATGATTGCTGCTGCCAGATGAGATGTTTTGAGTATCTCAGAAACTGCTGATTTCTTGGGATTTTCATGTACAACAATCCCTATATTTTACAGAGAATGGTGTGAAAAGCAAAAAAAAACATTAAGTGAGTGGCAGTTCTGTGGGCAAAAATGCCTTGTTAATGAGAGAGATCAGAGGAGAATGGTGAGTCTAGTTCAAGCTGACAGGAAGGTGACAGTAAGTCAAATAAACACACGTTACAATAGTGGTCCGCAGAAGAGCATCCCTCAAACTTTGAAATGGGTAGACTACAGCAGCAGAAGTCCATGAACATACATTCAGTGACCACTTTATTATGTAGAAGAAGTATCTATTAAAGTGGCCACTGAAGGTAGATCAAGTGAATTATGGATGAACAATAAATGCTGGTCTTGCCAGCAATACCTGCATCCTGAAAAAAATAATCAAAAGAAGTTACTCACAGCTGTGCTGTGAGCAATTTTTCAATGTTTTTATTCTAAACCATTCCCTCAATTTCCTGCTAATCTCGCCTTATCAAATTCCAATTCTTCCTTTTCCTTTTGAGCTCAACTCAGCAACTGCCTTTGTAGTCTCCTCTGACAAGATTGATTTAACTGACCCTTACATTATCTGCAACCATTTATAAGCATTTACAGCATTTTGAAATACATTTGCAAGCTACTTAAAACAGATGCTACCTCCGTCCAAAAGTGATTAGAATATTTCTTGCTCGTCCATGCTCTAGTTACACCGGAAATGCTCTTCTGTGCCATTTTGATCATACTTTAGAAAGAATGTGCAGATGTGAAAACTGAAAAAGCCTTACATGCCACATATATTGAGGAAATCAATCCATTGTACAAATTTCCTTTCCTACTTTTGATACTATCAGCAGAAGAAGCAACAGTCTAGTTGAAGGGTCTTAACTTGAAACGTTGACAGCCCATTTCCCTCCAAAAATGGTGAGTTCGGCCAGCAACCGAACTTGTGTTTGCTCCAGATTCCAGCATGCACAGTCTTTTGTGTTAGCATATAAAATTAAATCTTCATCATTGTAGGGCCTTCAGAATCCCATGATCTGTGAATGCCTACATATAGAGCAAAAATCTTAACATTCAATGTAAAAGAAACAAGTAACAAAAAGGGAGAAAATGATGACACATATCAAAGAAAGAGAAAACTGCAAAAATGCAAAAGAACAAATTTTTAATGAAATGGAATGAAGAAAGGTTGACAGTGATAAAATCTCACAAGCTAACAGTTCTATAAATGCAGTAATGTAGAGTACAAGAAAACCTATTCTTTTAAACCTCAAATCTAAGGAAATGAAAATGGAATACTGTATAAAAAAAGAGCTAAACAGAATCAAATCTATAGAAAAATTACATGCCAGAAGTACTGGAATCCTAAAGGCATTTGCTCAAATGAGGGCAAATGTTAAAACATAAACTGGTGGAGAGGTTTAAATGAAATATTGGGAGAATGCAGAAGCAAACAATTATAAAAAGTAACAATGTGTTCTAAAGATACAGCCATTACAAAATCAAAATAAGTCTAGATTAGTTCATTGAAGAATTAGTGAGATAAATTCATAGCTAATGACAAAGACATAGCAGAAATATTGAAAACATATTTGCCTTATTTTTCTACTGAAGGTGATAAAATAGCAATTTCATAGAATATAGAACATAGAAGTCTACAGCACATTCCAGGCCCTTCAGCCCACAATGTTGTACTGACCATGTAACCTACTCTAGAAACTGCCTAGAATTTCCATTCCACGTAGCCTTCTATTATTCTAAGCTCCATGTACCATTTCAGCCCTGGGAAAAAGCCCCTGGCTATCCCATGACCAATGCCACTCCTCATCTTATAGGCCTCTATCAGGTCACCTCTCATCCTCCATCACTCCTAGGAGAAAAGGCCAAGTTCGCTCAACCTATTCTCATAAGGTATGCCCTCCAATCCAGGCAACATCCTGGTAAATCTCCTCTGCAGTCTTTCTATAGTATCCACATCCTTCCTGTAGTGAAGTGACTAGAAATGAACACAGTATGGTCCTATATAGCTATAACATTACCCTATGGCTCTTGAACTCAATCCCACAGTTGATGAATGCAGAACCATTTACAACCACTCTTTGCTTTCTGTGGGTAAGCCAATTCTGGATCCACAAAGCAAGGTTTCCTTGGATCTCCCATGCCTCATTGCTTTCTGAGTGAGCCTTGCATGGGGAACATTATCAAATGTCGTACTGAAATCCACATACACTAATTCCACTGCTCTGCCTTCATCAATGTGTTTCGTTACATCCTGAAAAAGTTCAGTTAGGTTCATAAGGCACAACCTGCCCTTGACAAAGCCATGCTGACTATGCCTAATCAGATTATGTCTCTCCAAATGCTCATACAGTAAATCCTGCCTCTCAGGATCTTCTCCAACATCTTGCTCACCTCTGAAGTCAGACTCACTGGTCTATAATTTCCTGGGTTATCTCTACTCGCTTTCTTGAACAAGGAAACAACATTTGTAACCTTCCAATCCTCTGGTACTTCTCCCATCCTTATTGATGTAAAGATCATTGCCAGAGGCTCAGCAATCTCCTCCCTTGCGCCCCACAGTAGCCTCATCCAGCCCCTGCGACTTAAGTAACTTATTAACCTTTCAACAGCTCCAGCACATTCTCTTTCTTAATGTCTATACACTCAAGCATTTCAGTCCACTGTAAGTCATCCCCACAAGTGCCAATGGTGAATACTGAAGCAAAGTATTCATTAAATACCTCCACTACCTCCTCCGACTCCATGCACACATTTCCACTATTGCTCCTGATTGGTCCTATTCTCAAATGACACCTCCTCTTGCTCTTCGCGTACTAGTAGAATGATTTGCGGTTTTCCTTAATCCTGCTCATCAAGGCCTTCTCATGACCCCTTCTAGCTCTCACAGTTTCATTCTTGAGCTTCTTCCTGGCACCTTTGTAATTTTCTAGAGCTCTAACAGTACCTAGTTTGTTAAACTTTTTGTAAGCTTTTCTTTTCTTCTTAACTGGACTTTCTGCGTCCTTTGTACACCATCGTTCTTTTACCCTACTAGCCTTTCCCTCCGCAATGGAACATATTCAAGAGAAAATCTGCAGATGCTGGAAATCCGAGCAACATACACAAAGTGGTGGAGGAACTCAGTAGGCCAGGCAGCATCTGTGGAAAAAACTACAGTCGACGTTTCGGGCCAAAACCCTTCAGCAGGACTGGAGAAAAAAAGCTGAGGAGTAGATTTAAAAGGTGGGGGAAGGGCAGAGAGAAACACCAGTTGATAGATGAAACCTGGAGGGGGAGGGATGAAGTAAAGAGCTGAGAATTTGATTGGTGAAAGAAACAGAATCTATGGAAGAAAGAAAAGGAGAGGATGAGCACCAAAAGGGAGGCAATGGGCAGGCAAGGAGATAAAGCGGGAGAGGGAAAAGGGGATGGGAAATGGTGAAGGGATGGTGGTGGTGGTGATTGGGAGACTGCTTTGCCTAGCATCTACGCTCTGTCACACAGAACAAGCGGGATCTCCCAGTGGTCATCCATTTTAATTCCACTTACCAGTCCCATTATGATATGTCCATCCATGGCCTCCTCCACTGTTGTGATGAGGCCACACATAGGTATCCAGACTATCCACAACACCCCCAACCTTTGTGTCAACAGCAAACTTACTAACCCACCCTTCTACTTCTTCATCCAGGTCACTTATAAAATCACAAACAGGAAGGGTCCCAGAACTGATCCCTGCGGAACACCACTGGCCACCAACCTCCATGCAGAATATGAACCATCTACAACCACTCTTTGCCTTCTGTGGGCTAGCAAACTGTGGATCCACAAAGCAAGGTCCCCTTAGGATCTCATGCCTCCTTACTTTCTGAAGGAGCCCTGCATGGGGAACCTTATCAAATGCCTTACTGGAATCCATATACACTACATCCACTACTTTACCTTCATCAATGTGCTTTGTTATTTCCTCAAAGAATTCAATCGGGCCCGTAAGGCAAGACCAGTCCTTGACAAAGCCATGCTGAATATCTTTCCAAATTCCAGCGAGTACAGGCCCAGAGCCATCAAAAGTTCCTTGTATGATAACACTTCATTCCCAGAATCATCCTTTTGAACCTCCTCTGAACCCTTTCCAATGCCAACACATCTCTTCTCAGATAAGGAGCCCAAAACTGTTCACAATACTCAGGTGAGGCCTCACCAGTGCCTCATAATGCCTCAGCATCATATCCCTGCTCTTATGTTCTAGACCTCTTAAAATGAATGCTAACATTGCATTTGCCTTCCTCACCACTGATTCAATCTATAAGTTAACCTTTGGAGCGTTCTGCACAAGGACACCCAAGTCCTTTTACATCTCAGATTTTTGGATTTTCTCCCCATTTAGAAAATAGTCTGCACATTTATTTCTTCTACCAAAGTGCCTTGCCTTGCCTTGCGCCCTTAACTCCTGGTGGAGTTGTTGGGGCACTGTCATGACAAGTTTTGCACATGTCTGTTCCATCTGTCTCAGTTGTGTGCCACAGCCTGGGTCACCGCAAATGTTTTCCCTGTCCATTCTTTAATGTTGTCCATCCATATTTTCCTACGTCTACCTCTCCTTCTTTTCCCCTCCACAGTTCCTTGTAGAACAGTCTTTTCAAGGCCACTGGATGCTGTTACGTGGCCGTACCATCTCAGCTTTCTTTTCTTCATCGTTGTGAGAAGGTCTTCATGGGGGGCAAAGTGGTGCTGGATGGTCTTGCGGACCTGCTCGTTTGTGATGTGGTCCAAGTATGAGATGCCCAAGCTGTTGCGATAGCATCTCATTTCCAATGCCTGTATTTTCCTCTGTAGCTCTGCTGTGAGGGTCCATGTCTCACATGCATACAGGAAGGTGGAGAATACCAATGCACACAGGGATCTGATCTTGTACTTCATGGTGATATTGCTGTCCCTCCATATCGTCTTGAGTTTGGATAGTGCAGTCATTGTCTGTGTGGTTCTTGCCAGGACTTCTGGTCTTGATCCTTCATCACTGATGATTACCCCCAGGTAGTTGAACTGCTGCACTGTCTCAAGTTTCTGACCATGGACTGAGATGTCTGTTGTGATGGCACCATTGGCATTTGCCATGAGCTTGGTTTTCTCGGCACTTATTTCCATTCCAAACTTTGTGGAGGCTCTGTCAAGATGGCTGACCAGGTTGGCCAGTTCGTCCTCTTTTCCTGCAAGTCTATCAATGTCGTCAGTAATTCTTAGGTTTGTGATGTTCCTCCTTCCGATGCTGACTGTGCCCACATGATCTTCAAGGGCAATACTCATGATTCATTCCAGGAAGACATTGAAGAGAGTGGGAGAGAGGAGGCAGCCCTGACAGACTCCTACAGAGGTATGGAACCACTCCCCGATGGTGCCTTGAGCGAGTACTGCACTGGTTTCCTTGGCATAAAGCTGATGGATTGTATGAATCAGCTTCTGCCTCATGTTGAATTCCTTCATAGTGGCCCATAAGGTATCCTGCCAGACTCTGTCAAATGCCTTCTTTCAGTCTATGAAGACGTGGTAGAACTCTCTCTGGTGCTGAAGGTGTTTCTCACAGAAGGTGCGGAGGTTGAAAATCTGCTCAGTGGTGCTTCTGTCCTTATGGAAGCCCGCTTGTTCCTCGGCAATGATGTCTTCTGCCTGAGGTCTCAATCTGTTCAAGATGATTCTGAACATTACCGTGCTTACATGGCAGATCAAACTGATGGTACGGCAATTCTGGCAAAGTTGGAGATTGCCTTTCTTGGGAGTTCAGTGATCAGCGACTGAGTCCAAGGTGTCAGCCATTCACCTGTCTGCCAAATCTTATTGCAGATGGTGGTAAGCATGTCTATCATGGCCTCTCCTCCATGCTTCAGCAGTTCAGCAGGGATGAAGTCAACTCCTGCTAACTCCCCACACTTCAGTGATCGTATTGCAGCTTCAACTTCTTCACGCATGATTGGATAGTCATCCTCATTGGAAGATTCCTGCACATTCAGCATGCTTGGATCCCCATTTCTCTGGTAGTTGTACAGTTCTGAACAGTACTCTGTCCACCTTTCCATTATTTCCTTTTCTTCTGTGAGACTTTTGCCATTTCTGTCTTGGATGGTTTTCACTTTGGCTTGTTTTTCTTTGGTAAGATCTTTCACCAGTTGGAATGCCTTCTTTGTGTTGTTGTTGGAGAGGCTATCTTCAATGTCTGCACATTGTTCAGCTATCCATCTTTGCTTTGCTCCCTTCATTTCCCTCCTGATTTCCTTGTTGATTTTCCTGTATTCTGTTCTGCTGTGTTTTTATCTTTCTCTAATTTCCTTCTTGTGTCATCCAGTATCTTGTTAGTGACCCATGGTTTAGACTTGTGGCGGCTTTTCCCCAGAATTTTGCTTGCTGGTTCCATCATCACTGTGTTAAAGTTATTTGTGGTGGTCTTCAGGTCTTCATCAAGGGGAGTATTGGTGCAAACTTCTCCCAAATTGCTGCCTGAAATTCTTCAGAGATGGCAGGGTCTTTCAGCTTTTCAAGGTCGAATCTCAGCCGGCTGTTTTTTGGCTTGTTGATTCTCCTCAAGCACACTCTGATATTCATCATGACAAGGTCATGGTCACTGCCCACATCTGCTACTGGAAATGTTCTGGTCTTTGGTCTGTTCACACCAGATTTGTGCCATCTTTGCACCAGCCCAAAGTGCATGACAATACATTTTCCAACATTGTATTTCATTTACCACTTTTTTTGCCCATTCTCCTAATCTGTTGAAGTCCTTCTGCAGCCTACCTGTTTCCTCAACACTACCTGACCCTCCACCAATCTTCATATAATCTGTAATCGTGGCAACAAAGCCATCTATTTCATCATCTAAATCATTGATATACAACATAAAAAGAACACTCCCAACACCGATCCCTGCAGAACACCACTAGTGACTGGCAGCCAACCAAAGAAGGATCCTTTTACTCCCACTCACTGCCTCCGACCAATCAGCCAAATGCTCTAAAGATTCTAGTAATTTTCCTGAAATACCATTGGCTCTTCACTTGGTAAGCAGCCTCATGTGTGGCACCTTGTCAAAGGCCTTCTGAAAATGCAAATATACAACATCCACTGCATCCTCTTTATCTATCATATTTGTAATCTCCTCAAAGAATTCCAACAGATTCATCAGGCAAGATTTTCCCTTCAGGAAACCATGCTGACTTTGTCCTATCTTGTCCTGTGTTACCAAGTACTCAATAACCTCATCCTTAATAATTGACTCTAACATCTTTCCAACCATTGAGGTCAGACTATCTGGTCTATAATTTCCTTTCTGCTGCCTTTCCCCTTTCTTAAAGAGTGGAGTGACATTTACAATTTTCCAGTTCTCTGGCACCATACCAGAGTCCAATGATTCTTGAAAGATCATTACTAATGTCTCAGAATTTCTACCTTTATCTCTTTCAGAACTCTAGGGTGCAGTTCATCTGGTCAGGGTGACTTGTGTACCCTTAGGCCTTTCAGCTTTTTGAGCACCTTCTCCCTTGTAATAGTAACTGTCATCACTTCTCTTCCCTCACTCCCTTCAACATCTGGCACACTGCTAGTGTATTCCATAGTGAAGACTGATGAAAAGTAGTCATTTAGTTCATCTGCCATCTCCTTGTCTCCCATTATTATTTCTCCGGTCTCATTTTCTAGTGTCCTAGATCCACTGTCATCTTTCTTTTATTTTAATATACTTGAACAAGCTTTTTCTATCCACTTTGATATTGTTTGTTAGCTTGCTTCCATACTGGATGTAAAAGATAACATTTAAATGCACTGTCTTTGTATTTTGTTGTTCAGAATAATCTAGTCTGCCTTTACAGCTTAATTCACGTTGTGAAATCAGATCTTGTTGCAGTCACCCAGTTTTAAATATTATGGAAGCAATAGTTTCAGTGATGCACTCACAGCATCCTATTACGGTGAAAGTGCAGATGTTGGTAAACATTTAAACGGCCTTCCTGACAGGTTGGGTGATAACGCTGATGAATTATACACAAATATACTTCACGTGAAGTAGGCACTGACACTATATTTTTTTTCTTTCTGGAATTACAGTACACGACTGTTTGCTTAAAGAGGTGCCTGACTACATATCAGCAACACGTGCAACATATTAATCACGTTTTCTGGATCTGAAAGTGGTTTGCTCGACATTATTTCGTTATTTCGTTATTTCATTATTTTATTATTTCGTTATTTCGTTATTTCATTATTTCGTTAAGTTTCCTGCGCAGAATAGGCCCAAGTTGAATTCCTTTACAGATTGCCTCAGATGTTGACAGCGCTCACTTATCCACAGTCACCTATCAACCCTCTTCCGGCTGTGGAATTATGCTTTGAAAAATAAGCTTCCATTGTGTAAGACATTGAGCTATTGCCACAAGCCTGTCGATTTCACTGAAACACATCTAAATAAGGATACTTCCAGATACTTCCAGCTTGGTTAGATGTTGGCTCGGGGCATGCCGGCGGTTTCGACGTTCTTTGTCTGTGTGTAATTGGGGCGGTTGGGGGGGAGGGCGCGGGGAGCTTGTTGGTGCCTCACTGGGACATTATCTGGAACCGCTCACGCTTCCTATCAAAATACCATACCTGATCGCCGGGTCATGTCAGTTTACCAATCTGATATTGTATGTTTAGCAACATTTACAACGGCTGAAGTTTATTGATCTCACTTTTATTTTAAAAAGAAAAAATGTTGCTGCTGAGGTGCCTGGTATTGCAGCTCTGAACTGCATCACCAATCTTAAATGATCTCCCACTCTCTTCCTCTGTTTCGGGCACTAATATACAGATGGCAATATTCCACGTCAATGCCCACTGGAATGTAGCGTTCTTCTATGCTGCAAGAAGTTGTCGAACGGCGAAGGTTATTTCAGATTTCCAATATCTGCGGGTTTAGAGTGCTTTTTGGAGACTATTTTACGATTGATTCTCTGTTAGTGCGTTGAGGGCGGCGTTCCATACAAGTGATGGCAGCAGCGAACTGAGCAGAAACCTGCCGTGCCGTCATCTTCCTCCGAGCAGAGAGGAAAACTTGGCAAATTAAGTCTCGACCGGCTCCCGCCGCCGCTGCCCGCGCTCGCTCACTCCCTCCCCCGGCCAGCTGCTTCTTGCGGCCGCTCGGACTGCGGTGTCAGGACCCTGTCCGCTAGCGTTCACTGGCCGCAATGAAGTGAGCCCGTCTCCACGAACCAATCGCTGCCAGTGGCGGGCGGGCTTTCCCGGCGCTTGTCTTCTATTTCACGTAGCGAGGGAAGTTTCAGCTATCACTGAGGAGACACTGGCTTATCTTTATTATCTCTCCGCGCTGGAAAGGATCGTATTTATCTTTCCCGTTACAGCAACAAGGCGAGAGATCCCCGCTGTGTATCCAACTCCCACGTGAATGACTCGCCTTGCGTTGAGCGACCCCCCTGGTCTCTGGACGCCTGCTGAATCTGCCAACCGGCACCATGTCATTTGTGAACGGCGATACCTGATCAGAGAAGGCTAGTTGCTCTCGCTGTCCCCATCTCTCCCTCTCCTAACCTGGCGAACTTTGCACCGCACCTCGGCTGCTGTGCCCCAGCCCCGGCCCTGAGCTCAGGAATTGAGGACCTGCCACTCGATCCAATGGGAGACAGCGAGAGAATTATTTCCCGTTTCCTGCTCTCTTCCGAGATGTGCTCGTAGACCCGGAGCCAGGATTGTTTTCATGTGTCACTCCGAACCGCTGGACAAACCGAGTGTATTTTATTTGGACCTTCGGAATGGCACAGTTCCTTTTGTATTTGAACTCCGCAATGCTGGTGCTGTTTAGCTGCGAATTCCGCCTGGTGACAGCAAGTAAGTAAGCAAGCTCTGATTAATTTTATATACAGCATATCTTATCTTTCAGGGGATTGTACGTTGTAACTTTAACCCTTCAGCATTCCCCGGGTGAACTCAAGTCAGGTTCAGTGACGGCAGTGGGCAGGTTGGCGATCCGCTCTAAGGGCTCCCGGTGAGGGTCGGAGTGCCGCGGCTGTTCGCTGCTCAGTGACTTGGAGCTCGGCTGAACGGCCTTTCCAGTTGGAGCTTCGTGGAAATGAACAAGGGGGGATAGTGGGATGTTTATAAAGTACAATGGCAGGGAGGAGGATATTAGAGGAGAAGGGATGTGGGCGCCTACCAAAGGATGCAGCAACCGGTGTTGGGTAGAATTACCAGCGAGTAAAGCAGCGTGGCGACTAGAGGGATATAGGTGGGAACGTTTGGCAGGTATGTTGATAACGGAGTGTAGAAGAAAGAAGAAGCGAGTGGGAGGTTGCAGCTAGGCTCGAAGGTGAGAGGTGAAACAGGGTTAGGAGAACCGAGACTTCACTAAAGGCAGACGAAAGTCGGCCATGAGGCAGTGAGGTGTAATATAACGGGAGCAACCGATGAAAGCAGAAAGCTGGGTGACGGTAGGGAGAGTGAGCGGGAGGGTTGGGGTGGAATCTAGCATCAGTTAGAAAGTGAGGGAGCAGGAAGACGCCGATGTCGATGAAGGAAGGATAAACGGAATGTTGAGGAGGAAAGGGTGAGAGGTAAACGGGAAGGAAGGAGCAAGTCGTTTTGCAAAGTCTGGGAACAAAGCGACCCGCCAAGATCGAGGGTCAAAGGGAGAAGTGGACAGCGAGCACAGAGAATTAAGGTCAATTTTCACGCTCTCGCCTCGCACAACCTGCCTGGAATACGGTAGAAGGGAGACATGCGATAAATATTTGATGAGGAACCGCTATGGTGTTCTATGCTCCTGTTCTAGTCATGGTGTCCAGTGCGATCAGTATTAACGCTTAGTGCAGAACCTGACCCATCAAAGCCACCGAAGCTGATAGTTGCGGCTGTCTTATTTATACTCTCCGCTTACTATATGGTTAACAACCAAATGAAATATATTTTAGTCGGTGTCTATTTAGAAGGGGGCGATGTCTGAATAAAAGTTTAATTTAGAGTAACTGAAAATTGTTCGTTTGAAATATAATTTTCACGCGCTGTTTGAAATGACTGTTGCTTCAGCCAAGTGGCTGCAAACTTGGAGCTTGGAGTTGCCCATTAGATAACAAAAGTTACGTATACTGTTTATAAAATAATGAACTAATTTAAATTCTCAGAATAAAATGCGACGCGCTTTACACATAAATTCGCCCACAATGTGAATTCCAGATCAGATTCTTGGGAAGAGTAATTTCATTCAGCGAGAGCGTGTGAGTTGAGCCCGCTCATCTCCTTCAAAGGCCGGTCAAGTTCATCCCAAGGACGCGAGAGGAGAGTGCCGGTAAAACCGCTCTCCCGTACAGTCAGTGTGCACTGACCATAAAAAGGGAGCAAAATGACCACCAGGGTGGTCATGGCATGACTAGGAATAATGAAAATTGATGTTTATACTGAATCTGAGGCCATCCCCAAAATTTTAAGAAGATAAATCGACCAATCATAATTTCAAAATTCTCCTGATATGTTGCGAGAAATATTTAAATACAGCATGACTCACGGATGTTAGGAAAATCATTAAAACAGTGCAACAACTCAGCAGGTGTGGAAATTCAGTATTCATTGTTGTTGTGACTGAGCACATGTGACGTGGGCCTTTATTTTGCACCCACATTATCTTAAAAAGCCAGACACGCCGTGGATAGAGTGCTCTTTTTGCTTTTTCATCTATTATTTATGCACGTCATAAGACCATAAGATATAGGAGTAGAATTAGGCTATTTGGCCCATCCAGTCTGCTCCACCATTTCATCATGGCTGATTTATTATTCTTCTCAGCCCCAATCTCCTGCCTTCTCCCTGTATCCCTTCATGCCTTGACCAATGAAGAATCTGTCAACCTCTGCCTTAAATATACATGCAGACTTGGCCTCCACAGCTGCCTGTGGCCACGAATTTCATTGACTCACCACTCTCTGGATAAAGAAATTCCTACTCATCTCTGTTCTTAAAGAATGCCCCTCTATTCTGAGGCCACGTCTCTGGTCTTAGACTCTCCCATCATAAGAAACACCCTTTTCACATCCATTCTATCAAGACCTTTCATCATTTGATACCTTTCAATTAGGTCACCCCTAATTCTTCTGAATTCTCATGAATACAGTCCCAGAGCCATCAAACGCTCTTCATATGACAAAACGGTTCAATCCTGGAATCATTTTCATGAACCTCCTTTGAACCCTTTCCATAACCAGGTTCTACAACTGATACTGCAATAACATGTTCATCTCCTGCTACCAAACAAGTTCATGATTGTACTTTCGAGTTTGGAAGTTGATTTAATCACCTAGATTTTTAAAATAACATCATTCATCATAATTTTAGGCAATGAATGGACGAGCTGAAAGGCCTTCATCTTTGCTGTAGTGCTCTAAGACTATGACATTTGACAGTAACATTTATTCAGACTGAGATTGCTAAAATATGTGGCAATTAACGCAAATTCAAACAAAGGTTAAATTGAGATGTACGTTCAGTTCAGCCACAAGGTTCTAACAAACATACCACTGGCAATGAAATTTAAGTTTCTTCAAGCCATTCAGAATATGTTGAAAAATCATTGTAAAATGTGGGAATTGTTGACAAAGCAGGCAATGGCTACTTTATTTGGTACACTTGTGTGCCTGCAAATATATAATCAATCACACGGCAGCTTAAAAGCATAAATGCATAAAAGCTTGCAGACACGGTCAAGAGGTTCAGTTGCTGTTCAGATCAAACATCAAAATAGGGGATAAATGTGATCTAAGTGACTTTGACCATGGAATGATTGTTAGTGCCAGGTTTGAGTATCTCCGAAATTGCTGATCTCCTGGGATTTTCACACACAACAGTCCCTGGAGTTTACAGAGAATGGTAGAAGAACAAAAAAAAACAAATCCAGCAGGTGACAATTCTATGGGTGAAATACCTTGTTAATGAGAGACGACAGATAAGAATGGCCAGGATGGTTCAAACTGACAGGAAGGTGACAGTAACTCAAATGACCACGTTACAACAGTGGTGTGCGGATCATCTCTGAATTCACAACACATCGAACTTCAGAGTTGATGGGTTACAGCAGAACACCACGAACATACACTCAGTGGTCACTTTAATAAAGTGGTCACTAAATGTATATCCTATCTTTAATTTTCCTTGAGACAGTGACTGAGAGAACTGTTTCCTTCAATTATTTCAACTATAAGATGATAAGAGACATTGATTGTGTGGATAGACAGAGGCTGTTTCGCAGAGCTGAAATGGCTAACACGAGAGGGCACAGTTCTAAGGTGCTTGGAGGCAGGTACAGAGGAGACATCAGGGGCAAGTTTTTTACACAGAGAGTAGTGAGTGCATGGAATGGGCTGCCAGCGGTGGCGGTGGAGGCAGATATGGTAGGGTCTTTTAAGGGACCCCTGCATAGATACATAGCACTTAGAAAAATAGAGGGCTATGCGTAACCCAAGGAAACTTCTAAAGTAAGTACATGTTCAGCATAGCATCTGGGCCAAAGGGCCTGTATTGTGCTGTAGGTTTTCTATGTTTCTCTGTGATAAAATAGTCCCACAGATGTAGTTAGTGCAGAGTTTTAAAGTCTGGGTGTCTTTAACTTGGAGGTAACTTCAGGTAGTGATGTTCACCAATGTTAGTTTCCCTACATGTTGTGGAGCTCAGGAATCTGGGAGGTAATGACAGTGACAATTACAATGAACCCATGCCATGTGGACTGCCTCTGGTCAGCGATCCACAAAGCAGTCACAGTACACTAATAGTGAAAAGCTTGGATGTTAGGGTGGTGGGTAGGCTTCTTTTCTGGTATCGAGTGTTTGAGCCTTGTGGATTGTGGAAAGCTTTAGGAATAAGTATGGAATAATTCAGTGTGGAATATAAAGCCTGTGACCTGCTCTTATGGCTGCAGCATGTACGTGACAATACATTAAGTCTCTAGTCAGTGCTAAGTCCCAGAGTACTGATGTTAGGAGGTCTTCTGTTAGAAATGTCACTCAGCGTCATTGTTTAGCAAGTGTTTGGCATGAATATTTGTGGCCAATTATCACTCAAAGCCTGAATATTGACCTACTCTTGTTGCAGCAGAAATAAACTGCATTATGTTCCAAGGAATTGCAGATGGATCAGAATACACTGCAATTGTCAACAAACATGTCCCCTTCTGACATGATGTTGGAGGTTAAGCAGCTGAAGATGCCCGCTGATTGAATCTATTGTGGATCTTACTGCTCCAGTTATTTGATTAATCCATTTGCCATCAGTTTCCAACTAGATGTGGCAACGACCCAAAGCATTGATCTAAATAATTGTTTGCCCATGAGTTGATAAAATATGAGTATGAGTTCATAAAATATGACCTTGTTTCATTATTATGCCCATGTGCTGTTGGCGTGCACTGGTACACTTCTTGTTGAATTAGGGTTAATCCTCTGGCAATGTTAATAGCAGACAGATGTTTGCTAAACCATAGTGTTACAGATTTGTGAGAAGTGCAACTCTAGTGCTGATAATGGCCTCCAGCACCTCAGGGATGTCCAGATTTGAACCACACAGTATCTGTCTTATTTTCCAGTATGGTTGCAGCACACAACTTGATGAATGAGATTTCAGTGTGAAAGTGGAACTTTGTCTTCATGGGAACTGTGCAGAGGGTCTGTCCTACAAAACAGACCTACAAATTCATCTGTGATAGGTATGTTGGTGAAGGCAAAGTTAGTTGATTCTCTTGCTGGTTCCATCACCACTGTATGGAAATCTTGTAATGGCAGCTCTGTATTTGAGGACTCGGCCATCTTGTCTGGTAATGGTGCAACAGTGCGGTCACAAATTCCGTTCCCAGGTAGCACACAAGGACTTCTAACGAGGAAAAGACATCGGTTGTCAATTGAGGGTAGAGGGGTTTCCAGGAGGAGATTTCCAGACCCAGTTTTGATCTGATACAATAGGATTTTATGAGGTCCAGAGTTGATGTTGAGGATTTCCAAGCTCTCGCCCCATAGCCCGGTACCACTTCCATCCTTGTTAACTAAATATTACTGCGCTTCAAATTCTGGTCTTGGCTTTCTGCTGACGGGACATCCAGGGGTTGGAGAATTCACGGATATTGACTGCTTCCTACGATGCTGAGAACTACAACGCCAGGCTGTTGATGGACTTCTTCGGGTAGCTCTCCCACTTCAGGCACAAGCCGCGGATGCTCCATAAGTCAATTGTAGAGGACTGATTAGTTGAACCTTGGTCTTTGCTGTGTCCAGAGGTTGAATCGATATTACCATTGGGGTTTATGCTTATTTGTAGCAGTTTGATACAACTTAGAAATTTATTGTGCTATTTCAGAGGACAGCTATGAGTAATTTAATAAAATAGTGCATTTATCTAGCTCAGTAAACCGGCTGTTCCTAAAAGCGCAGTAGTACGGCCCACTCTCGGTTGCGGCGTCGTGTTTTCATGTAAACAGTAACTTTCACCCGCTGAGCGGTATGTATGCAGAGAATATTATATGAAAGTACACTTCTTTTCTTTATTAACGCGGAAGATCTAATCAAACTGGAACTCAATTAAAAGTAGCAGGCTAGTTCCCCCCCCCCCCAGTTTTGCCATGTTTAATTAAGCAACATGCACTTTTTTCCCCTACCATCTCCGCTAATAAAATACCACATATCAAATTTAGGCACTGTAATTCCAAAATCTTCTTGACACATCTCTGAAATTAGTCAATCTAGATAGAGAAAGCAGCCACAGTCAAATTTTACAGATATTGTAAGGACACAGACTATCTCTGGGTACGTATGTCTCTAATATAACCACACATAGAGGAAAGATCGCGTCAGTAAAATTTTTACTCCAATTTGTAATAACGTGCTCACAAACTGAAGTTATGACAATCACGGCCCCAGAATTAATCTACAAAGGGGTTTCGTCAAATTAGGATGAATTCCTCACCTTGGGCCACCTAGTTTAACTACTCCACTAAACTCCGTTCCCCCTCCCCCCAGTAATACCGTAAACACCAAGCACGAGCCCTAAATAACGTTGTCAGTTAAAGATAGGGTGTAGTGAAATATGAAGTAAATTTAACGCTTACTTCAAGACCAGAAAGCAACAACTCAATTAATTTCATCAACTTTTCCTCACGAGTATGCATTTTCACCGAGCTTTATTGAAGCGGTGACTTCGCGACTATTTTTCGGCTACCCGTGTGAGTGCACGAGACGTGTTTCCGCAGCGGTCTGAGATTGATCCTGTACTAAATTCAGGTCCATACAAGCCAAAAATTAATTGATATTTGTTCATGAGGGCACTCTTCCGTACAGGAACCGTGCAGTAAAAATGATTATTGACTCCACACGAACGCATAAGTTCTCGTCTTCTTATTACCACAAAATACTTCCGATCAGAGTGGACCCCGTCTCTCTGTTCATCGTTATAATGCGCTTTCCGTCTTAAAACCGACGACGGGACTTATTTAGCCACTAATATTCTTCCGGCCAGTTACAGGTTGGGTTCAAAGGCAAAACAAAACTGGAAATTCGAAATAGAAACAAAAATATTAGAAACATTTTATATATATATATAATACTGATCACTGACCTGTAACGTTGCCGCCCAAACCGTTGTGTATCGCCCGCATTTTCTGTGGTAAGTGTGCACAGGTGAGAGTTGAAACGTCAGAGATTAAATCAAATCAGGAAGAGTTGAAGGAGTTTCGGATTTGGCTGCGGATTGTTGTGAATGCAGGGCGCTGTACTTATTCCTGAATATAGAAAAAATGCCCCACAGGCTTTGCACGCGCATTGGGCATCAGCGAAGCCTTGGTCTTCGGATATGAGAAAGGGGAATCCTGCTTCCGGTCCTGCTGAGCAGGTTCTGTGGGTTCACATCCTAGCGGGGTCATTGGGTACTCCGGGTGATCATGCAACATTTAGTTAAAGGAGAGCCTGCCGTAGTTCGCATGATACACAGTCCGGCTTGTATAATCCGAAACCCGAACGCAATGGTGGTGGGTCGTGCATGGAGCTTCTTCCGAGTATGAAGCCACGCTTGGGGTTTCCAAAAGCCATGGGACTGTCCAGGATGCTTTATGGGGCGGTTCTGGTTCTGAATTTATGTAAGAATGTTTCCACAAGACCTACGGGCCTAATCAGGCTATTTGACCCATCGAGTCTGCCCCGACATTCTATCATGAGCATTTATTCGCCACCAGTGTTAAATGCAGCACAACGTCTCTGGAGGAACTCAGCGGGACAGCAGCGTCTAGTATAGTCGAGGTTTTGGGCCTAGACACTTCATCAAGACTGGAGGAAAAAAAGATGAGGAGTCAGACTTAGAAGGTGGGGGAGGGGAGGAAGAAACACAAGATGATTAGTGTGAAGTCTCTAAATACATATTGGAAATGTTTTAAACTATTTTAAAGAAAAAAAGCCAGTATTAGAGATTATAATACTGTCCCACATCCATTAGCAAGATGAAAGAGACTGCATATACTGGAATCTAGAATAAAAAAAGGACATTGATAGAGCTCAGAGGATCAAGAAAATCTGCAGAGGGAAAAGGAGAAAGGAGGCTTTAAAGGTCGAGACCCTGCATCAAGGGTCAAATGGTCTTTGATCATCAACTCTTTATATCTAGAAATAAGTTGATATGGCCTATTTTACATAAACAGTAGTGATAAGGTCGACAGGGTTGAACGCTTCAAGTTCCTAGGAGTGAGCAGAACCTGTTTCTAGGAATGAACATCAGGTTCCTAAGAATGAACATCAACCCAACCACGTGGACAGCATGGCCAAGAAAATTCACTAACACCTCTACATCATCTGATAGAGTAAGACAGGCTTCAAAAATGGCCCTTCATTTCTTCAGGCTTTATCAAGGTGAAAAGATCTACTGCACATCTAAGATACCCCTCCCACTCTCCAACATGGAATTAGTAAAGATTATTCCTCCAGGGCAGTTTGCTTCCTGTGCTGTCTCTGTATAGTGCATTGTAATGCATTGTCATTTATAACATTCATATTCTAAGCATTTTAAAATCTAGGTCATATACTAGTCCTGTGAGTTTATCATAAATTATGAAATCATTGTAAGAAAGGAAATTTTTGTAAAAGTAAGTTGCACAAAAATATAGAAGACTCAACCAACATTCACCAATGCTTCACCAATGTCCTTACAAGAGATTTGGAGAGATAAGTAGTAGCTGCTGGAAATCTGAACTATAAACACTGTTTATTAAACAGCTTTGCTTGGAATAAAGTATTAGTAATCACATCAAATGCCTTCCTTTCCAGTTTACAATGCTCTTGGAAGTTTCCTCCAAAACACTTTATACATTCAATAAAAGCTCTTTTTATTTTTCTTCCCTGCTGCAGCTAACTTGGGGTCTTTGTTACTTTCTAATTTAGTGAAGCTTCTTAATATTGAAAGGCTGACAAAAGCAGGGTATTTTTCTGAGTATGGGTGAGGTGAATGCAAATCTATTTACATACTGGAGTAGTGTTTATCTGAAGAGTCACACACATTAAAATTGGTGGCATTTTTACATTGAAATGATTTCACTCCAAAATTAAGTTTTCATATTTCAATTTTATTATGTATATCCAACCCAAAGCTGGAAAAAAGGATACACCTACAGTTTAGAAGAAATTGGGAATTGTAATGTGAAAATTGAATTGACTTGACACGGTAGATTGTACTTTTTCACTTTGTATTGTTGCTTGCAAGATTTTGTTTTAAAGTTGGAACATTCAGATTATTATCTCATTTATGCCAAAACTTTGTGTGGTTTACAGTTTTAGTAGAAATTATTTTGTTCATGTCAAATTATTTAAATAACATCTAATTTCTTAGTTTGCTTAATTAACGTAGAGGCCATTATGTTCGTGAAGGAAGATAAACAAATGAGATTTAATAGTTGCTGTTTTATCACAACTAGATTCACACAACTTATTTTCTGAATATTAGGTAATTAAAATGTATAACACCTGAAGAGCCAATTCAAACATCAATCTGTTGATGTTTGAGGTGGGAATGTCATTGTCAGCTCTGAGAAATACATGGCATAATTCTTTTCATTGAAGATGCTGATGTGTGTACCAACTAAAAAATGCATTGCAGCAATTTGCAAACCTTCAAAGTGTGGGTAGTAGCAGCTTGGAAGATGTCCTATCACCAAGCTCCTTTTCAAATCACACATCAGTAATTTGAAGATGTGACACCATCCCTTCATCATCTTTGTGACTACGCTCTAGAATCAACTTCCCAACAAAGCTGTGGGAACACCCTTAATGCCATCACCAGAAGAGGAGAAATGCAGCTCACCACCACATTGCAGAGTTGATTAGGGATGCCCGTCTCTCCAATGATGCCAACCCCTGTGAGTGAATTAAATGTGGTTCAAATCAATCTAATTCATTATTTATGAAGTTACATGCAGGGTAATTTGTTTCAATATAATTAACATCATTGGATTGCAAGCCTGTAAACAAATGAGAGAAAAGATTTAGACACTTGAAAATATGTCCTTTTTGTTATGCTGTAAAATTTTAAGTAGATTTCATAAAGATCACTTCAGGTACAGATAGCTAAAATAATCATAAAAGAAAGATTATATGTACAGTACATAAAAGTGTATATAAATTACATTGTTTATAAGTTCAGTGGGTTGATTTGTAATGGCAAGTAGGGCAGTTGAAGGGTCTCAGCCCAAAATGTCTTTATTGCTTTCCGTAGGTGTTGCCTGACTTGGCTGGGTTCCTCCAGCATTCTGTGTGTGTTACTCTGCATTGCCAGCATTTGCAAAATCTCTTAAGTAGAACAGTGATAATTAATAAAGGATATCAGCAGAAAAATATTTAAATGCTATTTTCTTGCAAAAGAATCTGACATTTAGTTCTAGGCCCGAGGAGGCATTTTTACCTCTTTTCAGACTAGTAACACTCACTAAAGTTTTAGAGTTCATTTTTTCCCATGATGGATGCTTCAGGTTCTATGTAAAGCAGAAGTAATTTTCCTTCCTCCATTTACCTCAACAAGAAATTTCAAGCCAATAAAATGCTTTTAAAGGAGGGTGAAGCAAGAGAAATGGTGTTATATTAATAAAAGACAGCGTTAGAAATCTGTGTTCCATGATACTATGTATGTGATATATACAACACTGAACATGTATTGCTTTGATAGAGGACAGAGATTGATGATGTCTGATGCAGATAGTTTCTGCTGTTTGTATTCGAAAACAAAGCATCAGAAATGCTTCAAATGCAATACATAAGATAATAAAATATTCGTGATAAGGATAAGTTAGTGCTGGATCTCCCTGTTCTCTCTAATTTTCAAGCAATTTGGCTCAGATACGTTTTGTGCACACCTGTCTCTATTTTGTGTGGCATCTGCATTATGACAAGCAAGTACATTAAGATTGAGTTGTGGAAGCTGAACAAACAGGTTTCACTCGCGCTGTGTTGCACATTGGCTAGCATTGCAAACAGATGAAGACTGCAAGAGCATTCCAGAGAAGAAAAAAGCTTTACTTGTCCCAAATTGGATTATTTAGCTATCTCCAAAATGTGGTGTTACATGCAAAAATATGGATGCATCCAAAAATATTGCATCCAAGTGCTGTTCCATGAATCTGTGTGTCCCTTGATGCACTAAATGGGCTTTAAGCCACAAGTTTGTTACATACCTGTAAACGATGCTAGTTATACCATAACATCCTTGGCTTCAAAATTTATAGGTTTCAGATGTAAATCCTGAGGTGTTACACTATGTCCTTATCTGTCTTTTAAAATTAACTGTAAAAGGTCCCATGGTATTTTCTCATAGGCAAATATAGTTCCTCAAGTGATACTAAAATGCATATCTATTCATTTCATTTGAGGTTGTATGATCATGTTTATATAACAAAAAACATTCCAGGAAGAATCTATTAGATATGAAGCACTTTGAGGTGTTCTTGATGTAATAAGTACCATGAAAAAATAATTTCTTTCTTTATCATCAAGGCTAATTATAATGTGAGGAAAATAAAAGGTCCAGAAGATTAAGTAACTTTCAACAACCTGTTAACAATTCAAAGTACATTTATTATTCATCATTGATGCTGTCCTCACCCACATCTCCTTCATTTCCCGAACATTCGCGCTCACCCCATCTTCCCACCACCATAACAGTGATAGAGTTCCTCTTCTCCTTACCTTCCACCCAATGGGCCTCCACATCCAACATATCATTCTCCACAATTTCCGCCATATCCAAAGGGATCGTACCACCACACTCATCTTTAACTCTCCCCCCACCTCACCGCTTTCTGTAATCATATTGCTCCCTCTATGGTTACATTGTCCACTCATTCCTTTCCACTAATCTCCTTCCTGGCAGTTATCCTTGCAAGCAACCTGCCCATTCACCTCCATTCAGGGCCCCAAACAGTCCTTCCAGGGGAGCCAATACTTCACCTGCCAATCTGCTGGGGTCATCTCTTGCGTCCGGTGTTCTTGATGCAGCTTCCTCTACATTAGTGAGACCTCCTCTACACGACCCATCATAAGTTGGGGCACAGCTTTGTCGAGCACCTCCGCTCCATCCACCAAAAGCAGAACTTGCTGATGGCCAAGCATTTTAATTCCCATTCCCATTCCTACGCATTAGTGTAGGGCCTCCCCTTGTGCCACAATGAGAACACCCTCAGGGTGGAGGAGCAGCACCTTATATTCAGTCTGAGAAGCCTCCAACTTGATAGCATGAATATCGATTTCTCCTACCGGTAAAAAAATGTTTCCCTCCCCTCCCCTCTTCCATTCCTCACCCTGGACTATTACCTCCCCTGAGTGCCTCTCCTTCCCTTTCTCCTATGGTCCAATCTGCTCTGCTATCAGATTCCTTCCTCTCCAGCCCTTTACCTTTCTGACCCACCTGCCTTCGCCAATCACCTTCTAGCTAGCCTCCTTCCCCTCCCCCCACCTCTTTAATTCGGCGTCTTCCCGCTTTCTTTCCAGTCCTGAAGAAGGCTCTCAGCCTGAAAGGTCAACAGTTTATTCATTCCATAGATGCTGCCTGAACTGCTGAGTTCCTCCAGCATTTGTGTGCGTTGCTTTATTATGAGAGTATGTGTACAGTATACAACCAATTCGTCCTCCCACAGGCAGCCACGAAACATGGAAACACCATGGAATCCATTCAAAGAAAACATCAAACACCCAAAGCGCGAGTCACGCAAACAACAACATGCGAGTGAATAACACACAGGATATTCCACATTAAAATGCAGAGTCCTCAGAAAGGTCTAGGAATGTTCAGTTCAGTTCGCCTTGGCACTGTGTCATTCCTTTACTGCAGACTGCAGAGCGAGTCCGCACCAAAGCGCCCTGATCAATTTGTACAAAATAACAGTAAAAAAGAGCAACCAGAAACCGGAAATTGTAGTGGTTAGCACAATTCTTTACAGTACATGTTCAATTTCTGCCACTGCGTGTAAGGAGTTTGTAAGTTCTCCCCGTGACCGTGTGGATTTCCTTCATGTGCTCTGGTTTCCTCCCACAGTCCAAAGATGTACCGGTTGATAGGTTAATTGGTCATTGTAAATTGTCCCATGGTTAGGCTAGGGTTAAATCAGGGGGTTACTGGGCAGCGTGGCTCAAAGGGCCAGAAGGGCCTACTCCACACTGTATCTCAATAAAAAATAAAATAAAAATGAATGTGTGTAACGTGAGCATCAGAGTTCTTTTCAAAAACAAAAGTTCACAGCTACGAGCCATGCTGACCAAACCTTGCCCATGACCCAAGATTCCGGCACCTTCCTCCAGCAGCTGTGAGAGAGAGGGGGTCCTGCCGAAGGGCCTTGGCCCAAAACGCCGACTGTACTTTTCTTCATAGATGCTGCCTGGCCTGTTGAGTTCCTCCAGCATTTTGTGTGTGCTGCAGGGAGAGGGAGCGAACGACACTGAACACCTTCTCCCCTTCTGCTCTCATCCTCATCAGTTTCAATCTTGGTCGACACTTTTATCGGTGAGGAATAATGGAGCCGATCATGGGTTTGCACGCCGCCATCAGGCTGCACACTACATTCTCTACCTCGCAGAATACCCCTGGGAACAGCGCAAGTACTGAATTGCTCAGTCGCCCCAAAAACACATTGCAAGAATATAAATCACAGGCTCCAATCACACATAGTTTAGTAGCATACTTAAAGTAAGAAGGAGAGGAAGAAATTGTTTTGTGAATGGTCTGCAGAACAAATAAGCTCTTATTGGGCTTCAAGCTAAGTACAGGTATCAATTCGATTGATTTCGTTTACAAACTCTGCCATCTTCTTCAGGGATGATGCCTGGGCAGGTCTAGTCGAGTGATATTTATACTCCTGTTGTCTGTCCGTACTGACTGGTTAGTCCTCATCTAGTCAGGGTTTGCTTTCCCACCTCGTTTATAAGCAAATTTTAGTTCTTACTTAGAGCGAGACCTTTGTCTTTGTTCAGATTCTTTTCCTCTAGTTTTATTTCAATGAGTTCCTTCACCATGTGATCCTAAAAGCCATTGGCGTGGCGCAGTAGTTTTGTACCATGAAACTCAATCCTATGGCCATTGTAAATTTAATGTTCTGCTACCACCAATTTCTCCAGGTAACCCAAACAGATACACCTCCTGTGTTTCTTGATGCGGGCTTCCACTGCACATCCGTCTGGCCGATATATGCTCCTCCACATTCACAGGGATTCCTGTAAACGCCAGCCTACTTGAGTCCCAGGTCATCCTTGACCCACGTAAGCTGTGACTTGAACTTCCTTACGGATTTGTGGATGGTATTAATCCAGTATTTCTTTAAGATCATGGCAATCCTTCCAGAAACTATGGAAATACAGGGAAGACAGACAGTATAGATACGTTCCTCCTCATTGTTAGACTTCCTGGTATTTTTGTCAGCCCTTTTAAAGGCCCAATTGATTTCTTTCACCTTGTAGCCATTCTGTAGGAAAGTCATGTATAATCATCTTATTTCCTCGGGGAGACTTTCGGGGTCAAAAATAGCTTTTGCATGGTTGATCAAAGTAGAAAGAACTGTTCTACATTGGGAGGCGTGATGGTGGCTGATATAGTTGAGGTATAAGTCCGTGTAAGTGAGCTTCTGGTAGATGCCATGTCCGAGGCAACTGTACAGTTTCCCCCGTATTAGAATGTCCAGGAACGGGAGGCAGCTAATCTTCTCCATCTCCATTGTAAATTAAATGTTTGGATGTATATTGTTCAGATGGTTGTGGAACTGTTGGAGTTCCTGGAGTCTATGAGGACACACTATGAAGGTGTCATTGACGTATTTGAAGAAGCATTTGGGGTGTAAGGGCGATCAACTCAGTGCCCTCTCCTCAAAGTCTTCCATGTAGAAATTTTCAATAGCCGGTGACAAGGGTGATGCCATGGCCACTCTGTTTGTTTGTCCATAGTGGTAGCCTCGGACACGGTGGATACATTTGCACCTCAAGTTTCAATATAAACACGAGAGTCTTGAGCAACAAACACAAAATGCTGGAGGAACTCAGCAGGTTAGACTGCATAAGCAGTCGATGTTTTGGGCCAAGATCCTTTATGAGAACTGGAAGGAAAAGGGGCAGAAGCCAGAATAAGAATGAATGGGGAAGGAGTACAATCTGGCAGGTGATAGGTGAAACCAAGTGAGGGGGAAGGTGGGTGGATGGGGGCGGAGATGAAGTAAGAAGATGAGAGGATATAGATAGAGGAGGTGAAAGTCTGAAGAAGAAGGAGTCCAATAGGGGAGAACAGTGGACCATTGAAGAAAGGGAAGGATAAGAGGGTATTGACAGGTGAGGAGAAGAGAAGGGGTGAGAAGGAAACCAGAATGGGGAATGGAAACGGGGGGGGGGGGGAGAAATTACCAGAATTTACATAAATACTGAATATGAGGTGATGCCACCTCAAGCTGAATTTGGCCTATTCATAGCATTAGGGGAGGTCACGGACATACCTGTCAGTATGGGAATGAGAAGTTGAATTAGCCACTGGAAGATCCTGCCTTTTGCAGCAGCCAGAATGAAGGTTCTCATCAAAATGGTCTCCTAATCTGCCAGCGTTGGCCCAGAACATTGACAGTTCATTCTGCCATCATCGATGCTGCCTGACCTGATGATTTCCTCCAGCATTTTGTGTGTGGCACTCATGTTTAAGTAGAACTGCTGCCGATAGTGATAGGCACTTCTGCAGTCCACCTTGAATCACGGTTGAACTCCTCATTGACAGGAGTAGTAGAGTGAGGGGTGTGCCACGCCTTGAGTTTGCTGATTGTGGTAGGGTACATATCTTTTGCTTCTAATGGTCTACAGTGCTGCATGATGTCCTGATCTAAGCTGGCAGGTCTATCCCATTGGTATTGTTATAGTGCTGCACTACAAGGTAGGACAAGTGTGTGTGAAACTTGATATTATCTACACAACGTTAGTGTCCTATTGTCTTTTAGCAGGGCTTTTGTGGATAGATCCATGAGCCTCAGGTAGATTGGTGGGGATGAGATCTTAAAAGTTTACCTCTCATGTTGATTCACTCACCAATAGCCACTGACCTAGCGTAGCAGCTCTGTGCTTTGGGATTTGATTACTGTTTGTGTTATTAAGTCACTCTTTATGATGGACACTGATGGCTTCCACATTCTGTGCCTATGCTATTTTCAGCACTTCTTCCAAGGAGGAATACTGATTGATTGGGTGAAGGCGAGTCATAGGTAGTAATAAGGAGGAGGTTTCCTTGCCCATGCATGCCTGATTCCTTGGGCTACCCTACTCTATTCTATGCACACTCTACCTTGATACTTGAACAGGACTATCCCAGTGAATGTGATGGAATGGTCTGACATGTTATCAGCAAGATAGAGATCTCTGAGTACAACTGTCAGGAGGTTGTCCTTCGGACAGGTTTCTCAATTTAGAAACAGAACACACATGTTTGTAAGGAGGACTTTACAAACTGCATAAGATTGTGGACGATTTTTCAATGTCCAAATTCAGTGCCTTGGTTGATGCTGGGTGACGAAACTGATCTTGTTCTCTGTTTTAAAATGGTGACTGAGTGGATTGCTGGTCCGTTTATGAATCCTCCACGTGTAGAATTGGTGTTGTGCATAGTCTAGGCCAGACCAGGTAGGGACAATACATTTCTTCCAACTACATGCATTAGTTATGAGATGGAACGCTAATGAATGACAATTCTTCAAAATTCAAGATTATCAACAGAATCTGTTGGATTTGAACTCATGTCCCTGGATTATTTGAATTGCTTTTTATCCAGATTCATTTATTTATTTATCTGTTTGTTATTTGCATTAACAGCCTACAGAAATTAAGGATGTAAGGGGGTTTACTTTCCAAACTTTAAAGCCAGTTGAAATCATACTTGTACTGTACAAGAAAAATAGTTGGTCTGTTTTAAGAGATACCTTTGTTATGGATTATTTGAACTCCCCTTTGTTTTTGCCTTGTTATGTCTTTCTTTGAACTATGCCCCTTGAAGGAATGAACTTCCAGCTGGCTGAATATTACACCTCCTACACACACACACACACACACACCATCAATATCTCTCCTGTTTTTCTTCCTTCATTTCACATTGAATCACAGGGTATTCAACCCAAAACATTAACACCACTTCACTTTACATTATGCTAAGATTATTCCAGTTTGCTGACATAAAATGCTTATTTTAGTTTTCAGTAAATGCCATATCCTTACCTAAGACAACTTGGTAAAGATTTATTTTAATCAAAGCGGATATAAAAAGAGCTTGCTTTCCTGTTGTCTCATTGTTTGACTGCACATACACTGCTGTAAGGAAACAACTGCGAACAGATGAGGCCAAGCCTGGCGGTGGTTCATCTTTTCCAGATTCAGCAAGCTGCTTAGAAGTAAAGGATTTCTGTAACAATAACCGTGCTGGTTGGAAGGTCTACCACATGGTTATTTTAATTAACATTTAGATGTGAGCTGAATTTACTTTTAGCCAGGTAATGATCTGCATATTGAGTTGAGGCATTATTGAACCTGATCTTCAGCCATCAACGTATGGCCATTAAAATTAATGAATCACTGAATATTAATGAAGCAACATTGAATATATCCTTGTACAAAACAATATGTAGTGCATGTCAGTGCTTAAGTTGTGAAGAATAGACAAAGAAATATGAGTGAATGAGATATTTGAATTTTATAGGAAACCATTGGAAGGCAAACATTTGAATGAGTTTCTGCTGAGTCTGATCTTGGCGGAGTTCTAACATACGGACTCTCAGTGCATTCGTCTCTAATACTTGTCCCTTAATTGCTTGAGTGCTTTATACATTAAAATGAACACGTTATCCTTTACTAAAGTATTTGAGCAAGGAGCTTTCGGCAAACAATGTTATTTTTCTGATTTTAAAAGCTTTGGCTGGGGACTGCCTTTAATAATTTTGTACAGTGCAGTTTACTTCGAAAGATACAGAGTCCATCCAAAAACCCATCATAACTCTTTTACTGTTAAGATATTGTCAATTGTTTAAACTTACTTACTTCCCATTATGCCGCTGGCATTTAGGTCAGCAATGAAGGCCTCCAACTCTGGTGGTGTTCAGGGCTTTCTTCATTGTGTCAGTAATTTCCTCTCAGTTTTCACTACTCTCAGTCATGCAAGTCCCGGGTGGAAACTCAGGAATACTGTCAGACTCAGCTGTAGAAGGAGTCTTAATTGCTATTTCCATAACAATTTTGTTTTACCAGTCTGGGTTATTAGTGCCAAGCTGAACCCATCAAATTGGTGGGCCTGTGGACCACTCAAAATCTGGCTTCTACCCTTTGACCTGTTTGCCATGGGTGACCCTACCAAGAGCCAAAGCACGAAGCCCTGACTCCAGCCAACCCAGCTCTCCAAGTCACTGAGGGGCACAAGCCTCCAAAGCCATGACAGGGCTGCAGTCCTCTTGGAGGCAATTGTTTAAAATTGTGGATATTTTTGGAATGGTATTATGCTTTGTGCATGTGTGTGTGCACATGCATGTTATATGGGGGTGGAGAACATTAAAATTCCAGCTCAAGTCATGGGTTTACCTGAATCTAAAGGGCTGATCTAGATGGTAGGTAGTCTGGCAGTAACCAGTTGTATACATACGAAGGATTCCCCTCTCTCCTGTTAAGATGACAATCTTCCTCTTCAACCTTCTAGGAACTTTAAGACCTAGACTATTATAGAAAATAACCACAATAAAAACAAAGAACCTAAATATTTGTTGCCAAAATGATGACTTAATATTATAAGACTGACCTTTAGGAAAGTTAAGGGCACATGTGATTCATATAAATCCAGATTATTTTTTGAACTCTGTGAATATGTACAGTTCTTATTAATATGACCCTGTGAGAACCTGAAGACTAGTTTTGCTACCCCAATTAAGCAAACAGAAGGCTTCGATTAGAGGCAGAGATCAATAAGAAACCCACATACAGCTTGACAAAAGCTGTGAGGGAAAGAATGCAACTCTTGGCCAGCTAGAAGTCACAGTGACTCCATCATCATCTGCGACTATCAGTGCGTGAACCAGTTGATTCCATCTGCTTGACATTATTCTGGTGTAGCTACTGCACTGAAAGTGAACCGGTCTTTCCAGCTCAAGAGAGGAATGCTGACAATGTTAATTGAGCATTGCTTTTCACTAACTTAACAGTCAGCACTTCCCAGCTCTGTCAGTGGAAGTATTTGCTGATCTGGAATTGGCCTTATTGCCATTAACACTCTTAATTAAAGTCATCACTAACTAAATATATTTCTGTCTGCATGCATGAAGTTTAACACAATATTAGATGGCAGCAGTTTGTCCAAGAAGTATGGGGGGGGGGGGGAGACACATAGTTCTTGCACTGGCTCCTCCTGCCATTTGCTGGCAGATAAATAAAGACCATGACTTTCTTTCAAGTCTTGTGGGCCACTGTAACATGAGAATTTTGTTAGCTGGGGAAATCTGTTAAGCATTCTGCCAAGTACAGTAGCATGCTAGTTACTCACATCAGTGGTTTGACCTTAATTTAGGGGCGGTGGTCCAACAGTTTGGCTTATAGCATATAAGCAGAAGGTCATATTTCAATGTGCTGTCAGGAGCCCCTGGTTGCCATCTGGATCTGCCTTCTTTTAAATGGAAGATTTTGACATTCCCAGTGTAAAAATTTGGGGAAAAAATTGAACTTTTTAGCTCACGAGAAGGATGCCTGGAATATGACTTTATACTGGACTATAGGATTGTTAGCAACATTGGAGATAGCTTACTTTAACAGTCTTCTGGTGTGGGAGTTCCTCCGCATCAAGGATGACATTAATCAGCCTGGAGGATTTTTAGATGATAGAGGTGTCTGATTCTGGACAGCACATTCTCCTGTGGTGGAGGCATGTTGGGGTTTGTGAAAGTGGGATTTGCAGACCCAGTTATGATTACCCTCTCTTTCATCTGCCACCATTGGATTTTGCTCAATACCTCTTGATTAAATGGTGTAACAGAAGCCCCACATAGATATGTGTATATCACATGTCCATGTCTCCATCACTGTTAAAGGCAGGTTGTGGAATCTTTGAGCTTGTTTTGATTACCTTTCCTGTAGTGCACTGCCGGCAATGTTCTCCTCATGGTCAGCTCATTTCTGACTTGTACGTCTACTCATTGAATGACCTTCTCCATTGCTGGACTTAGCAGTGAGCCGTGTGATGTAGCACGTTGTGTCGAACCCTCAGATTTTAGGGCAGCCATGACTAGTCGATAAAGTCATAGAACACTACATCACAGGAACAGGCCTATCTAAGTCATGACCCCGCTGCTGCACTTCCTCACATCTACATATGCTGTGTCCGTCTCCCGAGTAAATACAGATGCAAAAGGCTTCCCCATCTCCTTCGGTTTCACACATAGATTACCAATCTGATCTTCCGGGGACCAATTTTGTCAGTTGCTATCCTTTTGCTCTTAATATATCTGTAGAAGCCCTTGGGATTCTCCCTCACTTTATCTGCCAGAGCAATCATATGTCTTCCTTCAGCCCTCCTGATTTCATGTTTAAGTGTTTTCTTACATTTCTTATATTCCTCAAGTACCTCATTGTTCCTGCCTGTCTAAACCTACTATGCATTTCCTTCTTTTTCTGAATATCTCTCGAAAACCAAGGTTCCCTAAGCCTGTTAACCTTGCCTTTTATTCTGACAGGAACATAAAAAACTCTGTACATTCAACATTTCCACTTTTGAAGGCCTTTCATTTACCAAGTACACTTTTGCCAGAAAACAACCTGTCCCAATCCACACTTGCCAGCTCCTTTCTGATACCATCAATATTGGCTTTGTCCTGTTTAAGATCTCCACCCAAGGACAAGACCTATCCTTTTCCATAAATACCTTAAAACTAATGGCACTATATTATGTTTTGTAACTACAAAACATAAAACTAATTAAAAGAAAAACACAGAACCGGGGATAACATGTCTACTTCGTTCTTACTTTAGTAAGGCATGCCCTTATAACGTGGTGGCATAATGAGGTATGCCCGAAATGAATCCTATAAACAAAGAACGCACAAACAATGTATTTCCAATATTACTCAAATATTACTGAAATGTTAAATACACAATACTCCTCCCTGCTTAGCTATAAACTCCAACTAAATCATCTCAATGTATATAGTGTATAAGCGGTGTACTATAGTATAACTACCCCATAGACATCCACAGCAGAGAAAATTTTAAATTGTCGCATTCAGGCCTAAAGGTTTAATCACTGTAAAGGATTCCTTACTCTTGTGGGATAATGTCTTTCCTAACAAGGGAAGTCACTCTGCTTGGCAGGTGAGACTAGTGGCTGTGAAACAATCTCAGGTTCTGGGGTTACAGGAGTTGACTCTTGGACTGTAAGAAGTGATTCTGACAGCTCTGGACACCTTTCTTCTCTGACAATTGACTCTGCTCTCCTCAACTGATCAATGTGTCATCTCCCTATGACATCAAATGCAATCTCTAGTGTGTAGGAGAGTGGTCCAGTTCTGACCTTAATCTTTCCAAGTACCCATTTTTTGATGTCCTCTGTTGTTCCTTGCCAAGACAGCTTGTCCAGGAGTGAAACGTCAAACCTTCTTGTTTGAGGAGACCTTGATTTGTCTCAGCTCTTTGTCCTGCACACTCTTTCTGCATTTGGGTTTTAGGAGATATGAACATGAGCACAAGGGACAACATAGTTGATGATTTGTTGGTCATGGAGCATGCTGCATTGTGATAAACATGGAGGAAACTCGCGAACTTCGGATTTAGTGCTACTGTAGTGTGCTCTACTGACATTGCTCGCAGTGTATTCTTTAGACTCTGGACAAACCTTTCTACCACTTCATTTGTAGCTGATGTTTGGTGCAGATGCAATATGTCTGCGCCAATATGGAAGGAGGAGAAAGAAGAAGATGGCGGCGCGATGCAGCGCGTGCGGCCGTTCCAAATGATATCGCATGTGTAACTAGGGGCTGTGCACTATCCGGATTTGATGGAGACAGCCATGAGAAGTGCAGAGAAACATCTGGAGTAACTTCTGAAATGCCTGCTTCACTGCCGCTGCTACTGTGCGATCGAGAATCTCCGGGGACGAAGGCCCCAAATCCTTGGCTTTGCCTATTGCCTGTTGCCGGGGCCAGGGTTGAAGCGCTCGGCAGAGATTGTGCTCGGAGCTCGGTGCTTGGTGTCGAATAGGTGGTCGGAGGCTTGGAGTTTTTCAGACGGACTTGGAGTCAGACTGTGGTCGGATGCTTCCGGGATGCTGCACCGGCAAGTTGGCCGCGCTGGAGTTCACCGTCTGCATGAGATGATGGGACTTTCGAGAGACCTTGAGACTTTTACTGTGCCATGGTCTGTTCTTATCAAATTACAGTATTGGTTTGCACTGTTGTCACTATATGTTATAATTATTTGTTTTTTGTTAGTTTTTAAGTCGGTTTGTCATGTGTTTTTCGTGATATCATTCTGGAAAAAACACTTTATCATTTCTTAATGACAATAAAAGGGGACTGCGTGTCCTCATAATCATCATCATCTTATTCCATTCATTTTCAGGAATGGCTGAAACTGTTCCGCAACAAGCGGAACATTGTCCTTTGTCACTGACTAAGTTTTCTGGAACACCAGTCTTTGAGAAGACACTTCTCAACACACCAGCAGTGTACAAAGCTGTAATGGAGGCTATTGGGAACACTTCTGGCCATTTTGTAACTACATCCACTACTATCAAGAAATTTGTGTCCATGAATAGACTAGTAAAACCCACATGAATCCTCTGCCAGGGCAATACAGGGCATTCCCAGGAATGGAGATGAGCAGCTTTTGGTATCTTCTAGACATGCTGGTATTCCAAACAGTGCATGACAAGCTCCTCGATATGCTGATTTATTCCAGGCCTCCAGGCAAAGCTTCAATCCAACACTTTCATTTTGACCAGATCTAGATGACTGGCATGTAGCTCCTCCAACACCTTAGCTCTCAGTTTGGATGGTATAACAACTCTCATTCCCCACATAAGGCAACCATTGTCAAGGCCAAGTTCATCCCAGCACTGGTAAAAATGAGGGACGTAGAATTTCTGCCAGCCATTTTGGATGGCCATGTAGACCTGAGACAGCGTGGGATCTTTTCTGTTTTCCCTTTGGATCATCTCTGCCATATTAGGGAGACTAGCCATTAGGCTCAAGCCACTAGACTCCTCAATTCCCAGAGTCTAGTCTGACACCAACCTACACACACGCGTGCGCGCACGCACACACACACACACACACACACACACACACACACACACACACACTCACTCAACTGAACACCATTCCACTCCCTTTGCAATTTTTGCTCATTTCTTTTGCTACTTCTGCTATAATATTGTTTACATTTACATTTACAATTACATTTCCATTTCCATTATTTATTATTATATTGTAATTTGTCCTCTACTGTGCCTATTGTTTTGTTTATTAATTATTGTACACTGTTTTGTGCACTTTATGTAGTCCCATGTAGGCCTGAAGTCTAATGTAGTTTTGTGTTGTTTCACATAGTCTAATGTAGTTTTGTGTTGTTTCACGTAGTCTAGTGCAGTTTTGTGTTGTTTCACGTAGCACCATGGTCCTGGAGGAACATTGTTTCATTTTTACTGTGTACTGTACCAGCAGTTATGGTTGAAATGATATTAAAAGCGAATTGAACTTGAACTTTCAATTTGCATTAGGGAGAATATGTAAAGAGGACTGTCCACTTTTGTCAATTTTTCATATATTTCCATTTCCAAAGGTAAATGATACAATCCAGCAGCATTTCCATGATTAGTTATCCTGTTGAATTCGATCTTGTAATTGTATCCTCCAAGGAGCAGAGCCCATCATTGCAGTTAAGCTGCTGCTATTAGCTGAACACCATTCTGTGGATTAAAAATGAACACTAGTGGTTGATGTTCAGTAATGAGGATAAACTCTCTCCCATGAAGTACTGGTTGAAACGTTTTATACCCCAAACTAGACTTAAGACCGCTCTGTCAATCAGTGTGTAATGTTTCTCACAATGGTAAGGGAACATGATGCAAAGGCTATGAGGCACTCACCTCTATCGCTCAAAACATGTGACATGACTACACCATACGGTGGGGCATCAAAGGCAAGCTTCACTTGACAATGTGGAACGCGATGAGTGAGTACAATATCTGATATCATCAGATTCTTTGTCCTTTGGAAAGCCACCTCACACTACGTCATCCATTGCCATTTCTCCATGATCCGTAGTTATGAGTTCAAGGGTAGAGCACAGGAGCCAGGTGTGGTAGAAACCTGTTATAGTAATTGACAAATCCTAAAAAAGAACCACAACTGTGACACACCCTTTGACCTTGGGGCATCTACCACTGCTTGAATTTTCTCAGCACACTTGTGTAAATCTTGTGAGTCAATGGTGTGACCACAGTAAGTGATGCTTGGTTTAAAGAATTCACACTTGTTGCACTGATAATTTTCTAATCTTTTTAACACTGTCTTGAGATTTTGGAGATGTTCCTTGTCATCCTCGCCCTTAATAATGATGTCATTCAGGTAACACTGAGTGCCTGGACAGTCTTGCAACACCTGGTCCATAGCTTTCTGCCAGAGTGCAGGTGCAGAAGCTTCTCCAAAAATAAGCCTATTTTAGTGACGAATCCCTTTGTGAGGAAAAACTTTGGTGAGCCAGGGATAACGTGTCTGCTTCATTCTTTACTTTAGTGAAGTGTGCACTAATGATGTGGAGGTGTAATGACATATGCTATTCTTATAGCCCTCAATGACTCATGCAAATAAACAAAGAGTGCTCAATCAAACAATATATTTAAAATATTACTCAAATATTCATGAAATATGGAATATACAACATTATGATCACTAGATATAACATGTACTCCTATACAAACCTCTGTCATCTGCCCTATGTCATTCCTTAAAAGGAGATCTAGCATCACGTTCTCTCTAGTTGTGACTTCTATGTACTGATTAAGGAAATTTTCCTGAACACTCTGACAAACTATTTCCCATCCAGCCCTTTCACGGTATGGGTGTCCCAGTCTATATGTGGAGAGTTAAAATCACCTACTATCACAACCTTAATTGTGCTGACAATTGGAGAATTTCTTCAGTGACAGAGTGGTAAATCTGTGGAATTCATTGCCACAGGCAGCTGTGGTGGCCAAGTCTTTGGGTGTTTTTAAGGCACAGGCTGGTAGATTCTGATTAGTCCGCGCATGAAGAGATACAGGCAGAAGGCAGGAAATCGGGGCTGGGAGTGAAAATGGATCAGCCATGATGAAATGGCAGGACAGATGCAATGAGTCAAATGGTCTAATTCTGCTCCTTGCAACAATCTTGGCTATAGTGGCAGGTATCTTTGATGATAGATGTTGCCTTTTTCATGTAGTGCCTCTTGTAGGTTCAATCAATGGTAAGGACGGATGTTCCTGTGATGTATTATCCTGTCTACTCATCTCTACAGTTTCCTATGTTCCTGTGCCCTCAAATTGCCACTCTAGACCATGATGCAACCAGCAAGGGTACTTTCAACAGCACACCACTCGAAATTTTGTTAGAGTGTTCGTATTTCTTTAAATACATGAAGTTCAAAGATCAAGCTAAGTTTATTGTCAAAGTACATATCTGTCACCATATACAACACTGGACATACTCAGTAAATCCATAATAGAATAATAACCGTAATAGAATTGATGAAAGACCACACCAACTTGGGTAATGAACCAATGTGCAAAAGACAGCAAACTGCAAATACAAAATCAATAGATAATAATAAAGGAATAAGCAATACTTATCGAGAACATGAGATGAAGAGTTCTTGAAAGTGAGTCCACAGGTTGTGGGAACATCTCAATGATGGAGCAAGTGACATCGAGTGAAGTTATCCCGTTTGGCTCAAGAGCCTGATGGTTGAGGAGTAACAACTTTTCCTGAATCTGGAGGTGTGAGTCCTGAAGCTCCTGTACCTTCCTTCTGGTGGCAGCAGTGAGCAGAAAGCGTGACCTGGGTGGTGGGGGTCCCTGCTTTCCTGCAACAAACCTTCATGTAGATATGCTCAATGGTGGGGAGGGCTTTACCTGCAGGCAAATATTGTACTTCACTAATAGAAAGTAAACATTCAGCACCATAATTAAGGTTGAACTCCAATCATGCAATTAAAGCAAAATAATTCCCATCTGCCCTCCTGCATGCCTGCCTTATGACACTGCTGAAGGCCAATCCATATCTGTCAGCTTAAAATAAATGGTCTGTCAATATATGTTTCCAACCTATTATATCTCCTTATATTAGCAAGCAAGGAGAACAGTCTGTTATAGTCTTAGAACTGCAAGAAGCGAAGGCCACAGATTTTCCTACACATGGAGTACAAGATGACATGTCCAGATTGGTATATTAGGAAAAAGAGGTTGCAGATTTACAAAAGATCCGGATATGTTTCCTAACAGGACCAGGAATATTCAACGATAAAACTAAGAAGGGCTTTGAAAGGGCAGCTCATTGACTGTGATAATTTACAGCAATAATATGGCATTGGGTTATCACTAAACAAAAGAATGTTAGGCAGGCATAAATTATCATACACAAGAAGGCCTGCTGTTGCTGGAAATTTATAGTGTGTTGCTGTAAATGATCATATTTATTAAAAATTACTTGAATATATATCTTTAATGGATGAAAGGCCTAGAATAACCAGGTTCAACTAAATTATTCCAGTTTAGTGCAAGTTAACAGGCAGCATAAACACATCCTTGTACTTCAGGTATACACAGCTGTTGATCAAGGAATTGGCATATAAGTAGAGGGGACTACTGTATACTATTCTCCCTGACCTATTCTCAGTTAGAAACTGTGTTACAGAGGTTTTGTGAACACTCTACAGAAATTCAAGCTCTGTAGATGCTTAGAATCTAACTGAGAACTGTGGTAGCCTGGCTATTGATAACCAGCAGCTGAACTACCGCGTAAATGTAGTGTAAAAGGCACTTCGGTGTGTTTGTATGGTGGCTAGATATATTTATTTCTACTTAGAAAAAACAGTTTAATTTCACACCAGTCTGGCCTTAAAAAACACTGCTGTAAGCCATTACTTTGGAGACTGTGGGAAAGTGCTGAAGTGAGCATCTCATTTATATGTATGAAGCAAGTGAAGATATCCAAAGGGAGCACTGAAACTTTAATGTTAATCAATGGGTTACATGCTGGATCTCCATCTGTTGAGGTTGGCCATAGATTCTCCCTTGTTTATTGGTATAAATATCAGCATCAAGATACCGACACATATCCTCTACAATCATTTGCCACAAAAGGATACTTTACCAGGCCTTACAAATATTTAAGCATGACTTAAATAACATTAGCTTTATTTGTCATATGTACATTCAAAATACTGAAAGATACAGGGAAGTGCATTGTTTGTGTCAATAGCCCACACAGTCTGAGGATTTGGTGGGGTTGGCCTGCAAGTATTGCTGTGCTCCTGGTGCCCGCATAGTATTCCCAGAATTTACTAACCGTAATCCTTACACCTTTGGAGAGGAAATGCATATGGTTGCAGGGTGAACGTACAAATTTCAAACAGACAGCTTTGGGAATTGAAGCTCAATCGCTGGCAGAGTGAAGTGCTAACTGCTAGGCTACCATATCATGTCCAATCTAGTTGGACAGACTAATTATCATTTAACTATGTCTCCATTGTTTGTGGAATATAATGACTTCTGCTGATTGCGTGTGGCTTTTGTGTTAGCTTTGAAGTTTTTAGTAGCCCTTATTTAAGAAATGAAATATTTCCCCTGTATAAATTACTTTCAGATATGTTTCAAACTGGACTTGGATCCTTGTAGGGAGGCTTTGAAAAACTGACCTTAGTTCTGATATTTTCACATTTTGAACCATTTTCTTCTGTGTGGTCTGCTGCTCAACTGTGGTTTGGTTAACTGGTTTGGTTGTCAGTGCAGTGATTGTAGAGCAGTTAAGGAACTGGGCTAAGAATCTTGAGTTCAAATCCCATCATACCAACTATGGAATTAAATTCTGTTGATATTTAAAAACTCGTGTGTTCCGAGTTAAAATAATATTGCCTCAGTAACAGTGACTGCAACTTCTTTGTAAGACCCATCTGATCCTGTAATATCCTTCAGGGTGGAAATTTGCTGTCCCAAACCAGCCTGATCTCATGTACTACAGACTGACAGCAGTATAGCTAACTCTTAATGGCTTCAGTGGCAATAAGGAAAGAGAAGTAAATGTCGGCCTTACCAACAATGCCCATTCCAAAAGGTGGAAAATTGCACAACACAGTGTCAGATGGGTCAGGAGCTGACTGGTTAGGTCATTTCTGAGCTAACTCACTCCTTCTGCCACTGACACAGTTTTCTGCATGACTTTGACATTCTCAATACCACCTTGAATGTTCCTTCTCTACTCTGAGACAAAGGTTCCCAAGTGTCACGTGGGATGTCACACTGAATAGAAGCTTTGAATGCATTTTTGAATTTTTTTCTAACCACCTAATAATCTCTTCCTATGACAAAATTTTGAACAGTGTCTGTATACATTTTAGTTCCCCTTAACAATTAAAATCTCCTCAACTGAATAGCTCTCCTAGGCCTGCTGTACTTGTTCTAGTCATTGTAATTACCTTTCTTATGGCACTTTAGAACTGTTCGAGCCAATTTTATTTGATGCCAAAGTGTACCAGTACCTTTTGTATTATTACCACCTCTGCCTCTGCCGAATTCAGGAATACTGGAATGCACTTTATTCAACACTTCTGGTTAACACCTCAGACTTTGACCATGTTAGACCACTCCCAATATTTTTCCCCTTCCAGAGAAGTGCCAGAGTGTGTATGACTTCAAAATCCATTGTTAAGACAATTGGTCAAGTCAGCTTTTTAATTCCCAAGGATTGATCCTCTTCACTCTCATAGCGCGGACTCCTTATTCTGCAACTGGATCTTTAGCTTCCTCACTGGGAGACAACAGTCAGTGCAGATCAGAAATAACCACCTCCTCGCTGACAAACAACACTGGTGCACTTCATGGATGTGTGCTTAGCCCACTGCTCTACTCTCTCTAAACCCATGACTGTGTGGCTAGGCACAGCTCAAATGCCATCTACGAATTTTTCAATTGTCGCCAGATTTTCAGTTGGTGACGAGGAGGCATACAGGAGTGAGATAGATCAGCTAGTTGAGTGGTGTCACAACAACCTTAACTCACCAACATTAAGACCAAGGAATTGATTGTGGACTTCAGGAAGGGGAAGGAAAAGTTCCTGGGTGTCAACATCTCTGAAAATCTATCCTGGGCCAAACATAGTGATGTAATTACAAAGAAGGCACGACAGCGTCTATATTTCATTAGGAGTTTGAAGAGACTTGGTATGTCACCAAAAACACTTACAAATTTCTACAGATGACTGCAGGGAGCATTCTAACAGGCTGCATCACTGTCTGGTATGGAGGGGCAACTGCACAGAATTTAAAAAAGCCACAGAAAGTTGCAAACTCAGCCAACTCCATCATGGGCACTAGCCTCTCAGCATCCAGGACATCTTCAAATTGTGATGCTTCAAAAAGGCTGCATCCATGATTAAAGTCTCCCATCACAACCAGGGTGTAGTGAGTGAAAGGGAATGAAAATAGTCGAGTGGGTTTATACGATGCTTTGTATTTGCTGCCATCAAGGAGAAGGTACAGGAGCCTGAATGTTTTAGGGACAGCTTCTTCCCCTCCACCATCAGATTTATGAATGGACAATGAACCCTTGTACATTACCTCACTATATTTTCTCTTTTTGCTGGGGTTGGTAATGGGGACAAGCTCCCAATATCCTCTTAAATGCTCTCGATGGCATGCACCTCAACTAGCCTCTGACAACCAAGTCCAACTCCTGGCCTTCACGTATGGCTCAGCTACGAAGCCGTGTCTACTGACAGGAGAAGGGGCAAAGTGGGTTACTGACACCTTAAAACCAACCATTTCGGGCAGATGGGGTCCGTCAGCCATGGCTGGCAGCTCAGCTAAGAGAAAAAAGACTCTGATCTCCAACCTCCATTGCCTTGCGGCTATACCCACTCATGGAGAAGACTTTGGGAGTAAGCCCTGAGGGAAAAATGTGGAGTTAGACTCCCTAAGGCAGTTGTACATTGAGTTCAATGCTGACCGGCAGCTCCTCCGATGCTGGTGGTACCAAACTGTATCGGTCTCTGCAATTCCTTTGGGTTTATCAGTTGCATGATGAGGGGGAGCTTGCTACATGGACAACAGCCTGTTCTCCATATTGTACTGCCCAGGCTTGTGTACCTAGACAGCTACGATGCAATATCCATGGTCAACTGTGACCGATGGAGGCCCTCACATCACTTCATGTCATTGTACTCCCGCCACAAAACAAGACATTTCAGGACGTGTATCAGTGATACTGAACCTGATTCTGATTCTGAAGTTGTGCAATGCATTAGCAGGTGCACTCTGTGAATGAACTTGCAGGCTTTTTAACAAAACTAAGAACTCCAAGAGGACCATATCCTTGTCGTAGGGTTTGGAGGGTTGTGTGCCTCAGTGACCCAGAGAGCTATGTTGGCTGGAGACATGCTTTGGTTGTTGGTTGGGTCAAAGGGTAGAGGCCTAACGAAGAGTGATCCACCAGTCCTCCAGGTTCAGGGGTTCAGCTCAGAGCTAACAACCCTGACTGGTAAAACAAAATTGTTAAGGGAAAACAGTGAAGAATCCTTCTACATTGGAGAACCATGGTATTCCTGAGTCTCCAGCAGGGACTTACATGACTGACAGTGGTGAAAGTTCACAGGAGGCTACTGACATGATGAAGGAAGCACTGAACACTACCAGAGATAGGCTGCCTTCATTGCTGCCCTAAACACCAGCGGCATTCTGGGCAGTAAGTAAGTAATAGTTAATGAATTTGAAAGCTTTTATCTGAAACATTTTAAGTTTGTTTACAAATGTAGTTTAAGATCGCAATCTCACAAATCATCTTAAATGATTTAGGAGGCTTTCCACCTTGTATGCCTCGACTGTAAGTTTAGCTTGTGTAAAGTGACAGCCTCATCAAATGCTTACAACAAAGTTATTGCTGTATTTGATTGTCATCTCCATTGTTCTTTGGTAGTGCTGCAGCAAGTCAGTCATAAATAAGTAATTCCTGTTGAATAAGAGGATTTATTACGTGATCTGAAACCGAGTTTGAAGTAAATATTGTTGCTTTCTCTGGCTTCTCTGTAGGTTGGTTTATTTTGTGACAGAAAACCATAGGCATCAAATAGAATTAAAAATAAATTTGTGAAGCTAGACATTTGATAGAAGAACAGAAAACTGGAAGTACACAGCAGGCGATGTCAGTGGTCATGACTTGATCGCATTATGTATTGAGTGAAAGGGAATTATAACAACTGAATGGGTATATATGATGCTCTGTATTTGCTCTCCTGGAGGTTAAGTGAGAACAAATGGCCTTTATATCTGCAAATTACAAAACAATGATTTAACCCAGGTCAGAGTGCACCAGTGAGCATTTCCACCAGGAGTCACACACATCGAAAACTTGGCAAGCCACATGTTTAGGTAATTCTTCTCAGTAAGCCTGTGAGTAACAAGGTTCAGCCTGCCTGAGAGAAAGGTATGAGGGTAATTCTTCCTTCCTTATGTATTATTCATCACAAAATGAAGTGCGATTGGTGAATGTTTATGTTATTCACATCCATTCTTAATACATTATACATGTGATAGACTCTGGATGCTAACTGCACACAAAAATTCTTCTCTTGGGATACCGGAAGAAACTGGTGCTGTATCATTTTAGAATGTATTTCCTTTCCACTTGCAATACTATTTCTACCCGTACAATTCATCTGTATAGCTTCCTTTGAACAGGTGCCAGTGAGTGGAAGGAAAATCTAATATACCAAGTACATTTATTCTGTAGTTGGAACTGAAGGCCTAGTATAATATGGAAGCATGGTAGAAGGCACTTTCCTTGTACTGCATGCCACGTGACTGAGAATATCACTGATATAGGAATACGATCTGCTGGTTGGTTGATCGGTTTCCCAGGCAGCGGTGCCCAACTGACCAGGCCTGAGCCTGCTTAACTGGGTACTCATAGGAGACACTTGGTTAGGGATCCCCTTTACCTATCTAAACCCTCAGTACTGAATCCATACTAAAAATAATGAATGATTATGTTAGCAAATGCCCTGCAAGGACTTGGCTGCAGCGTGAGTGCAAGTAGGCCAAGCAGCCTTGGAAGCCATGTTACTGAGCATTGGTTCTTCACTTCACAGCTGATGCACACATACACTGATTAGCACCAGGATGTCTGAGGTGATGTTGCGAACAACTCCATCTGTTGCCCCAGTAGACTAAGCAACACTGAAAAAACAGAGATATAGGTCCAAGTCAGGAAGGTGTGTGACTGAGAGGGGGACTTGAATATTGTGTCACAATAACTTTGTCATAATAACCTATAAGACTGCATGAGTAAATAAGTATAACAGCAATATGCTGTTTGGACCCTCACTACAACTTGTTAAAATTCACTTTGTTCCTCTTTTCCCTCTTTTATTTTGCTTACAGAGCAGAGCTAAAAATTTCCTGCTTGAATATGTACTAATATTATATTGGAAAGCTAATCTTTTGCCTTCCAGTTTACCCCCTTAGTATGCATTCATTTAAAATGGAGCCTTCTTGGTGCCACGTGTAATGCAGCTAGCTTTTCAAATGATCTAATTTCCATTAATGTCCCACTTATACTGTATCTTCTCAATTTGCAGCCTTGATACATTGGAGTTAATACCCAATCCAGTGCTTACAGCCAGTGTAATTTTCAGAGAGGGCACCTCAGTATGTTATGTGTCCAATGATGCCCAGAGAGATACTACCTTTAGTGTTTCTCCTCACTCATCAGAATCAGATTTAATTTCACAGGCATTCAACATGAAATTTGTTGCTTTGCACCAGCAGTAGAGTGTGAAAACACAAAAATCTATAAATTACAATATTAAATAAGTAGTTTAGTAAAAGGAACAATGAGGTAGTGTGCAGGGGTTCATGGACCATTCGGGAATCTTCTGGGGGAGGGGAAGAAGCTGTTACTAAATCACAGAGTGTGGGTCTTCAGATTCCTGTACCTCGTCCTCTTGTTACTCCCGAATAGTAACATGTCCCAGACAGTGAGGGTCCTTAAGGATGGATGCTGCCTTCTTGAGGCACTACCTCTTGAAGATATCCTCGACGGTAGGGAAGGTTGTGCCTCTGGTGGAGTTGGCCGAATCTATAAACCTCTGCAGCCTCTTGCGATGCTGTGCCTAGGAGGGTCCGTACCGGGCAGCGATGCAGCCAGTGAGAATGCTCTCCGCCATACATCTCGAGGAATTTGGTGACATACCAAATTCTGAAACCCCTAAAAAAGCAGAGCTGCTGGTGTGCCTTCCTTGTGATTGCACGAATGTGTTGGGCCCAGGATAGATCGCTTGAGATGTTGACACCCAGGAACTTGAAGCTGCTCACTCTTTCCACCGCTGACCCTTCAACGAGGACTAGCGTGTGTTCCCTCAACATTCCCGTCCTGAAGTCCACAATTGATTTTGCTGACATTGAATTCAAGGCTGCTGTTGCAACATGTTCTGTCTCACTCTTAGCAAATATTCATCACTTTCTTAAGTTCTACTGATAACAGTGAACCTATAGATGGCATTTGGGCTGCGCTTAGCCACACAGTTTTGAGAGCAGTGGTCTAAAGGTATATCCGTGAGGCATACCTGTACTGATAACGAGGGCTAAGATATTATATCTAATCCACACTGACTCCCAATAGTCTCCCAATAAGGAAGCTGAGAGTCCAGTTGCAGAGGGAGGTGCAGAGGCCCCAGGTTTTGAAGCTTGGTTGGTAGTACTGACAGGCTGTAATGAATACTGGCTGCAGTGCCAAGTAGGGATTCTCTCTCAGTGAAATGATTATGAACATTCCTCACTTGCATTGTACACAAACATTTTAAATTATGCAAGGGTCTCATTTGTAGCGGAGTGCCTGCTGTTTGGACATCAATTGCTCTATGAATTTCAGGTGGCCTTGTTAGTTGAGTTGCAGGTTTGTGAGATTGACCTTGCTGTGTGCATTGGGTATAACTGAAGACAAAAGTACCTACCGCATGGTGCAGAAACGTGGGAGGGAAATATTCATTTCTGCTCACACATAGTGTGAATCCAATACGTTCCTGCTCATAAAGGAAAAGCTCTTTCCTGTCATACATGTAATGAACTAATAAAGGGGGGCTTCATAAATTGCATTATTTCATTAGACTGAAGAGTCACCCTTTTCCTCCTATCAACTTCAGCATCAACAATCCCACACCAACTGAGTACACCAGTCATGTAATTGGTTTATGTGATAATTGCAATATTGTTAGATAATTGAAATAAAATAAGAAAACTGCTGGAAACACTCAGTGGGCAGGCAGTGAGAGAAACAGTGTTGCTATTTAAGGCTGCTAACTTTTCAGGTCTGAAAGCCAATGAAATGTTTATTCTTTACTTTTCTCCACAGATGGCTGCACAGTTTGATAAAATGATAAAGAAGGTGTATGGCCCGCTTGCTTTCACTTCCAGAATCAGGAAGTTCTGTTGCAGATTTATAAAACTCTGTTCAGGCAGCTTTTGGAGTATTGCTTTCGATTCTATTCAGCCCATTGTAGGGAGGATGTGGAGAGGGTGCAGAAGAGGTATATCAGGATGCTGCCTGTATTAGAGCATGTTTGTTATAAGGAGAAGATGGACACACTTAGGTTGTTTTCTCTAGAGTGGCAGGGGCTAACGAGGGATGTAATAAAAGTTTCTAAATTTATGAGAGGCATAGATAGAATTGACAGTAGTATCTTTTTCCCAGGATTGAAATATCTAATTCTGCAAGGCATGCATTTAAAGTGACGGGGATGAGTTCAAAGGAGATGTACAGGGCAAGCTTACATTATATAGTGAGTACTGCCGGGGTGGCAGAGGATGCAGGTATAATAGAATACATATTTAATATAAATATAAATATAATAGGAGGCTCTTAGACAGGCAGAAAATAGAAGGACATGGACATTGTGTAGATAGAAGGGATTAATTTAGTTAGACATTTAATTACTAGTTAATTAGTTTGGCACATCATTGTGACTGAAAGGCTTGTTCCAGTGCTGTACCATTCTATGGATGATGTCAGATTTCTGATATTATGATAAATTTCTGATATTATTTTAAGTTAACTGGATCCCAGAAGTTTTCTAAATTAATGTTTTCTTCTATCACCAATAACAATTAAGTTTTGATTGTCAAACCTTGAAAACAGGTACATAACATCTCTAAACCTGTAGCGTGCCAACTAAACATAGTTCAGCATTTATTCTGCTAATCTTCACTGTGCAGCAAGTCATTGATGAAGCTACCGTTGACTGCATGCATGCATTTTTCCTTTCATTCATTCAAGTGACATAAGCATTGCAAGGAAAAGAAAGCAGGTTTCGAAGATTCGGATCAATGAGGGAGAAGGAACACTTCAAAGTTGCTGCAGGGTATTTTATTAAAGAATGATAAATGATAAGTAGATATACAAAACACTTGTGTACAAGTGAATTTTGTGTACAAGTATAGAATAGGTCCCATGCCCTTCTATTAAGTGATGCAAAGGATTAACAAAGCAAGTCTAAAGCAGGATACAGAGAAAATGATACAGTAGCGAGCCTCACACCCATTTGCTGGTTAAGGACTCTGACAATGACTGGCCTGGAAACTCTTAGATGCCCCTAGCACCAATCACGATTTTGGTCTGAGGAGAGAAGTCCCATGAACTTGCTCATTCTTCACACTTACATAATCAAGAAAGTCAACACTTCATTTCTTATTTACGTATACCAGTTAGCAACAATTCCAAAACTAATTATTTCTTAATAATAGATATATAGATTGGATTTTACACTATCAACTGAATTAGTTTCTCATTTCCAAGAAACATCAGCCAAGTTTTACTCTGCTAATTGAAATGATTTCACTCATCTCCGAAAAAAAAGTTGTCTTTTCATACTACATCCCCTTATGACTTACATCTGCATGCTTCAAGACCTAATTAGATTAGATTAGATTAGATTCAACTTAATTGTCATTGTGCCGGGTGCAGAGACAAAACCAATGAAATGCCGTTAGCATCTGACCAGAAATGCAAAGAACAGTGTTATTTACAAAATAACTGCGAATAAAAAGTAAGTGCTACAGCACACAAATATAAAAGTACTGAGACAGTACAATATGGGTGCAATACTGCTTAGCGCTGTGATGTGAGGTTCAGCAGGGTCACAGCCTCAGGGAAGAAGCTCTTCCTGTGCTTGCTGGTGCGGGAGCGGAGGCTCCTGTAGTGCCTACCAGATGGGAGGAGAGTAAGAAGTCCATGGTTAGGGTGAGATGCATCCTTGATAATGCTTTTCACCCTACCCAGGCAGTGTTTATGGTAGATGTTCTCAATGGTGGGCAATTGGGTGCTGATAATCCACTGGGCAGTTTTCACAACATGCTGGAGTGTTTTGTGGTCCAATACGGGACAATTGCCATACCACACTGAGATGCAGTTGGTGAGTATGCTGTCAATGGTACAGTGGTAAAAGTTCGTCAGTATCCTGGGACAGAGGTAAGCTTTCTTAATGCTCCGCAGGAAATAAAGCCGCTGTTGCGCTTTTTGATCAGGATGGAGGAGTTCAGGGACCAGGTGAGATCCTCAGAAATGTGGACACCAAGGAATTTGAAGCTTGATACATGCTCCACTACAGCTCTGTTGATGTAGATGGGGACGTGAGTGTGGCTCCTCTCATGCCTGAAGTCCACAATGATCTCCTTGGTCTTCTGGGTGTTAAGGGCCAGGTTGTTGTCGGTGCACCATGCGGCCAGGTGCTGGACCTTGTCCCTGTAGGCCGTCTCATCATCCCCCCGATCAGGCCAACCACCGTGGTATCGTTTTCGAACTTGATTATGGAGTTAGAACCATGTACAGGAATGCAGTCATAGGTGAGAAGCAAGTACGGAAGAGGGCCCTGCACACATCCTTGAGGCACCTAATGGACCTCATTAATCAAAACCTTTTGTTTTACTTATCTTCCTAACTTACAGGCTTGGTCATTATGAGTGTGGCGATCAACTGAGTTGAGTATTTTCTCCTATGATGTTGTCTATTGGTGGGTCCTCAAGTGGCCATCTGGGATCTACATATCCTGGTACAGTGTGGACAAGAGTGAGTGGTGGCTGTGGTTAGTGGTTGGGTCTTTTGGTTGTTCAGCCTCTCCTTTCACAACTGCTGCTTGTTCTCTGTGGCACAGCGGAGTTGGTTCTCATGCAGTGCAGCTTCCTTTTGAATGGATTTCCTCCTCTGAATCTATTGAGTGCAATGTCTTCCCAGCTTTTAGATATAATGTTGAATTTCTTCAGGCTGATTTTGATACCTTTGAAGCATTTCCTTTGCTCACCTCTATTCCAAGTAAAAAAATCCATTTTTAACCCTCAGCATTATTGTTCTTCTCTTAACTGAGCTGACAGCCTGAACTGAGGAGCTTGCCAGAGGATGGTATTTGACAAACTGTTGGTTGACTTGGAGAATAATGTATTAACAAAAGAATCCAACATTTGAAGTACTTACTGTACATTTATGAATTTCACTTGGAATTCTCATTTACTGGTCACATCAGAAGGGATTGGTCAGATTGTAGAGTTTGCCAGTAAAGGAGTCACTTCATTGCCCTCTGATTGCATTTTTAACACACAATGAGATTTTATACATAGCTTTTATGGAGAAGCTGGCTTGTTGCTGGATCAGTATCTGACATTGTGAAAAAGCAGGTCAGATTGCTCATTTTCATTACCTTGAATTAGATATATGGCTAGATAATGGATAACGTTGACAGTTTATTTTGTGTATTAGTCAGCGGTTTGTTCTGTTGCTAATTAAAAGAGTTCCTCATTTTTTCAGGTACATTGTTATGAGTTCTAATTGATGAAATATCATGGGAAAAGCCCAAGTTGTGCTCCTGGTGTAAGAGGCTCCTTGCCAGAAATGCAGACTCATAACTTTTTTTATTTGCCAGTATGCATAATGTGACAACCTTTAATAGTACCTCAGCCTTTTAATTATAACCCTGTGTCATCTATTTACATAACTTAAAATTACAAAATAATGAAAATAGGAAAATAGGACATTGTACTAGTATCCACTGTGCTCTCACATTTAGATTGTGTTTCCAGCCTGAAGTACAAATATTGCCCTCCTCCATATCAGGAAGGTTTCAAAGCTCTCAGGATTATTAATCCCTGTATATATATGTGCGTGTATGTGTGGGTTCATTGTCCATTCTGAAATTTGATGGCTGAGGGGAAGAAGCTGTTCCTAAAGGTAAATTCTGAAAGGTAACTTCTTTACACAAAGGGTGGTCAGTAGCTGGAATGAGCTGCCAGATGATATGGTTAAAGCAAGTGGAATTTCAGCATGTAAGGGGCATTTTAGTAGGTACACAGAGAGGAGGGGCTTGGAGGGTTATTGTCCAAATGCTGGCAACTGGAGCTAACAGGGTGGATGCTGCATAGTTGGGCTGAAGGGCCTGTTTCTATACTGTATTATTCCAGTGCTCTCTGACTCTCAGTCCTGCCTAAGTCTTCATCTATCATTTCCTGTTTAGCATTGTCTGCCACATGCAGATACTGTTAACTACCACTCACAGTTCAGATTCCTCCCTCTTCGTCTATTCCCCACTCCGACCTTTCACTTCCTCTCACCTGCCTTATTACTTCCTCCTGCACCCCCTCCTCCTTCCTTTTCTCCTATTGTCCAATCGCCTCTCATATCAGATTCCTTCTTCTCCAGCCTGTGGCCTTTCCCACCCACCTGGCTTCACCTATCGCCTTCCAGCTACCTTTTTATCCTGTCATCTTCCCCCTTCCTCCTCAGTCCTGAAGAAGGGTCTCGGCCCGAAACGTTGACTGTACACTTTTCCGCAGATGCTGTCTGACCTGCTGAATTCTTCCAGCATTTTGTCTGTGTGGCTGAGCCTACATGTATGTATCATTACTTGTTGAATTCTGATCTTCTCTGTGGTTCACCCTTGCTGGCTCTACTCATTCTTATCCTTACCGTGCATTTCAGGGTCACCAAAGTAGGATGCTTCTCTGTCTCTGCAGGTTGGTCATGAATTATCAGTTCTTCTGGAGGGTTTGCAGATATCTGTGTAGATGTCAGATGTATATGGGCTAGGAGTAAGCTTTGTTGTGCTGGCTCCATTGGCTAGCCATGGTGCGGGCATGCTTACTTGGACTAATGCATGGCCAGTTGGGGTACATTACGTTGCAGATAATGGAACGCTGCTTCCTGAAGGCCTCATCCAAAAGCACGTGGCTCCCAAGGCACCACTGCTTCAGCGGCTGTTTCTTCAAGCAGAACCTCCTCTCTAGCTTTTCTCTCACTAAGCTTTAGTTATTTTATTCTGTCAACTAACTCACATCGACCGGCCACTGAACCACCACGTCCCTTTCTGCGTAATATGAAGATGTCTCTCGCATGCTTGACCTCATTAGATGAGGCATTGAGTTGAAAAGTCAGAAGGTTGCAGTGCTGCTCTATAAAAGTCTAGTTAGGCTGCATCTGAGGTATTGCATACAGTTCTGGTCGCCCTCATTATAGGAAGGATGTCGAGGCTTTGGAGAGGGTGCAGAAGAGGTTTACCAGGATGCCGAAAGCATGAGAGGTTGGACAAACTTGGGTTGATTTCTCTGGAGCAGTGGAGGCTGAGGGGAGATCTGACAGAGGTTTATAAGATTATGAGAGGCATAGACAGAATAGACAGGCAGTATCTTTTTCCGAAGGGTTGAAATGTCGAAGAACAGAGGGCACGTATCTAAGATGAGAGAGGATAATTTTGAAGGAGGTGTGAGGGGAAAGTTTTCTTTACATAGAGAGCGGTTGTGCCTGGAACACGCTGCCTGGGGTGGTGGTAGGGGCAGATACATAGGAGACTTTGAAGGTACATTTAGATAGGGACATGAAATTGAGGAAAATGGAAAGATATGGACATTATGTAGACAGTGAGGATTAATTTTGTTGGTCATTTGATCATTAATTTAATTGTCTTGGCACAATATTGTGGGCCAAAGGCCACTTCCTGTGCTGTACTGTTCTATGTTCTGTGTTCAGTCTGTGGCACAGGCCATATGGCTTGCATCTATCAAAGCAGCAATGCTTTTCTTAGTGTTATCAAGCAGCCATTTATCGGAGAATAGATCAAAAAAATTTGGGGCTGGTTCTAATTCCTGAACTCACACATGCCCTTGCTTCATTGGAGCTCAATTTAATGACAGCCAGTGTGATGACGACTAAGTTAATCATCATGCAGAGGTTATCATTGAATTGACTATGCTGTTAAAGATATTTGCCAGTCATCCATACATTTCATTAGTAATCATATATTGGTCAATATCAAAGTTATTCAAAGTAAGTGTGATTATCAAAGCACATATACAGTATGTCACCATATACAATCCTGAGATTAATTTTCCTAAGGGCACCTCAGCAAATCTATAGAATAGCAACTCTAACAGGATCAATGAAAGATCAACCAGAGTGCAGAAGACAACAAACTGTGTAAATGCAAATATAAATAAATAGCAATAAGTAATGAGAACCTGAGAAATTGAGATATAGAGTACTTAAAGTGAGACCACTGGTTGTGGGAACATTTCAGTGATGGGGCAAGTGTGTGTAGTTATCCCTTTTTATTCAAGAGCCTGATGGTTAAGGAGTAGTAACTGTTCTTGAACCTGGTGTGTGAGTCCTGAGGCTCTTGTACTTCTACCTGATGGCAGCAGCAAGAACAGAGTATGACCTGGGTGGTGGGGATCTCAGATGATGGAGGCTGCTTTTCTACAACAGGGTTTCATGTAGCTGTGTTCAATGGATAATGCACACTCACTACATGCATACTCTTTGTCTAAATCCATTGTATCTTTTCATAGAGTATCCAATCCTTTTGGAATAATAATGTAATTAGGACCATTAGCTGAAAGATAATTCTGCTGTGTAAGCAATTAAGATACCGACCCCACAGCATTTGTGTTGTTAATGTAATTAACTTTCTCAGGGGATGAAACATCAAAAAGTAAACCAACCAACAGACTTAAAGAAACTTTTTAATTACCGGTTGCCTCTTTTTGTTGGCAAATGCACCCTGGATCTCATCACATATTTAAGAGGCTGGATATTCACAAAAGATAATGCCACATTAAGAAATCTTTTGTAGTTTGTATTATAAATAATGAGCTTCCAAAAAGATCATGGCATTTGTGCAAATCACTATGCCTACAGTTCATAGCCTAACCCTGTACGATGACACAGAAGATTCTGTTACAAACTTCAACTAGTACATGCTGTGGTTGCAAACTCATCCTGTCACCTCACTCTCATAAAATAAAACCTAATTTTTAGGCCGGTGTACTGCTCATTAGGAAAGACTATGTGAATCTTTCTCACCTGTGGCCTTCATTTTGGTGATCTGCAATCACTTAATTCTATGAACAATTGCCATGTCCCATTTTAATTTGAACATTAAAACTCCATTCCTTGAATGTTTGGTAAAATGCTTATACTCTTGAGAACTGAGATTTATTGTTAATGAGCCAAGATGAGCAACAGTCAAATTCATGAGGCTGTGTTTGTGTAAGATTTAATCTTACATGAGGGGGTTATGGATTTAGTCTGACGTCAATGAGTTTAAGGGTAGCTAACTCTATTTGTCCACACAATGTTTATAGATACTTGTATGAGGATAATGATTGTTAACACTAACATAGATCTTGGATCATAGATCCTGATTCTAGTGTTGTGTAGAAAGCATACAAAATGTTTTGTCAAGATTGAGATTTTTATTTATTGAGATACAGTGCAGAATAGGCACTTCCCGCCCTACGAGCTGTGTTGCCACTAATCACCAATTTAACCCTAGCCTAATCATGGGACAATTTACAATGACAACTTTAGGGAACATAATATATACCCTGGGGGCAGATGAGGATGATTTTCCAGTAACTAAGTTTCAGAAGAGGGATACCGTATTTAGAAATAACAGAAGTTGTTTGAGTTGTGGATAGTGAAGAAGGTTGTCAAATGGTACAGCAGGAAATAGATCAGTTGCAGACAAAGTTGGAGAAATAACAGATGGAGTTTAAACAAGACAAATTGAGGTATTGTACTTTGGGAGGTCAAGTATAAGGGGAAAGTACCTATACAATTAATTGCTGGATCCTTAACAACATTTATGTGTGGAAGTGAAAGTTCAAGTTTATTGTCATCTGACTGTACCTACATACAACCAAACAAAACAACTTTACTCAGACCACAGTGCACCCACAATACATATTCACTCACAGCACATAAAACAAAATATTACCACAAATAAGTTAATAACATATAATTCAAAATGCATGTGAATTGTGCAGAACAGGGAAATAATAAACAGCTCGCTGTTCTAGCGACAAGATCTTAGTGGTGGCAGGGTACTATATACTTTATTGTCGCCAAACAATTTATTCATTATTATCACAGGTATTCATTAGTATCACAGCATAATGAAGGATCTTGGGGCCCAGGTCCATAGCTCCTTGGAAGTGGCAACACAAGTAGATAGAGTGGTAAAGAAAGCATTAGACATGTTTTTTCAGTGGTCAGGATGTTGATTATAAGAGTCAGGAAGTAATGTTGCAGCTGTAAAATGCAAGACATTTGACAAGGTCCCGCACGGGAGGCTGGTCAAGAAGGTTCAGTCACTCGGCATTCAGAATGAGGTAGTAAGTTGGAATAGACATTGGCTTTGTGGGAGAAGCCAGAGAGTGGCGGTAGATGGTTGCCTCTCTGACTAGAAGCCTGTGATTAGTGGAGGGAGCAGTGCTGGGTCCTCTGTCGTTTGTCATCTATACCAATGAACTTCTTGATAAAGTGGTTAACTGGGTCAGCAAATTTGTGAATGACACCAAGACTGGGGGCTTAGTGGGCAGTGAGGAAGGCTGTCACGGCTTGCAAAGGGATCTGCATCAGCTGGGAAAAGGGCCTTAAAAATGGCAGATGGAATTTAATGTAGCCAAGTGCAAGATTTTGTACTTTGGGGTCGGACCATCCAGGGTAGGTCTTACATGAACAGTAGGGCACTGAGGAGTGTAATGAAACAAAGGGCTCTGGGAATACAGGTCCATAATTTGTTGAAAGTAGCACCACAGGTAGATAAGATCATAAAGAAAACTTCTGGCACGTTGACCTTCATAAATCAATGTATTGAGTTTAGGAGATAGGCGGTTATGTTGAAGTTGTATAAGACATTGGTGAAGCTTAATTTGGAGTATTGGGTGCTGTTTTGGTCACTTACCCACAGGAAGGATGTAAACGAGGTTTAAAGAGTACAGAGAAAAATTACAAGGATGTTCCCAGATCTGGAGGACCTGAGTTATAAGGAAAGATTAAACAGGTTAAGACTTTATTCCTTAGAACGTAGAAGATTGAGAGGAGATTTGATAGGGGTATACAAAATTATGAGGGGTATAGATAGGGTTAATGCAAGCAGGTTTTTTTCTACTGAAGTTGGGTGGAACTACAATCAGAGGTCATGGGTTAAAGGTGAAAGGTGGAGAGTTTAAGAGGAATCTTCTTCACTCAGAGGGTCATGAGAGTGTGCAGTGAGCTGCCAGCACAAGTGGTGCATGCAGGCTCGATTTCAACATTTAAGAGAACTTTGGATAGGTACATGGATGGTAGGGGTGTGGAGGGCTATGGTCCTGGTGCAGGCTGAATAGAGTAGGTGGATTATGTGGTTTTGACATGGACTAGATGGGCCAAAGGGCCTGTTTCTGTGCTGTACTTCTCTATGACTCTATGACTCTAACTTCAGTTAGTCTGCACTTCAGATTCAGATTCACTTATTTATCACATGTTCATTGAAACATGCAGTGAAATGCATCGTTTGCATTAACAGCCAACACAAGAGTATTGTTTGCAGTTTTGGTCACAGCTTTACAGGAAGGTGCTAAAAAGATTTTGGAGAGAATACAGAACAGGTTTGCCACGATGTTGCCTGGATTAGAGAGTAGGAGTTCTAAAGAAAGGCAAGGTAACTTGGTTTATCCTTTCTGGAGCATCGGGGCTGAGGGGAGATGTGAGTTTATAAAATTATGAGAGACCTAAGTCGGGTAGAAAGTTTTTTTTCCCTAGAGTAGTAATCAGGATCAGGCTTAATATCACTGGCATATTTTGTCAAATTTGTTGTCTTTGTGGCAGCAGCACAATACAATACATAATAATAGAGAAAAAAAAATAGTGAGGTCGTGTTCATGGGTTCCATGTCCACTCAGTAATTGGATGGCAGAGGGGAAGAAGCTGTTCCTGAGTCATTGAATGTGTGTCTACAGGCTTCTGTACCTCCTCTCTGATAGTAGTGATGAGAACAGGGTGATGTCCTGTGTGAACCTGCGTGGTGTCAAATACCAGAGGACATACGTTTAAAGCAAGGGGCAGAAACTTTAAAGGAGATGTGTGGGACAGCTTCTTTACACAGGGCATTTTAGGTGCCTGGAGCACACTGCCAGGGATGGTGATGGAAACATATGATAGTGAAGTCCGAGAGCTAATTAGACAGGCAGGTGAGTGTGCAGGGAATGGAGGGACATGGATCATGTGCAGGCATAAGTTATTAGTTGGTCAGCATAGACATTATGGACTGAAGGGCCTGTTCCTGTTTTCTGTTCAGTGATCTAAAAATAAGTGTTTCAGTACACTGTGGCTGGCTACACTGATTCAAGCACATACTTCAAAATGAATATAAAGCCTGCTCATCACTGATGTTTCATGCACAGAATTGATTACATGTGGCAAAATAATCAAAGTACTTGATTCACAACATGGAAAAGAGTCAATGGGCCAAACGGCCTAATTCTGCTCCTATGTCTTATAGTCCAACACTTCGGCATTAGTGTGAAGGCAGCACTTCATATCTTTATTTGGAATCGCTTCCCAGCAATTGCAAATTCTACTGAGACTGCAGGTCACAGCTGTTGAGAGCACTTATCCAAATACGGCCTAAGGGTCCATAGCACAGACTACTTCAAGAAGGGGGTGGCAAACTTTTGTAGCAAGCCCTAATGATCTCTTTAGGCTAGGTGAAGGGCACATTGTAGGCAGCCCATTCATGGGCAAAGATCGCAAAGCAAACACTGGGCCCTTAATTTGCTTTGGCAGAGGATCATGTTCTGCTTGAATGTTGGCACTAAAACTGTTTTAATCATCATATTGCAAGGGCATAGATGCGAAATTTGCAGGTGGGAGGAGCTTAACACGTGATGACCTATGTTTAATTTGAAATTTATTTACAGGAGGATTAAATAGATATCTAACTTTTTCCCATGACTCCACCTAGATTTGCTCATGTCCTAGAGAAGAATTTGATTGTGTGTGGCTCTGAGTAGTTGATAGCTGGTGTCATTTTGTAAAGAACATAATGCAGGCACATTATTTGAAGCGAGCCAGGGTACAGAGGACCAATTGCTTTTATTAATCTTAAATGATGCGTACATACTGTATCTTATTTTCCCAAAAAAGCATTAAGTACATACAGTATTACTGTTGAATATGTATCAGTCACCAGTTGAAGCTGCTTAAGGCTGTTGGAAAATTTGAAGCTGCACTCTACAGATTCATCTCAAGACTCTAAATAATTTATTGTTCTGTCTGGCTCTTTATACTCATACAATGTATTTTTTGTTGTTATATAGAGGAGTATTCTGCAGCAGTCAAGGACAGATTCATTTGTCATTTCTTGGATTTTTTTTTTCACCAATTTGTTGTTTATTTGGTTGGAACAGTCACCTTTCATTAAACTTATCCAGCATAGCAGAGCAATTTGCACTCAGGCGAGCAATGGGTGGACATTAATAGCAATGGTGATAACATTGATGAGTTTTGCCAGGTTCAGGTTGTCGATATAACAGAGAAACAGTTGAGGAGAGGTTCCTTTTGAACAAGGACTATGTGACAGAGCCAGCGAAGGGCCCACAGCAACATTGTTGTTTTGAAGGAAATGAGAGGAATATAAAGGGAAGCTGTTCAGGGTCAGAACAAATTCTACCGGGCAGATGAGAGTATTGGTGGAGAACTGATGGGATCTGTGTTTCAGGAAAAAAGTGGGGTCCTTTAACACTTTCCTCGTGGAGGATCGAGGTGTAAGAACACTGCACATTCACAGTGAAGGTGAGGTGTGGAGGCCAGGGAATCAATCTTACCCTGCGTAACTTTTCTTTCAATTGCCAGCCTTCACTTCCGGCACGTCATCCTTTGTTATTTTCACCAGCTGTAATGGAATCCCACCACCAGCTAGATCTTCCCTTCCCACCTTCCGCAGGTATCATTTTTTCTGTGACTCCTTGGTCTGTTCGTACCTCTCCCCAACCCCTCCCTGACCCCAGGCCCCTGGCACTCTCCCTTACAACCACAGGTGGTACAACACTTCTTTGTTAAAAATTAAAGGCATCCGTTAGTCTTGTGAGACCATGGATCTGCGCCTGGAAAGTCTTCACCCTCCAGGGTGCAGGCCTGGGCAAGGTTGTATGGAAGACCGGCAGTTGCCCATGCTGCAAGTCTCCCCTCTCCACGACACTGATGTTGTCCAAGGGAAGGGCATTAGCACCCATACAGCTTGGCACCAGTGTCGTCGCAAAGCACTGTGTCTTAAGTACCTTGCTCAAGGACACAACACGCTTCCTCGGCTGGGGCTCGAACTCACGACCTTCAGATCACTAGTTGAATGCCTTAACCCCTTGGCCACGTGCCCACACACTTCTTCGTATGCCTCCTCTATCACCACCGTCCAGAAATCTAAATGGCCCATCGAGGTGAGTCAAACATTCATGTATGCCTCCTTCGACCTCGTGTACTGCAGTCATTTCAGCCCATTGTGGCCTTCCTTACTCCAGTGTAGATTAGGTGATCATTTAGCAGACTGTATACTCTCTTTCTGCACTGAACATCCCAAGCTCCTGGTTGCAGCCCCAGCCCATTGCTGTTCACATTGCTGATGGCATGACTGTACTGCTAGATCCAGTTCAAGCTGAATCAGTAGTTGGCCTCATCGACAATGACGACGAGATAGTGCACTGAGAGGAGACAGAGCGGTTGGTAGAAAGGTGCGAGCACGACAGCTTGAGTCCCAACATGGCCACGTCTAAAGAGATGATTGTGGAGCTTAGGAAAGTGCAGACTGACCACTCCACACTGCACATAAACAGCTCCTCCATGAAGAGACAGAAGCACCATGTTTCTGGGAGTGCACATAATGGATGATTTCACCTGGTCCTTCTATAACATCTTTCCAGTCAAAAAAAGAACACAGCAGCATCTCCACTTCCTGAAGAAATTGAGGATTTCCTGCCCCCCCTCCAATTGTTACTGATTTTTTCTGTGTTCTAGCCAGCTTCACCACCATTTGATACAGTCAGTAAAAGGCATCTGACCTCAGGACCCTACAAAGAATGGTGAGGGCTGCTGAGGGGATCATTGGGAGCTCTCTTCCACCCATCCAGGAGTACTGTGCATGCAGGGCCCTTAGCAATGTCAGTGGTCTCTCCCACCCGTCGAACAATCTCTTTACCAACCCCACACCCCATTATCCGGCAGGCGGTTCTGTAGCGTTAAGACAAGAACCATTAGGATGGGAACAGCTTCTTCCCTCAGGCTGTGGGACTACTGGACTCTCTGCCACCACCCAGGTCTCATCAGTAATGAAGCACCAGTAGCGTTATACTGTTCATTTTTTAACTTGTATCGTAAGGGCACTTTATGTGTTAATTTATTTGTGGTAATGATTTATGTATGTGAGTTATATATATAGACAATAGACAATAGGTGTAGGAGTAGGCCATTTGGCCCTTCGAGCCAGCACCACCATTCACTGTGATCATGGCTGATCATCCACAATCAGTATCCAGTTCCTGCCTTATCCCCATAACCTTTGATTCCGCTATCTTTAAGAGCTCTATCCGTCTCTTTCTTGAAATCATCCAGAGACTTGGCCTTCAAAGCCTTCTGGGGCAGAGCATTCCATATATCCACCACTCTCTGGGTGAAAAAGGTTTTCCTCAACTCTGTTCTAAATAGCCTACCCCTTATTCTTAAACTGTGGCCTCTGGTTCTGGACCCACCCATCAGTGGGAACATGCTTCCTGTCTCCAGCATGTCCAATCCCTTAATAATCTTATATGTTTCAATAAGATCCCCTCTTAGCCTTCTAAATTCCAGAGTATACAAGCCCAGTCGCTCCAATCTTTCAACATATGACAGTCCCTCCATCCCGGGAATTAACCTTGTGAACCTACGCTGCACTCCCTCAATAGCAAGAATGTCCTTCCTCAAATTTGGAGACCAAAACTGCACACAGTACTCCAGGTGTGGTCTCACCAGGGCCCTGTACAGCTGCAGAAGGACCTCTTTGCTCTTATACTCAATTCCCCTTGTTATGAAGGCCAGAATGCCATTAGCTTTTTTCACTGCCTGCTGTACTTGCATGCTTGCTTTCAGTGACTGATGTACAAGAACACCTAGATCTCGTTGTGTGAAGTACCTTGGTCTTCAGGAATGTTGTTTCATTTGGCATTATACATGTACATGGCTGAATGACAATAAACTGGAACTTCCATTCCCACACCAACCTATCCATCCTCCATCTTCTCCACTGCCAGAGTGAGGCCCAGTGCAAATTACAAGAACAACACTCCATATTCTGCCTGGGAACCCATTTATATGAACATTGAATTTATCATTTCAATAACCTTTACGTCCTGTGTTACCCTCTCTCTTTCCTTCTGATCCACCTCTGGTCTTGCCACTTTGTTCCCTTTTCCATATTTGCCCCTCCAGCCCTCCTCCGGTTTCATCCACCTATTACCCACACACTTCACCCACTGAATCCCCTCACGTCTTTGGTTCTATCTCCTCTTCATCTCTCTCCTAACTGTTCCCATTATTACCTCCCTTACTTATCCGATTGCTGCAACGGTAACCTTTGTGTCATCTCCTAACACCCCCTACCCCTCTTCCCACCAGGCTTCATTTACATTTTCTTTTCCTTGTCGGTTTTTACCTGTCATCCATCACCCACCTGCCTTTTTCTTCCAATCCCACCCTGTCTGCCACCTGACTCCTCCTGCCCACCTCTCTCTGCGTCCCCCTGTCGTGTGGTGACCCCTGCCTCAATGACCACTCCTCTCTCATCTCTTTTTTTTTCACATCCTTTGTACCCTCCCACTCTCTGGACTGACTCACGGTCTCAACCGGAGACGTAGACAGTCCTTTTTCCTCCATAGGTGCTGCTTAACCTGCTGCATGCTCCAGCACTGAGGCATCTGCAGTGCCTGGTGTCTGCAAGCATAATCAGCCTTGTTGAAATCAAGCAAACCATGTTCCCAGTAGCACTAATATAGAATAAGCAGGGGTTTCCGGATACTATTTATCCTTCTATCTATAGCATTAAAATAATTTAGCTTTCCATGGTTTCATTGCACTTCATGGTAAAATGAGTCAGCTCCATCATGGGCACTAGCTTCCGTAGTATCTCGGACATCTTCAAAGAGTGATGCCTCAAAAAGGCGGCATCCATCATTAAGGACTTCCACCACCCAGGACATGCCCTCTTCTCATTGCTACCATCAGGGAGGAGCTACAGAAGTCTGACGGCACACACTCAACGATTCAGGAACAGCTTCTTCTCCTCTGCCATCCAATTTTTGAATGGACATTAAACCCATGAGCACTACCTCACTACTTTTCTTATTTGTATTTTTGCACTGCCCATTTAATATATTGTAAATCACATTACTTATTCTGTATTATTATGTATTGTATTATATTGCTGCCGCAAAGTTAACAATTTTCATGGCATATGCCAGTGATATGTAAACAGGAACCCTTAATTCCTACTTTACAACATGGATTATACTTCAGAATAACTTCAGCAGCTGGGCTTCAGGATGCCCTGCGGTATTGAGAAGTGGTGTATCAATGTTCCTGAACAGCGTTAGCTTGAAGCTCACTGAAAGTAGTTTGTAAAAATGAAAAAAGGGAGTTGTAAAGCAGGAAGAAAAAAAATAACTAGATTGTAGTTCTTTCAATTTACTGATAACTTTCTGTGACATTCCAGCCAATCTAATGGGATCAATATTGTGGCGGTTGTAAGGACAGTTTCAGCAGAACACAGGAAAGCTGGACATGGGCAGAGATGATTTGGCACATAAAACCTGATTAGGGTCTTGCTGTGTTCTCCTTCCTCACTAACACTTTCTTCATTCATATGATCATGTACAGAATCTTCTGAGAAATATTATATGTAAATATCCCTTGAATTTCAAATGTAACTAAGTGAAAAGTTAGGATATCTTTTCCATGTCTTTGTATTCAACTCTGGCTACTTGCCCTTGAACAGATCACCTCCCTAGGTCCTTGCAACAGAAGGACCATTCTGCGCCATGGTATGCATGGTTATATTCATCACCATCTGTTCCAATTACAACCCAAATGTTCAATAATTTCTTATGAATTAATAATGCCAGCTCTATTTCCTGGAAGCTATCCATTACTTTGTGAATGAGAGACCATTTAGTCCACAGTCATTGTAAAAAGTTATTAATCTTGATCTTGTATTCATTTTCCTTTTTAGCCAGTCCATTGAGACTGAGAATGACTTGCATCCACTTCATCCTGAGGAACGGAAAATACTCATGTATGAATTCTTTTTACCATCTGATGTCACAGGGAGTTAATAAAGTGAGCACCCTGTCCAATAGTAAGGAAGTAGAAGATGATTGCTGACCAGGTTCTGTGGAGCATCCCCAAACCTACCCTCAACCCTCCAAACACGCACTCACACACAATCTTGCCCATATCCATTTCAATAGACAATAGACAATAGGTACAGGAGTAGACCATTTGGCCCTTCGAGCCAGCACAACCATTCGCTGTGATCTTAGCTGATCATCCACAATCAGTATCCAGTTCCTTCCTTATCACCATAACCTTTGGTTCTGCTATCTTTAAGAGCTCTATCCATCTCTTTCTTGAAAGCATCCAGAGACTTGGCCTCCACAGCCTTCTGGGGCAGAGCATTCCATATATCCACCACTCTCTGGGTGAAAAAGGTTTTCCTCAACTCCGTTCTAAATGGCCCACCACTTATTCTTAAACTGTGGCCTCTGGTTCTGGACTCACCCATCAGCGGGAACATGCTTCCTACCTCCAGCGTGTCCAATCCCTTAATAATCTTATATGTTTCAATAAGATCCCCTCTCAGCCTTCTAAACTCCAGAGTATACAAGCCCAGTCGCTCCAATCTTTTGACATATGACAGTCCAGCCATCTCAGGAATTAACCTTGTGAACCTACGCTGCACTCCCTCAATAGCAAGAATGTCCTTTCTCAAATTTGGAGACCAAAACTGCACACAGTACTCCAGGTGTGGTCTCACCAGGGCCCTGTACAACTGTAGAAGGACCTCTTTGCTCTTATACTCAATTCTCCTTGTTATGAAGGCCAGCATGCTATTAGCTTTCTTCACTGCCTGCTGTACTTGCATGCTTGCTTTCAGTGACTGATGTACACCTAGATCTCGTTGTACTTCCCCTTTTCCTAACTTGACTCCATTTAGATAATAATCTGCCTTCCCGTTCCTACCACCAAAGTGGATAACCTCACATTTATCCACATTAAACTGCATCTGTCATGCATCTGCCCACTCACCCAGCCTGTCCAAGTCACCCTGCATTCTCATAACATCCTCCTCACATTTCACACTGCCTCCCAGCTTTGTGTCATTGGCAAATTTGCTAATGTTACTTTTAATTCTCTCATCTAAGTCATTAATATATATTGTAAACAGCTGCTGTCCCAGCACTGAACCCTGTGGTACCCCACTGGTCACCGCCTGCCATTCCGAAAGGGAGCCGTTAATCGCTACTCTTTGTTTTCTGTCAGCCAGCCAATTTTCAATCTATGTCAGTAATCTGCCCCCAATACCATGTGCCCTAATTTTGCCCACTAATCTCCTATGTGGGATTTCTATCAAAGTCTTTCTGAAAGTCCAGGTACACTACATCCACTGGCTCTCCCTTGTCCATTTTCATAGTTACATCCTCAAAAAATTCCTGAAGATTAGTCAAGCACGATTTCCCCTTCGTAAATCCATGCTGACTTGGACCGATCCTGTTACTGCTATCCAGATGTGTCCTAATTTCATCTTTTATAATTGACTCCAGCATCTCTTCCACCACTGACGTCAGGCTAACCGGTCTATAGTTCCCTGTTTTCTCTCTTCCTCCTTTCTTGAAGAGAGGGACAACATTAGCCACCCTCCAATCCACAGGAACTGATCCTGAATCTATAGAACTTTGGAAAATGATTACCAATGCATCCACGATTTCTAAAGCCACCTCCTTAAGCATCCTGGGATGCAGACCATCAGGTCCCGGTGACTTATCAGCCTTCAGACCCAACAGTCTATCCAACACCATTTCCTGCCTAATATAAATTTCCTTCAGTTCATCCATTACCCTAGGTCCTTTGGCCACTATTAAATCTGGGAGATTGTTTGTGTCTTCCCTAGTGAAGACAGATCCAAAGAACCAGTTCAACTCGTCTGCCATTTCCTTGTTCCCCATAATAAATTCACCTGCTTCTGTCTTCAAGGGCCCAATTTTGGTCTTAACTATTTTTTTCCTTTTCACATACCTAAAGAAGCTTTTACTATCCTCCTTTATATTCTTGGCTAGTTTACCTTCGTACCTCATTTTTTCTCCGCGTATTGCCTTTTTAGTTACCTTCTGTTGCTCTTTAAAAGTTTCCCAATCCTCCGGCTTCCCTCTCCTCTTTGCTATGTTATACTTCTCTTTTATTTTTATACTGTCCATTGCTTCCCTTGTCAGCCATGGCCTCCCCTTACTCCCCCTGTATCTCTCTCTTACTCCACTCCCCCACTGGATTGGCCCCCTTATATCCCTCTCTTACTCCACTCCCCCACTGGATTGGCCCCCTTGTATCCCTCTCTTATTCCACTACCCCACTGGATTGGCCCCCTTGTATCCCTCTCCTACTCCACTCCCGTCCTTCCTTTGGTCTCCTTTTCCTTAGCCTGACTGCCACTCTCCCATTTCCATAATGTCTTCCCTCCCTCTCTGCCTCTCTGCTGCCTGCTCACTAAACCCAAAACTTCCATTCCCCCTCGACCACCCCAGCTCGCCGCCTGCTTTCCAGGCCCCCTCCCCCAACCTCTGGGAGCTGTCTGCTTGCTCTCCCTAAGAGTTAGGACATTCACCTTCTGCAGTCTCTTGCCCTATGTCCTCTTCAAGGCCACACCTAAGTCAATGTTCACCACCAATCCTGGTCCTTGCAATACTTAAGTAAAAAAAAAGTTACCTGAAAGCATTTCAGATGAATCATTGGCCTTTAACTGATTTAGGATGGTGTGCATTGTGATCAAGTTTCATACAGACTTCTAATCCTCCAACGTTCTGATATACCGATCCTCCATACATCTTGGCTCTCCCTCCCCATCACCCACCTCCTCATTCATAACCTGTGCAGCCTGGAATCTCACACCAATGGGTAGCAACTACTTCAAGCAATCCAAAATTTGTTGGCTTTAAACCATAAGACCGTAAGACAGAGGAGCAGAATTATGCCATTCTGCCTACAGAGTCTGCACCACCATTTGATCATGGCTGATTTATTTTCCCTCTCAACCCTATTCTCCTGCTTTTGCCCCATAATCTTTGATGCCTTTAGTAGTCAAGAACCTATCAATCTCTCATATAAATATACACAATAACTTGGCCTCCACAATTATCCGTGACAATAAATTCCACAGATTTACCACCTTTTGGCCAAGAAAGTTCTCCCTCATCATTTTCCTAAAGGGATGTCCTTTTATTCTGAAGCTGTGACTGTCCCACAGTGTTGCTGGACTGCTGATTAACATCATACTGTGCCTGTAGTGAGTGAGGTTTTGGAAAGGTACAGTGTCTCCGCCTCTGCCTGAAACATGAGGCAATGTGAAGAAGGTGATGATTGTGATCTATTTGCAGGAAATTATAACAGAGGTAATTACAGAAGTTGTATTGTTTGTCGCCACTTGCTATTATTTAAAATGTTTTTAGACAAATTGTCAGAAGAAGGAAATAACTAAAAATCCACCAACTAGCTTATGCATTTTGGACAAAAAAAATGAAGGCAGAGCTGGTCTTGAATATTTAAAAGGTAATTTTAATATTCCTCCTTTGTCCCGAATGAAAAGCTTAGTTGGTGTTTCTTAGCAGTATGTTTTGTCTGAAGAGGGGAATGACACATCACACCAGGTGGCCCTGTTTCCATCCAGGGGGTCAGTGTGGACTTGGTGGAGGATTACAAATACCCGGGGATACGAATTGACAATAAACTGGGCTGGTCAAAAAACGCTGAGGCTGTCTACAAGAAGGGTCAGAGCCGTCTCTATTTCCTGAGGAGGCTGAGGTCCTTTAACATCTGCCGGACGATGCTGAGGATGTTCTACGAGTCTGTGGTGGCCAGTGCTATCATGTTTGCTGTTGTGTGCTGAGGCAGCAGGCTGAGGATAGCAGACACCAACAGAATTAACAAACTCATTTGTAAGGCCAGTGATGTTGTGGGGATGGAACTGGAGTCTCTGACGGTGGCGTCTGAAAAGAGGATGCTGTCCAAGTTGCACGCCATCTTAGATAATGTCTCCCATCCACTACATAATGTACTGGTTGGGCACAGGAGTATTTTCAGCTAGAGACTCATTCCACCGAGATGCAACACAGAGCGTCATAGGGAGTCATTCCTGCCTGTGGCCATCAAACTTTACAACTCCTCCCTTGGAGGGTCAGGCACCCTGAGCCAATAGGCTGGTCCTTGACTTATTTCCATCTGGCATAATTTACATATTATTATTTAATTATTTATGGTTTTATATTGCTATATGTATATCCTATTCTTGGTTGGTGCAACTGTAACGAAATCCAATTTCCCTCGGGATCAATAAAGTATGTCTATCTATCTGTACTACCAAAAAAAAGAGGGCATGGCTGCGTAACGTCACTTGAGCTTCCTGTGGCAATCACTTGCTATTGGTGCAAACTGTCTGCTGAATTCCAATGGGAGTTTGGCTCGGACACCATGGGGAGAAGGATTGCAGTGTGAATATCCAGGAAACAGGTTGTGAGCATTGTCCTGGATGAATTGCCCTAAAATGTATGAACCTTTTGATTTGCTTACATGAGTGGATTTAGAGTGGTTCGCTGAACTGTTTGGTGATGAGTGATGGAACAGTGGGAGTACAGTCAAAAACCAGGACACCGGTTGTTTAGAAACAAACCCACACTTCCTCGATACTATTTTAAATAAAATGCCATGGCATCATCAATTATTAAGACCCAGTTTTGCAACAAGATATAAAAAATGGCAAACTTTTGTCACTGAATTGCAGCAAGAATCAATATTTGAAAATAACAACAAAGCATATTCCTATTGGGAAAAGGCAATACAGTAACATTGTTTACTTCTATAACACCTATTAGGCAGGAATATTTTTCTTCAAAGGCAAACACCATAGCTGTGTAATGTGGTGGTGTATTCTTGATTTGAAGTTTGGTTCCATTAACTTCAAAATAATTGAATTTCAGAACCAGAGTGAAAATGCTCAAACACAATGTATTGCATGTTAAGCAGATACATATGACTGAGGATGAGTTTTTAACCCTGCTGTGAGTGGCTAATGCTGGTCTGGTACAGATAAACTGAAGACTTTATAAACTACTTATTGTTTGGATTTGAACTGCCTCACTGCTTAGAAGGCTGAGGCAAATGGATTTATTCTTGTGAATGTCTTATCGCAGAATGATTTGCTTTCCAGTTGCACATACCTTGCACTTTGTGTTACAAATTTCAATACAGCATACTGAAAATATCACATTTTATTTCATAAAAGGTGATCAGCATACTATCTATCCAGGTTTGGCACAAGATCAACTCAGTCCCATCAGTGGGAATAAAATGCAAATTTCTTCTCACAATCATTTGGAGTGTATTAACTAAATAGGGAGAGTTGTCCTACAGACTAGTCAAGCAACATTCTGACATATTTATAAACATATACCGTCAAAGAATATGCCTGAACTCTCCATCACAATCCTTTGGTGCACCTTATTCTATCAGTAAGGTCGAATCAGATGATGTAGTGGCCCAGTGTACACGCACGAGGGAGTGTAGCTTTCTGAGTCCTTAAAATTGAGACTACTGCATCTGGTTCAAAATGGGTAAAAACAAACTCCAACCTGTTACCACCTATCGTTACCACTCTACTGATGAGTTCAGCTATGATCAGATTAAAAGCCGGGACAGGTGCAGCTATTTTCTTGTGTTTTCATGAATCAATTCTTCATGATGAACCTCACTTAGAGTATCAAGAGACCATAATGTACTTAAGGTCAAGGATGTCACTGAATGCTGATCAAGCTTCCCAGACTTGGACGTGTCCTTTCAATTATATCGGCAGCAGGTAGTGAGTGAATCATCATTCAGGATTTAACTATTTTTACCTCATACTCATCAACTGAAGGTATATTTGTCCACTATAGCTTTGGTAGGAGTGAGCACCATATTATAAGAATGGAACAAAGTCCTGGCTTCACATAGCGTTAAGCCATCACATAACCAATGGATCATCACAGAGCTCTGGAACCTTGCCTCACCTGGTCATGAATGGTGGTGAATGATTAGATAGCTCATGGTAAGAATATTCCTATCCTCAATGGTGGTAAGTCTTAGTGAGTAAGTGCTAAATGCATTAGCAATTATGTTCAGTGCTGTGTATGTTGGTAATCAGTCTCAGCATCCTATTGAGATCCGAAGGGCCTGTACTGTGCTGTACTATTCTATGTTCTATGTTCTAAACTAGAGTGCAATCATCTTGATTACATCTACATGAATTCAACAAACAACTGAGAGTCCAGAGTCAGAAAAGTACTGTGATTAGACAACATTGTAATACTGAAGACCTATGCTCCAGATCTGGCTTGTCTCTAATGAAGCTAAATCTATGTGACTATGTAGATAGCTGCCACTTACTTTCTGTTCAGATAAAGTAGAGTGATTCCAATCCATTTAATATACGCTCGGTCCACTCTCAATCACTAGCAAATTGATAGAATGTAAATTGGTAAATTGTTCTGTTATTGTCACATGTATAAAGTACAGTGAAAAACTTTATTTTGTATGCCATCCATACAGATTATTTCATTACGAAGTGCATTGAGGCACTACAAGGAAAACAATAACAGAAAGCAGAATAACGTGTTACAATTACAGAAAAAAGTTCAGTGCAAGCAGATGTAGATTGTGTCAACAAGTGTCCACCTTATCATAATACACAACTGTTCAGTAGTCTTATAACTATTAGATAGGGGTATCATCAACAGTGCTATCTATCCAGTGGCATTTTTCCCTAATAACCAGCTCACCAGTATCCAATTTTGTTCTAATAAGATCACTAAGCTCCAGATGCTTTCATAGTCTTGTTGCAAACGTGGATCAGAGAACTGAATTCTGAAGATGAGGTTAGGATGACTGCCCTTAGCATCATGGGCAGCATTTGAGCATGTGAGGCATGAAGTAGTCTGAGTAAAACTGAAAACAAGTAAATCACAAACAAGAGAAAATCTGCAGATGCTGGAAATCTGAGCAACACACACAAAATGCTGGAAGAACTCAGCAGGCCAGGCAGCATCTATGGAAAAGATTACAGTCGATGTTTCAGAATGTCTTCAGGTGCTTTAGCAATGATCTTTCTTCTATCCTAAGGTCAAAATAGGGATGCTCAATGATGATAGCATGATGTTTCCTTTTTATTTCTTTAGAGATACAACATGGAATAGGTCCTTCTGGTTCTTTGAGCCGTGCTGCCCAGCATCTCCCAACAACTCTGATTTAAACCTAACCCAGTCACAGGATAACTTACAATGACCATTTAACTTACTCAGTACGTATTTGGACTGTGGGAGGAAACCAGAGCACCTGGAGGAAACCCACACATTCACGGGGAGGATGTACAAACTCCTTACAGAGGATGCTGGGGTTGAACACTGAACTCCAACAACCCGAGCTGTAATAACTTTGCGCTAACCGTTATGCTGCTGTGGCATCCAATTATTTCCATTAGCACATACTCAATAAATTAAGTGGTCCATGCTATCCTATACTGAGACCTTGAGCATGTTCAGGCATGGTCTGACAAACGGCAAGTAACGTTCATGCCTCCAAGCAAAGAAAGCCTAACGCTGGCATTCAATGGCATTAAATTGTAGACACTAGAACATCTACAGATGCTGGAAACCCAAAGCAACACCCACAAAATGCTAGAGGAGCTCAGCAAGTCAGGCAGCATCTATGGAGAAGAGTAAACAGTCAACGTTTCGAGCTGAGACCTTTCATCAGGACTGGAAAGGAAGGGAGAAGATGCCAGGGGGCAAGGAGGATAGCTAGAAGGTGATAGGTGAAACCAGGTGGGTAGAAAAGATAAAGGGCTGGAGAGGAAGGACTCTAATAGGAGAGGAGAGTAGATCACAGAAGAAAGGGAGGGAAGAGAGGACCTAGGGGGACATCATAGGCGGGTGAGAAGAGGAAAGAGGCCAGAGTATGAATTGAAGAAGAGGGAAAGGGGAGGGTTTTTTTTAACCAGAAGGCATAATTAATATTTAAGCTGGAGGTGACTCAGATGTAGTATAACGTGTTGCTCTTCCACCCCAAGGGTAGACATGGACTGACATGTTGGATTGGGACGGGAATCAAAATTAAGATGTTTGGTCACTGGGTAGTTTCTCTTTTGGCAGAAGGAGAGGAAGTGCGCAATGAAGCAGTCCCAATTTACGATGGGTCTCACCAATATAGAGGAGGTCACATTAGGAGAACCGGACACAATAGACAACCCCGGCAGATTGCATTAGTGGGGAAGGATGGATGGACAAGAAAATCAAATTTCGCTATCTCCAAAGGGATCCTATCACCAAACATATCTTGACCTTCTCCTACTTTCCACTTCCACAAGGATTGCTCCCTCCTTGATTCTCTTGTCCATTCGTCCCTTCCCACTAATCTCCCTCCTGGCACTTATCCCTGCAACAGCCAAAGTGCTACCACCTACCCATTCACCTCCATCAGGGCCCCAAACAGTCCTTCCAAGTGAGGCAACACTTCATCTGCCAACCTGCTGGGGTTGTCTATTGGGTCCTGTGCTCCCGATGCGACCTCTTATACATTGATGAGGCCCATCGTAGATTGGGTGGACCGCTTTGTTGAGCACTTCTGCTACATCTGCCGAAGGCAGAACTTCACTGTGGCCAAATAATTTAATTCTGATTCCCAAACCTGTTTTGACATGCTGGTCCCTGGCCTTCCCTTGTGCCAAGACGTGCTGCACCATCAATGAACTTCGTCTGCTACATCTACCATCTACAAAGTGCACTGTATTACTTTAACATTACCCATCGAACCATAATATCTACCATTGAGAGTACAGGGCTACTTGGGAACATCATCAGGTACTGGTTACACACAAAGTCGAAAATACATCACTGTTCCTTCATCATAGCTGGTCTAAATCCTGAAACAACCTCTCTAATATCACTTCAAAGTTGCTGGTGAATGCAGCAGGCCAGCCAGCATCTCTAGGAAGAGGTACAGTCGACGTTTCAGGCCGAGACCCTTCGTCAGGACTAACTGAAGGAAGATTGAGTAAGGGATTTGAAAGTTGGAAGGGGAGGGGGAGATCTGCTCTCACACCATCCTCCCGCCACCCCACTAGGAATAGGGTTCCCCTGGTCCTCACCTACCACCCCACCAGCCTCCGGGTCCAACATATTATTCTCCGTAACTTCCGCCACCTCCAACGGGATCCCACCACTAAGCACATCTTTCCCTCCCCCCCCCGCATTCCGCAGGGATCGCTCCCTACACAACTCCCTTGTCCATTCGTCCCCCCCATCCCTCCCCACTGATCTCCCTCCTGGCACTTATCCGTGTAAGCGGAACAAGTGCTACACATGCCCTTACACTTCCTCCCTTACCACCATTCAGGGCCCCAAACAGTCCTTCCAGGTGAGGCAACACTTCACCTGCGAGTCGACGGGGGTGATATACTGCGTCCGGTGCTCCCGATGTGGCCTTTTATATATTGGCAAGACCCGACGCAGACTGGGAGACCGCTTTGCTGAACATCTACGCTCTGTCCGCCAGAGAAAGCAGGATCTCCCAGTGGCCACACATTTTAATTCCACATCCCATTCCCATTCTGACATGTCTATCCACGGCCTCCTCTACTGTAAAGATGAAGCCACACTCAGGTTGGAGGAACAACACCTTATATTCCGCCTGGGTAGCCTCCAACCTGATGGCATGAACATCGACTTCTCTAACTTCCGCTAGGCCCCACCTCCCCCTCGTACCCCATCTGTTACTTATTTTTATGCACACATTCTTTCTCTCACTCTCCTTTTTCTCCCTCTGTCCCTCTGAATATACCTTTTGCCCATCCTCTGGGTCCGCCCCCTTGTCTTTCTTCCCGGACCTCCTGTCCCATGATCCTCTCGTATCCCCTTTTGCCAATCACCTGTCCAGCTCTTGGCTCCATCCCTCCTCCTCCTGTCTTCTCCTATCATTTTGGATCTCCCCCTTCCCCTCCCACTTTCAAATCTCTTACTAACTCTTCCTTCAGTTAGTCCTGACGAAGGGTCTCGGCCTGAAACGTCGACTGTACCTCTTCCTAGAGATGCTGCCTGGCCTGCTGCGTTCACCAACAACTTTGATGTGTGTTGCTTGAATTTCCAGCATCTGCAGAATTCCTGTTGTTTGTCTCTAATATCACTGCCTGAGTACCTTAAAGCAGTTCAAGAAATTGGCTCAGCACCACTTTATGAAGGGCAATGAGCGATGAACAATAAATGCTGCCCGCTAGAGATGCCCAGATTCAGGAAAAAAAATGAATAAATACTATGCCGTCTCTGAAGATTTTATCTAAAATACAGTATGTCTGGGCTACTTTGATCACAGCACAAAACTGGCTCCAACTTAGCATAAGTTAGCTATTCTTTTTCCTTACATCACTGCCAACAACCACCCCCATTTCCACTCTTCCCACAACTAGAAGTGTTGAAATAAATGTCCATTGCTTTTCATTTCCATGGCCAATTATTTTTTAAACCTCCTCATCACTCAGCCACACCACTCTGACCCTTCACCCTTCTCACCCCACCTGGTTTAGTCAGATGACTAAGAGGCAACCTGGTCTGAAGTTCTGCAGATTATATTCTGGTAGTGCTCTGTAGTATCTCTCCTCACCTTCACATGCCGTATCTTTCTTTCCTCTTCCCAAACCATGGCAAGTTATGTATGCTGGAAACATGCAAAGTACTTCACAAAAATCCCAAGTTTGGCTCTCCATCATTTAAACTGTTGTAGCTAAAATCAAGCATAACAAGATTTTTTCCGCATCAGAATCAGAATCAGGTTTAATATCATCGGCATATGTCGTCAAATTTGTTGTCTTGCAGCAAATGCAATACATAATAATAGAGAAAAAATGTAAATTACAAGAAGTACATACGTATATACACACGGTTAAATTAAATAAGTACAGTAATATAGAAATAGAAATAAAAAAGTAGTGAGGATGTGTTCATGGGTTCAATATCAATTCAGAAATTGGATGGCTGAGGGGAAGAAGTTGTATCATTGAGTGTATGCCTTCACGCTTCTGTACCTCGTTCCTGGTGGTAGTAATGAGAAGAGGACGTGTCTTGAATGATGGGAGCCCTAAATGATAGATGCCAATTTTTTGAGGCATTTCTCCTTGAAGATGTCCTGGATACTCTGGAGGCTAGTGCCCATGATGAAGCTGACTAACTTTACAACTCTCTGCAGCTTATTTTGATCCTGTGCAGGCCCCAAACCCCCACACTAGACAGTGATGCAGCCGGTTAGAATGCTCTGCACCGTACATTTGTAGAAATTTGTGTCTTTGGTGATATACAGTACCAAATCGCTTCAAACTCCTAATGAAATATAGCCACTGCTGTGCCTTCTTTGTAACTGCAGTGATATGTTAGGCCCAGGTTAGGTCCTTAGGGATCTTGACATCCAGGAACTTGAAATTGCCCACTCTTTCCCCTTCAAATCACTCTATGATGATGCTGTGTGTTCCCTTGTCTTATCCTTTCTGAAGTCTACCGTCAGTTCTTTGGACTTACTGATGAGAGTGCAAGGTTCTTGCTGTGACACCACTCAACTGGCTGATAAATCTCCCTTCTATACGCCCTCTCGTCAGCATCTGAAATTCTGATAAAAATAGGTGTCGTCAACAAATTTATAGATGGAATTTGAGCTGTGCCTAACTGCCCAGTCATAGATGTAGAGAGAGTAGAACATGGATAAGCACACACCCCTGAGGTGCACCGGCGTTGATTGTCAGCAAGGTGGAGATGTTAATTCCACAGACTGCGGTCTTCTGCTTAGGATCCAGTTGCAGAGAGAAGTACAGAGGCCCAGGTTTTGGAGCTTTTCAAACATAACTGCAGGAGTGATTGTGTTAAATGCTGAGCTGTAGTCAATAAACAACGTCTCAACATAGGTATTTGTATTGTCCAGATGATCCAAGGATGCATGAAGAGCCAATGAGATCACACCTGCCATAGACCTAATGTGGCAATAGGCAAATTGCAGTGGATCCAGGTCCATGGTGAGACAGGGGGTAATTCTAGCCACAACCAACCGCTCAAAGCATTTCACCACTATGGTTGTGAGTGCTACTGGACAAAGATCATTAAGGCAGCTCACCCTGCTCTTCCTGGGGACTGGTATAATTGTTGCCCTTTTGAAGCAGGTGGAACTTCTGACTGTAGCAGTGAGAGATTGAAAGTGTCTTTGAACATTCTGCCAGTTTGTTGACATAGATTTCAGAGCCTTACCAAGGTACCCCATTGGGCCCTGCTGCTTTGCAAGTGTTCACCCACTTGAACGACAGCCTGACGTTGGCCCCCAAGACAGAGGTCACGGGGTCACTGGATGCTGCACGGGTCCTCATAGCTGTAGTTGTATTCTCCCTTTCAAAGCAAGCATAAGAGGCGTTGAGCTCATCTGGGAGTGGAGCATCACTGCAGTTCATGATGTTAGGTTTTGCTTTATAGGAACAAATGGACTGCAAACCCTGCCAGTGTTGACGTATATCCGATTCTGCTTCCAAACCCATTCCAAATGGGCAAACATCACAATGAACCAGATGGCTTATGTGAATTTGTGGTGTCAAGTCTGGAGAAAGGCAGTGATCAGGGAGAGGACTCACCTTCAATTTCGTCAGATCAAAGAGAAGAATTATTTCCTATTCTATCTAGTGCTGCCCAGTCTCCTGATGCTATCTTCAATTTCAAGCTGGCTTCCTTTCACCCAGGGTATCTGTAGGACAATGCTTCCCCATTAAAGGCAATTACAAACATACTAGCACTGGATTAATTGCTCTGCAGCAAGAAAACCCAGATCCTGGGTTTAATTTCCATCTTTTTAGCTAATTTCTTTCCCAGCATGAACAGTGAATGATGATGAACATTAACAATCCTTAAACTGCTCTGCAGCCTCCCCAGAGAAGATTCCTTTATCCTGGTTGCCTAAGTTATTCAGGCTAGAGATGGGGCTTTCACAGGCAGTGCTGCTTCATCATCCGTGGAAACTCACTACAGAAACCTTGAAATTAAAGCTCTAGGATCAATTAAAGATGCCTCTGAGGTATCCAGGAATCCACAATTAAAACTCTAAAATGCTATACACATTTTTCAGATCCTTAGTCTCTGCCTCATCTGTTCTCAGGATGCAGCTTTCCTTTCCAGGACATCCGAGTTGTCCTACTTCTTCAAAGAATGGGGTTTCCCTTCCTCCAGCATTGATCCTACCCTCACTGGCATATCCTCCTTTTCCCAAACATCTGCATCCACTCCATCCTCACACCGTCTTAACAGTGACAGAGTTCCTCTTGTCCTTATCTACCACCCTATGAGCCTCTGCATCCAGCACATCATCTTCCGCCATTCTCAAAGGGATCCTACCACCAAACATATCATTACCTCCCACACCCCCCACCTCCACTTTCCAAAGGGATCACTCCCTCTATGATTCGCTTGTCCATTCATTCCGCCCCCCCCCCCACTAGTCTTCCTCACGGCACCTATTCCTGGAAGTGGCCAATGTGCTGCACATGCCTAATCACGTCCTCCATCACCTTCATTCAGGACCCCAAACAGCCCTTCCAGGTGAGGCAACACTTCATCTGCAAATGTGCTGAGGTCGCCTATTGTGTCAGGTGCTCCTGGTGCAGCTTCCTCTGCATTGGTGAAAATCGTCATAAATTGGGCGACCACTTCGTAGAGCTCCTTTGCTCCATCTGCCAAAAGAAGAACTTCCCAGGGACCAAACATTTTAATTCTGATTTCTATTCCCATTTTGACATGTTGGCCCATGGCGTTCTGTTGTGAAACCTGATGGCATGAATATTGATTTCTACTTCAGGAAAAAAAAATCCCCCCCCCCCAATCTTCTATTCACCACTCTGTCCTCTTAACTCTTCTCACCTGCCTATCACCTCCCCTTGGTACACCTCCTCCTTCCTTTTCTCCCATAGCCCACTTTCCTCTCCTATCAGATTCCTTCATCACCAGCTCTTTACCTTCCCCACCTACCTGATTTCACCTATCACCTAGCTATCTTCCTTCTCCTCCCTCCACTTTTTTATTCTAGCATTTTCCCTCCTCCTTTCCAGTCCTGAAGAAGAGTTTAGGCCTGAAATGTCAACTGTTTATTCATTTCCATACATGCTACCTGACCTCCTGAGTTCCTCCAGTGTTTTTTGTGTATTGCTTTGGACTTCCAACATCTGCAGAATTTCTTGTGTTTATTACAACACAAATATGTTTGCTTTTCCCATGAGGGACACATACAGTCATAATCCAGGAAAGACCTGCTGCTTCGCTGACCTTTAAACAGGGCCTTGACATCTCTTAGATGTTCAGTCACAAGAATGAAAAATCATGTGGGATGTGTGACCTCTGTGCATTTCTCCTTGCCAAGTATATTAGTTTGTCGTCTATCTGCAGTGCTCTACAGGAAGCACTTGAACATTTTCTTTGACTGAATCAGCAACAGTATTACTCTTGTCCTTGCAAAACTTGTGTTTCCCAATGCTCAAACTTGACTCAAAGGAAGTTCATGAATTGATTCTAGGATTGAATGGCTTGCCATATGAACAGCATTTGATGGCTCTGGGCCTGTACTCACTACAATTTAGAAGAATGAGGAGTGACCTCATTGAAACCAATCGAATGGTGACAAATCTTAATAGAGTGGATGGGGAGAGGATGCTTCCTATGGTGGGAGAGTTTAACACCAGAAGTCACAGCCTCAGAATAGAGGGGCGTCCTTATAGAATGGAGATGAGGAGGAATTTGTTCACCAGAGAGTGGTGAACCTATGGAATTCTATGCCACAGGCAATTGTGGAGGCCAAGTCTTATGTATATTTAAGTCGGAGGTTGATAGATTCTTGATTGGTCAGGGCATGAAGGGATATGGGGAGAAGGCAGTATATTGGGGCTGAGAGGAAAATTGGATCAGCGGTGATGAAATAGCGGAGCAGCCTCAATGGGCCAAAAAACCTAATTCCACACCTATATTTTATGGTCTTATGGATAGCAATGAAGGGCTGTATGCCTGCTGATTGCACAGACCAATTTCTGTATTTTTATTAAAAAAGCTTATTAATTTTTGACCTCCCAAATAACAGTCCAGTCTGACATTAAGAAAAGATTTAACCCTGCTGAGTCAATGCCAACTCAAAATACGGATAGCTGAAATCACAAACTCACATCTCTTGCATGTTAACCTCTGCAGTGACCCTGCACTCTGACATTTCCCCTACTTTACTGAGCAGTCAAGAGAGACATCTACTAGGCAGTGCCCCTGAGAGAAACCTCAGTAGGTCCAATCACAAACATACTGGAAATCCAAGCAACACACACAAAATGCTAGAGGAAGTCCACAGGTCAGGCAGCATCTATGAAAAAAGAGTAAACAGTCGCCGTTTCAGGCCGAGACCCTTCATTGGAACTGCCTCGATGAAACGTCGACCGTTTACTCTTTTCCATAGATGCTGCCTGACCTGCTGCGCTCCTTCGGCATTTTGTTTGTGTTCCCCAGCACGTGCATTTCACTGAAGGGAAGCCCCGCCCCACTATTTTGTACAACTCTCAAGCAGCAATTTGATAGATTTTCTGTGACCTGTGGGGATGTGGAGAATAATGAAATGAATAGCAGAACTGAACGGCTTTTCCTGTTCCAATATTCCAATACGCTCCTTATGGTGAGTTTGCTTCACTGATGCAATACTTCCGGCTTAAAGAAATAATAAAGAAAAGAAGATTACAGATGCACACAACTTCCTGTTTCCTTCCTGACTTTGTCGGAACTAGGTAAGGGCAATATTTTCAAATTCAGTTGAATGAATGTGATGAGCTTGTTGGGAAATCTGCCATTGTCAGTGCTCATCATTTTCACCCACACCATGGAACCTGATGCTGCCTAGATGCATCACTAAAGTGCCCTTTCATCTATGTTTAGGCATAGTCTAGTTTCATATAATTATGCCTATTTCAGGAAATGATTGCATGCATAGGATTATTAATGCTTCTCGTATTGTAAATATACAGTGGATTCTGGTTAATTGGGCTATCAGTTAATCTGGGCAGCTCTTAAGGAACAAAAACTAATCGAGAAAATAGCTGGGATATCCTTTGTTTATTCAGGACACTATGCCACTTAATTGGGACAGGAGACTGTTGCCAAACAGTTTCTAACTAGAGTCAGTCATGTTCACTGTGTGGCTGTTATCCACTGCACCAGGGTCTCTCAACCAGGGTTCTGCGGAACCCTAGAGAACCCATGAGAGGTCGCTAAGGCTTCTGTGAGAGATTGTGATTTAAAAAATAAACACTGATTTTTGAACTTCACACCACATATGATGCTAAAGCTCACAGTGGTGGGCAGTGCCCAAACAGCCGCATTAGCAATCTCACCCCAGTACGGCAGTGCCACAATAGGACTGTGTTTATTTGGTTGAATCCATTCTCAGTTTTTGGCGCAAGATAGGGGAGGACAATTAGTGAGCCCTGTATTGCACGGAGGGGAGGACAGAAGGCTGATAATTGGTGAGCTCTGTATTGCTCAGAGGGGAGTACAGTAGGCTGACGACGAGCGTGAAGTGCATTTTCTGAGCTTTGAATGGACTCACACATCTTGGGCTGTGATGTCAGCTTTTCCCTCCCATATTACCTCCCTCATACTTCCCATTATGTGCCACTGACTGACTTTTGAGAGCAAACAACCAGTGTAGTAGAAAATTGGAGGGAAATTTTCATTCTAAAGATGTCCAGTGTTGCAATTTTTGAAGAGGAGATGTGAGAATGAAGAGGAGAGTTGATGGCCTAGGCCTACAGACAATACTGATAAGGTGACTATCGAAGAATTACAATCTTCTGAGTCATTTCACTACACTAGTGCAACAACAGACACAGAAAAATAGTCTGTCTTTACAATGAAAGCTACTTACCAATGGGTTTTACATGGACTGGTGCTCCAGGCTGTCCTATTCCATTGTGCCTAGTCTGTGGCAAGCAACTTACAGATGTAGCAATGGCTCCAGCAAAATTGAAAAGACACTTAACTAGAAATCACAGCCATATGCCATGTAAAATTGCTGATTATTTTAAATTACTATTGAAATCTCAAAACAAACAGATTAAAGCTTTTGAAAGTTAAATCACAGTCAGTAAAAAGAATCAGGAAGCAAGTTATTTCGTAGCTTTAAGACCAGTTCACTAGAAAATGTTTTAAAAACTGTGTGAAAATCTGGACAAAGAGCACGGCAGTCTCCTGCTATGTGCAGATATCTGGTGGCTTAACAGAGGAAGAGTTCTCAACAGGATGTTAAGCTGAAAGGTGAATTATAGGAGTGCTTCCAAGAAAATAGTAGGCTAGATTTTGATGACTGCTGTGAAGATGAAGAATGGCTGCTGAAACTAGCCTACTTTGTAGATAATTTTCATCATATGAACCAGCTGAACATGTTTCTGCAAGGCCCTGGAGAAAATGTTTTGACTTCAAGTGACAAGATTCTTGGATTTAAAAGGAAAGTGAATCCTTGGAAAAATCATTTTGCAAAAGGAAATCTTGAAATGTTTCCATCGCTGCTTGGGCTTGAGAGTGAAGAAGGATTTCAGAAAATCTCGAGTCTTATTGAAAACCATCTGGAAGAACAAAATTGAACAGTATTTTTCCTCCCTTTCAACACGAGTGGGTGAGGGACCCTTTCTCTGAACCCTGCTCAACCTGAGAACTTGACTTTGAGAGAAGAGGAAGAACTTTGTGAGCTGCACTCTGATCATGCACTGAAGATGAGATTTACTGATCTGCCCCTGGACATTTCAGGATCTCTGTGAAAGAAGAATATCCTGCCATTCATAAGAAAGCAATGAACATTTTGCTGCAGTTTTCAACTTCTTACATATGTGTGCAAGCTTTTTCTTGTTTAACAAGCATGAAGAGCAAGGATGGTCTTGATGCTCAATTTGATTGAAGGTGAAATCCTAGTGTGGATATCTCAAGTTTGATACAGAATAGAGAAATTTATTATGTTTGTCTTATGAGTTTTAAAAATTTATGGAAGGGAAAGAAAGAGATTAATTTCAAGAAAGGTTGGCTACAAATTTATTCTCTACTCAAAAGAGCATTGATAATTACTTTTGGATTATTATATCTACAAGTTACTAATCACGCTAATGTACCATGAGCGGTAGATATGGTCTTCTTATGCAGGGGGTCCCTGAGACCTGAAAATTATTTCAAGGGTTCCTCCAGGGCAAAAAAGTCGAGAAAGGCTGCACTACACAGTGCTTAGAACAAACAGTCTTTAAATAGCAGCAATTTTTTTGTGTTTCTGTTCAAAAAGTTGTGACTTTTGTCACTGATATTTGCTGAAAAATAAGCAGTAAGATAATCCAGAACTGTGATTTCAAGCATTCAGGTTTAGAGTTGCCAGAAACAGCCGGGAGTAAGAACTCACTACTTCAGTGTTAAGAATTATGAAGAACTTGAAGGTGTCAATGATCATCTTGTATGTTACAATTAAAATGAAGATTTGGAGGACGCGGCCATCAAAAGCATTCTATGAAGGCAGTCCATTATCTGCACTAGGTGGGTGTGGGGGCTGTTGTATTTTTGCAGACAATCAAAAGGATATAGCCATGTACGTGGAGAATTTTACTTATTTATTTATTCAGAGATGCAGTGTGGAATAGGCTCATCTGGCCCTTTGAGCCACGCCACCAGCAACCTCAATTTAATCAGCTTAATCGCAGGACAATTTACAATGACCAATTAACCTACTAATGTCTTTGGACTGTACACATACCACGGGGAGGATGTACAGACTCCTTACAGTGGAAACTGCTATTAAACTCTGACCTTCCGCATCCTAAGTTGTAATAGGGTCGCACTAATCGATCTGCTACTGAGATGCCCCAGTGGAGTTCTTCCATCAATAGCTATTAGGAACTACTACACAGCTTTATAGTATTGTAGTAGTATTGGTAGTGTTCTGATTTGTTCTGCATTTCATTTAAATCCATAATTTATTACTCAATTAAATGGTAGCTTTCAATTTATACCTTTTTAGCTATTTCCATGAACTTCGGCTAATTGGGCCAAAATGTACTGGTCCTGATGTGTCCCAATTGACCAGAATCCACTATATAACCAAGTTGCCAAATCAACATGGCACCTGCTGCTATGGAAACATTTATAGGTGGGTGCTGCAATGCATATAGTGCAGGATATTATTAACCTCACCAACGTCACAAAGGGTGCTTGATTGTGTCCTGAAAATCGGGAGGACCATGCAACTTGTGACATAAAGCCATAGAACATGATAGCACATAAACAGGCCCTATGGCCCATCTAGTCAGTGCCAAACACTTATTCTGCCTTTCTGCATCTGGACCATAGCCCTTCATAACGCCGCTCCAGGTACTTACCCAAGCTTCTCTTAAATGTTGCAGTCAAGGCTGCGTCCACCATTTCTATTGGCAGCTCATTCCACACTCGTACCACCCTCTGTGTGAAGATGTTCCTCCTCGGATTCCCCTTAAAAAGAATTTCCTTCCACCCTTAGCCTATGACCTCTAGTTCTAGTCTCACTCAACCTTAGTGGAAAAAGCCTGCTTGTATTAACCCTATCTATTCCCCTGATAGCACAGATAACTAATTGGCTGTTCCTGAAAGTTTTTATAAAAACTCTTTACAAAGTCATTTCACGTTATTATCTTTACAGATGGTTTACAATTTTTTTCATTCAATTTTAAAAGCAGTTTACGTTAGTTCAAAGTGATGGGGTCAGATCGGTGGAAGTAATTGGTTTCAAGAGCAGTGAATTCTGTGGAATCACCTGGAGGATATCAAGGAGATTGTGCTGATGGTGGACTGGGGTTACTTTGTAATTGAGTGAAACTTTGAGGGGAAGATTAGGCGAGGAGTTTGGGAGTCAACTAAACTGGAGGAAATGGGGAGAGAGTGGGTTTTGGAGGATGGAATAATCATGATGGAATTGTTGAGTCATAGGGCAATACAGCACATAAACAAGCCTTTTGGACCAACTGTTCCATGCTGACCACAGCATGCCTCCTGTTTGTCCCAGTTGCCCACATTTGTCCTGTAACCCTTCACCTCCATGCTCTTATCTAAATGACTTTTAAATGTTGTAATTGTGCCTGCATTCACCACTTCCTCCGGCAGCTCATTCCAGGTACTCACTACTCTCTGTGTAAAGAAGTTACCTCTCAGGTCCCTTTTCAGTCCCCCCTCTTTTCCTGTATCTGTGTCCTCCACTTTTTGGACTCCCCATTCAGGGGGCGATCCGATGACTGTCTACTTGAGTGACCAAAGCTATATACAATATTTCCCAACACACACAAAATGCAGGAGGAACTCAGCAGGCCAGGCAGCATCTATGGAAAAGAGTAAACAGTTGATATTTTGGGCCGAAACCCTTCAGCAGGACTTCAGGACATCTCTTGTCTGTATCCAATACTCCAAGGGCAATCTCACCAACGACTTATATAACGGCAACATGAAGCCATGTAAAGCTGTGTGGGGAAAGACAGGTAACTTGGATTCCTAACTGTAGGGCTGGACCTATTAATTTACATATATCCATATTTTAACTGTCTAGCTGTAGACTCATTGAATCGATAATCAAGCCCTTCAGCCCCATTTGTCCTTGCTGATCAAGATGCCTATCTATGATCATTGTGTTTTTCTGCATTTGGACTATAAACCTCTATTCTTTATCATTAAGTACCCAGCCAAACACTTCTGAAGTACTATGTTCGTACCATTCTCTACAGCCTCCTCCATCAGCATGTACTCATTGTCCACTGTTGAATAACTTGTCCCTCAGATTTTCCTTGAACATTTCCCTCTCACCTTAGACCTACATCTACTCATGTCAGGCTCCTCTACATTTGAAATAAAGAATGTGGCTGCTACCCTATCTACGCCTCTTATAATTTTATAAATGTCTATAATGTCATGCCTCAGCCTCCTCTGCTCCAGTGAGAACAATTCCAGACTATCCAAGCGGTGGACAGTGACCACCGCTCCCTGGCCTTTAGCATTATCATGGAAAAGGATAGAATCAGAGAGGACAGGAAAATTTTTAATTAGGGAAGGGCAAATTATCCAAATCTTCCTTGTAACTAAAGCCGTCCTGTCCAGTCTACATCTGGATGACTTTCTTCTGGACTCTTTCTAGCACTACCACATCGTTTCCATAGTACAGTGACCAGAACTCAACACAATGTTCCAAGTGTTATCTAACCAATATCGTGTACAGCTGTAACATGATGTCCATAAGACCATAAGACATAGGAGCAGAACTAGGCCATTCAGCCCATCGAGTCTGCTCCACCATTTCATCACTCAACCCCATATACTCACTGTATCCTTTGATGCCCTGACCGTTCAGGAAACGATTACCTTCCATCTTAAATATACCCACGGACTTGTCCTCCACCTCGGTCTATGGCAGAACATTCCACACATTCAATACCCTCTGGATAAAAAATAATTCTCCTTACCTCTGTTCTGAAAGGTTGGCCCTCAATTTTGAGGCTGTGCCCTCTAGTTCAGGATACCCCAGCTTAGGGAACATCCTCTCCACATTCACTCTGTCTAGTCCTTTCAACATTTGGTAGGTTTCAATGAGATCTCCCTGCATTCTTCTAAATTCCAGTGAGTACAGGCCCAAAACAGCCCAATGCTCCTCATATGTTGACCCCTTCATTCCTAAAATCATCCTCGTGAACCTCCTCTGGACTCTCTCCAATGACAACACATCCTTTCTGAGATATGAGGCCCAAAACTGTTGACAATACTCCAAGTGCAGCCTGTCTAGTGTCTTATAAAGGCTCAGCATTATCTCCTTGCTCTTATATTATATTCCCCTTGAAATAAATGCCAACATTGCATTTTCTTTCTTTACCACAGACTCAACCTGTAAATTTAACTTATGAGAGCTTTGCATGAGGACTTCTAAGTCTCTCTGCACCTCCGATGTTTGAACCTTCTCCCCATTTAGATAATAGTCCATACTATTGTTCCTTTTACTAAAGTGCATTATCATATGTTTCCCAATACTGTATTTCATCTGCCACTTTTTTGTCCACTCTTCCCATTTGTCCAAATCCTGCTGCAATTACATTGCTTCCTCAGCAAAACCTACCCCTCCACCTATCTTGGTATCATCTGCAAACTTTGCCACAAAGCCATCAATTTCATTCTCCAAATCATTGACAATGAGAAAAGTAGTGATTCCAATACTGACCCTGAGGAACACCACTAGTCACTGGCAGCCAACCAGAAAAGGCCCCATTAATCCCCACTTGCTGCCTCCTGCCTATCAGCCATTCCTCTATCCATGCCAGCATCTTCCTGTAACACCAGAGGACCTTGTTGAGCAGCCTCATGTGCGGTACCTTATCAAATGCCTTCAAGAAATTCAAATAAATGACATCCACTGCCTCTCCTTTGTCCTTTGACATCCACTGTCCAACTGTCATATTCAATAGTCTTGCCTATCAAGGCAAGGAAGCCAAATATTTTTTCACTATCCTATCCATATGTGTCACCATTTTCAGGGAGCAATGACTTCATGTTCCCTTTGTACATAAACAGCCCTAGAACTGTTGTTGATGTCTAAACCATTCAAGATCATTGAAAAGCATACAGTATATACACAGTATCCTCTAAAGATAGCTACGTCATAGGGTTCAAGAACAGGACTGATATTTCATCGCCTTGGCTGTACAGTAGCATCACAGTTAGCGTAACATTATTACAGTGCCAGCAACCCAGGTTCAATTCTGCCGTTGTCGGTAAGGAGTTTGTATGTGCTCCGCATGACCACATGTGTTTCCTCCAAATACTTCAGGTTCCTGGGTGTCACAATCTCTCAGGACCTGAAGTGGACAACCAACGCGGACACTCTTAACAAAAAGGCTCAGCAGAGGTTGTATTTCCTACATCAACTCAGGAAGTACAACTTGCCTCAGGAGCTGCTGATTCAATTCTATTCAGGAATAATCCAGTCTGTTCTCTGTTCGTCCATCACTGTCTGGTTTGGATCAGCTACCAAACAAGACAAGAATAGACTCCAAAGAACCGTCAGGGCTGCGGAAATGATTATTGGTGTGAAGCTGCCCTCGGTCCAGGACTTATATGCATCTAGAGTCAGGAAGCAAGCAAGCAGCATCATTGTAGACCCATCAAACCCTGGACATCACCTGTTCCAACTCCTTCCTTCTGGTAGGCACTTTAGATCACTGTATGCCAGGACAAACAGGTACAAGAACAGTTTCTTTCCATATGCTATCAGTCTTATGAACACTTGAATTTTAGTCTATTATAAACCAAGTCCACCTGTACATACACAGGTATACGTCATTGTATATAGTTCACGATTATTTGCACTAATGTTTTGTTTGCTTTTTGATTCTGTACAGCGAGAGCTCAGGGAAACCGGCATCAAATTCCCTGTACGTGTCCACGTACTTGGCGATAATAAAGGATTCTGATTCTGAAGTACTCCTATTTCCTCCCACATTCCAAAGGCAAATGGATAAGTAGATTAATTACGTGGTGTAGGCTTGTTGGGCTGGAAGTTCCTGCTGCCATGCTGTACTTCTAAATAAAGAAAATAAAAAGAATTCCATTGTGCCCTGCCTAAAAATCATGTTCCTCAGCCATAGAATTAGTGAATCTTCAAGATCTGCACCACAGAGACACACTTGATAAATCAAAACTAACTTTCATCCTTTTTGTGTTACCATGAGTCTGTGTACAGTAAATAATAGTCTGTGCCTTGAAAAATCTTTTGCCATTTATATTGAGCACACAACGTTAAAATCAAGTTTTCAAATGCACCATGTCATATAACATACGAACATTAAATATAGGAGCAGGAGTAGGTCATCTGGCCCGTCGAGCTTGCGCTGCCATTCAATAAGATAATGGCAGATCCGGCCCATGGACTCATCTCTACCTACCTGCCTTTTCCCTATAACCCGTAATTCCCCTTCTATGCAAAAGTCTATCCAACCTTGTCTTAGATATATTTACTGAAGTAGCCTCCACTGCTTCATTGGGCAAATACACAAGGATACAGAATCATTCAGCAAAAAGTCTTATTAGGGGTTATTATGCATCCTTTTTACTACAAAGCAGTGCTTCATCATTACTATATTGTGTATTGATTCAACAGTGATAAATGATATTCAGTGTAAACCGGTTCAGTCATGGACAGTCAGACTCAAGCACATTCACATTCAAACCAGGAGGAAATGAAGCAAGACCAATGAACTATCACATTGTTGATATTGGGAAAACACAGTCCCATGAAGAGTTTTTAATGGAGAAAAACACATTCTCAAAGCAAAACAGATGCACTACAGGCTGAATGAGGGTCCGCAGGCCTCACTCAGAGTCTGCCACAGAGCAGACATTGCAGGAGTGCTTTAAAAGGTATCGGATTGGAAATGGATCCAGTGCTGGGTCCATGCCATCATGCTAATATGAAATGAACTGCTAGAACCCACTCAGTGTTGGAGCTTTATTAATGCTCCAATTTCAATGGAATGGTGATATTTGTGCTCATTTTGATGTGTCTGCAGAATTGGAAGAAAGGAATTTTAGTGACTGTAGGTGTCATAAGGTGGCATTGTACATTTACAGGTTGGACCAAATTGTACTGATTAATGGATGTTGGTTCCATAGAGAACCCCCATCTGTCAGTCGTTCAATCCTGAGCATGTATCAAGCTTCCACGGACCTCTGACTCTACCGCTGGGTTCATCACTGATCTGCTCAGAAATGTACCTTGCACAGGACCCCCCAACCTGCAAGGCTTACCGGCAGGGATCCCATTTAAAACATTACCCTTTTGATTATTTGTTTGCATTTTAAAGTGTTTTAAATTACTTCTTTATTTTTAAGTAATTCACTTTTTCATCTGTCTGAGAGGTAAAGCAATTTGAAAGCTCTTGACAGCAACAGGCCACCAATGTCCAGCAGGATGTTCCATGGTGGCACATCAGGATACAAAGTGTGAGGTCTGTGTGTCACTCAGAACCTGCTCCTGGTTGCTAGGCACCTCTCAGTTGTGGCAATTCAGCTCATCCTCCCCCTTGCATCAAGGAAAAGAAAATCCTGGCAAATGGAATCTATGGACAGCACTGGAACTCATCCTTTTCTTCTGCAGAATATTTTACAGTGATCTTCAAGTTGCTAATTCTTTCTTTTAGAAAGTGAAAGTGGGTCATACTTCGGGACAATACTGCTGTATTTATTACCTTGGACAACCAGTATCCATGACACATATCCGCTGGGGCGCACTGAAAATACTAGGCAACTGTTCTTTGAGGAAATATGACCATATCTGGAACCACATAAGATGGACTCATGATCTGACCATTAATTCTGTGCAGTAGCTCTCTCTGTCAGCGTGTTTTGTGGAACAAGAGAATGACGTGGAATCCAAAGTGCCCTCTTGGCTCATCCATCGAGTAATACATACATGGATACGTTAACGTTCTGTAATAAAGAGGAATGAATTTGGAATAATGAGATCACTGAGCTGATAAATAGAAATGTGATCATTGCACAATTAGTCTTAATTAGGCAATTTTGGATTGATGCACTGATAAGGTTTTATGAATAGTGCATTAATTTTATGCCTTGTTCAAACAATGCTCATCAGTTTAATATACTGATCAACCCCTTGCCAATCTTGATATTTTTGAATGCAACTTTATTTTGAATAGCAAACCAAATTGACTTTAAGTTATAAATAATAGGATTCTTTAAAACAGGTTACATAGAACATAGAATAGTACAGCACAGTACAGGCCCTTCGGCCCACAATGTTGTGCTGACCCTCAAACCCTGCCTCCCATATAAGCCCCCACCTTTGATTCCTCCATATACCTGTCTAGTAGTCTCTTAAGCTTCACTAGTGTATCTGCCTCCACCACTGATTCAGGCAGTGCATTCCACGCACCAACCACTCTCTGAGTGAAAAACCTTCCTCTAATATTCCCCTTGAACTTCCCACCCCTTACCTTAAAGCCATGTCCTCTTGTATTGAGCAGTGGTGCCCTGGGGAAGAGGCGCTGGCTATCCACTCTATCTATTCCTCTTATTATCTTGTACACCTCTATCATGTCTCCTCTCATTCTCCTTCTCTCCAAAGAGTAAAACCCTAGCTCCCTTAATCTCTGATCAAAATGCATACTCTCTAAACCAGGCAGCATCCTGGTAAATCTCCTCTGTACCCTTTCCAATGCTTCCACATCCTTCCTATAGTGAGGTGACCAGAACTGGACACAGTACTCCAAGTGTGGCCTAACCAGAGTTTTATAGGGCTGCATCATTACATCGCGACTCTTAAATTCTATCCCTCGACTTATGAAAGCTAACACCCCATGAGCTTTCTTAACTACCCTATCCACCTGTGAGGCAACTTTCAGGGATCTGTGGACATGTACCCCGAGATCCCTCTGCTCCTCCACACTACCAAGTATCCTGCCATTTACTTTGTACTCTGCCTTGGAGTTTGTCCTTCCAAAGTGTACCACCTCACGCTTCTCCAGGTTGAACTCCATTTGCCACTTCTCAGCCCACTTCTGCATCCTATCAATGTCTCTCTGCAATCTTTGACAATCCTCTACACTATCTACAACACCACCAACCTTTGTGTCATCTGCAAACTTGCCAACCCACCCTTCTACCCCCACATCCAGGTCGTTAATAAAAATCACGAAAAGTAGAGGTCCCAGAACAGTTACCATATGATGTTTGCTGTTTGACATCAATGTTTTCTCACCTTCTCAATGGAAGTGATACATCTGAGTATTTGCTGTCATAACCATGTGTAGATAGTTACTGAAAGAGATTGTTCAAAGTGCATGACAATTATATTACACTAAGTATTGGAAATGTGCATGCGGTCTGTTAATCAGATTCAGAATCAGGTTTAATAACACAGGCATACATCATGACATTTATTGTTATGCAGAGCAGTACACCGCAATACATAATAATCAAAACTGTAAGTTACAGCGAGTATATTTAAACATATTAAATAAGTAGTGCAAAAAGAAAAAAAAATGTAGTGAGGTAGTGTTCATGGATTCAGTGTCCATTCAGAAGTCGGATGGCAGCGGGAAAGAAGCTGTTCCTGAATTGCTGAGTGTGTGCATTCAGGCTCCTGTAGCTCCTAGCTGATGGTAGCAATGAGAAGAGGGAATGTCCTGGGTGATGGGGATCTTTAATGATGGAAGCCTCCTTTTTAGAGGCATCGCTCCTTGAAGATGTCCTGGATGTTGGGGAGGCTAGTGCCCATGATGGAGCTGACTGAGTTCACAACTTTTGGCAGCTAACTTTGATCACGTGCAGTGCCCCCTCCCTATACCAGACGGTGATGATGCCAGTTAGAATGCTCTCCATTGTACATCTGTAGAAATTTCTGAGTTATAAATGCAACTGTGAGAAACCAGGTATTATAGAATAGTTAGCATCATATCTGAAGTCAGGAAATTACTATAGCCTGTAGTTAAGATTAATGTGATAGAACAGCTTGATATTTTTCAGTATCAGAGAGATCAAGCATGAATTTTATGAGATAAATTGTACCCAGAGGTTTTTTAAAGATCCAATTAAGTAAGTGGATTGGAGAATTGCTATTCAATGGGTCAGGCAGCAGCTGCGGACAATTAGTGTTTCAGTTGATAGCATTCATCAGACCTCCAGCTCCTTTATGTTGATCTACAGCCTCTTGTGTCTACGACTTTTTAGTTGTTTAAGTTCTGAAGTGCTATTGGATATGCATTGTGTACCTATGACTGCATTTTGGACAGGCAAGAGGGGCAGTGGAAATGCGTTGTAGAACATTAGGAGGAAATGTCACCGACATATATATGTCCAAAGTTCTTGCTATGGAGCAATTTGCAAATGAGAAAAAGAATAGGGCTGAAAATGGGTCCATGACAAATTCTAGAGTAGTAGTGTGCAAGACACAAAGAGAAGTCAGGGGAACAGTAGTCTATATACCACCGTTATGATTTCTACTTATTTAAAAAAAGTTCTAAAACATTTTGCTTTCCTGTTTTCTTCCTGCGGTACAAGTCATGGATTTCTTCTTTTAAGAAATAGATGGACTAACTATTGACAGTCTTTTGCCAACAATTTTGCTAGTTTCTGGAAACTCACAGAGAATGGCCTGATGATGAGCTGTTGGTTATGTCTTCCCTTTGAGCAAGATAGCAACCTCACTTCACTCAGTCCATGCCTACACCAGACAGCTGGTATGATGGAACAGCACCTCTCAGAGCTACACAACAGCATTTGGTTCCTTTTATTCATATGCTCATTGTAAAGACTGTGCCAGGACTTTGAATGATCCATGCAGAACTATAGATGTTACCAGCCTTTATTCAGCATAACAGATAGGCATGCAGAGGAAACTTGGTGGAAGTATCACTTGGGAGAATCTCCAGGAGGAATTTCCCTGAACATAAGACCATAAGACAAAGGAGCAGAAGTCGACCATTCGGCCCATCAAGTCTGCTCCGCCATTTTATCATGAGCTGATCCATTCTCCCATTTAGACCCACTCCCCCGCCTTCTCACCATAACCTTTGTTGCCCTGGCTACTCAGGTAACTATCAATCTCCGCCTTAAATACACCCAATGACTTGGCCTCCGCTGCTGCCCATGGCAACAAACTCCATAGATTCACCACCCTCTGGCTAAACAATTTCTTCGCATTTCTGTTCTGAGTGGGCGGTCTTCAATCCTTAAGTCATGCCCTCTCGTACTAGACTCCCCCATCATGGGAAACAATTTGCCACATCCACTCTGTCCATGCCTTTCAACATTTGAAATGTTTATATGAGGTCTCCCCTCATTCCAAGGAATACAGTCCAAGAGCGGACAAACGTTCCTCATATGTTAACCCTCTCATTCCCAGAATCATTCTAGTGAATCTTCTCTATACCGTCTCCAACGTCAGCACATTCTTCCTTAAATAAGGAGACCAAAACTGCCTACAGTACTCCCAGTGAGGTCTCACCAGCGCCTTATAGAGCCTCAACATCACATCCCTGCTCCTGTACTCTATTCCGCTAGAAATGAATGCCAACATTGCATTCGCCTTCTTCACCACCGACTCAACCTGGAGGTTAACCTTAAGGGTATCCTGTACGAGGACTCCCAAGTCCCATTGCATCTCAGAACTTTGAATTCTTTCCCCATTTATATAATAGTCTGCCTGTTTATTTCTTCTGCCAAAGTGCATAACCATACACTTTCCAACATTGTATTTCATTTGCCACTTCTTTGCCCATTCTTCCAATTTATCCTACAAGTCTCTCTGCAGACTCCCTGTTTCCTCAGCACTACGGGCCCCTCCACCTATCTTCGTATCTTCAGCAACATAAAGCACATTAAGTTTTCATACTCTTTAAGAACAACAGTAACAGCAAATAACTGAATATAATTGTGCTGGGGCTCTCCTGTTCCTAATGCATAATAATGAGCTGGATGTAAATGTAGATGTGCGGGTTGGTAAATTTACAGATGATACAAAGATTGGTGGAATTGTGGATAGTGTAGAAGATTGGCAAAGAATACAGCATGATATACACCAGTTTCTGATATGGGCTGAGAAATGACAGATGAGGTTTAATCTAGATAAATGTGAGGTGTTGCTCCTCGTAGGGCAAATGTAAGGAGACAGTACACTGTAAAGGGCAGGGTCCTTAGCAGTATTGCTGAGCAGAGAGATCTTGGGATCCAAGTTCATAGCTCCTTGAAAGTGGCTACACAGGTCAATAAGGTGGCTAAGAAGGCCTATGGAACGCTTGCTTTTATTAGTCGAGACATTGAATTCAAAAGTCAAGAAGTTATGTTGCAACTTTATAAAACTCTGATGAGGCCACATCTGGAGTATTGCTTACTTCTGATTGCCCTACTATAGGAAGAATGTTGAGGCTTTGGAGAAGGTGCAGAAGAGGTTCACTAGGAAGTTGCCTGGTTTAGAGGGCATGGGCTGTCATGAAAGACTAGATAAACGTGGGTTGTTTTCTCTGAGTCATTGGAGACTGAGGGGAGATTAGAAGGTTATGAGAGGCATAGACAGAGTGGACTGAGATTATCTGTTTCCCATGATTTGAAGTGTCTAATACCAGAGGGCATACCTTGAAGGAGAGAGTGGGTAGGTTCAAGGGAGATGTGAGGGATAAGTTTTTTACTCAGAGAGTTGTGGATACCTGGAATGCATGGCTTGGTATGGTGGTAGAGGCAAATAGGTTAGAGGTTTTTAAAAGATGCTTGGATAGGCACATGGATTTAAGGAAGATGGAAGGATATGGATATGGTGTAGGTAGGAAGAATTAGTGTTTGGGTGTTTATGATTTACTGTCTAGCTGGTTCGGTACAACATTGTGGGCCGAATGGCCTGTTCGTGTGCTGTGCTTTTCTATGTCTACGTTTATGCCTAATTTCTAAAATTACCACTGTGGCTTACTTCAACATTTTAGGTTCCATAGAATTACATATTTACAAGGGAGCACATAACTGACAAGACCATTAAACACATTTGAGACAAAGTAAATCAGGATCCTAAAAGCTTCTGAGTGCAAAAATGGCAGACATGCAAAATCATGAAGAAGGCAAGTCAGCGGCTCTGTGTCATTGGGAATTTGAGGAGATTTGGTATGTTACCATTGGGGAGGACGTGCCAGAGCCTGAAGAGCTTACCCTTTGCCATCAGATTTCTGAACGGTCGCTCCATGAACCCATGAACGCTACCTAATGTTTTTGCCTTTTGCACTATGTATTTCTTTTGGAACTTATAGAATTTGTTTACGTCTTGCACTATATTTATGCTGGAAAACAACACATTTCATGACATATGTCAGTGATAATAAACCTGTTTCTGATTCTGATCTTCATTAGCGTTATGAAGGCTGACTGTCTTGGTACACAAACTTCCTGCATGTTCATTGACAGGCAAGTATGCCTATTAAGACGCCTTTGCTAAGTATCCAAATAGCTAACCTGGAATCTTCCTTGAATTCGATTATAGTGGTGCAAACATCTCAGCTAATGTTTTCTGATGCCCAGTTTGATGTAGGGCAATTAACTCAGCACTTTTATTTGTAAGTTTGGTTGATGTATACAACAGTATGTTGATTTCTAAACGACATCTCTTAAGTGGTCTGTTCTGAGCCAGTTACTTGCTGTCTTCACGGAGAGTGCTGTATATTCATTCAACTGAAGACTGGCTCTTGTTTGTATTACTGGCTCCTATCACCATACCTCTTGATTGCAGTTGGTTCCCAATCCATGCCAAGGGTATTTCACCACCCCTCTGTGAAATCATTACATCTAATATGTAGATGCAAATCACTTCATCCTGAAGGAGTGGAAGCCGTCAGCCATTTATGGGACTTGAGATCCCTGAAGCCCAGCCATCTCATTTCTTTCACCTGAGGGAGGAAGGAGTGGGTCTAATGATACCAAAAAAGACAGCAATATTTTGCAGACATTTTCAGAAATGATACCCTCATTTTATAGAGATAATAAATGTTGCTCAAAGGGCTAACTAAGTGAATGCTTTTATTTAAATGAAGTATTCCTTAAACTTCATCCTTACGATCATAAAAGTAACAGTGTTCCATCGGTTGCTGATGCCAGATGACCATTTCAATGTCTTACTGCTCTTAGGGATAAATATTTGTCACATTTTTTGACAACTGCCTGAGGAAATATGTCTTATTTCCACAACTAATTTGTGTCTTTCAGCTGATAGACCACCAGCTCCTGTGAATGTCACTGTCAGTCACCTGAAGGCCAACTCAGCCAGTGTATCCTGGGATGTTCCTGAAGGAGATGTTATCATTGGTTACGCAATATCACAACTGGTAATGTTGCACTGTTTCATTTTATTTCTTTGTTACTGTTTATAAAATCTTGCAGACTCTATTACTTCCTGCTTAATACAGTTTTGCTCAGCAAGTGCCAGTTTTCATTGGAGTCAATGTCAGACCAAATAAATCCACTACTGAGAAGTAACAATTACAAATCTTGTGACAAACACAAGAGATCCTGCAGATGCTGGAAATCAAAAGTAACACGCACAAAGTGCTGCATGAACTGGGCAGGTCAGGTAGCACCAATGGCGAGGAATAAGCAGTCGACATTTTGACCGGGGATGCTTCATCAGACTGGAAAGTAATGAGGAAGAAACCAGAAAAAGAAGCTGGGGGAGGGGAAGGAGTACAAGCCCAGAGGTGATCGGTGAAACCAGGTGAGGGCGAAGGTAGGAAGCTGGGGGACGGAGGAGAAACTGAGAAACTGAGAGGTGTTAGGTGGAAGAACTGAAGAAGAAGGAATTTGATAGGAGAGGAGAGTGGACCTTGGAAGAAAGGGAATGAGGAGGAGAACCAGAGGGAGGTGTTAGCATGTGAGAAGAGAAGGTGTAAAAGGGGAACCACAATGGGGAATGGAAATCTTGTGATTCAGGGAATTGCGAGTGCTTATTTGAGCTACAGATTTTTGCAGCAGGCTTAGAAGTCTTAGGGGGATAAATATATTTGCAGTTTCTATTTTCATATCAAAGGAATATAGCTCTCTTCAATTTATTAAAGCTGATATTTTATGTGATATTAAAATGAAAGTCCTGCCACTTTGATATAAAAGAGTCCATGCTGAAGCTGAGCTTTCATTGGAGTTGATTCTACCTCTGCAAAGTGTGAATTTCCACGGGGTGCTTCAGATCTCCTGCCACATCTTCATGGGGAGTTTTGCAAGTCTCCAGGGGACATGGTGAGAACAACTAGAAGTGGCCACTTATGCAGCTTAATGAGACTCCTACTTATCTCCTGCCAGAGCACCGCCACAGGGAACTGAACTAGAAATGTACGCACAACAGAGAGGGGCCTTCAAAAGCACACTTCTGAAAACAATATTGACCTTTTGTACATCATCACATTTCAAAGTTCATAGTTCAAAGCTCAAGGTAAAATTGTTATCGAAGTGTCTAGTGTATATGCTATCATATACCACCTCGAGATTCATTTTCTTGTAAGCAGCTACAGAAATAAAAGAAATACAATAGAATTTTACATATAATATGCATAAACAAAGACTGGCAGATATCAATGTGCATGCCGTGAATAAATACAGATGCAAAAGTATTATTTATGATCTTCCCGATCTGTTTGGCTCCACACATGAATTACCATTTTGATCTTCCAGATGACCAATTTTGTCTCTTGGATTCCTCTTGTCTTAACATTTCTGTAGAATCTCTTAGGATTCTACTTCACATTGTCTGCTTGAGCAATTTCATGCCTTCTTGTAGCCCTCCTGATTTATTTCTTAAGTCCTCTCTTGCTACAAGCCGTGGTATTACAGGAAAGGTTCTAGCATGGGTAAAGCAGTGGCTGGTCGGCGGGAGGCAAAAACTAGGATTAAAGGGAGCCTTTTCTGGTTGGCTGCAAGTGATTAGTGGTGTTCAACAGGGACTTGTTTGAGACCACCTCTTTTACATTATATGTCAATGATTTTGGCAATGGGATTGATGGCTTCATTGCAATCTTTGCTGAAGATAGAAAGATAGGTGGAGGGGCAGGTAGTTTTGAGGAAGTAGTGAGGTTACAGAAGGATCTAGAGAGATCAGAAGTATGGGCAAAGAAATGGCAGATGGAATGCAGTGTCAGGAAGTGCATGTTCATGAACTTTGGTAGAAGAAGTGAAAGGGTTGACTATTTTGTAAATGGAGAGAAAATACAAAAGTCTGAGGCACAAAGGGACCTGGGAGTCCATGTGCAGGATTCCCTAAAGGTTCATTTGCGGGTTAAGTCTGTGGTGAAGAAGAGAAATGCAACGTTAGCATTCATTTCAAGAGGATTTGAATATAAAATCTCGAGAATTCATAAAGCACTGGTGAGGCCTCACTTGAAGTATTGTGAGCAATTTTGCGCCCCTTATCTTGGAAAGGATTTACTGAAACTGGAGAGGATTCAAAGGAGTTTCACGAAAATTATTCCAGGATTGAATGGTTTGTCATATAAAGAGCGTTTGATGGCTCTGGGCCTGTATTCACTGGAATTCAGAATAATGAGGGTGACCTCATTGAAACCTATCAAATGGTGAAAGGCTTTGATAGGGTGAATGTGGAGAGGATGCATCCTGTGGTGGGAGAGTCTAATACCAAAAGACACAGCCTCAGAATAGAGGGCCATTCTCTCAGAACAGAGATGAAATGGAATTTCTTTAGCCAGAGAGTGGTAAATATGTAGAATTTATTGCCACAGGCAATGTATATTTAAGTATATTTACTTAATGTATATTTAAGGCAAAGGTTGATAGATTCTTGATTGGTCAGGGCTTGAAGGGATACAGGAGGAATGGAGGACATTGGGGCTGAGAGGAACAATGGAGCAACCATGATGAAATAGCGAAGCAGAGTCGATGGGACAAATTGCGTAATTCTGCTCCTATATCGTATGACCATAAGATGTAGGAGAAGATTTAGTCCATTAGCCCCATCTGGTCTGCTCCCCCATTTCATCATGGCTGATCCAATTTTCCTCTCAGGCCCAATCTCCTGCCTTCTCCCCATATCCCTTCATGCCCTGACCAATCAAGAATCTTTCAACTTCTGCCTTTAATAAGTTGCAGCAAAGGCCATTGCAGCACTCGGGCAGTGGACCTGTGTGAAATGCCCTCTGTCCAATGTCCGGATCGGTCACTAGTCAAAGCTTTTTTGTTATGGTTTTATTTCTTATACTACATAAGCACCTCATTGGTTCCTATTGCCTATACCTGCTATGCACTTTCTTTTTTCTCTTAACCAAGGCCTTGATATCTCCTGAATGTCCAGAAAATCAAGTTTCCCCACAGTTGTTATCTTTACCTTTTAAATGTCTTCTTGTCTGAGTCAAGCCAGATGATCCAACTCTGCAACTGGTGTTCTTTTGGATTGAAATGGAAAATAAAGCTAGAAGCCTTGAAGCTATGAAGATAAATTGTCGCAATTAAATTAGCTTATTATGGTTCAGAAATTCATTTTGCTGTGAAATAAAATAGCTTGGATTTTCATTTCTGGTTTAATAATAGAAAATGTTGTAAATATTCAAGAAGTCAGGCAGGTTCTGTGGAGAGTGAAATAAAGTTAATGTTTCAGTTTGTTCATGCTTCATCAGAGCTAAGTGAAAACAACACAGGGAAATATCTGTGATATGGTTGGCACCAATGGACAATTTTTAATTCTAATTTTTTCCTGGTTCTGATGAAAAGTTAGCCAAATCATCAGCTTCAAACTGTTAACTGTTTCTCTCACCAAAGATGCTGAGTATTTCCTGTTGCCCATTTTTATTTCAGATTGCCAGCATCCCTAGTTTTTCACTTCACATCTAGCCTTATCCTAACAGCACCAGCAGCAGAAGAAATATCAGTGTAATCGAAATAAGCATTCACTTGAGACCATAAGAGAATCTGATTGTTATTGGGCTGAATTATGGTACTTTGCAAGCAGATTAGTGCCAAAAGAATTAATGCCTCACTATTGAACTAAGATGCATACAGATTATTTAGTTATTTGCTGTACATCATAGCAGCATATTATGCATCCTTAAATTAATTCAAATAACTGTTGGGCTTTTAATGCCTTCAAGAAAAGAAGAATTCAGAAAGACTCACCTTTCAGAATACCCAAGGTAAATGAAGTACCTTTGAAGTATACAACATGGTTGTAATGTATAAAATGTGTCACTCAATTTGTAATATCAGACCTACAAACAACAATAGCCAGAAGATTTGTTTTTTTCCACTCATGTTTTCTGATGTGGTGAATATTGGCTCCGACATCAGAAATAGTTTTTTTTTAACTTTTCCTCAAAGTAGTGTGATCTTTTATATCCACCGGAGGACTCATTCCCTGGTAATTATTACTCAGTAATCACTATTGGCAGATTCTGGTGTGGGTCATTGCAATTTTAGCTTGTTTGGAAACAGGAAGGTTTAGCTAACAATTGGAGTTAATGCAGAGTCCAATTCCATAGAGTACTGTCCTACAGAGTGTGAAACTCAAGATGTGAGTGGAAAAATTTGACAAGGCAGTGTAATGCTGTGTTGGTTTATTAATCACATGTACCAAGATTCAGTGAAAAGCTTTTGCTTGTATAACGTCCAGTCAGATCACACTGTGTGTAAGTGCATCAAGGCAGTAAAAAGGAAACTGAATGCGGAAAAGGGTGTTGCAGAGAAAGTGCTGTGCAGCTAAGCCACACAAGAGCTACAATGAGGTAGATTGGGAGATCGGAAGTTGAGCATGTAGAGGATCACTTCATCATGAAGAGTTCTTTAGTGTATGAAGGGTCCAACAAAGAGTCTGTGAACAGTCTGATAGAAGCTGTCCTTAAGTCTGGTCATACATGCTTTCAAGCTTGTACGATGGGAAAGGGGAGAAGAGAGAATGACTGGCGTGAGAGGGTGCTTGATTAGGTTGGCTGCTTTCTTTAGGCTGTGGGAAGTGTAGACAGAGTTAGTAGAGGAGAGGCTAGTTTGTTTGCAGGTCTGCGCTGCATTCCAAACCTCATACAATTCTTGCAGTCTTTGTTAGAATGGCTGCCATAGCAAAAGCGGTGAAGTGTGCAGATTCAGGCTCTGTGCTGAGCCCATTGCTGAACACTCTACTCACACGTGACTGCATGGCCAAACATCCGAGTAACCACATTGTCAAGTTTGTCAATGACATGACAGTGGTGGGGCTCATCACCAACAATGGTGAGACTGCCTTCAGAGAGGAGGTCAAAGAACTCGAGGTCTGGTGCCAGGTGAATAGCCTCTATTCAACATCAACAAGACGAAGGAGATGGTTATCATCTTTCAGGAGAACTCCTGTCACTCATGCCCTTCTTTACATCAGTGGCACAGCAGAGGAAAGTGCGAGCAATTTCAAACATCTGGGAGTGCACATCTCGCACAATCTCTCGTGTACATAATTGACATAGTCAGGAAAGCTCACCAATGCCTCTAATTTCTGAGGGGACTGAAGAGAGCTGGACAATGCTCAAGATTACAGTTGAGCAGTGGAGAGAATCCCAACAAGCTGCATCATTGCATGGTATGGAAACTGGACCACAGCAGACAGGAAGCTAATGAAAATCGCCTGCACCAGCCTATTCACCATCAAGGAGATATGTACAGAAAGTGCCAGAAAAGAATCAGAATCAGACTTAATATCTCTGGCCTGTGTCGTGAAATTCATTAACTTTACAGCACCAGTGCAGTGAACTACATGATAAATAAACAGAGAAAAAAAAATCACAATTACAGTAAGTACAGTCCCTATAAAAAGTATTCAGCACCCCGTTGGAGGTCTTCCTGCTTCATTGTTGTACAACATTGAATCACAGTGGATTTAATTTGGCTTTTTTGATACTGGTCAACAGAAAAGATTCTTTCATGTCAAAGTGAAAATAAATTTCTACAAATTAGTCTAAATTTATTACAATTGTTAAGCCCATAATAATTGATTGCATAATTACTCAAATCAGTATTTAGTAGATGCACTTTTGGCAGCAATTACAGCTTGCATCTATGTGGATGGGTCTCTATTTGCTTTGCACATTTAGACACTGCGATTTTTCCCCATTCTTCTTTACAAAACTGTTCAAGCTCTGTCAGCTTGCATGGGGATCAAGAGTGAACAGCCCTTTTCAACCCTCGCCACAAATTCTCAATTGGATTGAGGTCTGGATTCTGACTTGGCCACTCCAGGACACTAACTTTGTTGTTTTTAAGCCATTCCTTGTCTTGCTGAAAAGTAAGTCGCCCAAGTCACAGTTCTCTTGTTTTCTTCCTGGATTTCCCTGTATCGTTCTGTATTCATTTCCCTCTATCTTCATGAGTCTTTCAGAGACTACTGCAGTGAAGCATCCCCACAGCATAATGCAGCCACCACCATGCTTTACGGTAGGAATGATGTGTTTTTGATGTCCATAAGCCAAACATAGCCTTTAGTCTGATGGCTGAAAAGCTCAATTTTGTTTTTATCAGACCATAGAACCTTCTTTCTGATGATTTCAGAGTCTCCCACATGCCTTCTGGCAAGCTCTAGCCAAGATTCTGTGTGTTTTTTGTTTCAACAGTAGCTTTCTCTTTGCCACTCTCCCATAAAGCACCTTGGCAACAGTTGTATGCAAAATCGCTCCCATCTCAGCCATTGAAGCTTGTAACTCCTCCGGAGTTGTCACAGGTCTCTTGGTGGCCTCCCTCACTAGTCCCTTTTTTGCACGGTCAGTCAGTTTTTGAGGACAGCCTGTTCCGGGCAGATTCACAGCTGTACTATATTCTTTCCTTTTTTTGATGATTGACTTAACTCTACTCCAAGGGATATTCAGTGACTTGGAAATTTTCTTGTATCCATCTCCTGACCTGTGTTTTTCAATAACCTTTTCATGGTATTGCTTGATGTGTTCTTTTGTCTTCATGCTGTAGTTTTTGCCTGGGTATTGACTCACCTGTAGTTGGACTTTTCAGATACAAGTGTATTTTTACTACGATCAGTTGAAACACCTTGACTGCACATATGTCTCCAAAAGCAGATCTCCATTTAACTAATTATGTGACATCTAAAACCAATTGGCTGTATCAGTGATGATTTGGTGTGTCACATTAAAGAAGGTGAATACTTATGCTATCAATTGTTTTGTGTCTTATATTTGTAATTAATTTAAATCACTTTGTAGAGATCTGTTTTCACTTTGACACAAAAGAGACTTTTTTTGTTTATCAGTGTCAAAAAAAGTCAAATTAAACCCACTGTGATTCAATGTTGTAAAACAATAAAACTTGAAAACTTCCAAGCATGTAAATACTTTTTATAGGCACTGTATATATACGAGTGGTGATTGATAAGTTCGTGACCTAAGGTAGAGGGAGACAATTTTAGAAAACCTAGCACATTTATTTTTCAACATAGTCCCCTCCTACATTTACACACTTAGTTCAACGGTCGTGGAGCATACGGATCTTGGACCTCCAAGAAAGTGTCCACAGCAGGGGTGATTGATAGGTTCGTGGCCTCAGGTAGAAGGAATTGTGCTATACAGCTCTCTTTACATGCACATGCAGTTCAACTCTTTGAATGATTATGCAGAAAGTTTGAATTTAATAACTCATCAGGGGTGATTGATAAGTTTGTGGCCCAAGCTAGAAGGAGATGAGTTACTAACTTCAAGCTTTGTAACGAGAGTTGTATAACTCTTCTCCTTCTACCTTAGGCCATGAACCTATCAATCACCCCCGCTGTGGACACTTTCTGGAGGTCCAAGATCCGTATGCTCCACGACCGCTGGACTAGGTGTGTAAATGTAGGAGGGGACTATGTTGAAAAATAAATGTGCTAGGTTTTCCAAAATTGACCCCTTCTACATTAGGCTACAAACTTATCAATCACCCCTCATATATAATAGTTTAAGTTAAAATAAGTCGTGTAAAAGTAACAGAAATCAAACAAGTAGTGAGGGAGTCTTCATGGGTTCAATGTCCATTTAGACATCAGGTGGCAGAGGAGAAGAAGCTGTTGCTGAGTGTGTGCCTTCAGGTTTCTGTACCTTCTTCCCAATGGTAACAATGAGAAGCAGGCATGGGGTGGGTGGTGAGGATCCTTATTGTTTGACGCCACCTTCCTCAGGCGCCGCTCCTCGAAGATGTCTTGGATATTACAGAGAATACTGCCCATGATGAAGCTGACTAATTTTACATTTTTCTACAACTTACTTCGATCTTGTGCAGTAGCGCTCCCCCCACTCCCCCCATATCAGACAGTGATGCAGCCAGTCAGAATGCTCTCCATGGTACACTTGTAGAAATTTTCAAGTCTTTTAGTTGACAAACCAAAGCTCCTCAAACTCTGAATGAAATATAGACGCTGTCTTGCCTTCTTTATAGCTGCATCAACATGTTGCATCCAGGTTAGGTCCTCAAAAATATTGACATTCAGGAATTTGAAGTAGCTCTCTCTCTCCACCTCTGATCCCTCTATGCGTATTGCTTTTTGTTCCCTCGTCTTACCCTTTCTGAAGTCTTTCTGAGGACCAATAACATCATGAATGATGTCTCCCACTCTGCTCAGCAAGCAGATTGGAAGACATATTGTTATTAACTTTTTGTAAGGGAATTTGAATACCTTGAATTTTTATTAGAATTATAAAGGACCTTGGTGAACTCACACCTACGGTTTTCTGCAGTTTTAGTCTTCTCACCTAATGAACCTCCATATAGAAATACAATGGCTGCTTCTTGGTTTGTGTGACTATTGTTTGAGGAGAGATCTCAAGAGTTCATAAGAATGAGAGGTAAACATAGCAAAGCATAGGGACTACAAAATCTATCCCTTGGCTAACGTATACACGAGGAAATCTGCATGTGCTGGAAATTCAAGCAACACACACAAGATGCTGGTGGAATGCAGCAGGCCAGGCAGCATCTATAGGAAGAAGTACAGTCGACGTTTTGGGCCGAGACCCTTCGTCAGGACTAACGGAGAAAAGAGATAGTAAGAGATTTGAAAGTGGGAGGGGGAGGGGGAGACCCGAAATGATAGGAGAAGATGGGGGGGGGGGGGGGCGCGAGATGAAGCCAAGAGCTGGGAAGTTGATTGGCAAAAAGGATACAAGGCTGGAGAAGGGGGAGTATCGTGGGACGGAAGGCCTTGGAAGAAAGAAAGGAGGAGGGGAGCACCAGAGGAAGATGGAGAACAGGCAGGGAGTTATTGTGAGAGGGAAAGAGAGAGAGAACTAAATAAATAATAAATTAGGGATGGAGTAAGAAGGGGAGGAGGGGCGTTAATGGAAGTTAGAGAAATCAATATTCATACCATCAGGTTGGAGGCTACCCAAACGGAATGTAAGCTGTTGTTCCTCCAAGCTGAGTGTGTCTTCATCTTTACAGTAGAGGAGGCCGTGGATAGACATGTCAGAATGGGAATGGGACGTGTAACTAAAATGTGTGGCCACTGGGAGAACCTGCTTCCCCTGGTGGACAGAGCGTAGGTGTTCAGCGAAGTGGTCTCCCAATCTGCGTTGGGTCTCACCAATATATAGAAGGACGCATCAGGAGCACTGGACACAGTATATCACCCCAACCGACTCACAGGTGAAGTGTCGCCTCACCTGGAAGGACTGTCTGGGGCCCTGAATGGTGGTGAGCGAGGAAGTGTAAGGGCATGTGTAGCACTTGTTCCACTTACAAGGATAAGTGCCAGGAGGGAGATCGGTGGAAAGGGATGGGGGAACGAATGGACAAGGGAGTCGCGTAGGGAGCAATCCCTGCGGAAAGCAGAAAGTGGGGGGGGGGGGAAGTTGTGCTTGGTGGTGGGATCCCGTTGGAGATGGTGGAAGTTACAGAGAATTATATGTTGGACACAGAAGCTGATGGGGTAGTAGGGGAGGACAAGAGGAACCCTATCCCCAGTGGGGTGGCGGGAGGATGGGGTGAGAGCAGATGTGCGTGAAATGGGAGCAATGCATTTGAGGGCAGAGTTGATGGTGGAGGAAGGGAACCCCCTTTCTTTAAAAAAGGAAGCCATCTCCTTCATCCTGGAATGAAAAGCCTCATCCTGAGAGCAGATGCGTGGGAGACAGAGGAATTGAGAGAAGGGGATGACATCTTTACAAGACGTCTTCCTTTTACAAGATGGCTCCCGGTGTGGTCTTCTATATATTGGTGAGACCTGACGAAGATTGGGAGACTGCTTCGCTGAACACCTACGCTCTGTCCGCCAGAGGAACCAGGATCTCCCAGTGGCCACACATTTTAATTCCACGTCCCATTCCCATTCCGAATGTCAGTCCATGGCCTCCTCTACTATCGAGATGAAGCCACACTCAGGTTGGAGGAACATCACCTTATATTCCGTCTGGGTAGCCTCCAACCTGAAGGCATGAACATTGATTTCTCTAACTTCCGTTAATGCCCCTCCTCCCCTTCTTACCCCATCCCTATTTTTTTTCTCTCTCTTTCCCTCTCGCAAATACTCCTTGCCTGTCCTCCATCTTCCTCTGGTGCTCCCCTCCTCCTTTCTTTCTTCGGTCTTGTATCCCTTTTGCCAATCAACTTCCCAGCTCTTGGCTTAATCCCTCCCCCTCCTGTCTTATCCTATCATTTCGGGTCTCTCCCTCCTACTTTCAAATCTCCTACTATCTCTTTTTTCCGTTAGTCCTGATGAAGGGTCTCAACCCGAAACGTCGACTGTACTTCTTCCTATAGATGCTGCCTGGCCTGCTGCGTTCCACCAGCATTTTGTGTGTGTTGCTTGGCTAACGCATTTATAATGCGATAAAGGTTCAGCCTTAGGACTGAGATGGAATGTTTTTTTCACTCGGTGATGAACCTTTGGAACTATCTACCCTATAGGGCTCCAGAGCTTAGTTATTTATCACAGATTGAGGAGATTGATACATTTCTGGATATTCAAGGAATCAAAAGTTATGGGCTAAGGCATGAAAATGGTGTTGAGGTACAATGCCTGCCGTGATCTTCCTGTATGGTTGAGCAAGCTCAAAGGTTTGAATGACTACTGCTTGCACTTCTTATGTTCTTCTGTTCTCATTTGCTTACAATATAGGAGAAAGCTGTTTCTTTTAGCTCTGCTTGCCAGCTACATTCTCTTCCTCCACTCCTGATTCAATGCATGACTGTTATAACCAGTGATGACTTTTCAATTGTTTTAAAACGGAAGTGTCAGCTTTGATTTCCAATAGAAACTAGGGATATGGAGGCAGGAGCCGGGACGTAACTACACACTTCTCCATTATGTAAGGTCAGGAAGGATATGAATTTCAAATAGAAGCCGTTGCTTGAAGCCAAGGGGCATTCCCCGTTGGTGGAGTCCAAACATCATGGGTGTTTTAGAAGTGGCTGGTAGTTCAGACTACGTGAATAGGAAAAAAATGAAGTGGTCTTGGGGAGACTGCAGGTGACGGTCCTGGTTCTTTTATCTAACAGCTTGCAATGGCCCAGATTCTCTTTGTCAGCAGCTGGACCCATGTTAAAGCCCACTGCTCCTCTGACCTTCCTGAGCTTGAAGACAGTTATACAAGAAAGGTGTATGGTGTGTGTGATTTTACTTGTAGCATAATCCTTGTTCTCTGTAGATCACTCAGATCAGCTTTCAAGTATATTTCTGTCATCTGATCTTCTGCTGATATGAGCTCACCTTGCCGCTGCAGTGCTGTGAGGCGCTCCACAATGCACACTTGTATCTCCCAATGCACTGCAGCAGTCTGCCATTGACTCCAGCTTCTGCTTTCACTACCCGCTGTTGCTGGTTTGTAGTCAGTTCCTCACAGTGCCACATTCATGTCCTTTCTGTCAATCCTCTTCATCCTGCTTTTCCAACATAGCTCTGAATAATATCATTTGATCTGTCTATTTCTGTCAATACATTATTATTTTACTGTGGCTTGTATATTATTTCTTGCCTTGTGGGTCTTTGCGGAGCTCAGGAACAGATCCCTTAAATAGTAGGGAAAATATTTTTTCATCTAAAGTGCTGTGGGAACAGATTGATTTATTATGATAGAATAAACCAGCCTCTGCCCATGGTAGCAGTTTTCTGCTGTGTGACTATATAACACTGTGTACTGGTGCTGTAAATTATTGCTTTAATAAGCTGGATGGGGGAGGGACAGACAAACAAACAATTTTTAGATTTGTTGGTAACACTTGCTAGTTATGTTATCAATAAATGCTATCCTATTGTGAAATAACTAGAGATGGGATCACTGGGTAACATTCCATCACTGTCTCAGAGTATAGTAGGTATCTCAAAATTATTATTCATGTCCTTCTCTTTTCGCTCTCCTGTTGATCCTTTCTTTCCATGGATGTTGATCAGAAGTATAAATAATAAATTAACTTTCCACTACCTCAACTAGTAAAGAGACACAAGAAAAGACTTTGGCTAATTTTGCCTGGCGGTAATCCCCACAGTGCTCCAACAGAATGTTCCCCCTCCATTTCTAAACACCTTCATTAGTAATTCTAGATTAGTCACGCACGTTTCACCGATAGAAATCTATTCAAAACCATCGCTGCCTCGAGATCAAACTTTTTTTTTTCGTCAATGCAATTATAAAAGAAGAGCATGCAGTATATCAATATTGATCACAAAAATATAGTTAGCTTTAAAGTATTGTTCAATATTATTCTCACATAAATACTTTAATAATTTAACCCAATCGATATACCTATCTAAACAGTTTGAATATCATAAGATATAGGAGCAGAATTAGGCCATTCAGCCCATTGCTTCTGCTCTGTCATTCCATCATGGCTGATTCACACTCAAAGCCCATTTTATTAGGTACACCTCTACACCTGTTTGTTAATGGAAGTATATAATCAGCCAATCAACTGGCATTAAATCAATGCATATGATTGTTGATGCCAGACCGGATGGTTTGAGTACCTCAGAAATTGCTGATCCCCTGCGATTTTCACGCACAACAGTCTCTAGAGTTTACAGAAACTGGTTCAAAAAAAACTAAAAACATCCAGCAAGCAGCAGTTCTGTGGGCGAAAATGTCTTATTAATGAGAGAGGTCAGAGAAGAACAGCCAAATTACTGTAGTTCAAGCTGATAGGAAGGCAACAGTAACTCAAATAATCATGCGTTACTAAAGAAGAGCATCACTGAATGTGCAACATGTCTTACCTTGACATGGATGGGCTACAGCAGCAGAAGACCAGGAACATACATTCAGAGGCCACTTTATGAGGTACAAGAGTGAATTAACCCACTCTCAACCCCATCCTCCCACCTTCTCATCGTAACCTTTGAAGCCTTTTTAATCAAGAAAATATCAAACTTTGTTTTAAATATACCCACTGACCTGGCCTCTACCGGCACCTGTAGCAATGAATTCCAAAGATTCGCCACCTTCTGGCTAAAGGAATTTCTCCTCATCTGTTCTAAAGGGACGACCTTCTATTCTAAGGCTGTGCCCTCTGGTCCTAGACTATCCCACTATAGGAAACACCTTCTCTACATTCACTCTATCTAGGCCAATCTATATTTGATAGGTTTTAATGAGATCCCGCCCCCCCCCCCCCACCATTCCTCTAACCTCCAGTGAGTACAAGCCCAGAACTATCAAGTGGTCTTCATTCCCAGGATCATTCTCATGAACCTCCTCTGGACCCTCTCCAATGCCAAGGATTTTTCTTTTTGTGCCGATCCAATTTCCCTTTGAATGACTGACGCCACTGGGAGCTAAACACGACTCTGATGGAGCTAGTAAACACATGCTTTAGAAATAGACACACCTGAAGCCAAGCACTTTCAGCACACCCTCCAGCCAATACTTCGGAAAATTGCTGATTGATGTCCTTTCTACAAAATGTAGAACAAATCCTATCTGGCTATCGACTGATTGATCCACTCTTAATCATCAGGAAAGGTGTCATCAACAGTGTCATGGACCTGAACCTACCAATAATTTGTTCATCGAGACCTAATTTCAGTTTAATTTTAATTTTAGTTTATCTAGAACAGGTTCTTCCAGCCTAATGAGCCGCACCACCCTGCAACCCACCTTCTTAACACCAGCCTAATCACAGGGCAATGTACAATGACCAACTAGCCTACTAACCCATATGACTTTGGGCTGTGGTAGGAAACTGGAGCACCTGGAGGAAACCCACAGGGTTACACGGAGAACATACCAGTTCCTTCAGATGGGGCTGGAATTGAATTCTGAACGCTGGAGTGCCCCGAGCTGTAATAGTGTCACGCTAACTCATACGCTACCATAGTGCCCCACTTTGGGATCATTGCTTCATGGACAAGGAGCTGAATTCCAATGGAGAAGCAAGGATAGCTGTCCTTGACATCAAGGAAGCACTTGGTTCATCATTCATCGAACAACTCTCGTAAAACTGCAACCACTGTGTATCAAGGGAAGGATGCAATAATTCTTGTCATCGCACTTTGCACAAAGAAAAATAGTTACAATTCAAGAAGTCAATCATCCCAGTCACAAGGTATAGCTGTAGGAGTTCTTTGAGATAACTTACTAGACACAACCATCTTTAGCAGCTTCATCAATAACCCTCCTTCTAACATAAAGTCAAAAGTGTGGAGATTCATCATCATTGTGATGACTACACAATGTGCAATCCTATTTGTAAATCTTCAGAAACAGAAGCTGGCCCCTCTAGTAACATTTATACCCAGTAAATTGATAAATTAAACAAAAACCTGCCCTTTCATACCAACAAGTTGCAAATTTAAACCTCTAGGGGAAAGAAGTTTTGCCTGATTTCCCCATTGGCATTTAGTGACAAATTTATATTTGTGGTACCTGATTGTGGTCTCAGGCAGGAACTTCTTTTCATTCTTTACTGCATCAAAACATATTGTGTTCCGAAATGAGGTCACAACTTGACCATTTCTAGAAAAAGAACCTTGACTTTTCAACATTCCTGTCCTGCTAACAAGCAAACTCAACTCCAAACTCCTAGACCTGGGACTCAACACCTCCCTTTGTAAGTGGATGCCTGACTTCCTGACCGACAGACCACAATCTGTAGAAACACCTCCAGCGTGATTATCCTCAACACTGGTGAGCCACAAGGCTGCATCCTCTGCCATTTATTCTGTTCCCTATACATATACCAATACATAGCCAGATTCTGCTCTGACTCCAATGACAGAATGTGCAGATGATATGAGCATAGTGGGCCATATCTCAAATAGTGATGATTAGGACTACAGGAAGACAAGAGTCTTATGACCTGGTGTCATGACAATGACTTCAGAAAATTGGGCAGTACAGTGCCGATGCTCCTATTTATATCAACCGTCAGTGCTGAGGTTGAGAGACTTCTAAATTTCAAGTTTCTAAGGAGTGAATATCACCATTAGCTCATCCTGGTCCAACTGCTTAGATGCCACAGCCAAGCAAACTCACCACCAAGAAATGCTCTACTTTCTCAGGAAGCTAAAGAAATTTGGCATGTCCACTTTGGCTCTCACCAGTGTTTATTGACACACCATAGAATGCATCCTGTCTGGATGCCTAAATGCTTGGTATGGTAACTGCTCTGCCCATGACCTCGAGTAGCTACAGAGAGCTGTGGACACAGCTCAGCACATCATAGAAACTGGTTCCCCTCTGTAATTACACTTTTCACAACCATAATCAATGATCCCACCCACCACAAGTATACTGTCTTCTCCTCCATCACATTGGACAGTAGATACAAACGCCTGAAACCACGGACACCAGGCTCAAGGCTACTATCCTGCTGTTATAAGACTATTGAAAGGTTTCATAGTACAAAAGCTAGACTCTTGACTTCGCAATCTACCTCACTATGACCTTGCACCTTATTGTCTACCTGCACTGCATTTTCTCTGTAACTTTATCCTGCATTCTATTATTGTTTTACCTTTTGCTACCTCAATTAAATGAATTGATCTGTATCAATGATATGCCAATTAACGGATTTACTAATCATGAATAAACTCTTCTCAGGCTTCCAGCTGGGAACAGGTATCAATTTTAACTGACATTTCAATGACAAACTCTGCCATGCAAAATGATCTAGTGCTTTCCTGGTGTATACGATTAATAAGCTCTTCTTGGGCTTTCATCTGGGTATAGGTATTGATTATAACCAACATTTCCAATGACAGGTTCTGCCACCTTCTCGTAGTCCATCCCTCCTGATTGGTTAGTCCTAATCGAATCTGATTTCCACTCTCCCACCTTGTTTACAATTGAATTTCAGTCCATACTTAGAGTGAGACCTTTGTCTTTATTAAAATTCTGCTTTTCTAGTTTTATTTCAATGGCTTGCTTTACTAGGTGGTCCCAAAAACCATTGGCGTGGCACAGTAGTTTTGTGCTGTCAAAGTCAATCCTAAATCAATGAAAATCAATGTTCTGCTACTGCCGATTTCTCCAAACAGAAACACCACCTGTCCTCCAAGAAGGACCACCAGGATCCTGAAAAAATACCAGAGATACCAACCACAAACCCGTAAGGAAGCTCTTATCTCAGCTTATGTGGATCAAAGATGACCTGGGACTAAGGACAGCTGGCGTTTACAGGATTCCCTGTGAATGTGGGGCAGCATATGTCAGCCAGACTGGACGCACAGTGGAAACCCACATCAAGGAACACAGGAGGTGCATCCGTTTGCGTTACCCAGAGAATGGCTTATAGACTTGACTTTGATGATACGAAACTATCATACTATGCCAGTGGCTTTTGGGACCACTTGGTGTAGGAAGCCATTGAATTAAAACTAGAGAAAAAGTATTTTAACAAAGATGGAGGCCTGGCTCTTAGACCTGGAATTTGGTTGTAAACAAGGTGGGAGAACAGAACCTGATTGGATGAGGACTAACCAAACAGGAGGGATGGACTATGGGGGTTATAATTACCACTGGACTAGACATGCATAGGCATCATCCTTGATGAAGAAGGCAAAGTGTGTCATTTGAACCACACTTAAAGTCGATACCTGTACCCAGCTGGAATCCCGAGAAGAGTTTATTCACCATACACGCCAGGAAAGCACTATATTTTTTTTCAAATTTACCAATTATTAGTAGGTATTTTCCAAGTACCATTACAAAGTTATCTGTACTAAAGTTTATTCACCATAGCTTTCTATATTTTAGAGCACTTACTAATTAAATCACTCACTTGATCATGTCTCCAGTTCAGAAACTTTATTTCTAATTCCAACAGCAATTATAACATAACGTTGAATAACCATGAACCATATGTCCCAATGATTTTCACTGGCTCCAACCCTGTCTCTGCAAAATCAAGTTTTTCTTAACTTGGGCTTTGCTGTATTTACAACCTTTTTTATTTTCTTACATATTAAATACTGATTGCTATTGCCTGTGTATCTCCCTATGTTTTTGATAACCTGTTCTAGTTTACTGTGTATTGCTTTTTATGTATTATTTCAGAGGATAGACTCTTGCATGAATTGCAAGACTTTCATTCCATAAATCCTTTTCATTATCTCTCTTCCTGTTAGTTTAACTGTTACCAGATGAAATTTTCCATGATAAGCATTATTCTCTTCTCCTTTATGCATTACATATATTTGGTTACATTTTATTTCTATAAGAATGGCCTAATATGGAAGTTAACTTCAGATTAAGCCTCTTTGTCTATACCATGTGTTGCTAATGTTGAAGTTGTGAGAGGTCTGCAGCAGGATAAACGATGCAAAAGACAACTGAGCCAAGACGATGGTAGGCAGGAACCACCCTTCCTAATCAAGGCAGAAAGAAAGAATGAGTCAGCTAAGGTTGGAGGAATCAATATTGACACCGACAAAAGTGCAAGTGTGACTCCTCCTACTGGCAATGCATGGAGTAGACGTGTTTCTCGAATGGCTCCGTTCTTTTTAAATTACTGAATCCAATCTGATTTGAAAACTTACTCTTGGAGTATTACGATGTCTCGTGCTAAAACTTCTGAAAAAGAAGAGGATCCTTCTGTGACTATGGAAGCTATTGCTCAGCTAATTCGGAAAGCTCAGAGTGAAACGTCTCAACAACTTTTGGATGTGTGTTTAAAAATTACCACAGAGCTTAAACGAATGGAGATTTTCTTTTCCTTCCTTTTAAAATTGTAAGAAATCAATTTACTTATTTGGGTATAATAATTACTAGGAATTATGAATTTCTTTTTAAAAAGAAAAATTTATCACTCTTTTGGAGTATGTTAAGAAGGTACTATCAAATTGGTCTCCCCTTTCTTTGTTGCTGATTGGACATACCAATTCTATTAAAATGAATATTTTGCCTAAGTGTTTATATTTATTTCAAGCCCTGCCTGTTTTTTATTCCTAAATCCTTTTTTGACTCTTTAGACTCAATTATATCTTCTCATATATGGAAGAATAAAACCCCCTGATTAAACAAAGTTCATCTCAGAAAACTAAAAAAAATGGGGGATTAATTAGCCCTACCCAATATTAGGTTTTACTGCTGGGCTGTCAACATAGGCTACCTTACGTTCTGGTTATATTATATTAATCGTGAAGACTGTCCAGTTTGGGTTTCTTCAGAAGTTAGTTCTGTTACTAAATTTTCTATTATTTCTCTTCTTGGTTCTTCAATTCTTCTATCCTTAACTAATTTAACTGATAATTATGTAGTTAAACATTCTTTGAGGATTTGGTTACAATTTAGAAAATTCTTTGGGTTATTTGGTTTTTCACTCTCTAGTCCCATTTTTTCTAATTATTTTTTTAAACCTTCTTTGACTGATGTAGTTTTTAAAGAGTGGAATAGACTAGGTATTAAATGTTTTCAGGATCTGTTTGTGGAGATAGTCTTTCCTTATTTGATCAACTATCTATTAAATATAATCTTCGTAAAGCTCACATTTTTAGATATTTACAAATTAGAGACGTCTTGCGTCCTCAATTTCATATATTTCCTATATGTCCACATAAGAATTTAATTGATACAATTTTTACTCTGAAACCTTTTCATAATGGATCTATTTCTAATATTTATAGTATGTTGCTGGCAATGAGAAACATTCCATTAGACAAAATTACTATCTCTGGGAACAAGACCCACAGATTTCAATTGATGAGGATACTCGGAATGAAATTTTTAAACGTGTTCACATCTCTTCGTTATGTGCGCGTCACTCTCTCTTACAACTTAAAGTGGTTCATAGAGCCTACGTGACTAAAGATAAGCTCTCTCGTTTTTACACAGATTTTTCTCCATACTGTAATAGGTGTAATATCGAAGAGGCCTCTCTAATTCATATGTTTTGGTCCCGCCCGCGGCTTGATAAATTTTGGAAAGAAGTATTTCAAACTTCTTTGGAGCTTTTTAAAGTACACTTTAAACCCAACCCTCTGACTGCTTTGTTTGGCATTGTTGGAGTAAGTGATTTTACTCTTAAGCCGAATGATTTGCATTTTTTTGGCTTTTATTTCTCTTTCAGCCAGAAGGGTTTTGTTGCTTAAATGGAAAGATGCCACTCCGCCTACTCATGCCCATTGGTTGATTGATGTTATGTCACGTTTAAATCTAGAGAAGATTAGGTGTGCTATTTCTATACCTAGACAAGATTTTTTCACATTATGGGGACCTTTTTGGAACTACTTTCACAATCTTCAACTTGTTCAGCAATGATGATGGCTATTATATGTTTGAATTTACGACTATATGTCCAAGATTTTTTTCTCTTTTTTTTATTATGGGGTTTTGATTTTGCTTTTGAATAAAATATACCTTTTCAATATTATGGTTAATTTACTATTTATAGATATGGGGCATTTCAACCTTGTTTTTGTTTCCTTAATATCATAATGTATTTTGTATTCATCTATGCAAGTAATTAATTAAAATATTGAAAAAGAAAAGTGCAGGTGTCGCTCCTCAAGCTTGCATTGTAATTGTGCAGGTGTTCCAAGCAGAAATGTCAGAGTGGCAGTAGGATAGTGAATTCAGGTGACATAAAGAAGGAAATTCAGTGTTACTGGCTTGGTAGAGCATAGTTGTTCCATGAGCTTCACTCAGTTGACCTTTGGGTGTTCCATTGTAGAGGACACCACATTGTGAGCACAGTAAATTAGATTGGAAGAAGAGTACGTGAATTGCTGCTCCACCTGGAATGGCAGGAAGGGAAGAGGTGAAGAAGTGCAGCAAGATGGGAAGTGAATTCTGAGGATGGAAGATTGAACTGTAGTGATGCAAAAAAAAAAGCAAACTCTTCAGTATGATAAAGGAGCCTGGTAGAATATGTGAAAGTAGGAATGAATGGGTCATTTCATGATGGGAATTTTTGCACAGTGGGGAGCCACAGGGAATAGTGCTTGAACCCAGCTGGTTGAAATCAATGATTTAAATGAAAGGATGAAGTACACTTTACCCACATTTGCTGATGATGCAGTGCTGGAAGCATACAGAGTGGCTTCAGGGAGATATGCAGAGACAGTTTAAGTAAGTGGACAAGAACATGGAAGGTGGAATGTAAAGTGCGAAGTAATGTAGGTGAAGCCTTTGGTGGAAAAAATGCAGAATCACAGAACTTCTTTTCAAATGGTGAGGAATTGAGAGATGCTGGCGTTCAAAGAAAGCCATGCTTTCTCATACAGGATTCACAGAGAGTTAATATGTAGCCAGCAACCAATTAGGAATACAGATTTAATGTTGTCCTTCAGTGCAAGAGGATTTGAATACAAGAGTATTGATGACTAATTGCGATGATGAATGTGCTGTGATGAGGGAAGATTTGGAATATTGTGCACAGCTCTGATGCCCCTAAAGAAGGGCTGATGGGAAGGTTTATTGGATTGATTTCTGGGATAGTGGGCTTGTCAGATGAGGAGATATTAAGCAGCCTGGGCGTATACCCTCTTGACTTTAGAAGAATAAGAGATGATCTCATTCCTACAGGGGTAGACGTGAAGTTGAGATTTCCCTTGGCCAAGGTGTTATTTCAAAATCAGGGATTGTCCATTCAAGATTGAGAAACTTCTTCACTGAGAGAGAATTTTACAATGGCTGGAAGTGAATACGATCAACAGGAAGTTTTCTTAAGAGTTTGAGATACTTCCCTGCTCTTTCCAGCTCATATTTCTTTAAAAGACACTTAGTGAGTAAATTTTCAGTTATTTTAAATGTCTAATTAGATCTCTCCTTAATCTTTTAACCTCAAAGGATTAGAAGCTTAATCATGCAATCTGTACTCAAAGTGTGTTAATCTACAGTACAGGCTTAGGCACACATATATATAGCTAGGATGCCTAAGACTTGCACAGTACTGTAGTAATTTTATGTATCACATTGTACAGTTGCTGCAAAATAGAAAGTCACGACGTGTGTGATGATAAACCTGATTCTGATATGGGTCACTCTTGTGGACTGAGAGAGGGAAGGGGGTAGGGAAGGGGGTGGGGAAGGGGAAGGGAGTGGGAAGCACCACAGAGAAACGTTCTGTGATGAGCAATAAACTGATTGTTTCAAATCAAATAACCTTGCCTGGTGTCTCAGGGCTGCGTGTGTATGTACCTGCGCCAACCCCAGCACCCCATCTCTGCCACCTGTCCCATACCCCTCCCACAGCACTCCACCCTAAATATTCCCTAAATCCTTTGCTCTCATCAGATTGACAAACATGCTTTCTGTTCCACGTTACAAATACAGTACTATGCAAAAGTCTTAGGCATATATATATATCCCAGTAGAATTATGTCCCAGTCGATTTCTGCTGAAATGCACTCTATCCCTCCAAACCTTCTCGAAGAGACTCTGGCCCACACTGAACATGGCACCACAAATGGACCAATCAGATATTCAATGCAAATGAAGCTTCGCCTGCACAAAGGGACCAATCATCCCCAGAACCCTTTGATAGCCGTTGCAGTGGTGCATTTGCTTTGGGCGATTTAAGTGTTTAGACTCTTCAGCTCTGTGATAAGTTTCTATCCAAAAAACCTCACAATACAGAAAATTGTGATAGAGTAGAACAAGCTGCAGTTGTTGGAAAGCATAAATTTAAATAGGTTTTCGTGTCATGATTTTTCTGTAACCAATGCAGCCCGTGTAATGCAAATAATGTTCCCTATCCATCAGTCAAATTCATGTCATGGAAACTATCCTCATCCTGGAAACATTCGTTATAGCTGAACTACCTGTTTCTCTAATTAAGTAGATATTTACAAGTACCAAGGAAACAGGAAAGCAACCAAGAATCTTACAATTCTGTGGGCAGAGGCAACTGACTGAATTTAATACTACAATCCTTCCATTTTGTTGACCTTAGTCTCCCTCCCACCCTAGCCAACAAAAATAACTGGCTGATCTGGAGGAGGAATTAGTAGCAAGAGGCCATGGATCAAATACCTTTATGACCATCCCCGAGTATCTGGGAGAGGAACAGATCAATAGTCACGATAAAAGGAAGTGAAGTTTCAATGTGCAAAGGTTTCAGTGGGGGGCCAAGAAGTGGTACGTGATTGGAACAGCAAAGAGTTATCTCATCAGATTTGGTGTGGGCAGCTTCTGCTCCTCTTCCAAAGCAGGATAGCTACCATTTTGGGGTGGCATCGCCTGGGCTGGCTGGAAAGCCCATGCAACAGCAGTGAATATCAAACCAACCTCTCAATTGCAGCATTGTAGCCATTTTAAATAGTTTACTGAAGCATACTGTCATTCCAAAATGGACACTCTTATGGTATGCTGTGAAAAGGCTGTGGATACATGTAGAATGCACTGCATGCATTTTTTTTTTGTATTAGACTATAAGATACAGGAGCAGAATTAGGCCATTTGGCCTGTAGAGTCTGCTCCACCATTTCATCATGGCTAATCCATTTCCTTTTCAGCCCCAATCTCCGCCTTTCTGCCCGTATTCCTTCATGCCCTGACTAATCAAAAATCTACCAACCTCTGCCTTAAAAATATACAAACCCTTGGCCTCCACAGCTGCCTGTGGCAATGAATTCCACAGATTCACCACTCTCTGACTAAAGAAATTCCTCTTCATGTCCGTTCTAGGACCCCTTCTATTTTGAGGATGTAGCCCCTGGTCTTAGACTCTCCCACCATAGGAAAAGTCCTTCCCACATCCACTCTGTCAAGGCCTTTCACCACTCAATTGGTTTCAATGAGATCCTTCACTCATTCTCCTGAATTCTAGTGAGTACAGGCCCAGAGCCGTCAAATGCTCTTCATGTGATAAGCCTTTCAATCTTGGAATAATTTCCGTGAACCTCCTTTGAACCCTCTCCAGTTTCAGCACATCCTTTCTAAGATAAGATATCCAAACCTGCTCACAATACTCCAAGTGGGGCCTCACCAGTGCTTTATTAAGTCTCAACATTACACCTTTAGTTTTATATTCTAGACCTCTTGAAATGTATGCTAACGTTGCATTTGCCTTCCTTACCACCAACTCAACCTGCAAATTAACCTTTTGGGAATCCTGCACAAGGACTCCTAAATCCCCTTGCACCTCATATTTTTCAATTTTATCTCCATTTAGAAAATAGTGTATGCTGTTGTTTTTTCTACCAAAGTGCAAGACCATACACTTCCTGACACTATATTTCAACTGCAACTTCTTTTCTCATTCTCCAAATCTAAGATCTTCTCTAGGTTTTGTGCTTCTTCACACTACCTGCCCCTCTACCTATCTTCGTATCCTCCTCAAACTTGGCCACAAAGCCATCATTTCTGTAATCCAAATCATTGACATACAAAGTAAAAAGAAGCGATCCTAACACAGACCCCTGTGGACACTACTAGTCACCCGCAGTGCACTAGAAAAGGCTCCCTTTATTTCCACTCTTTGTTTCCTGCCATTCAGCCAAAGCTCTATCCATGCTAGAATCTTTCCTGTAATACCATGGCTTCTTAACTTGTTAAGCAGCTTCATGTGTGGCACCTGGTCAAAGGCCTTCCGAAAATCCAAGTGCACAGCATTCACCAATTCTCCTTTGTTTGTCCTGCTTGTTATTTCTTGAAAGAATTCCAACAGATTTTTCAGACAAGATTTTCCCTTAAAGAAACTACCCTGACTTTAACCTATTTTATCTTGTGCCTCCATATCCTGAAACCATATCCTGAACTCGACTCCAACATCTTCCCAACCACTGAGGTCAGACTAACTGGCCCATAATTTCCTTTCTTCTGCCTCGCTCCCTTCTTGAAGAGTGGAGTGCAATTTTCCATTCCCCTGGAACCATGGCAGAATCATTTGATTTTTGAAAGATCAATAATAATGCTGAGGAAACAGAGAGTCTGCAGGGAGACTTGGATAGATTGGAAGAATGGGCAAAGAAGTGGCAAATGAAATACAATGTTGGAAAGTGTATGGTTATGCACTTTGGCAGAGGAAATAAACGGGCAGACGATTATTTAAATGGGGAGAGAATTCAAAGTTCTGAGATGCAACGGGACTTGGGAGTCCTCGTGCAGGATACCCTTAAGGTTAACCTCGAGGTTGAGTCATAGTCATAGTCATAGTCATAGTCATGGTTCTATTACTATTTATTATTTATGGAACAACTGTAACGAAAACCAATTTCCCCCGGGATTAATAAAGTATGACTATGACTATTCAGCCATGGTTGCTCATCCTGCCTGTAGAATACTTCTTTGCGATATATCTATCCTGTGCCTTCTGAATTGCTCCCAGCAATTTCGCCATTGCTGCTCTGCCATCAACTTGGCTTGTGTGCCCTTCCAATCAACTTTGGCCAGCTCCTCTCTCATGTCTTTATAATTCCCATTTCTTCACTGTAATACTGATATATCTGACTTTAGCTTCTCTTACTCCAATTGCAGGGTGAATTCTATCATATTATGATCACCTATCCCTAAGCGTTCCTTTACCTTGAGCTCTCTAATCAATTCCAGTTCATTGTACAACACCTAATCCAAAAAAGTTGATCCCCTAGGGGCTCAACCACAAGCTGCTCTAAAATGTTATCTTGTAGGCATTCAACAAATTCCCCCTGTTGTCATGCAGCACCAACTTGATTTTCCCAATCTCCCTGCATATTGAAATCCCCCATGACTATCATAATATTGCCCTTTATTATAACACACACCCATCCATGCCAGCTTCTAAGGTTTAGATGCTCTAACTCTCTGAGGTATGGATAGCTGGCATGGCTCCTTTAAAAATTCAGGACAGTCCCGCTGATTGGAAATCATGTTTTGGGCGCCAAATATTGAGCATTTAAGGAGCACCTGATCTGAGGTTCGCTGCTCAATCATAAGCCTACCCATGATTTTGCCTAGTGTTTGTTTTGTTCTCAGATTCTCTATCCAGTTTGAAACCATGTCTCGATCCTAGCCTTGGATACTCCAGCATTTGGGTCCAAGCCACCCTCGTCAAGGACTCTTGTCACACCCTTTTGACATGCCTTTTCTATCTTCTGTTGTAAATTGTAGACCACATCTTTGCTGCTGTGCAGACATCTGTCTGTAACTCCCATCATGGTCTTTTTCCCTTGCAGTCTCTTAGACCTACCCATAATGATTCTACACCTTCTGATCCCATGTCACCTCTTTCTAGTGATTTGATTTCATTTTTTACCATCAGAGCAACCTCAACCCCTCTGCCTACCTGTCTGTCCTTTCAATGCAATGAGTATCCATGGACGTTAAGCTCCCAGCTATAATCTTCTAGCCATGATTCAGAGATGCCCACAACATCATACATGCCAATCTGTAACTGTGATGCAAGTTCATCTACTGTACCTTATTCCATATACGGCACGCTTTCAGATATAACACCTTCAGTACTGTATTCATCACCCTTTTTGATTTTGTCCCCCTTTTACACTGCAACTCATCCCATTGATTGCAATTTTGCCCTATCATCAGCCTCTTCTTGCTAGCAGTCTCACTACACACTGCTTTTGTTTCTAAATCAACTATCTCATCCTCAGCCCAATCATTCCAGTCCTCATTTCCCTGCCAAAAGCCCTCCTGAACAGCTCGAGCAAACCTGCCCGCAAGGATATTAACCCTGTTCAGGTGTAACGCATCCCTTTTGTACAGGTCGTATCTTTTCCAGAAGAGATGCCAATGATCCAGAAATCTGAACCCCTGCCCCCTGCACCAGATCCTCAGCCAAGCATTTATTTGCCAAATCATTTTATCCTTACCTTCACTGGTTTGTGGCACATGCATTAATCCAAAGATTACTCTTCAGGACCTCCTCACCCTTTCTACCAATATCATTAGTGTCAATATGTCCCAAGACTAATGGCTGCTCAATCTCGCCCTTGAGAGTGCCATAAACCTGATCTGAGACATCCCTGACCCTGGCACCTGAGAGGCAACATATCATTCGCGACAATAGAATCTCATTTCAATTCCTCTACTTATGGAATCTCTTATCATTACTGCGGTCCTCTTCACCTCTCTTGTCTTCTGTGCAACAGTACCAGACACCTGGTTGCTGCATCTTACCCCCCTCCCCGTAGGACATCCATAGTGGTATATTTATTATTGAGGCAAAAGACCGCAGGGATACTCTGCACTGGCTGCCCATTTCCCTTCCCTTCCCTTGCCTGACTGTGACCCAGTCATCTGCGTCCTGAAATCTAGGGTTTTTTTTAACTGTTGTATCCAAGGAAATAAGGCCTGAAGCCGAATATCAGGACCACCACACCCGAGCAAGAGTCAGACTCCACAGCCCTCCTTCACAAGGGGCGGGCATCCATGAAATGTGCACCTTATTTTTATCGTTCTTTTTTTCTTAGAAACAGAAAATGCAAAATTAATATAAACAAGAAAAAATCTGCAGATGCTGGAAATCCAAGCAACACTCACAAAATGCTGGAGGAACTCAGCAGGCCAGGCAGCATCTAGGGAAAAGAGTAAACAGTCAACGTTTCAAGCTGAGGTCCTGATGAAGGGTCTTGACCTAAAATGTTGACTGTTGTTACTCCTTTCCACTGAATTCCTGCAGCATTTTGTGTGTGATGCACAATAATTAGGTTAATTTCTGAATCTTTCCTGCTTGGATGTCTTACGTGGGAACCCTTGGGCTTTATTTGGCAGCCCTTGCCAGAAGCTTGCTGTAGTCTGTCATTATTTGAAATCTTGTAAAACGGTTATTTTATATGTATAAAAAGTGAGTTGAATTTTAATCATGGTGGAAAATTTATTTATCATCAGCTCATTCTTTTTCAATTGCTGTTTGATGCAGCGAAAAGATGGTCAGATGCAACGGTCAATCCGTGAAGTGAATACAACGAACCGAGCATGTGTGCTGTGGGACTTAGAGGAAGATACAGAGTACGTGATCCAAGTTCAGTCAATTGGTCTGAACGGGGAAAGTCGGGCCAGCAAGCGTGTCCAATTCAGAACTCTAAAGGAAACTGATTGGGTGCCATCAAATAGCTCGAATAAAGGTGAGATCTCTTAAGTTATTATTTAACCTGGCTTTCTGCCATGTACTTTAATGTTCTCTGGCAAGCTATCAGTTATACACAGGGGAGCACCCTAATGGTGCAGCTATCTGCACATTCTAATATGATGACTAAAGTGTTATTCGCACTGTCACTGCAAATACTTCCATGCATTTTTGTGAATGTAAGCAGAGTTAACTGAGAATAGTGGCTTGGAAAGTATTTCTAGGTCTTTAAACTAAGAGCTATTATCAATCACTAAGGGCTATATCAATCATTCTTTGAAATTCTGTTCATGTGTTGTAAGAAGACAGTTTCATATGCACTCAGTGGCCATTTTATTAGGTACAGGAGGCACCAAGTAAAGTGGCCAGTGAGTGTATATCCATGTGTTTGTGGTCTTCTGCTGCTGTAGCCCATCCATTTCAAGGTTCAATGTATTGTGCATTCAGAGATGCTGTTCTGCACACCACTGTTGTATGGAGGTTGTCCATCATGTCTGACAATGACAAGAAATCTATGTGGGAGAGTTTCACCGCTGTTGCAGTAGGCAGCCATCAATCCCAGGGGATCATGGGTTTGCGCCTCTGGTGGACTGTCTCCTCTCCAGGGCGCAAGCCTGGGCGGGAAGATGTGAAGAACCGGCCGTTGCCCATGCAGCGGGTTCCCCCTCTCCACATCACTGATGTAGTCCAAGGGAAGGGATGCAGCTTGGCACCAGTGTCGTCACAGAGGTTGCCAGAGTGAAATTGTAAGCAACATCAAACTGCCTTGAGAACCCCGGCTCCGGATTGCTTCCTTGGGGTTTACTCCCGGAGCCTTTCCCATGGGTGGGTATGGCCGCAAGGCAGTGGAGGTTTAAAATCAGAGCTTTCCTTCTGCTAGGCGGGCTGCAGTCCAAGGCTGATGAGCCCCACCTGCCCGAACCGCTGTTGTAACGCATGACTATTTGAGTTACTGTTACCTTCCTGTCAACTTGAGCCAACCTGGCCTTTCTCCTCTAAACCCTCTCATGAACAAGGCGTTTTTGTCCACTGAACTGCCTCTCACCAGATGTTTTTTGTTTTACATATGGTTCTCTGTAAACTTTAAAGACTGCTGTGTGTGAAAATCTTAGGAGATCAGCAGTTTCTGAGATACTCAAACCACCCTGTCAGGCACCAAAAATCATTCCATGATCAAAGTGACTGAGATCATATTTCTTCCCCATTCTGCTGTTTGATCTGAACAACAATTGAACCTGTTGACCATGTCTGCATGCTTTTATGCATTGAGTTGCTACCACATGATCTGCTGATTAGATATTGGCATTAGCCAGCATATGTACTGGCATACCTAATAAAATGGCCACTGTTCTCTATAGTTTGACAGAATTATTTTGTAGATTCTTGCAAAAACAGCTTCTTTACATTTTATACCTTGTTGACACAAGAAACATTTCCATTGATTGTCATTTTCCCAGCTACTAACACTCACATTGCCACTGAAGTAATTACTTTCCTGTAGAATAAAGTGTTCTTTGGTCTGTTCAATAAATGTGAGGTAATAGTGTGTTAAATCTTAGCTGATGGAAACATTGTTTAGTCAAAGTGAAGCAAAACAGAGATAATTTTCGGAATGTATTATCACAGAATAAAGTTGTGTTTTTAATGTGTCCTCGATAAGGCTACAGATAAGCCTACAAGAGGAGAGATTGTACTTGATCTGGTATTGGGAAATGAACCTGGGCAGCTGTCAGGTCTCTCAGTGGGAGAGCGTTTTAGAGATAGTGATCACAATTCTATTTCCTTTACCATAGCATTGGAGAGGGATAAGAACAGACAATTTAGGGAAACATTTAATTGGAGTAAGGGGAAATATGAGTCTATCAGGCAGGAACTTGGAAGAATAAATTGGAAACAGATGTTCACAGGGAAACATACAGAAGAAATGTGGCAAATGTTCAGGGGATATTTGCATGGGGTTCTGTGTAGATATGTTCCAATGAGACAGGGAAAGGATGATAGCGTACAGGAACCATAACAAAGACTGTTGTAAATCTAGTCAAGAAGAAAAGAAGAGCTTACAAAAGGTTCAAAAAACTAGGTGATGATAGAGATCTAGAAGATTATAAGGCTAACAGGAAACAGCTTAAGAATGAAATTAGGAGAACCAGAAGGGGCCATGAGAAGGCCTTGGTGGACAGAATTAAGGAAAACACCAAGGCATTCTACAAGCACGTGAAGAGCAAGAGGATAAGACATGAGAGAATAGGACCAATCAAGTGTGACAGTAGAAAATTGTCACCGGGAACGGTCGGGATGTACCCCAGGCTACTGTGCGAAACAAGGGAGGAGATTGCTGAGCCTCTGTCGATGATCTTTGCATCATCAATGAGGATGGGAGAGGTTGTGGAGGATTGGAGAGTTGTGGATGTTACTCGCTTATTCAAGAAAGGGAGCAGGAATAGCCCAGGAAATTATAGACCAGTGAGTCTTACTTCAGTGGTTGGTAAATTGATGGAGAAGATCCTGAGAGGCAGGATTTATGAACATTTGGAGAGGCATAATATGGTTAGGGATAGTCAGCAAGGCTTGGTGAAAGGCAGGTCGTGCCTTACGAGCCTGATTGAATTTTTTGAGGATGTGACTGAATACATTGATGAAGGTAGAGCTGTAGATGTAGTCTATATGGATTTTAGCAAGGCATTTGATAAAGTACCCCATGCCAGGCTCATTGAGAAAGTAAGGAGGCGTGGGATCCAAGGGCACATTGCTTTGTGGATCAAGAACTGGCTTGCCCACAGAAGACAAAGAGCGGTTGTAGACGGGTCATATTCTGCATGGAGGCCGGTGCCTCAGGGATCTGTTCTGGGACCCCTACTCTTTGTGATTTTTATAAATGACCTGGATGAGGAAGTGGAGGGATGGGTTAGTAAATTTGCTGATGACACAAAGGTTGGAGGTGTTGTGGATAGTGTGGAGGACTGTCAGAGGTTACAGCGAGACATTGATAGGATGTAAAACTGGACTGAGAAGTGGCAGATGGAATTCAACCCAGATAAGTGTGAGGTGGTTCATTTTGGTAGGTCAAATATGATGGCAGAATATAGCATTAATGGCAAGACTCTTGGCAGTGTGGAGGATCAGAGGGATCTTGGGGTCCGAGTCCATAGGACACTCAAAGCTGCTATGCAGGTCTACTCTGTGGTTAAGAAGGCTTACGCTGCATTGGCCTTCATCACTCATAAAAGAGCCGAGAGGTAATGTTGCAGCTATATAGGACCCTGGTCAGATCCCACTTGGAGTACTGTGCTCAATTCTGGTTGCCTCACTACAGGAAGGATGTGGAAAGCATAGAAAGGGTGCAGAGGAGATTTACAAGGATGTTGCCTAGATTGGGGAGTGTGCCTTATGAGAATAAGTTGAGTGAACTCGGCCTTTTCTCCTTGGAGCGACGGAGGATAAGATGTGACCTGATAGAGGTGTACAAGATAATGAGAGGCATTGATCATGGATAGTCAGAGGCTTTTTCCCAGGGCTGAAATGGCTAGCACGAGAGGGCACAGTTTTAAGGTGCTTGGCAGTAGGTACAGAGTAGATGTCAGTGTTAAGTTATTTATGCAGAGAGTGGTGAGAGTGTGGAATGGGCTGCTGGCGGTGGTGGTGGAGGTGGAAACGATAGGATCTTTTAAGAGATTCCTGGATAGGTACATGGAGCTTAGAAAAATAGAGGGCTATGGGTAAGCCTCGGTAGTTCTAAGGTAAGGACATGTTCGGCACAGCCTTTGTGGGCCTGTATTGTGCTGTAGGTTTTCTATGTTTCTGTGTTTCAATCTAAGAGCTACACACTTGACTTTTCAAACAACAGGATGCCAGGTATAGAGATTCCATGAATCCGGTGTCACAGGTTTGAATTACTGGGCAGCAGCTTACAATTTATTCTGTTCTTCATGGTTGCTAGCTCTTCAGCCAGGTAAAGTTAATAGAATATGACACTACAGTTGATTTAATAAAGAACTCCAAATTCAATTCTCCCTAATTACACTGAACACCAGTGAATGTAATTGGTAGAGTTAATTGGGAAAAAGAAACACCAGATGGTTTTCTGAAATGATCAGCATGATTCAGAAGAAGATTGCGTTTCTTTGAATGTATTACTTTGGGCAAGGTTTTGTTGTTCTTCATTCCAATTCATTTCTTGTAGTTGGCTACTTCAATGCAAATTGCTGCCTGTTCAACCCATTTAAGAAAGGTCTGCTTCTGAGGCTGTTGCTCGTAACTGCTTCAATGATTCCTGGGAAGGAATAAGATCCCTACAACTGGAGGTTTGGGAATTCGCCAGATTTCATGAGTCATCTGGTTCACCTTAATGAGAGGAGAGTCTCCTTTTAAAACCTACTAATGTTGGAAAACCTTGGTCTTGTTTTATTTCTCATATATCCTTACAACATAGAAGGATACCCATTCAGTCTGTCAAGTCTATGCATAAGACTCATTCCCATACATTTCTCCCTAACTAGTTCTGTTTCACATGTCCATTGATTCCATTCTGATTGTCTTGCTACCTACCTGTGCACATTACAATAACCAGTTATATCACTGTGACAGCGTGCGTTTCTTCCAGGTGCACTATTTTCTTCCCACAATCCAAAGATGGACAGATCAGGGCAGTGTGTTGTGGACATGCTATGTTAGTGCTGGAAGTGTGACAACACTTGTAGTCTGCCTCCGGCACAATCCTCACTGATTAGATTTGGCTCAATTGACGCATTTTACTGAATGTTTTGATGCACATGTGACAAATAAAGTTAATCTTTTACTGTCCCTTTAACCCTCATTCATTGCATGTCTTCTGGATGTGAGATGAGGCCAGAGCACCTGGATGAAACCCTTATGTTAACAGCAAGACTGTCAAATTCCACACAGACACTACCCAATTTAGGATGAAACCTGGGTCCCTGCAGTAGACAGTGCTAAGTTCAAAATAAACTATGAAAGCTAATGGGAAATATGACTTGCATCACACACAAATATTTCGTCTGGATCAAGCTCTGAGTTAATTTAATGGCAGTGACCTTGTTTAAACAAAATCATATTTCAGAATACAATGTTTAAAAAAATTACTGCAATGTGACTCTAACAATTGAAGTTCTTGTGAGTAAGCTCATGATCACAGGTGGCTGTGTTTGCTCCTGAAGAAGCTTGCTATCAGGAAGCTTAATCCTTAGTTTGTTCTGAGGTACATTGACCAGTGCGAGACAGGAGCAATTGGAGCAGCTGACCTCAGAAATCTGAGCCTACTTGAGAGAAGTATCAGCCAAGGTTTCATACAGTGAGCTCAGTGCATGTGTGCATCAAGTTAGAATCAGGTTGGCTCTGAAGAGAGCACTGATGAATTTATTGCCAAATATCTCTTTCTTGTGAATATTGACAGTATTAGTCAGTAGTTATGTACCCCCATTTCTGCTAAAGAAATGCTGGATCTCACTGAGCATTGCCCACGATCTGAATTAATCTTGGACGACTTGACCTGTCTAACAACAAAGTCCAAAACTTGCAACTAGGTTTGAGGTGCTATTTTTGAAAACCATTTTGATGTATAATCTGGGGCAAAGGATGAGGAAGCAAAGGGAAGAGTTTCTTATTTCAAAATGATTTTAAGTTAAGTGAATATTGTAATTATTTAAAGTTTCAAAATTCAAGAACTGGAATCTTGAATATGTCATTATATTTAATTATTCGAAATGTTTACAGGTGCACTAATTAGATTTTTATATAAGTTCTTACATCAATTTAAAAAGATTTTACATTTACTGCCCTTGCAGTGCATTGTGTACAAAGCCAGGTAGTAAATTATACCCCATCTCAAAAATCACCAAAGTCGGGAGATTTCTTCAGGGTTTTTAATGAGAAAACTTTTTGAAGCTGCAGAAAGTTAAGTAAACACGTATTAAATTTAATACAGGATCATCCTGTGCCTGAATATACTAATATTATCTATTATTCTAACAATCGGCATTCAACAAAGCAATACACATATTCAACATTTCATAGCTATGCTGTGGACTAGTGTGACACAACAATAGCTTAATAGCAATAAACGATAAGCGTAATACTTCCTTCGAAGTACATCTACTAAATGTCTACCAATACTAACAAAGCATAAGACTTACAGATATTGCTGTTTCAAAGGCAGATAAAGAGTGACTGGAGATGGACGTCTTTCTGCTGTGTTTGCTCCAGGTCAAAATCCAAACTGAGCAGGGAATGATGTAAAAAGCAGCATACAAACAGGAAGTGATGTTTGTACAAAATGAACAGCACTCCTAGAGGCAGAAAATTGCATGTCTTTGAATGTCAGAGACATTTAAAAACTATTGGCAAAACACAGGAGCGGTGCTTTGCCAAATGTGAAAGGCTGTCAAGGATGTTTCCAGTTGTGGGGATGTTCCATGTGCAACTGGAAGCCATGTTGCTGGTCTGGGATTTGGGCAACCAGTGAGATCGGTCTTCTGCGTTCAGACCAGATGTATTCATCTACGGGGAAATACTGGTGGCATCTCAGGATGGACAGGTAAAGCCATCAAAATCTGGTCCCTCAGAAACCAGTGAAATGGCCTTATTTATGATCACTTTCAGCAGAGTAATAGTTAAACTGTACCTTTGTTTGTTGTGGGTGACTAAAAGCTCCCAATATCATTACGACCTCTTGCCCTGTTGTTTTGTTTAATTTCTGCTGCAGGATGTGAGTACTTTGATCATAAAGAAAGTTTTAACAAGGCTTCATAGAGATGATTTGCTTTTCTAGCATAATGAAGCTCCTTACATTTTGTACTCTAAAATGACTGTTCCTGAAACTGGAGAGTTTTGGAATATTATAACTTCATGCATTCAATTTTGCTTTCCTAGATATTTAATCCTCTAAAAATGTATATGATCCTGAATAATCTTTTTTTATTTTCAATTATTGCAGATGCTATTTTTGATATGTATTAAATCCACTATTCATCCTGCTCTGCCCACTCCTTCAATCAAGATATCTTAATATATTAATATGTAAATAATGTAATTTAGTCACTTCTGTGAATGTGATGTAAAATATCCTTTCAATATGAATATTAGTAAGTATTAATAACACAGGACAGTAATTTTTTTTAAACTTACTGTCCTGTGTTATTAACATTTACTAATGTTAATAACATTAACATGTTATTGTTAATGTGGCTTCCTGTGGCTAATGTAAACCTGTGGCTTCTTCGGAAATGTTGTTTGATTCTGATAGATTGCTTAAAGCTGAATATAAATTTAACTTCAGACTACTTGTATCACTTAGGAGCTTGGAGAAACAAGAAAGTAACTTTTATTAACTGTACTGGATTAAATCACATAACAGTGTTGACACTTTGCAACTAAGCTAAAAATGTTTTGTTGATGATTTTCATTTGTACTCAGTATATGAGGCTTCTCACTTAAACGTTCAAGAATAATCAGCCAGCACTGATGGATTCCAGTTGCGCTGATACTGTTTCTCCATGACCGTAATGTCCTGGTGAAACCTTTCACCATGCTCATCACTGACAGCGCCAAGATTTGCCGCGAAGAAGTTTAAATGGGAATGCAGAAAATGATAATTTAGTGATTTGTATGCTTGAAGCATGTTGTCAAATAACTGCACATAGCTTGGTGCTCTGTAGTTGCCAGGAAAATTTTCAACAACATCCCCTCAGATGTCTTCCATGCGATTTTCTCCGGTCCCACTAGAAGATCTTCAAGTTGCCTGTCATTGACGATATGCTTGACCTGTGGACCAACAACAATACCTTCCCTAACCATGCCATCAGTTATACTGGGAAACATTTATCTCAAATATCAAAATCCTTGTTTGTCGCTTTCAAAAAATGTTTCATAAGCCCCAGTTTAATATGAAGAGGAGGCAAAAATATGTTTGTTGAGTTTACAAGTGGCTTATGTGCCACACTTTTCTGCCCTGGAACCAACTGCATACACAGTGGCTGATTCTTTTTAATGTAATGAGATTCTTCGGCAGGGCTGTCCCATTCACAAATGAAACAGCACTTGCTGTATCCAAGCTGTATTCCTAGTAGTAGCGCTACTACTCACAGATCACCACAGATGTTCCAGTTGCTGCTGGTGTACTGTAAATGCTTCAACAAGACTTCCAACTTCCAGTAGTATTCTTTCATGTGTACTGCACAGCCGATCGGTATTGAAGGGTGGACATTGCTGTTGTGTAGCAGCTCAGCTTTCAGGCTTAACACTGAAGAATTAGTAAGCTGTCCTGCCATACAGCATCCACCCTGCCTAACTATGCTCAGGCATTGCTGGATAATATAGAAAAACTTGCAGCTTTCATTGTGGGTAACATTTTAATTGACTTGTATTATGAATTGCAGTAACAAATATAGGGAATTTTTAAATAATGGTGCATGACAGGGAAATTTCATGGTAATTTCCATGCTTAGCAACCCAGAATCCATAAGATACACCCAAAAATATTCGGAAGCGATGCCAAATCTTTGTTGTTCAGTGTAATAATATGTTAGTATAACCTCCAGTTTTACTGCTATCAGCTTTGCATTTTCATATTTTCTTAAAAACTAATTTTAAATAGTTAAATTGCATTTTTGATTGGAAATATGCATCTTTGGCATCAGTTCTGCAGTTCTCAGGATCATGATTTCATTGACTTTGCTGTAAGTTTTAATATTCTTCCAAAGTTTTTTTCCTATTTGATTTTCCATTCCTTATTTGTATATCCATATGAGGCTCTTCTGGTCGATTGGATTTTAAGACCATCAAATAATAGAAGCAGAATTGGGCCATTTGGCCCATCGAGTCTCCTCTGCCATTCAATCATGGCTGATCCTTTTTCACCCTTCCTCAGCCCAACTCCCCAGCGTTCTCCCTGTAATGTCTGTTGCCATGGCCAATCAAGAACCTATCAATCTCTGTCTTAAGTACACCCAACGACCTGGCCTTCACAGCTGCCTGTGGCAACAAATCCCACAAGTTCCGTAAATTCACCCTCTAGCTAACATTGTATTTCATTTGTCACTTTCTTCCTATTCTCCTAATCTGTCTATGTCTAAGTCCTTCTGCATCCTACCTGTTTCCTCAACACTACCTACCCCTCCACCAATCATTGTATCATCTACAAACCTGGCAATAAGATAATTTATTCCATCATCTAAATCATTGATATGCAGCATTAAAAGAAGCTGTCCCAACACCAACCCCTGCGGAACACCACTACCCATCAGCAGCCAACCAGAAAAGGATCCTTTTATTTCTACTCACTGCCACCTACCAAGCAGACAATGCTCTAATGATGCTAGTAGCTTTCCTGTAATACTATGGGTTCTTAACTTGGTAAGCAGCCTCTGGCACCTTATCAAAGGCCTTCTGAAAATAAGTACTGTATACATCATCCACAGCATCTCCTTTCTCTATCCTACTTGTAATGTCCTCAAAGAATCCCAATAGGTTTGTTAGGCAAGATTTTCCCTTAAGGAAACCACGCAGACTTTGTCCTATCTTGTCCTGTGTTACCAAGTATCGGGTCCAGGTGACTTATGTACGCTTAGGACTTGCAATTTTTTGAGCATTTTCTCCTTCATAATAGTAACTGTCATCACTTCTCTTCCCTCACACCCGTCAACACCTGGTACACTGCTAGTGTCTTCCACAGTGAAGGTTGATACAAAATACTCACTTATTTCATCTGACATCTCCTTGTTCCCCATTATTATTTCTCCATCCTCATTTTCAAGCGGTCCTATATCCACTCTCATCTCTCTTTTATTTTTTACATACTTGAAAAAGCTTTTTCTATCCACCTTGATATTGTTTGCTAGCTTGCTTTCATTGTTCATCTTTTTCCTCCTAATGATTCTTTTATTTGCTTTCTGTACATTCCCAATCCTCTATCTTCCTGCTAATATTTGCTTTGTTGTATGCCCTCTCTTTTGCGTTTACATTAGCTTTGACTTTTCTTGTCAGCCACTGCTGTACTATTTTGCCATTGGAGTATTTCTTCAATTTTGGAATACATCTATCCTGCACCTTCCTCATTTTTCTAGAAACTCATGCCATTGCTGCTCTGCTGTCATCTCTGCCAGTATCTCTTTCCAATTTACTTTGACCAAATCCTCTATCATACCACTGTAAATTCCTTTACTCCACAGAAATACAGCTACATCAGACTTTACTTTCTCCCTATCAAATTTCAAGGTGAACTCAATCATATTATGATCACTGCCTCCTAAAGGTTCCTTTACCTTAAGCTCCCTAATCATCCCTGGTTCATTACATAACACCCAATCCAGTATAGCTGATCCTCTCATAGGGTCAATGAAAAACTGCTCAGAAAGCCATCTCGTAGGCATTCAACAAAGTCACTCTCTTGAGATCTATTACCAACCTAATTTTCCTAATCTACTTGCATGTTAAAATCTCCTATGATTATCATAACATTACCCTTTTGATGCACCTTTACTACTTCCCATTGTAATCTGTAATCTGTAATCCGCATCCTAGCTACTGTTTGGAAACCTGCATATAGCTGCCATCAGGGTCCTTTTACCCTTGCAGTTTCTTAACTCAACATCTTCCAATCCTATGTCACATCTTTCTAGTGATTTGATGCCATTTGTTACCAGCAAGCCACGCCATTCCCTCTGCCTACCGTCCTATCCATCCGATACAATGTGTAACCTTGAACATGCAGCTCCCAACCACAACCATCCTTCAATGAGCCACAATTCAGCGACGGCCACAATGTCATACCTAACAATCTGTAAAAGTGTGATAAATCATCCACCTTATTTCTTATACTTCATCAATTGATATACAACACCTTGAGTACTATATTTGCATTCTGCATCCCTAATGCACTGATACTCGCACAGATACTCACCCTGCTGGCTGCAATTTTGTCCTATCATCTGCCTGCCCTTCCTGTCACTCTGACTGCACACTATCTTTGCTTTTTTATCATCTATCCTTCACTCCAGTTCCCATCCTCCTGACAAATTAGTTTAAACCCTCCCCAACAGCTCTAAAAGACCTGTTCGTGGGAATATTGGTCCCCCTTGGGTTCAGGTACAACCCATCCCTTTTGTACAGGTCATACCTCCCCTAGAAGAGGTCCCAATGATCCAAGAACTAGAAGCCCTTCCCCCTGCACCAGCTTCTCAACCAAGTCATCCTGTTTCTACCCTCACTGGTACGTGGCACAGGTAGCGACCCAGGAATTTCTGGCCTGGAGGTCCTGCTTCTCAGCTTTCTGCCTGGCTCTCTAAATACTCTCTTCAGGACCCCTTTCCCTTTCCTTTGTATGACATTGGTATCAATATGTCTGAAGACATAGGAAGGAATTTTGAATTTTCTTTGTATCTATATAAAGATTGTTTCACTGTCCTTTGCAAACAAGAGACAATCTGCAGATGTTGGAAATCCAAACAGCACACCAGGGCCGGATTAAGCTAGTGCGGGGCCTGCAGCATATGCTATAAAGGGGCCCTACATTTTAAAAAATGCACATAAGTATTAAAACATGAATTATTTACTTGCGTAGTAAAGTAATTCATTTTTTTCATTTGCTATACAACCAGATAATATGACAAATGTCTGACACTTCAGTAATAGTATTACTTACATGTAGGTATTAATTTCAATTGTCAAAAGTAACAAAACTACAATTTAAAAGTTAGATTTTCTAGATTTAGCGTGAGCAAATTTGTTGATGATACTGGAAATGTCTGTTTCACGCAGAAGTTTATGTTCTGTGCTCATTAGAGTGAGATTGTTCAATCTGTTTTGAGCCATGGTTCTCCTTAGTTCATTTTTAATCCTTTTCAGTTTTGAAAATGAGCATTCTCCACTGCAGTTGGTAACCATGAGTGACAAATAAATACACAAGGCATTTTCTACATTTGAAAAACATGACGTTGAAGAATTGTCAGTTATCAAACGGTACAACTGTAACTCTACAAGATCTTGTTTGACACCAATATGAGAAGCAAGATCAGTTTTCAGCAGTTCAGTGAACTCCACAAATTCTTCATTAAGACTTTCTTCCAGATCTTCCGGATATGATTTAATAAGATTTGATGACCTCTTTACGATCTCTTCAGGTGTAAATGACTGTATCTGATGAAGGAATCCAAAAACACCTTTAGATAAGCTTTCTGCCTTTTTGACAGGGCAGAAAGCAAACTGTCAATAATGGCAAGAAATGTTCGGCTTTTAAACTTCTGAGAAGGCACTTGAGATTCAACAAGTGGATCAAGAGTGCTGGAACCACTGAAATCATCATACGTGCGATTTTGCTTGTGTTTTCTTTGAGTTTGCTGTTGATAATCTTCACAGTCAGATCCTTGGCTTTTTGCTCAATGTCTGAAAAAGTAGACCACATAGCTTGACTATATCCCTGCAAGGATTCGTAGAGTGCACAAGCTGTGTTCAGGTCTTGGGCAGAAGATTGCAAAGGAGCACTGGTCATTTGAAAACGTTGTAATACTTGATCCCACAATATGACCATTATTCCTGTTTCCAACTTCATCGTGGTTGAAGATAGTCCACGAGCCTGTTGTCCACACTCTGCCTTCTGATCATTGTTATTTGAAATGTCATCCAAGACTTGTTTTATTGCAGAAAAGCTGTGTAAAACTGCTTTTGTTGCATCTGCACAAGCTGACCACCTGGTATCTGACATTCTTTTCACAATGGGCAAATGAGCACCACCATCAGATAATGCGGCAGAAAGGAGATCCCACCGATAAGTAGAAGCAGAAAAAAATGACTACAGGCTTTCTACAAATTGAAAGAAAATTAATGCTTCTTGACAACATTCAGCAGCACATTTTCCAACCATATGTAGTGAATGTGCAAAACATGGAATGTAATCCGCAAACTCATTCAGCTCTTTAATTCCTGCTTGTAAGCCACTATACTTGCCACTCATGTTGCTGGCATTGTCATAACTTTGACCATGGCAGTCTTTTACATCAATGTCATTTTCCTTTAAAAGCTCAAGTAAATTTTGAGCGAGCTGTTCAGCACCATGACCTTCCATATCCAAAAACTTTGCAAATCTTTCAACTGGTCCAGACGACAAAACATAGCACACAGTCAAAGTCAGCTGGTCCACATTAGATATATCTGGAGTAGAATCCAATGAAACAGAATAATAGTTGTATTTCTTCACTTCACCGATAATGTGATCCAGTATGCTGGATCCAATCAGATTAATGAATTCTTCACATGTTGTTTTAGATAGGTATGATTTATGTTCCCTTCCCTGGTTTGCATGAGCATTTATACCACGACACAGCAGTCAGATCCTTGGCTTTTTGCTCAATGTCTGAAAAAGTAGACCACATAGCTTGAATATATCCCTGCAAGGATTCGTAGAGTGCACAAGCTGTGTTCAAGTCTTGGGCAGAAGATTGCAAAGGAGCACTGGTCATTTGAAAACACTGTAATACTTGATCCCACAATATGACCATTATTCCTGTTTCCAACTTCATCGTGGTTGAAAGTAGTCCACGAGCCTGTTGTCGACACACACCTGCATACACATACTGCACCATGCAGTATGCAGCTCCCCCGACATGAAAACAACAACGTTCCCAGATCATCATCGTTGTGGCGTGGATGAAATCACAGAGTGTTGTGTTACTGGTAGGTACAAGGCAGTTTCTTTATTTGACAAAACAAGGTTACAGTAGGCAGAGACCCCTGGCGGAATAGGTCTAACCGCCTTGTGATTGAGGCTTGACATTTATTTGTTAAACACAAAGTTCAGTTCATAGTTACAAGTATAGACAATTCTTTGAAGTTTTCACAATTTTTGATTAAAGTAATCCTACCGGCGCCTGTATGCCTAAGCTGGCATTCATGACCTTTAGGAATGCAAGTTAAAATCCATAATACATTGTTTGGTATGTTACGTGCTAACATAGAGGGTAATTCATATTCAAAAAGCATAGATATGGTGTCTTTGCAACTACCTGTAAACTTAGCATTCTTGTCTCAGAGGCGGCAGATGCATTGTTACAAATGAAACTGGGTTCTCAGCTTTTAGGAAATGCATTGTTATGAACTCAATCCACAGTACTTTGTCAAAGAACAGAAGACTGATGGCTGAAATCATTTATTATTTAAGTGTAAATGAATCGTCTACCCAAAACTCACTCGAACGTCGTGAGAATATGATTTCACCAGACTGCAGCTTGCAAGCATTTAGTGTGGGCGGGGCCCGTAGCATATGCTACTTTTGCTACTAGGTTAATCTGGCCCTGCAGCACACACAAAATGCTGGAGGAACTCAGCAGGCCAGGCAGCATCTATGGAAAAGAGTACAGTCAATGTTTCGGGCCAAGTCGAAGGGTCTGTTCACTTTCCTTTATCTTGTTGGCTGACCACAGTTTTGTAACAACATTAGATGAGCTGTTGTCTTGTGATGGTTATGTGCTTACGCAGTATCGAAACCTTTGTTAAATATCTGTCACTTTTTGCAACAGACTTATTCATTAACAACTAGAGTGAGTTTATTATGACTCACTTTGAAGTTTCCTTTGCTTAAAAGCTTGTTTTCTGGCTCCCACTTTTCAAATCAAATTATAAATTAAATCATAATTTCATACACAGTGAGCAGTAGATCTGTGGTTGAATGAGAGGTCCTGGTTAATGAGAGAGGTCAGAGGAGAATGGCCAAACTGGTTCAAGCTGACAGGAAGATGACAGTAACTCAAATAACCACACGTTACAACAGTGGTGTGCAGAAGAGCATCTCAGAGTGTACAACACATTGTATCTTGAAGTTGTTGGGCTAGAGCAGCCATTAGACCAGGAGTATACACTCCGTGTTCACATTATTAGGTACAGAATATATACTACATAATAATGTGGCCTCTGAGTTTAGATGCTGGTAATCATTTACAAGATCATCCATTTTCTGTTTATTATTTATTTCTAGATCGTTGCTCATTACAAGTTCTAATTTGGCCTGTTCCCTTATATTGCACAAGAATATACCAGTATAAATAATGATAACATTAATAGCTTTTGCTGTTTTAATATGCAGATTTCTAGCAACATGATGAGGTCATGATATAATCTGAATTATGAATCACAGCAAATTACTGAATAACTGTTCAGTACTGCTGTTAGCTTTGCAAAGACAATAGATTGCTACCAACTTCCCTTGTAATTCTTCCATTTCAGCATTTACTGGGAATTAAACTTCCTGCACAGCAGCATAAGAGCACATTCAAACACAGAGTTTATCTTTCTGCAGACTTCTCCAGACAAGAAGGTTAAAATTGTGGAACCTATATTTTTTCTTTGGGTAGATTATTGGTGGAGATTTTTTTTGGGAAATTTACATTTCATTAATTTATTCTGTAATAATCTACTTTCCTATTCTGTCCTCTTTTTCTTTTATCAGTTCATTCAGTATTTTAGAGTAAGAGAGAGAGAGATGGTTAGAGAGAGGGAGAAATACTAATCAGTCTTTATCCTGTCTCCCCTGTCACCCAACACGGCACCTAAATTATTGGATCCTACTGCTGGTCTCTGGTTGTAGCCAAGGGGCCGTAATGAAAACCTTTCATGCTGCTGCAGTAATTAAGATTTTTATCAATATTATTACTCCATCTCCTTTCCCAATTTCCCTCTGTTGTCTAACGATCCTGTGATTGTGACATTTTACCTCACAGCCATACATGCTTCGCAACCAGAACTCTCAATCCAGTTCCCTTTTTGCTTAGCAACGTTGTTTTTTTATTCAGCTTCAATCACAGGTTAATTGATGCGTGGGTCTCTTTCACACTGCAAAGGCAGTGTTTCAAGTATATTTAATAAAATAGTTACTGATCTTTAAATAAAAAAACAAAGAGTGAATCATAAGCAAAGAATACACCAATGATGGCTTTCATCTATTTATTGATAAAAATCTTTTTTGATAATGATCCTGTAAAGTGCTTTGTGATGTTAAAAGTGCCATGTAAATACAAGTTTTTTTTGTTGTGGTGGTGGTAATCATATTCTGACAAACTGATTTGATCTTTTAAAGAGAGAGATTCAACAGTTTTGATGGTCAGGTGATACAGTTACCTCAATGAATAGTAATAGGCTCATTGAAATGATGTTCATCTTTATCTGAGGAGAAATCCATAAGCAGGACAGAGATGATGGTAACTAGCTCAGGTCTGCACCTTGTGACATCTGACTGTGAAGCTCTGGCAGAGTCTGATAACAAAATCTCTGTGGGTTACTTTTCATCACTACATTCCACGTTGAATCGTTGCATCAATGAATGGAATATCATCTGCTAAATTTTATTAGACTATGAAGGTTTCTTGATAGGCAAGAATGTAATTGTTTTAATGTCTGCAGCTGTTTTTATTGATCAGTTTTACATCAATAATTGCCAATTTCAAGGACATTTACCATGTAGGTCTTGTGAGTACCATGAAGGACTTACTGAAAGGCAATGTACAATAAATACGCATCTTTCTGTCTCTGGGCACGCAGCATGGCTCTACACAAAACTGGGACACTTGTGGGCTTTCTTGATGAAAGGGAATGTAAAAGTGCCTTAGCTATTGGCTCAGAATGATTTCAGAGTTCACCCAAGATATCTATGCTTTCAGTAACCTTCAATGATTTTTGAAGTGATGAATGTCCATTGATGAAAATCGCTAGGGAGTGTATTAGTCCATGTCTTATCTATCCCTACAGTCACTCCTATTACCATTGTTCTCCTGCTACATGTTAATAGAACAGGACTGTCAGTAGATCACATAGTGAGAAATAGGGTTGCCTCCAATGCTGGTATTCTTTGCCAGAATATGTCTTCAGTTCATATCCTTAGCCGTTCTTTTAAATGATACATTACCAGCTCTCATGGGGTTGTTATCATTGAACTTTTTACTATAGCAAACAGCCTGTGCAATCATTGGCAAAAGAGGCTGCTTAAGAAGTACTTCTTGGTGGTGAATATTAGTAGCTCAGGTGGAGATGCTTGATGTTGAGGTGTTCGCTGAGTTTGGCAATTAGCTTGCAGACATTTCATCACCAAGCATCAATGCACAGTTGTTGGTGTTTCTGTCTGGGAGTGCTTGTGTTTATATAGGCCCCCGTTTGCTTGCATCTGTCCTGATTGGCTACCCCTTCAGTTGACCTTTGCATTCTATTGGCTCATGTTTCTTTGGATCATAGGGGTTCACAGATGCTATCTATCTAACGGAGTTATCAGAACAGAGCCACGCTTCTAAAAATTCTTGTACCTGTTCTGTGTCTGCATGCGCCAGCACTCTCGTGCTGTCTCAGTTAAAGTAGTGTCCTTCTTGGTCTTAATGTACCGAGATCAGCAACAGTGGATCATGTCTCTGTACCACCAATTTGTGTTCCTGTAAATAAGGTGAGGGTTTGCGCCCTGTCTGGCTGACGTAGTTCTTGTCCCACTCTCCACAGGTGATCCTATACTCCATATTGGCCAAGCTTGGCAAAACACCACATCAAACTTCTTGCTCCTCTTCAATGTTAAAATTTAAATGGAATCTAAAAGAACCTCACATTACTAGTGGTGTTAGTGGGCCTTTAATGCACTAAATAAAACTAACCAAAACAATCAGTAAAATGTTCCTTCAGTTAGATTAAACAAATGTCAATCCTTGGGAAAGTCAGATGAAAGGGAGCAGAATTTAATAACACCAAGACTATATATCCCTGTCCTTGCTGAATTTTATTATATCATTTCCCCCGCCCAGAAAGCAGAAAATATTCTGACGGCTAGTGATGAGTACAAAGAACAGATGGCACATCTAATACCCAATAGACCACTCTGTTCCATGAAGAAAGATTGGCAATTAACCCCAGGATTCAAAGAGCACATTTTGTGCATTATTGGCAACAGCCCAGTCTAGTCTCCAGAAAAGATTACTGTGATTGAGTTCTGCAACTATTTTCTATGGTGAAATAAACCTCATTTTAAAAAAAAAAAATCACTTTCCATACAATTCTGTGTTATCAATTGTGTTCAATAACTGTTCCTGCCTCTGCAGTGATTTTACTTTATCTATTACAAAAACTCTGCCATTGCCAAATCTTGTGTTATCACCAACCTAGAGGTTGCTATTGACTGGAGATTTAACTGGACTAAGCAGATAAACACTGGAGCTGGGATAGCATGTCAGAGTCAAGGTAATCTCCAGTGAGTACTTAGCTTCTGGTTCCCCAGAGCCTATCTATCATTCTGAAGAAATCTGTCAGACACGAGTTGAACAACTTCCCCTGCATGTTTGTGTGAGTACATCTCCAGCAATATACTCCTCACTGTACGCACGTTAAACAAAACAGCTTGCTGTACTGTACATTAAATATTCAGTCTCTGTGCCACAGATGCACCGTGGCTGCCGCAGGCATAGGTTGAAGGATATATTGTGATATTCCATCAAATCATCTTTGACAGCAGTTCCAAAACCCACAGTCTTTACTGTTTAAAAGGAGATGTAGAGAAGACAAAGGCCACCAACTGCAAACTCCAGTCAAAGTCACACACTATCTTTGCTTGGAAATATTCAGCAGTACTTCATCACACTTTCAAAACATTGAACTACAAGTTCAAGACCATCTTTCCAAGGGCAACAAATATTGGTCTTACCAAAGACATTCTCATTTATGAACAGTTGCTGTTGATTAAGTGATTCTGTGCTATGGCTTGAGATCATGCTTTAGTACCTAATGCTAGCTTGTGTATAGAGTTGTCTGCATTTGACCAATTACACTACCCCTGCCCCACCAATTCCACAGAAACTTGAACACGGTGAATCATAAACTTACCACATCATTCGCAGCAATGTTTCTCTGTTAGCATTCCTGCTTGAGGGTTTCCTTCATGAGGCGATATCATGCTGCCCAGTTTAAAGTTCAAAGTAAATTTATTATCTAAGTATGTAATATATCGCCACATACAACCCTGAGATTCATTTTCTTGCAGCCGTATAGGTAGATATAATAACCACAATGGAATCAGTGAAAGACTGCGCCAAGAGGGTAACAACCAGTGTGGAAACGACAACAAACTGTGCAAAGAAAAAAGGGAAATAATATTAACAATAATAATAAATACTGAGAACAAAAAATGAAGAGTCCTTGAAAGTGAGTCCCTGGGATGTGGGGACAGTTCAGTGATGGGGCGGGTGAAGTTGAGTGAAGTTCTGATTCAAAAGCCTGATGGTTGAGGGGTAATAACTGTTCCTGAACCTGATGGTGTGAGGTCTGAGGCCCCTGAACCTTCTTCCTGAATGCAGGGTGACTTGGGTGGTGGGGTTCCCTGATGATGGATGCCGCTTTCCTGTGACATTATCATTAATTTAATGATTTAAGTCAAGGCAACATTTGAAACAAAATCCAGTTAATTATTTTTTCAAGTGTTTTCCATAGAAAGGATGTATAATACCGACAGTGTAGTTTTCAAAGTTTTATGTACATTTATTATCAAAGTATGTATATAGTATACAACTTTGAGATTCGTCTTCTTGCAGGCAGCCACAAAACAAAGAAACACCATAGAACTCGTTTGAGGAAAAGCCCCACACGACAAGACCTTAAAATTTGCGAATAAAGGAACAAATCACGTAAACAACAAAAAGTGAACAGATATCACAGAATAATAAATATCAGACTGCAGAAACCCCGGAAGTGAGTCCACAGCCACGAGCCACTGAGGTGAACGAAGCCTGTCCAGGAGCCAATGGCCACGGCTATGGACACCAAATCAGCAGTGTGTCAGTGGCCACAGCTGCAGATCCAGTTCCGCGCCAACGCGCCTCAATCAAATGGCGTAAATAGTAAAGTGCATTCAGCCCTGAGGACATTAAACATCAAACTGCAGCCAGAAGTGAGTTCAAAGTTCAAAGTACATTTATTATCAAAGTGTGCATGCAGTATCCAACCCTGAGATTCCTCTTCCCCACAGGCAGCCAAGAAGCAAAGAAAACTATGGAACCCAAAGAAAAACATCAAACACACTCCACGCGCAAATGGTGAAAAAATGAGCGGAAAATGTAGAATATAAAACACAAAATCAAAAGAATCCAGGCATATTCAGTTCTTTATCTGTAGGCCACTCCAATCAATATTGCCCAAAATAGCAACAAAAAAGGAGTGATCTGAAACCAGAAACACATCATAACATGAACTTGGGAGTCTAATTCATAAACAGTATCAAGTAAACCTTGCTCAAGGCTCAGAACCCTGGCACCATCCTCCATCATCATCAAGGGAGAGAGAGACCCCTTCGTTCAGGAGCAGTGAGTAAGAGGGAGAGAAGGACCATCAAACGCAAACACCTTCCTCCTGCAGCAGTCAGCAAGAGAATGGTAGGCAGCACTAAACACCCGCTTGTCTTCTGCACTCGTCACGATAATTTCAATCTTCCACGGAGCTTTAATCAGTGAGATGGGTGAGAAGTGGAGTTGATCATGCGCTTGTGCCCAGTCTCCACACTTCTTGGTCTCAAGGCTACACACGTTCCTCAAAGCCTCCCGGAACCTTCTTGGAGACAGTAAAGTGCCAGATCTCGCAATCGGTCTGAGAACACACACCAAAATCTAGATCACAGACTTCTAAAGTAGCAGAGCCATTTTTGAAAGAAAAATAAGATGTGAAAGATGTAGCTTCATGAACAATCACTTTGGTCGCACTGTTCACTGGTGCCACTGAGGCAATTGAAAATGGGACGCAAGACTCCCGCACCTTCCGCCAGTAGCAGTGAGAGGGAGACCGGTCAAACACAGGCAGACAGCACTGAACACATTCATTTTCCATTCTTGTCCTCATCGATTTTAATCTTGCTTAATATTTCCATTGGTGCAGAGCAATGGAGCTGGCCGCAAGTTCACATTCCGCCATTAAGAATTGACACAGGGATGGCGGTAGTTGCACTCCACGCTGAATCCCTGAGGAGACTGCAGAAGCACCAGATCGTTCACTCAGCCAAAAAATTATATTCTTAAAAGGGAAATTACAAGCTGTAATCGATCGCGGTTCAAAAGTATATCTAGAAAAAGGAGAGTATCCAGTAGTTTTCTAAGTGCTCTGCAAGAAGTCGCTGTTGGTCACTGGCGCCACCTTCCCAGAAAGGCAGTCATGATAGCGGCGCCTTCGATCGCTGCAGCTTCTGGGGAATCAACAAAAGGTGCTGTTGTCCTTTTTAAACGCATTTTTTATGACCATAAGATCCTGCTAGACATTGAGAAGTTAAAGTAATGCAGGTCTAGCGCATCAGCGAATGGCTCATTGACGGAGAAAATGAAGGAGCTGCATATCATGCTACTGCTTGCCTGCACCGAAGGAGGTGTACACTCTAATAGCGGTGGCTGTCTAGGTCACGTTCTAGCGATCGTAAGACCTTTTTGAACATTACTAATGTGGAATGCTGCAAGTGCGATTCACTAATCTGTTGGTGGAGAGCAGGGGCGGACAGTGGGAGAGCAGCATGGCCTCAGTCATAGTAAGGACTAGGGTTTCGCCTGATTACAGCTGCCAGAAGAGAGGCATCGGAGCCGGCATGCTCCACCAGGGTGGCATGGTGCAGCATCCAGGTTGGAGTTGGTGTAGCTCCCCTGTGTTCGCTGAGCAGAAGGCAAGCTCTATTGTGGTTGGCTGCAGATTTCTGCGGCTTTCATGGCTTGGGTCTGGACTGTTTTTTTTTTGCGTGGCTGTATCATATTGATTATCTTTATATGCTTGCTGCATGTATCCTGTACGTGTGCTTCGTGCTGTGTGGCTGTTGGCACTGTGTTTTGGCCCCAGCGTAATACTGTCTTGTTTGATATTCATGTATGGTTGAATGACAATCAAACTTGAATTGAGTTGAGATATTCAGGAGGGTGATCCAGGTAAATTCAGGATGGGTCTGAGAGCAGAGAAAGAAATGGGAAGAAAATGAAATTGGCAATAACACTCACCAAAACCAGTGACAAAATATATTTTTACAGTGCTGAATTATAAAAATATTTGTCCCTTAATAAAAACAGATATTCACATTTGTTTAACCAAAATATTGAAACAATGATTTTTTAAAAATTTTTTTTAATGCTATTACGTTCCCACTTAATCATGATTTAAAACCTGACCTCTAATTTAGTGTCCTCTTCGGTATTTGATACCAAATACTTTTGGTAATCATAGACATGAAATAAATTACAGTCCTGAGGCATCTCAATTTATTTTTTAAACCTTATATGATTATATTATTCCTGTGTAAACCCACAATTCAATGCTTTAATATTTCTGAAATGGAATGATAGTAAAGTTTATATTTGTCTATTTTATTTCTCATAGTTTAATATTTGTAGTTGGGCAAAGAATAGCTGCTCATTCACACAAAAGTGGTGATTTGGACCAATCAGTGACCAAGATTGGGGCCAAGGCAGGAAGTCAGCCATAGTTCACCTAGTCACATTTGCTGCAAAGTATTTCTAGGGACAGCCATTGACATTGAAATTGAACTCTTGCACTTACTTTTCAAGCTAAAAAAGGTGCCTAAATGTCAAATATGATGAATAATATGCAAACTTTCTTGGTAGTGGTTGACATTCCTCCAGAATTAGCCCAGAATACTTCTTATAATGGACACAACAGAGTCCTAGAAACTCCCTGAACAAAATTCAATTGTGAATTAACTCAGCAGGCAGAATGGGTCCTGCTGTTAATCTCATCAAATGCTTAGCAACAAACTAGCTCGTAAAGAGAAAATAGAGACAATGAAAGGTCAGTGACTAGAAATGACAATTCTGTTTCTTATTCTGCAAATGATGTCTGACCTGCTGAATATTTCAGTTCTTTTTGTTTTTATCTGTTGTTATATTCACTGATGTTATCCCATCTACTTACACTACCAGTGCAACGTTTGACCATCAGTTTGATTTGGCTTATTTTCTATGTGCAGTGTGATTCCTTGCTTCTCCAGTTTTAGCTATCATTGATCTGTTGTACATAGCTTGCTCTGTAACATTAGAAATCATGACAATACGTCCGTTGCCTCTTGTTCAAATATAAAGTTCATTGTCATTCAGCCAGAAACTTGAACTTGCAATTTTTGTTTTGTGAACCAACAATATGAATTTGTGTTGATGGTTCCTTTACTGATGCTGAAGGTGAGGCAGAGACATCCAGTCAGAATGGACACTATTTCCATTTTACTCAAGGTGGTTGAGGTAAGTAGTATAGATGCATTTAATGTGTAGTTGGATCAAGAGAAGATGAGAAAGTTAGAGGAAGTGAGGTGAGAGATTGCCTATTTAGAGTACAAACACCATCATCATGTTATGGGATGGAACAGTTCTTCCTGTTCTGTGCATTCTATCTAATTGGGGAGGCATGGTAGCATAGTGGTTAGCACAATGCCTTGCACTACAGGCAACCTGGGTTCACTTCCAGTCACTAACTGTAAGGAATTTGTACGTTTTTCCCTTGACCGTGCTCCAGTTTCCTGCCACAGTCCAAAGACGTTTCAGTTAGGTAGGTTAATTGTTCATTGTAAATTGTCCTGTGATTAAGCTAGGATTATGTAGGGGGATTGTTGGGCATTTCGGCTTGAAGGGTTTTCAAAGGTTTCAAAGGTACATTTAATGTCAGAGAAATGTATTCAATATACATCCTGAAATGCTTTTCTTCGCAAACATCCACGAAAACAGAGGAGTGCCCCCAAAGGATGAATGACAGTTAAATGTTAGAGCCGCACAGCCCACCACCGCAGCTCCCCCTTCCCACGCGTAAGCAGCAGCAACGCAACAATCCCCCCTCCCCAACCAGCAAAAAAAAGCATCAGCACCCACTACCGAGCACTCAAGTATGCAGCAAAGCAACAGCAAAGACACAGACTTGCAGTACCCCAAAGACTACTTGTTCACCCAGTATTCGACATACCACAGGCTCTCTCTGTCCCTAACAAGGGAGAAAGCAGTGTCTCCGTTTCACAGTGAGAGGGGAGACATAACAAACAACTCTCTGATTTACGATGTTAAAAGTCCATTCTGTCGCTTTTTCCAAGCCCTGTGCCCAAATGTCTCAGGTCTCTGTGCACACAGCCAGAGACCTTCCATCTCCCATGAGACACCAAGTTCTTGCCAAAGCCACGAGATCCTGGAATTCCAAAGGCGAGCTAATCTCTTAGTCCGCATCCTTGGCATATCAAATAGTGGCCAGTCGTGAAACCCTGAGAGCGGGTCCTATTCCCGCAAAGAACCGAAGTCAGAGTGTAACTCCAGGTCAGGGTCTTCAAAAGAACCCTGAAAGGGAAAAGTAGAGATATTAACGATGGAAATAGAGCTGTTTCTGAAGATGCAAGCAAAGGAGTTGCCATTAGGCGCCATTGCTCCTCCATTGTCTGCGCTGTATCTCAATAAATCAATAGTCAACACACACAAAATACTGGAGAAACTCAGCAACCCAAGCAGCATCTTTGGAAAACAGTAAACAGTCGATGTTTCGGCCCAAGACCCTTCATCAGAACTGGAGAAAAAAAGATGAGAAGTCAGAATAAGTAAAGGTGAGGGAAGGGGAGGAAAAAATATAAGGTAGTAGGTGATAGGCGAAACTGGGAGGGGAAGGGGGTGAAGTAAAGAGCTAGGAAGTCAATTGGTGAAAGAGATAAAGGGCTGGAGAAGGGCAGGGGCGTATCTATGAAAAATAGTGCCTATGGCAAGCACTGAAATTGTGCACCTGTCCAAACATATGACACCCATCTTTTAGATAACTTTACCAGAATATCAGCTCAGAAATACAAGTCAAGCTTAATTAACAAATTATGGCACTACATGAAAATTATAACTGCACCTTCCTTGCTTTCACTGATGCAAATTGGTCTATGATGTGATCAAAGTCAGTTTTTTCAGCTTCCTCTCTTTCTACACTCAGCAGAGCAAGATCACAGAGTCTGCCTTGACCCATGGAGGCTCTCAAATATGAAAGTATTGGTTTTAACTTGCTGAATGATCTCTCACAGCTGGTGATGGAAACTGCAATGGTTAGCATTATCTAATAGCAATGCAAAGATTGGGGAAGGTTCTTTCATCTCCACACTGAACAATAAATTCAAGAAGCTCTTTAGGTCTTAATATTTTCATGATGACCCGCCTTGATAGCAACATTCTGCATCCAAAATTTCTTCATATAGCTGCTGTCCATCAAAATCAGAGCTGTACAATTTGCCCAAATTTTCGCACTTCTTCTTTAGATCATTACTGTCAGCGCCATAACACAGCCCCTCGACATGGAGAAGGAACCCAAACTTGGTGTCAGTGTAGTGCAAACGAGCAAACCTTACATCCATTTCTCTGTGAAGACGGTTGAGTGTTCCCTTCATGGCTCTTTCCATTTCCTACTTAGCTGTTAACCCAGTGTCTCTCAAGTTCTCATCAGCCATTTGTTTCTTTTATCTCTGATGTCTTTCAACTTCAATATTCCATTCTTGACAGAGACCGACTTCTTCTTTGAGTGACTCACTGACCAACACTTCTCTTTCATCATAAAAATGATCTCGGAAGGCTTTCAAATCCAGGGCAACATTGTGGAAGTTCATGCTAGGTCCTGCAGCCTCTTTTGAATATGGTCAACGTGAGTGAGTACTTTGTTCCAAAATCCTAGCAAAATCAGAAAATCATAACTCAACATACGGTTGTACAGCTGCCTTGCATCACTTCTTTTTTCACTGGTCTTGTTTACATTGTCTATGTTGTCCTGGAAAACTTGAAGTACCTCCTCAAGGTACTTGTTGACGGGCTTCACTGCTTCTGTCCTTGCACTCCACCTGGTTTCAGACTCCGACTTAACAACCACAGGCACGGCGTTTTTGAGTTTTTCCCAGCGCTGTGTTGAACGAGAGAAAAACACGTACAGAGCTTCAATGGTTTCAAAAAACATGACCATCATTGTATCCTGCTTAGCTGCATGTACACCCACCAAGTTGAGTGAGTGATTGTCGCAATTCACAAACACTGCCAGGTTGTTTTTCTCACTTGTTCTTTGATGAACACCACTTCTGTGTCTAGCCATCACAGCAGCATTGTCAAAGCACTGTGACCGACAATCTTGCAGCTCCATTTCATCCTTTTCTAGCTGTTTCAAGATGTCTTCAACCAAGCTCTCAGCATCCTTCTGGCTTATCTGGATAAAACCAAGGAAGGACTCTCTAAAACAGACTGTTTTCCTCTCAAAATCAACTTCCACATACCTCACTACTTCTGACATCTGCTCACGGTGTGCCTAATCAGGAGTCGAGTCGAACATGAGACCATAGTACTTGGCTTTATGAATGCTTCTCAGTAAACTCTGGTGAACAGTGGATGCCATCATGTGGATGAATTCGTTCTGGACACCTGGTGAAAGATAAGATGTGAATCCAGGATGACTTTCCAAATGAGTGAGGTGTTCTTTTATGACAGGGTCAAAGATGGTCAGTAGTTTCAGTAAGCCAAAGAAATTTCCCGCATTGGAATCATTGTCTAGCTGAGGTGACTCCCTGTGTCCTCGCAAAGCCAGGTTCTGAGTCGCAAGGAATCTTATGCAGTGAAGGATCCTCGTCAAGATATCACGCCACTTCTGCTTTTCCTTCTCAATCTGTGAATGAAAAACCGCATCAATAACTCCTCTATTTCCAGCTAAATTGCTTTCCATTTCTTTCCACTGTGTGAAGCATTCCCGATGGTTCTTGGCATTTTCATGAACACTAATCCTTTCAGGTGCTTTCCACTGGTTGAATCCACTTTCCTGCTCCAATGAGGATTGATGGTCTGACCGGGAATAGAAAAGACAACAGATACAAAATGCAGACTTTTTAGAAGGGGAATAGACCAGCCATGAGTGAGTCACTTCCTCACCACGACCATTTCCCAATTTCCTCTTGAACCAAGTTTTGTTCATTGAGCGGCTATTTGTTGGTAGGAAAGGCCCCTCACTGTTCTGGAAATACTTCGAACTCAGCTTTATTATTTCTGTTCTCAACGCGTCAGGCAGAATTGCTTTTCCAGTATTCTTGTCGAACTTCATAAATCCAGTGTCATGCTGTTCAATCACTTCTGGTATGACAGTTCAAGGTTCTTTGACACCATCCAGTTCACTAGATTCAGTGTCGTCGGGTTCAATCTCATCACGTAAAATCTTGTCATTAATCCGACTTTATCTGACTTGACTTCCTTCTCGGCTTGTGGCGCATTTGTACTTGATCCACCTTCGGATTCTAACAAACTTGTAGCAGGTGCAGGCGACTCCATGGAACGTGTCAAACTACTTGTCAAAGAAGGGCATGAAGAACTTGTTCAACTTCTTGGCTTCCTCCGCCTCCAACTTTCGTCTCTTCTGTCCTTCAGCTCCACTTTCTTCCTTCTTCATGAAGAAACATTTCATGGTCTTCTTACACAGTGCTCCGAAATAAGGCCATCCTAGTGCTTCTCACCCATGATAATCAAAGACAGATCATACATCTGAAGAAAATTCTTTTTTCACTATCTGAAGATGGCTTGTCTGACTTTAATAGAAACTGCTCAGTGGCACCCAGGGCACGTGCCATACCTGCCATACCTTAGATACGCCACTGGAGAAGGGAGAATCTGATAGGAGAGGACAGAAGGCCATGGAAGAATGGGAAAGTGGAGGAGCACCAGATGGAGGTGATAGGTAGGCAAGGAGATAAGGTGAGGGAGTGAAATGGGTAGGGAATGGTGACGGGGACGCATTAACAGAAGTTCGAGAAATCAGTTTTCATGCCACCAGGTTGGACGCTACCCAGACAGAATATGAGATGTTGCTTCTCCAGCCTGAGTGTCACCTCATTGTGCAGTAGAGGAGGCCATGGACTGACATGTCATAATGGGAATGGAAAGTGGAATAAAATGTGATAAAGAGCATTTGGGTGGTTTTCATGATTGAGAGGAGAGAATTCAGCAATCAAAGCAGCCCATCAATCCCATTCTACCAATTTTTCCTGTACGCCTTTCTTCCTCACCTGTCCACCAACTCCACACTGACCCCTGCCACCCATTTCCACTATCACTGTCAATTAACTGACTAGCACATCTTTGGAATCTTAGATGAACCCAGAACACTGGCATAGCATCAGAGGTCAGGACTGAAGATGGGTTGTTGGACTTTTCAGGTAACAGCACTGCTTGTTGTACAGCTGTGTAGAGCTGTCCTCCGGGGGATGACATGGATAAAAACACTGTAGCACAGAAGGCCATGTGCAAGTATTTCCTGTGATATCCACTCAATGCACAGCTTCTTAACCGTGGAGGGTGCAAGGTATTGCATCCATTGCCTTTTGTTTTTACCTTTGCATATAGCCAACCCTTCTCCCAGGTGGACAAGCCTAAAAAAATGACAAATAAGACATCTAGATTGTTGTAAAAAGGAGTTCTCCTGTTTGTCACAAACTGAGGGAAATGGAACTTTGGAAAGATGATTTCACCCCCTTGTGAATGAAAGAGACTGCTTTGATCTCCACGGCAAAAGAGAGATAAAGTTGCATTCGAGGCAGTTTGGAGAAAATTCACCAAGGACTGAAGGGTTGGTGATAAGGAAAAGTATACCATGCTGTAAAGAAAATAAGAAGTGATCTTATTGAAATATGTACAATTCTGAAGGGTTTTGACATGATAGTTGCATGGGAAATGTTTTCTCTTGTTGGGAGAATCCAGAATTAGTGGCATATTTTCTGAAAAAGGGGCCACTATATCAAAGTTTGAAGTAAAAATTATTATCAGAGTATAAACATGTCACCACAGGCAACCCTAAGATTCTTTTTCCAGTGGGCATACCTAGCAAATCTATTGAATAGTAACTGTGAACAGGATCAATGAAAGAGCAAGTACAGCATAGAAGACAACAAGCTGTGCAAATGCATATATAAATAAATAGCAATAAATAACAAGAGCATGAAATAACCAGGTAAACACTCCTTAAAGTGAGATCATCTCTTTTGTTCAAGAGCTTGATGGTTGAGGGGTAGTAACAGTTCTTGAATCTGGTTGTGTGGGTCCTGAGGCACTTGTACCTTCTACCTGATGGCAGCAGAGAGAAAAGAGCATGGGGAGGATCTTTGATGGTAAATGCTGTTTTTCTACAACAACATTTCGTGTAGATCCACTCAATGATAGGGAGGATTTTACCCATGAAGTTCTGAGCCTAACTAACTACCTTTTGGAGGATTTTCCTTTCACAGGCATTAGTGTTCCCATACCAAGCTGTATTAGTCAATACACTTTCCCCTAGATGTCTATAGGAGTTTGTTAAAGTCTTTGATGTTATGCTGAATCTCCGCAGATTCCTAAGGCAGTAGAGATGCTGTTGTGCTTTCTTTGCAATTATATTTATATGATGTGTCCAGGAGAGGTCCTCTGAGACAGTGACACCCAGGAACTTACAGTTACTGACCCACACCACCTCTGATCCTCCAGTGAGGACTGGCTCATGGACCTCTGGTTTCCCTCTCCCAAAGTCTACAATCACTACTGTATACTCTATAGAGATTAGGACGAATTTCTCTGCCCAGAGGGCCATGAATCCTAGAAATGATCTAACACAAGAACTTGTAGAGGTTCAAATGTTTAATTATATTCATGGTGGGGAGAACTGATATTTGGTTTCTAGGGGATAAAGGGATCATTGAGATCAGTCTTGATCTTTTAAATGGAAGAGAAAATTCAGATTATATAGTCAGATCCTGCTTCTATTTCTTATGATCTTATTTGATCATAAGAGTCAACATAAAAAAGTAAATTATTGGTGCAAATTTATTATTATCTTCCTCATTTCAGTTGCTTACATCTGGAAATAATGAGCAGAATGATCTGCTTTGGTAGATTTGGGTTCAATTTCAACATTTAAGAGAAATTTGTTTAGATACTTGAATGGGAGGCATGTGGAGGGCTATGGTTCAGCAAGGACTAGATAGGCCGAAGGGCCTGGTTTTGTGTTGCGATGTTCTATGAATCTATAATATCAAGCTGACTGCTCATTATACATTCCACCTAATTTTCATTTCTCTCTGATGAAAATGAGAGTTGTTTGATTGTATCATGTCCAATCCAATGTCGCCCATTTTACATCCGTACTGAAGCTGAAATTTCTGCCCATGTTGGCAAAGATCTGGGCAATTTTAATGTGTTATTTTAATTTTTCAATGCTTCAGTTTAATATTTGTGAGCTTTATGCATTGAATGAGATTACATCAGTCTGTGTCAGTGAATGTCAACTTTTTGGATTCAAAGTAGCATTATGATAATGCAAATATGCTCTTCTGATGTTATTATGAAACAGCTTTTGACATCGTCTTTGAATTAGTCTTTAAATGGAGCCAAAAGTCCATCAAACTCAGCCTTGTATATTTTCTGCACTGAGTTCTCGCTCATTTAGCTCATTGGTAAAAGCTGCAACAGCATTATTGCATTTTAGCTATGAGAAAGTTTAGTATGTCACGTTGCACTGTTACCTGTGGCTTGTTCTTTCTTTTAATAATGTAGTCCTTTTCATGTTCTGTGGGTTCTTGCGAATCAAGTCATAATAAACCTTTGTGTTACTTATAAACCTGCAAAGTGGTTTCCCTTCAGCTTGGCAAACCCCTGTGACATAAAAATGTTTGATCTTAAAACTGCACATCTACGAATTGAATCCAAATGGCATCACATCTACCACATCCTTGTCATCCTAGTCAGGTCACACTTGGAGTATTGTCAACAGTTTTGGGCCCCATATCTCAGAAAGGGTGTGTTGTCATTGGAGAGAGTCCAGAGGAGGTTCATGAGGATGATTCCAGGAATTAAGGGGTTAACATATGAGAAGCTTTTGGCAGTTTTGGGTCTGTACTCACTAGATTTTAGAAGAATGGGGTGGGGTGGGTGGTGATCTCATTGAAACCAGCTGGATGTTGAAAGGAGTAGACAGGGTGGATGTGGAGAGGATGTTTCCTATGGTGGGGTTATCCAGAACTGGAGGGCATAGATGCAAAATTGAGGGGCGACCTTTTAGAACAGAGGTAAGGAGGATTTTTTTTAGCCAGAGAGAGTAGTACATCCGTGGAATGCTCTGCCACAGACTGCGGTAGAGGCCAAGTCAGTGGGTATATTTAAGGCGGAAGTTGATTGATCATTTTGTGATTGGTCAGAGACTTGGATAGACTGGGAGAATGGGCAAAGAAGTGGCAAATGGAATATAATGTTGGAAAGTGTATGGTTATGCACTTCGGTAGAAGAAAGAAATAAACGGGCAGACTATCATTTAAATAGGGAGAGAATTCAAAGTTCTAAGATGCAACGGGACTTGGGAGTCCTCGTACAGGATACCCTTAAGGTTAACCTCCAGGTTCAGTCGGTGGTGAAGAAGGCGAATGCAATGTTCGCATTCATTTCTAGAGGAATAGAGTATAGGAGCAGGGATGTGATGTTGAGGCTCTGTAAGGCACTGGTAAGACCTCACTTGGAGTACTGTGTGCAGTTTTGGGCTCCTTATTTAAGAACAGATGTGCTGATGTTGGAGAGGGTTCAGAGAAGATTCACTAGAATAATTCCGGGAATGAGAGGGTTAACACATGAGGAAAGTTTGAACGCTCTTGGACTGTATTCCCTGGAGTTTAGAAGAATGAAGGGGGACTTCACAGAAACATTTCGAATGTTGAAAGGCATGGACAGAGTGGATGTGGCAAAATTGTTTCCCATGGTGGAGGAGTCTAGTACAAGAGGGCATGTCTTAAAGATTGAAGGGCGTCCATTCAGAACTAAATTGTGAAGAAATTTTTTTAGCCAGAGGGTGGTGAATCTGTGGAATTTGTTGCTATGGGCGGCAGTGGAGGCCAAGTCATTGGGTGTATTTAAGGCAGGGATTGAGAGGTATCTGAGTAGCCAGGGCATCAAAGGCTATGGTGAGAAGGCGAGAGAGTGGGACTAAATGGGAGAATGGATCAGCTCATGATAAAATGGCGGAGCAGACTCAATGGGCCAAATGGCCGACTTCTGCTCCTTTGTCTTATGGTCTTATGGCATCAAAGGATATAGCGAGAAGGCAGGTGTATGGGGTTGAGTGGGATCTGGGATCAGCCATGATGGAATGGAGGAACAGACTCAATAGGCTGAATGGCCTAAATCTGCTCCGATGGCTTATGGTCTTATGGTTTTTACATTTGTTTTTGAGTATTCAGAATTCTTGTTTCAATATTTAATATGCTAATATACTGAAGGGATCAGACTCCATAAGTTATAATTAACCCAAGTAAATGTACAGACATTCCAGTGCATACTTCCCATCCAACAACACTGGCTATGTAACCGAAATCAGAGAGCAGAAGTGAAAGGTTTGTGACAAATTAGCTTTATTTGTCACATGTACATAGAAATGTACAGTGAAATGAATCTTTTTGTGTCAAATAAAATCAGTGAAGATGGTGATTGGCAAGTGTCACCACGATTCTGGCGCCAGTGTAGTGTGTCTACAATTCAGTAACCCCAACCGAATGTCTGGAACTGGGGCGTCTGGAGGAAGCCCACACAGCAATGGTACAAACTCCGTAGATACAGAGACGGGAATTGAACCCCAGTCTTACAGCTGGTGCTGCGAAATGTTGCGCAGACCGCTACGTTACTGTGTCATCCTCACGTTTCTCAGACTGGGGGTACAATGTAGTGCGGCTCATCAGAGGTCAGTGCTACTACTGTTTTTTCTAAATCTGTATTAATGACTTGGACCTGGCTGTACAGGACACAGTTTCCAAACACCCGGATGACTTGGAGATATCACAAACTGTGAGGAGGGTAGCATTTTTCCAAAAGGGTGCAAGAGAGGTGAGATCAAAGGATACATGTGCATCATTTTAAAGAGCAGAAAAGAGATAAGAAGATTGTTTAAAAGAGTGCATAGGATAGTTGAATATATGTATGAATAAAAGCATGTGCACAAGCAAGGAAGTCACAATCACTTTTATAAAGCAATGGTCCAGTAGTGTGTGCAGCTCTGAGTCACACTTCAGCAAAGACATGGAGCTTCATGTGCGTATACCAGCAATGAGAGACTTTAGTTATATGGATAGGTAGGGGGAGCTGGGACTGAGGAAGATTCAGGAGAGGAACTCAGCAGATCAGACAGAATCTGCGGAGGCAAAGGGACGGTCAACATATTGGGTCGAACCACTGTGTCAGCACTCAGCATGTAGAGGGGAGATAGCCAGTATAAAGAAGGTGAGAGGGAGGGGTGAGACAGGGGCTGATAAGTGATAGGTGGATTAGGTGAGGTGGTAGATGATTGGCAGATAGAGCCAGATGGAGGAGGTGGAGAGGGATTTTCAAGTATTTAAAATCATTAGGAGTATAAACAATGGCAGAGGGTCCAAAATCCAGGGGACTTGGGAAGTATCAAAATTGACTTGAGGAAGAAGTATTTCAAGCAGTGAGTGTTTAAAGTCTAGAATGTACTGCGAAGTGGCAGGTTCAATTTTGACCTTAAAAAGGGTGCCAGATAGGTATCTGAAAGGAAAGAATTTATTAGACAATGGGGAGAGGACCATGGTTTCCCTTTGTACTTCTACTTGACTGCACTAGTAGAGTTTTGTTATCTGTTTTATTTATCAGCTCTAATTTTGAATTGTCCTGAGACCTTTTGGGATCTTACACATTTTGCCATGCCATTCAATCCATTCACCGGTTGCCTCTTGAATATGTTGAATTAGTGCTCTGACTCATTGTACAGAGGGTAGAGGTGATTCTCAAAGGCTTGGAGAACTTCTTCCAGTGTCCCAGTGGTAGGTCAGATTATTTTGTGATGGTCTCTTCCTTGATGACTAACCAGCTATGACAACATCTTCACTTTCAGTTTTCACGATACTTGGCTCAAAGTCCATCTGCTGCAAAGGTTTTACATGCTCCACCATTGAACCACATGTTATCAATGTGAAGTTTAACGGGAGCAAATCAGTTCTGGCATTTCTAGTCCCTTGGTCTTGTCCCTACTGTGTCCTCTCTCAATGGAGGTTTAAACCTACTTATACTTGGCACATGAAGCTAAAATCTCACTCCTCTGAGCCTCGCCACATCTATTCTTTCCCAGCAAGTTAGTTCCAACCAAACCATGCTCAAATCATTTTTTGACACCGTGTTGCCTATTATGTCACCAATGGCTTTTTCATCCAAAATAATTATTCCTTTTCATTGTCTGGTGGTGCTTGGTGAACATGTTATGTTATTTCTTTGATTATTTACAAGCCTGAGATGTGGCCATCCTCCATCTTGACCCTGCCCTCTGACTTCCACCGTTGAAGTACTTGTTACTTACAACTGGTCCATTGCCATTAGATAACTGTTTCGGAAATATGCCCTGTGATGGAGTCCAGCCAGAACAAAAACAATCCACACTCCTGAAGTGAGGAACATTAACTTTCCTTTTATTGTTTGGATTGCCCCTTACATTAGAAGCTGCTGAGATCATAGTATGATCCACAGCAGTTGATCTTGATGAACCCTCACCATCAAGAATGTCCGAAACTTATCAACTATCTTTATCAAGTGGACAGCAAGTGTATGCTTGAAGTGACCTTTGTGCCTCTCTGCTAATGACATTGCAGTCCTCTCCTGCCTAATTGCCAGTTTTAATAGGATAAACGCTGGTTCCAGCTTAGCAAAATCACAGGAGATTTCCAACTCTTAAGCAGTTCATACCACGTACAGTCCTCCTTATCCAATTTTCTCAGGAATGTCATCGATGTATTAAATGTAAATACATTAAAATCTAACAAGTGAATTTCCAAAATACTATATTATGTGATACGTATGCCAAAAAAGAAAAAAAAATACCTACAGTTTATTTGGTGTTCTAGGTTAGCAGGTAACTATATATTTCCTGGATACAATTTGGGTGGCAGTAATCTTTAGGGTGGTGCCCTGGTACCATTTTCTATTAGTCTGAGCCTTCATTTGGCTATAGAGAGTATTGCAATGTTTTTAATTTTAATTCATCAGATAACACAAAATTTTATCAACTGGATAAAGAAATGGTCCATTAATATAAACATCATGCTATTTTGGAAAGAATTTCGATGACCATTGATTTAAGCTTTCCAGCGCTCTACAATGCTGGATTCACTATGATCTTCCTTCAGCAGTTAATGCATTTTACGCCATTTGGCTTGTTAAAGCATTTACACGGCATGTTGTGAGGGTTCATCCTCTTGAAGGATGCTCTAACATGCATTTACCAATGTACATATAGTATGTATCTCATCTTTACCAGTCCTTTAAGACTTTCTCTGAGTTTCCTATATTTCACTCTGCACATTCAACATGCTATGTTTCTACAAGTTATGAAACCCTAACTGGGATATTTATTACAATTATAGTCTGTAATTCCTTTTATATCCAGTACCAAAATATATTGTTTTCATCAATCAGGGAAAAAACAAATTATTGCTGTTAATGATAATTGCAAATAAAAGCCTGAAGTGTTTGAATGACTTCTCTCTGGTGATATTTTAATGAGACTATTAACCCATTTACATTAAATGACTTATTTCATCTGTTAGGCCGCAGATGGAGAAATGTCATTCAATGTTATAAACACCTGCCACAGTATCTTCTAACCTCATACATTTCAAAATATTTGAACTTCACAATCAATTGTACAGAATCCAAAGAAAGGAAAACTAATTTATTATTTTGATGCAATCTTTCATTAGAACTCAGTTCTGCCCTTTGGTTTCAGTGATGTTGACCGACACTCGTCTTTTCCAAAGAAGAAAAATTGTTGGTTATTTAAGAACATTTATGTAATTAACATGGAATTAGAGACAAAACTGATTGGAATTAACTTTGATTGATATTTGAGGTTTAGGAGTTTAAGGAAGTATAAGTGCACTTCGCACAGATTTTCTTTCACACATAAAATAGAGGGTCAATGGCATTGTTTAGCCATCAGTTGTCATGTTAGCACATTTATCACTCCTGTGGAAGGATGGAAAAAGCTGAAATTGGTCTAAAGCTTCAATTTAGAAGCAGTTACAGTACAATCACTATGAGTTACTGAAACAGTTAAGATCAATAATTTCATAATTTCTTGTAAGATAGCAGGGGTGCCATTCAGAACATCAAGTCTATGCTACCTCTTAGAAAAAAACCTCCATTAAACCCACTCCCCATATATTCCCCAGTTTTCTGTTCTACCACACACCCAACACCTGCCATCTGATTCTCCTGCCATCACCTGTCCTTGTGGTAGTTTTTTGGTTAACCTGCCAACAAGCCATGGGATGTAGGAGGACACAACAGCACCCAGGGCAAACTCATCCAATCACACACAGACTGAACCAGAGGTCAAGTTCAAACCCAGATTGCCAGAGCTACGAGACAGCAATACTCTCTGCTGTGCGAATCTCTCTTTTCATTCAGCTAATTACTTCCCCGATTTCTGTAGCCACACCTTGCTCTCCAAGACTCATCGAATTTTAGGCTAATGCCTGATATTTTCCTTTGCACTACTGATACTTTTTGTCTAATTAGAACTCTAGCCTGAAAATGATAAGCCACATTGATTACTGCCTTCACAGCAATGCCTCAAACCCTGGAATGACCCTCAGCAATATCACCAAAGATGCCTCAGTTCTAAGTGAGCAGCAATTATGCTGCAAAAGTGAATTCTCTACTCCATACTTCTTTTACCGTGTGTGGGATCTGGGAAGTCTGGGAGACTGGAGGTCTCCCAGATAAACACATCTGCACCAGGTGCACTGAGCTACAGCTTCTGAGAAAACATATTTATGAACTGGAACTGCAGCTCAATGAGCTTCGACTCAGACGGGAGAAAGAGTAGATGATGAACAGGAGCTACAGGGAGGTAGTCACCTCTAGGCTGCAGGAGACAGGGAACTGAGTGACTGTCAGGAGAATGAAGGAAAATGCACAGCCAGTGCAGAGTACACCTGTGGACGTTCCCCACAATAATAAGTATACAACTTTAGATACTGTTGAGGGGGGCAACCTATCAGGGAGGAGCCACAGTGACCGGGTCTCTGGCACTGAGTCCGGTGCTGTGGCTCAGAAGAGCAGAGAGATGAAGCGGACTGCAATGATGATAGGAGATTCCTCAGTCAGCAGAACAGAGACAAGTTTCTGTGGGCACAACAGAGACATCCTGATGGTATGTTGCCTCCCAGGTGCCAGGGTCAAGGATGTTTCAGATCAGGACCTCACTAGAATCCTGACCCTCCATGAATGAATGAAGAGAAAAGGTATTACCCAGGAGTGTATACTGGCCAAGCGTTCCTCGTAGTCCCGATCTTCACGTGTCCAAGGAGTCCTCCTCATCTGTGATGGTTGGTCTCTGGTTGATGAAGAGTTATCACCCCTGCATATTTGGAGCTCCTAGCTCATCAGTTGAACTGGTGGATCTCCATCCCATTGGATCAAGATCACCTGACCTATCTGGGTCACTTACCTACTGATTCTTGTCCAGGGCTATAACCAACATTGTTTCATGGTTCTGCCCACCCCAACCTGTGTATTTGTGTCTTTCCACTCTGACTGGTCCAGACCAGTTAAATGAGGTGACCCAGATAGAGCCTAATGTGATTACAGATCGCTTCTTTAGTAGGTCTGGCATTTATATAATAGGTACTGTAGCTATTCATCTGAAAATGGTCTTTCAGGTTTAGCAGGTTTACCTGAAGTTCCTTGTGTACACATTCAATTACTCTGATCAGATCATCCCAGAGTAAGCATCAGTTTGGAGTCTACACACTTTACATAACAAATAGCTAATTGTCTGAGAATGTCTCAGGTTTATCAGGTGATCATAATATGATCATTTTCACACTCAAATCTGAAAAAAAGAAGCTATAGTTAGATGTATCTGTGTTACAGTGGAGTAAGGGGAATAATGGAGGCTTGAGAGAGGAGTTGGCCAAAATTAATTGGAAAAGAACACTGGCAGGGATCATGGCAGAGCAGCAATGGCAGGAAGAAATTTGGAAGGCACCAGATAGATACATCCCAAAAGTAAAGAAGTATTCTAAAGGCAAGATGACACGTGTGAAGTCAAAGCCAAAGAGAGGTCATATAATAGAAAAAAATTAGAGGGAAGCTAAAGGATTGGTAAGCTTTTAAAAACCAGCAGAAGACAACAAAAAAATCACTAAGAAGGAAAAGATGGAACGCAAAAGTAAGCTAGCCAATAATATTAAAGAGGATACCAAAAGTTTCTTCAGATACGTAAAGTGTAAAATGGAAGTGAGGGTGGATATTGGACCACTGGAAAATTATGCTGGACAGGTAGTAATGAGGGATAAGGAATGGAATAAGTATTTATACTTTATACTTTATACTTTATTGTCACAAAACAATTGGTAATAGAATGTACAATCATCACAGTGATATTTGATTCTGCGCTTCACACTCCCTGGATTACAAATATTAAATATTAAAAATATTTAAAATTAGTAAATATTAAAAATTTAAATTATAAATCATAAATACAAAATAGAAAAATGGGAAGTAAGGTAGTGCAAAAAAACCGAGAGGCAGGTCTGGGTATTTGGAGGGTACAGCCCAGATCCGGGTCAGGATCCGTTCAGCAGTCTTATCACAGTTGGGGAGAAGCTGTTCCCAAATCTGGCCGTACGAGTCTTCAAGCTCCTGAACCTTCTCCCGGAGGGAAGAGAGACGAAAAGTCTGTTGGCTGGGTGGGTCGTGTCCTTGATTATCCTGACAGCACTGCTCCAACAGCGTGCAGTGTAAAGTGAGTCCACGGACGGAAGATTGGTTTCTGTGATGTGCTGCGCCATGTTCATGATCTTCTGTAGCTTCTTTCGGTCTTGGACAGGACAACTTCCATACCAGGTTGCGATGCACCCTAGAAGAATGCTTTCTACGGTGCATCTATAAAAATTAGTAAGGGTTTTAGGAGACAGGCCAAATTTCTTTAGTTTTCTCAGGAAGTAAAGGTGCCGGTGGGCCTTCTTGGCAGTGGACTCTGCTTGGTTGGACCAAGTCAGGTCATTTGTGATATTGACCCCAAGGAACTTAAAGCTTTTAACCTGTTCCACTTGCGCACCACCGATGTAAATTGGATCGTGCGGTCCACTACTCCTTCTGAAGTCAACAACCAATTCCTTTGTCTTGCTGACATTGAGAGATGGGTTACCGTCTTTGCACCATCCCACCAGGTTCTTAATTTCCTCTCTGTACTCAAACTCATCATTACCCGAGATACGGCCTACAATTGTTGTGTCATCAGCAAACTTATATATTGAGTTTGATGGAAACTTGGCTACACAATCATGGATGTACAGTGAGTACAGCAGGGGGCTGAGTACATAGCCTTGTGGGGCACCGGTGCTCAGAGTGATCGTAGAGGAGAGCTTGTTCCCTATTTTTACAGCCTGGGTCCTGTCTGTGAGGAAGTTGAAGATCCAGCTGCTGATCTGAGTGCTAAGGCCCAGGTTCTGGAGCTTAGGAATCAGTTTATTTGGAATGATGGTATTAAAGACAGAGCTGTAGTCAATGAAAAGGAGCCTTACGTATGCGTCTTGATTCTCCAGCTGTTCTAAGGAGGAATGTAGGGCCAGAGAGATGGCATCTGCCGTTGACCTGTTGCTCCGGTAGGCGAATTGCAAAGCGTCGAGGTTGACTGGTAGGCTGTGTTTGATGTGTGCCATAACCAATCTCTCGAAGCATTTCATAGCAATTGATGTGAGAGCCACAGGTCGATAGTCATTCAGGCATGCCACCTTGCTCTTCTTTGGCACTGGGATTATCGTTGCCTTCTTAAAGCATGAGGGGATCTTAGACTGAAGCAAGGAGCAGTTGAAGATGTCAGCAAACACTCCAGCTAGCTCGCTTGCACAGGCCCAGAGAACCCGTCCCGGGACGCCATCTGGGCTCGTCACCTTCCTTGGATTTATCTTCAGGAGGGCCCTTCTAATGTCCTCCTCGGTGACGATGAATCTCGATGCCACCAGGTCTGGTTCATCCGGAGGGAGCGGGACGCTCCTCTTCTGTTCGAATCTTGCGTAAAATATGTTAAGTTCATCAGGAAGAGAAGCACCACAGCTATTGACATTCCCAGCCTTTTCTTTGCACCCAGTGATCTCATTTAGACCCTGCCATAGTCTACTGGCATCCCTTTGGTTAGCCTGGGCTTCCAACTTGGCTCGATATTGCCTCTTGGCACCCTTAATGGCTTTCCAGAGTTCACGCCTGGATCAGCCTTCACTGCGGAAAACACTAACAGCACGGTGGAAGTTTCAGAGTGTCAGGGATCAGAAGTGTATGTAGTTGCCATTACTTGGGAGAAAGTTCTTTGAAAACTGAAATGTCTGAAGGCAGAGAAATCACCGGGACCAGATGGTGTACACTCCAGGGTTCTGCAGAGGTGGCTGAAGAGATTGTGGAGGCATTAGTAATGATCTTTCAATAATCACTAGATTATGGAATTGTTCCAGAATACAGAAAAATTGCAAATATCACTGCTCTCTTCAAGAAGAGAGAGAGGCAGAAAAAAGGAAATTGTAGGCTAGTCAGTTTGACATCAGTGATTGGGAAGATGTTGGAGTTGATTGCTAAGGATGTGATTACATGGTACTTGGAAGCACATGATAAAATAGTCCCCAGTCAGCATAGTTTGCTTAAGGGAAAATCTTGCCTGACATATCTGTTGGAATTCAAGAAATAACAAGAAGGGCAGACAAAGGAGAATTGGTTGATATTGTATACTTGGATTTTCAAAAGGCCTTTGACAAGGTGCCACACATGAGTCTGCTTAACAAGTTAAGAACACATGGTATTACAGAAAAGATACTAGCATAGATAAAGCTGTGCTGATTGGCAGGAGGCAAAGCATTGGAATAAAGGGAATCTTTTCTGGTCAGCTGCCACTGACTAGTGGTGCTCCACAGTGGTCTGTGTTGGGACCACTTCTTTTTACAGTATATGTCAATGACTTGGATGATGGAATTAGAAAAAATACATAGAAACCTACAGCACAATACAGGCCCTTTGGCCCACAAAGCTGTGCTGAACATGTCCTTACCTTAGAAATTACCTAGGGTTACCCGTAACTCTCTATTTTTCTAAGCTCCTTGTACCTTTCCAGGAGTCTCTTAAAAGACCCTATCGTATCCGCCTCCACCACCGTTGCTGGCAGTCCATTCCACGCACTCACCACTATCTACGTAAAAAGCTTACCCCTGATATCTCCTCTGTACCTACTTTCAAGCACCTTAAAACTGTCCCCTCTCATGCTAGCCACTTCAGTCCTGGGAAAAAGCCTCTGACTAGCCACACGATCAATGCCTCTCATTATCTTGTACGCCTCTATGAGGTCATCTCTCATCCTCCATCGCATCAAAGAGAAAAGGCCAAGTTCACTCAACCTATTCTCATAAGGCATGCCCCCCAATCCAGGCAACATCTTTGTAAATTTCTTCTGCACCTTTTGTATGGTTTCCACATCCTTCCTGTAGTGAGGCAACCAGAACTGAGCACAATTGATGGCTTTATTGCAAAGTTCGTGGATGATACGAAGATAGGTGGAGGGATAGATAGTTTTGAGGAAGTAAAGAGCCTATAGAAGGACGTAGACAGACTAGGAAAATGGGCAAAGAAAAGGCAGATGGAATACTGTGTCAGGAAGTGAATGATCAAGCAGTTTGGTAGAAGAAGTAAAGGGTAGACTATTTTGTAGATGGACATAAAATTCAAAAATCTGAAACATAAAGGGACTTGGAAGTCCTTGTACAGGATTCCCTAAAGGTTAATTTGTAGCCCGAGTTTGTGATAAGGAAGGCAAATGTGATGTTAGCATTTATTTCAAGAGGACTAGAGAATTAAAGCAAGGATGTAATATTTAGTCTTTATGAAGTATTGGGGAGGCATCACTGAAGTATTGTGAGCAGTTTTGGGCCCCTTATCTTAGGAAGGATGTGCTGACACTGGAGAGGGTTCAAAGGAGATTTACAAAAATGATTCCAGGATTGAACAGCTTGCCATATGAAGACTGTTTGATGGCTCTGAGCCCGATTTCACTGGAATTCAGAAGAATGAGGAGTGATCAAATTGAAACCTATCAAATGGTGAAAGATCTTGATCAACTGAATGTGGAGAAAATGTTTCCTATGGTGGGAGAGTCTAGGACAGAGGACACAGCCTCAGAATAGAGGGGCATCCTTTTAGAATGGAGACGTGGAGGAGTTTCTTTAGCTGAAAAGTGGTGAAATTGTGGAATTTGTTACCACAGACAGCTATGGAGGCCATTTTTAGGTATATTTAAGGCAGAGGGTGGTAGATTCTAGATACTGGGACAAGGTAGGCGATTGGGGCTGAGAGGGAAAAAGGATCAGCCACGTTGAAATGACGGGGCAGACTTGATGGGCCAAATGGTCTAATTCTTCTCCCATATCTTTTGGTCTTATGGTTAATGGCATGATTCTCAGCAGTGTGGAAGAACAGAGTGATCTTGGGGTTCATGTCAATAGATCCCAAAGTGTTGCCATGCAAGTTGGTAGGATGCTTAAGAAAGCATATGGTGCGTTTATCTTCATTGGTCAGGGATGAGTTTGAGAGCCAAAACGTCATGTTGCAGCTCTGTAAAATTCTGGTTTTAACACACTTGGAGTATTGTGTTCAGTTCTGGTCTCCTCATTATTGGAAGGATGTAGAAGATTTAGTGAGGGTGCAGAGGAAATTTATCAGGATTCTGTCCGTGGTAGAGAACTTGTCTCATGAGTAGAGGTTCGGGCTTCTCTCTTTAGAGGGAAGGAGGTGAAGAGGTGCTTTAATAAAGGTGTACAAGGTGATAGGAGGTGTAGATAGAGTGGAGAACTGGAGACTTTTTATGAGGGCAGAAATGGATACTACGTGTGGGTGCATGTCAGAGGTAGGTTTTTTCACACAGAGAGTGGTGGGTGTATGGAATGCACTGCTAGGGGTCGTAATAAAGGCAGATACATCAGAGATATGTGAAACTTCTAGATAGGGACATGGATTAAAGAAAAATGGAGGGCTATGTGGAAGGTAAGGATGTGATTGATCTTTATGTAGTTTAAAGTATGGCACAGCAACACGGGCCAGAGGACCTGTACTGTGCTGTATTGTTCTATGTTCAATCAGATATATTGAGGGATTCCTCTTTTACAAAAAGAGCTGAGACACTTGAGCTGATTTGATTTACAGTAAATATTTCTTTGAAGATATGTAACTAAGTTTGGCATGCCTTGTTTGGATAGAAGAAGAGTCTGCATTTCCAGAACAGGACTCGCAATATTTGTCTCTGATTTCGGTAAGAGACCATGGAGCAGGAACAATGGTAAAGAGGCTGTGCCCACGCCAGCAAGAATCCATTGTCATTTTATGGAGGCAAGAATTGCATTGACAAATGCTATTTTCTACATTGACCCTAAACTCGCATCAGAATAAATCCTTTTACAACCTGAACATAAAATTAATTTGACAGGAATAACAACTGCTTTACTCTTCAGGTATTATTTCAACACCGACCCTGATCTGGACAATAAAAACTGGTGATTTATTTAGTTAGGTTTCTCGTTTATGAAAGGTTGCTGTTCACAAATCAGATACTGCGTTTCCTGCACAGCAGCATTAACTGCACTTCAAATATGACTTATTAGCTGTAAAAAAGTACAAAGGTATTTTGGTCTACCCTGTGTTTGATAGAAGTAGTTGACATACAAGTCCTTTGATATTAGTGCATATTTTCAACATTTTGTAGTCAGTTGTTCTTTGGAGCTTTCGGTATGTCTTGAGTGTTGAAGAAATTACACTCATTTGCAAACTTCAGTATAAACTATGCAGTGATTACCCTCTGAATATTGTATTACAAAATCCATGACAGGTTATGAGGAAGTTGTCTGGATCTGCAGTTCATAGCTGGAAGATTTGTATGGTTCACTGAGACAGTGTCTCTCAGCCTAGTTTAGAGATATTTGAACATCAGTCCTGTCAAATGCCTGTTATATTCCACAGCCACAGCCACACCTGTCAATTGATAGCTATAACAAGATATTCAGATGTCACACGTAGGTTTATTGCACAGGAGTGGTGGGTACATGGAATGCACTGCCAGGTTGGTGGTAGAGGCTGGTACGTTTGGGACATTTAAGAGACTTTTAGACAGGCTCACGAATGAAGGAAAAATGGTGGACCATGTGACAGTGAAGGTCAGATTGATCTTTATGTAATTTAAGGTAGGAACAACAATATGGGCCGAAGGGCCTGTACTGAGCAGTATTGTTCTATGTTCTATGTTCAGTAGGATAGCCGATTCCTCTTTTTACAAAAAGAGCAGAAACACTTGAGCTAATTTGTATTAAAATAAATATTTCTTTTTAAAATATGTAACACACACAAAATGCTGGGGAAACTCAGCTGGCCAGGCCGCATTTATGGAAAAGAGTACAGTCAATGTTTCAGGCCGAGACCCTACAGCAGGACTGGGGAAAAGATGAAGAGGAATCAGAGTAAACAGGCAGGGGGAGGGGATGGAGAAACACAAGGTGATAGGTGAACACGAGGAAATCTGCAGATGCTGGAATTTCAAGCAACACACGCAAAATGCTGGTGAATGCAGCAGGCCAGGCAGCATCTATAGGAAGAGGTACAGTCAACGCTTCGGGCCGAGACCATTTGTCAGCACTAACTGAAAGAAGAGATAGTAATAGTCCTGACAAAGGGTCTCGGCCCGAAACGTCGACTGTACCTCTTCCTATAGATGCTGCCTGGCCTGCTGTGTTCACCAGCAATCTTTGTGTGTGTTGCTTGAAATTCCGGCATCTGCAGATTTCCTCGTGTTTACGTTCATAATGTTAGTCCCTGCCACCCTATCATGTCTTCAACAATGGAGTGCCCTGAGGCAGAGATCAAAAACGCCAGCTGACAGCTTTGGATTTTGAATTCCAGGGCCAAGTTCAAGGATGTTTCGCAAAATTCAAATGAGCATTTTAGTATTGATAAAAGAAAGTTCCTGGACTTAACGAGCACTTTCCCAATGTACTCTTCTGAAACGTGGACTCTGTTGTAATGTAGAGAATGCAACCGTTAATTTGCACACAGCAAACTCTCTCAAACAATAAAGTGAAAGTGATCAGATAACCTGTTTGTGGTGTTTAGTGGTAGGTAATGGTAGCCAGGACTCCTGGCCATAATTAAAGAACATAGAATAATAGAAAACTACAGCACATTACGGGCCCTTCAGCCCAAAATGTTGTGCCTACCCATGTAACCTACTCTTGGATCTGCCTAGAATTACCCTACCATGTAGCCGTCCATTTTTCGAAGCCCCATGTACCTACATAAGAGAGTCTGCAGCAATATTTATATTCACTCTGGAAGTCTGATGGGGTTTGGGATGAACATCTTATCCAAAAGACAGCCACTCATTTCTTTAAATCAACCCTGCCCTGTAAGGTTCAGGAATCATAGGCTTAAGCTTAATCCCACATTTTATCCAAAATTTAGCAGTTCATTCCTTTAGTTTCACCCTGTTTGTAAGGGTCAAGAATCATAGACTAAAGATTGAATCCACAGTGTTCTAACTCGAGACATGAATGCATCAACTAAATCACAAAACGACCTTCAGCAGGTCTGGGTTCATCTCCAAATCCATGCCATTCATCTATCTGTCCATTTTGTTGCTTGTATCCTACAGGAACTTTGGGGCTTTACCGATAATTAATTTGGATTCTATTATTAATTGGTATATGCTAAAATAATGAAATTCGCTATCAGATTAATAACAGAAAAACAATAAAATATGACAACTAACTTAACCATTCTTTTATCTGCAGCGGAAATGGATAAATGTTTGTCATTAGGTTGGTGGATATCCAGACGGAATATAAGATGTTGGTCCTCCAACCTGAGTGTGGCCTTATCGCGATAGTAGAGGAGACCATGGATTGACATGACAGAATGGAAATGGGAAGCGGAATTAAAATGGGTGGCCACCGGGAGATCCTGCATTTTCTGTCAGTTGGAACGTAAGTGTTAGGCGAAGCTGTCTCTCAATCTATGTCGGGTCTCATCAATATACAGGAGGCCACACTGGGAGCACCGGATACAGTAGATGACCCCAACAGACTTACAGGTGAAGTGTCACTCACCTGGAAGGACTGTTTAGGGCCCTGAATGGTAGTGAGGAAGGAGGTGTACGGGCAGGTGTAGCACTTGTTCCTCTAGCAAGGATAAGTGCCAGGAGGGAGATCAGTAGGGAGGGATGAATGGACAAGGAAGTCGTGTAGGGAGCGACCTCTGTGGAAAGCTGAAAGTTGGGGTGAGGGAAACATGAGCTTGGTGATGGGATCCCGTTGGAGCTGACAGAAATTATGGAGAATTATGTGCTGGATGCAGCGGCTGGTAGGGTGGTAGGTGAGGACAAGAGGAGCCCTATCCCTGGTAGGGTGGTGCAAGGATTGGGTAAGAGCAGACGTTCGTGAAATGCAGGAGATGCAGTTGAGGACAGCATTAACGGTGGAGGAGAGGAACTCCCTTTCTTTGAAGAAGGAGGACATCTTCTTAGTTCTAGAGTGAAAAGCCTCATCCTAAGAGCAGATTTAGTGGAGGTGGAGGAATTGAGAGAAGGGGATGGCAAGTAACAGATATAATTTTACAAGTAACAGAATTTAACAAGTAACAGTATAAGATAACACCAAGATTGGAGGCGTTGTGGATAGCTAGGAAAGCTTTCAATAGAGGGATCTGGACCAACTGGAAAAATGGGCCAGAAAATGGCAGATGGAATTTAAAGCAAACAAGTGTGAGGTGTTGCATTTTGGAAGGACAAATCAAGGTAGGACATACACAGTAAATAGCAGGGCACTAAGGAGTGTGGAGGAACAAAGAGATCTGGGAGTTCAGATACGTAATTCCCTGAAAATGGCGTCACAGGTAGACAGGGTTGTAAAGAAGGCTTTTGACATCCTAGCATTCATAAATCAAAGTATTGAGTATAGGAGTTGGGATGTTATGGGGAGGTTGTATAAGACATTGGTGAGGCCAAATTTGGAGTATTGTGCACAGTTTTGGTCACCTAACTATAGGAAGGATATCAATAAGATTGAAAGAGTGCAGAGAAGATTTACTAGGATGTTGCCGGGTCTTCAGGAGTTGAGTTATAGGGAAAGATTGAACAGGTTAGGACTTTATTCCTTGAAGCGTAGAAGAATGAGGGGAGATTTGACAGAGGTTTACAAAATTATGAGGGGTATAGACAGAGTAAATGTGAATAGACTCTTTCCACTTAGATTAGGAGAGATAAATACAAGAGGACATGGCTTTAGTATGAAAGGGGAAGGGTTTAGGGCGAACTTCTTCACTCAGAGAGTGGTGGGAGTGTGGAACGAGCTGCCATTTGACATGGTAAATGCAGGCTCACTCTTAAGTTTTAAGAATAATTTGGATAGGTACATGGATGGGAGAGGTCTGGAGGGTTATGGACTGGATGCAGGTCAATTGGACTAGTGGAATAAAGTTACGGCACAGACTAGAAGGGCCAAATGGCCTGTTTTCTGTACTGTAGTGTTCTATGGTTCTATGGTTCTAACAGGGTTGGAAGAGGTAGCTGTGAGAGTCAATGGGTTTATAATAGACATCAGTAGATTAACTGTCTCTAGAGACAGAGATAGAGAGATCGAGAGAGGCATCAGAAATGGACTAGGTAAATTTGAGTGCAGAGTGGAAGGTGATGAAGTTGACGAGTTCTGAATGGGTGCAGAAAACAGCACAAATGCAGACATCGATGTAGTGTAGGAAAAGTTGGGGAGTGATACCAGTGTATGTTTGGAACATGGACGGTTTTATATTCTGCCTCTGAATCTGGGAATTACTGTTGAACGCATATCTCCTTCGATCTTAGAAATTTAGTGCATGTGGCTGAAGACAAATCATCACAAAAATGTTCATGTTGACAAGGATACTACTAGGTGGCTTATTGCCAACGAATGTTACAAATCCTTTATTGTCAATTCAGTGACTTCAGCCATGAACTTCGAGAATACTGTATGGGCTATATGCAGGTCTTGGATAGGTTACTCCATCTAAATTATTTCATTAAAAAGTTGGTTTCTTCATAAAGCATGTGACAGTTATAAAATATTACCATGCTTTGGATCTGATAAGTCAGGTTTTCACCCAGTAGTTATTTGCTCCTCCAAATAATTTCATGCTATGCTCTTGTCAAGTAGCTGTGTGCCTGTGAATGACCCTTGTCATGTCTTTCTACATGCACAATTAGCAATCAAAAATGATCATTAGGAAAGGCACTACCTTTAACATCTGATTGATAAAATATTATTGAAAAAATTAAAAATAAAAATAATGCTACATGGAGTTAAGAGGAAACGAATAAATACTCAGACAGAATCTTTGTTTTTCTATCCAAAGACGTAAGATCATAGGAGCAAAATTAGGCCATTCAGCCCATCGATTCTGCTCTGCCATTGCATCATGGCTGCTGCTGGATCTCAGTCAACCCCAAACATCTGCCTTCTCGCCATATCCTTTAATGCCCTGACCGATCAGGAAACTATCAACTTCCACCTTAAGTATACCCATGGACTTGGCCTCCACCGCAGTCCATGGCGGATCATTCCACAGAAAACTAAAATTGGAAATGTAGAAGGACTAAGTTAGGACTATAGTTTAGTTTTGGGGATGCTATTATCAGAAAAATATAGAAACAATTCGGTTGGTGGGTGGAGATGCATCTCTACCAAAGGAGGTGTAAGGTACTCTCTCCTTCCGCTAGCCTGCTGGTCACCCTTGAACACCCTTAACACCTGCTTATCCCTCCTCCCAGCCGCTCAGGGTCACACGAAGCTATGGAAGCAGGTGGTGGATGGCTGTATGAGCAGCTGGTGCATATCACAAGTCCTGGTTATGTGACCACTGATGCCAGGCAGACAATCTGAAGAAGGCAATGACAAACCTCTTCTGTAGAAAAATTTGCCAGCAACAATCATGGTCATGGGCATGATCACCCACGTCATACAACACAGCAAATAACAAACAAGTAATAGAAGCAATAAGCAGATTGAAATGCCCGAATAGATTAGATATGGCAAGGTTATTTTCCATGGTGGGGGAGTCTAGGACAAGAGGGCATGACTTCAGGATTGAAGGATGTCGATGTCGGACAGAGATGCAGAGAAATTACTTTAGTCAGAGGGTGGTAAATCTGTGGTATTTGTTGCTACGAGTGGCTGTGGAGGCCAACTCACTGGGTGTATTTAAGGCAGAGATAGATAGATTCTTGATTAGCCAGGGCATCAAAGGGTATGGGGTAAAAGCAGGGGAGTGGGGATGACTGGAAGAATTGGATCAGCCCATGATTGAATGGCGGAGCAGACTCAATGGGCTGAATGGCCTACTTCTGCTCCTATACCTTATGATCTTATGGTCTTATTTACAAAGGCAGGTCAGTAGTGTGAACTATAGACATAGCCTTAGAGCAGGCCCTCCAACACTCAAAGTCCAGCCAACTGTCAACCACCCATTCACTCTAATCCTACATTTTCATGCACCTCAGATTCTGATCTGACTCTACTACTTACCTGCACACTAGGGGCAAGTTACAGTGGCCAGCTAACCCTCTTACCTGTATATGCTTGGGATATGGGAGTATACTGAGACACTCGGAGAATAGCTCACAGTCACAGGGAGAACATGCAAAACCGAACATGCAAGACCACACATTCAACAGCCAGGACTGGGATTGAACGCAGGTCTCATGTACCATGAGGCAGCGCAGAAATGTGCTAGTCCATTAAGAGAATTGTGAAAATCATTCTCAACCCTCTGCCTCCCCATTTGGACCTCAACCAAATGACAAATAAATGAAATACAAATTAAGTTGAAATCATCCTTCGTCTGGGTCAAAAATATGAATATAGCAACCTGTGCAATTTGTCAGAGCTACCTGTAATATAATGAAATATTACCATCATTTAAACATGCTAGATGGGTTTTTTCCACTTCTGATTCTAAAAAGAAGAGCCAACAACATTCCATTTCCTTTTGCCAGAAAGCAACAGGTTGTGGGAATACAGGGTTTTGAAAGGTTTCCCTAAAACACGCAGAGCTAAAGATAAGGAACTAAAGAAATAAATATGAAAGAGGATTAAAACTGGCATTACCACTTTGACTTGCAGGTGACAAACAAAAGCACACGTGTTACTTTTCAGTAAGCACATTTCAGCTGTCAGATTATCACAAAAAATTATTTTCCTCCCTCAAAACCCAGCTGATGTCGAACTGTAAGGAGCACATCCTGCAATACAAGAGCTGGTATCTAGGCAGCAGCCATGATGTGATGTCTTCTTTCTGCAGCATAAATTCCAGATTTGAACCATAATGAGAAAGCAATAAGCTGTCAGGGGCTATTTATTCACCAACAACAACATATATATCTCTGGTTATATAACTCTCACTTCCTCTGCCTGCATACATGCTGTCTCCCACAAAATGTGATGAAGCAATTGTGACACACCTGTGACACAACTACTGCCTGGACGGCCCTACAGAAGTCACCTTACGCTGGGCACAAATTGGTGTCAAAACTCATATAAGACCATAAGTTATCAAGAGCAGAATATGGCCATTCAACCCTTTGGGCCTTCTCTGCCGTTCCATCATGGGTAATTTATCTTCCCTTCTCAATCCCATTGCTGCATTCTCCCCGTAACATGTAACTAATCAAGAACATGTACTAATTAAGAATTCTTACAATTAGCCCTCACTAATCAAGAACCTATCAACCTCCATCTTAAAATATAGCCAGTGACTTGGTCTCCACAGCTATCTGTGGCAATGAATTCCACAGATTCACCATCCCCTGGCTAAAGAAGTTCCTCCTCATCTCTGTTCTAAAGGGGCACCTTTCTATTCAGAGGAGGAGCTCTGTGGTAAACCACATATATGTTGTAATGGGGTTACCTGTCTGGACACGCCCCTCTGCTGGCTGCCCCTGTGGCTCCTCCCACAGATCCTGAAAAAAGGCGTTTTTGCCCTGCTCCTCCCCCTCAGTCCGGGGGCAGACACTCACCATGGAGGATGTATTGTACAGCGAATAAAAGCCTTTCAGTTTTTATCCAACTTCAGTCTTTTGGAGTTATTGAAGGTGCTTCGAGCTCCTGGTTCAAGACTCTCCCACTAATGGAAATATCATCTTCACGTACACTCTATCTAGGCCTTTCAATATTCGTTAGGTTTCTATGAGACCTTCCCACCCCCTCATCCTTCTAAACTCCAATGAGTATGGGCCCAATGCCATCAGATACTCCTCAAATGGTAACCCTTTCATTCCAGGGATCATTCTCATAAATCTCTTATGGACCCTCTCCAGTACCTGCATATTCATTCTTAGTTGTTGAGCCCAAAACTGCTCTCCGTACTCCAGATGAAGCACAATACTCCATAGTCCTGAAGAAGGGTCTCAGCCCAAAATATCGACTGCTAGTTGCTTTCCATAGATGCTGCCTGACCTGCTGAGTTCCTCCAGCATTTAGTAAGCGTTTTTTCTGGATTTCTATCATCTGCAGAATCTCTTGTGTTTAAAGTATTCCAGATGATGTTTCTTGTACCAACTTTAAAATGAGAAAGAGGAGATGTAGGAAGAAGAGAAAGAAGAAAAGGAAATCATGAAGGAAATTAGACTCCTTACTGCAGACAGTCTGAAAATAACTCCAAATGCCTGTAATAGCAACGCCATTCCTCCTTCTGTAATGGTCCTACACCTCAACCTTGCCACATGTCACAACGTACCAATATCTGTGGCCAAAGTTCAAAAACAATCTACAACAAATACTACAGACAGCCTCAACTAGCTCAGGTACTGGCAGAGTTATCATTCGGGTAATCTAATATGAAACTAATCCATGGATTCATCACGCTTCCCTCTGTAAGACCATGGAGTGCCATTTTGTGCCCTGACGAACCTAGTAGCCTTGTGCTGCATGGATTGCTGAGGGTGAAACACTCGGCAAGCTCCTGTCAGCACAACGCCACAGCCTTGACGACAGCTTTCCAGAAGTAAATGTAGTAAGTATGAGTGGTGCAGCATACTGGTAGAAAAGTAGGTAATAGGTTAAAATGGCATTGTTAGTGAAACAACTGTAGTGGCAAGAAGTTACACAGCCTGATATAGCAACACCATTGCCCTTGAGACGATAATGTAACAAAAAGCAGGGGATACAGCCCATCACGGGTAAAGCCCTCCCCACCATTGAGCATATCTACATGAAATGTTATCGCAGTAAAGCAGCATTCGTTACCAGGGACCCCCACCACCAGGACATGCTCTCTTTTCGCTGCTGCCATCAGGAAGAAAATACAGGAGCCTCAGGACATGCACGACTACGTACAGGAACAGTTATTGCTCCACTCTTTAAGAAAGGAGGAAGGCAGCAGAAAGGAAATTATAGACCAGTTAGCCTGACCTCAGTGGTTGGGAAGATGTTAGAATCAATTGGTAAGGGCGAGGTGATGGAGTACTTGGTGACACAGGACAAGATAGGACAAAGTCAGCGTGGTTTCCCTAAGGGAAAATCCTGCCTGACGAACCTTTTGAAATTCTTTGAGGAAATTATAAGTAGGGGATGCAGTGGATGTTGTATATTTGGACTTTCATAAGGCCTTTAACAAGGTGCCACATATGAGGCTGCTTACCAAGTTAAGAGCCCATAGTATTTCATTGATTCTATTACGGATATTATTCGATTATGGATTTATTCAGTATGCCCGAAGAAAATGAATATACGGTTGCATATGGTGGCATATATGCACTGGAATAATAAATTTACTTTGAACTTTTAAAGTAATTTAATTGCAGAGCTACAAGCTACCCTTGTATTAGTGTAAATTCTGGGATGTTGGGTGATTTCTGCTTCTTTTGCAATAGATGGTAACGGAATGAAAGTTAGAAAGCTTGTTCATTTTTAATTAGAGATACAGTGTGGTAACAGGTTCTTCCAGCCCAACGAGCCCGTGCTGCCCAATTCCACCCATGTGACTAATTGACCTGTACAATTTGGAATGTGGGAGGAAAGCAGGGCTTCCAGAGGTCACAGGGAGAATGTACAACCTCCCCACAGAGAGTGGCAGAATTGAACCTGGGTGGTACTGTGACAGCATTACACTATTGTGCCACCCAGTACAGCTTCTAATGGCTAGAGTGGTAGATATGCAGAAAAATATGAGCTCCAAACTGTGCAGATCCATGAACAAAGTTGTAGGATTCCTCTGGTTTGCAGGCTCTGTCATGGGTGGTAATACACCGAACATTTCATTGTGTAAGCCAAAACCTTCTCCAGTCGGCTTCTCTGTGAAAGTCCTGCTCTGCAGGAGAAACAATGTGGGTGCCTGCCCAATGGGGAGCTGACCCCTGCACTATCTTTTGCCCCCTCTCTGGCCGTAGGGCACTTACTGAATGCCTGGTGCATTCTCTCACCAGATCCTGGTGTCAAGCAACATACCCAATTAGGTATGGTATTAGTGTGTTCAAATTCACTGACTTTGGAACCTAAGCATTGTGCAATCTGTTTAGGTGGCATCATGAAATTCATACTATGGGAAGGCTAGTTGCAGTCATTCAAAGCTACATGCCACTACAGCCTCTACCATGGCCTGAATGCATCATCAGAAAATGATGCAGCCTATTCCCTTCCACACTGTTACATTATTATGTCTTTTCCAGTGGTCCACCATGACTTCATGATGACCACAACCTGCTCCAGCCCACAACACGCATCTCTCAAAGGCTGCCTTCAGATAGTGCTGGTGAACTTTAAATGCAGGCTGGCCCTCCATAGTGTGGGCTCTCTGCTGAGGTCTGCTGCTACAACTGGTATTGTTGCCTACTTCTCTCTCATTAGTTAGCAAACAGCATGCATTTTCCTCAATGGGAAGCAGCAGGAAAGGGTTAATCACTATCTGCATGCCCATTTGCTGGGGCTTTTGGATTTACCCTGCGTGGTGCATGAAGGCTCCTTTCATGATGTTGGTTTCTGCGGTGTACAACAATTGCAAGAAATATTAAGAATCTGCTCAAGCTGAGACTACAAATATAATTACCTTTTCTGCAAACAGCCTTTTCTATAATGGCCTATGTCAGGATTATTAATCACCTCTAAACACTGCTTTGATGGGCAGGAGGGGAAATCAAAATTATGAGCAACATTATGCTGTAAGGAATAAATTACAAAGTATTTTGTTGATGTCATTTATATTTACAAATAAAAATAACCTTCTCTCTCATGTACCATTGTGCTATTGTTGGTGAAGTGTGTAGAATATTAATGTAAGCCTCTGTATAATTTAATCCAATGGTACTGACAGGAAAAGCAAACAGAAAGTCAAGGGCAAAGTCACATGACACCAAGGACAACACAGTACACGTTTGACACATTGATTCTCCTCCCTGTCATATTAGTTCTCCTTGAGAAACTTATCACTAACAGAAAAAGTGCAGAAGTTGGAAATCAGAAACAAAAACAGAAAATGCAGGAAGTGCTCAACAGATCAGGCAACACAAGGAGATTGGCCCATGGCAGCTATTTTCATTCATAACTCTGAGCAATGAGGATATGTACAAGAAATCAGTGCCAACCCAGTAGTGTCTGATATTTAATTCTAGTAATTCCAGCGATCATCAGTCTGAAATAGGAGTTCCATCTAATCCAGAATTTTAAAGCCTTTTGTGGCAACATTATGGGCCCAGAGTTTCCTAGCCTCTATCTTTGGCATGCAAGCACCCATTAATGCCAGGGTTACCCAGTGTAGGTCTCTCTGTGAGAAGTTCCGTGCAGAAGCCATCACGTTTCTCACTGGAAAATTTAAGCGCATATAATCATACCATATGGCATAATCAGGACAAGCTTTGTCCCGAAAATTAAGCTCCAGTTTTAATACTAGAGTACAAAATATTAGCCTGGCACTCTCGTGCAGGGCTGAAGGAATGCTGCACTGCCAGAGATGTAGTATTTCAAATATTCAGCCAAGGGCACTTCTGCATTTTCACATGGAAACAAAGGATCCTGTGGCTCTAATTTAAAGAACAGGGATCTATCTCTGCTATCCAGGCTAATATCTATCCCTCAAACAATCTAACAGAAACAGAAACAGATTATTTGCCCAGCATCAGAGTGACATGTATGGGAAAACCTCATTTCTAGCACCTTTGTGGCTATAAAATAATTTTTGGTCAAACTGAAGGAGATATGAAGAATCCAACTCTTTCCTCTTTTGTTGTATTATTGCTACAATAGTTTGAGTCAACTAAATTTATGCTGATCTGATATCATTTCATTGGGCCAAATGGTTTGTAAAGCTGAAATTTTCCCCATACACTATGGATTTAAAAGGTACATAATATTTCACCAAATCTTACCAGCTCGTTTGGATTAATTTTTTGTCAGCAGTGATTACCAATGCCAATTCTGGGCATATGCTCCAAGTTGTTACAATTTCTTAGGCTTCGATCTTAGGCTTAGGATTGCAGTGCTGTCATTACACATTGGTTCAGTAGATCCATAATTAATTAATATTACATTTATTACAATATAATGCAAAAGCATTCTTTTTTTTTAATCCTATGAACTGCTTTCAAGAATCAGATTGAGCAGAACAGCCAAGTGCAAAGTGTTAGTATTTAATTCAGCTTTTATATTTTCAAAATAATACAGAAATAATTTCTGTTGTCTTTGCAATGACAATTCCGGTCATGCATTAGTTAGCTAAATATAATAGGAAGTACTGAGTAAGGCAGAAGAGAGGGCAGGTTAAAAAAAATGTTAGACTTTCATCAAATAGAGAATAATTTAAAAATCCAAGATACACCCCAAAGCTATTGTAAGTTATATTTAATTCTGTGCAGGTTTGTCCTCAACAATATTCTAAATGGAAAATACATTTTACCTTTGGCTGAAACGAGATCCACTATATGTTATAAAGCACATTGCAAATGGCTACAAATCTAGCTGACAGTCTTAAACTGACAGTTAATCTAGAATCAGTAAAAAAGTGGGAGAAACCCTGGCTTTATGAATAAAATTACTGTCATTATTGTGGATTTTGTAAAACACACCCTTTTGTCCACGCTTGCAGTGAAGAAATCTGGCAGTTTAAATTGGACTTTACACTTCAGCACGTCTATATTTCCAAGCAATGGGCAAGGTTACAAAATGGGTTAATTAGGAGTGAATTGACACGTTTGTAAGAGAGGATTAATCTTGTTGCAAAAGAATATTGAAAGTAGTACAGATATTAGCTGGATTGATTAATTTTCTGTATAAGCAGAGGCTCACTGTTCAGTAAAGAAGATGACCTGAAGGTTATTGCAATGATGGTTTTGGAATATTAATGCTTGATTTGAATAATCACATTCTAAAGATGAATGAAGCAGATACAGCAACAAGATTGGCCTCTCCTTTAAGTGAACATCTAAGGAGTTAAGGGATTAATTAGGCATTATTATATAAGGAAATCTATTGTCTCCTAACTTGAAAAAAAAATATAAAGGATGTGGCACCACTATGAGGCCATACTCTATATCTCATCACACTAGGGTCCAAATTCAATCAGAAAAATATTTTAATTCAAAGATAATGCTACTGTGACACTGTAATTTCCTTTGGGATCAATAAAGTATCTATCTATCTATCTATTAGCTTTATATATCATATGTACATTGAAACATACAGTGAAATGTATCATTTGTGTGAAACCAAATCAATGAGGAATATGCTGGAGGGGGAGACTTCTACATGCTACATGTTTTCAGCACCAAAGTAGCATGCACACGACTTACTAACCCTGACCCAAACGTCTTTGGAAAGTGGAAGGAAACTGAAGCACCTGCAGGAAACCCACGTGGTCATAGGGAATTGATGGACAGCGGCGGGAATTGAACACTGATTGGCGGTTGCTGACAAAGAGTATAGTTGAACGTTTTGGGCTGAGGCCCTTGGTCATGACAGTGAAGGGTCTCAGCCTGAAATTTTGACTGTATTCTTTTCCATAGATGCTGCCTGGCCTGCTGAGTTGCTCAAACCTTTTGTATGTATTGTTTAAATGTCCACAACCTTTCTGTGGGAAAACTCAGATTTGTTCGAAGAAAACTGTGTTGTCAATTGTACAAGTAAGAAAGCATTCTGTAAACTGATGTTTGCAGCTCTAGGCAAGGAAATTATTTCTTCCCACTCTTCTGTCATGAAGCTGTAAGGCAAATAGTAGTTACCATGTCTCAAGAAATAATTCAGGCTCAGGCCTGTCAGATTACTCACAACTCCGTATATAAAAACTTCATCTGTGAAAGACTTAAAAATGAACTAAGCAGCAACATTTCCTCACACTGAAATCTTGCATCATGAAGCAATATTTTATGAGGCAGGAGACAACACAATAGTGGATTCTGGCCAGGAAACTGCTCCTACTGACATCTTCTCATTGCACATTCCTAACAGATTGACTCCCACTATTTGTGCTACTACTTACAATGAAGCTTGTGGGTTTGTCAGGATTTCCTGTCATCCAGCTCTCATTACCCTATAACATTATCAACCGGCCCCCTTTTTCTATAGCTTGATGATGAAGTGAAGGATGCGGCCCAGGAGATTTTAAATGCCATGAAATGTCATTAAATTTATTGATATGATTTGTTTATGAATACCTACAGACAGAAACAGGTGAATTGATTATGGGGAGCAAGGACATGGCAGACCAATTGAATAATTACTTTGGTTCTGTCTTCACTAAGGAGGACATAAATAATCTTCCAGAAATAGTAGGGGACAGAAGGTCCAGTGAGATGGAGGAACTGAGCGAAATACTTGTTAGTAGGGAAGTGGTGTTAGGTAAATTGAAGGGATTGAAGGCAGATAAATCCCCAGGGCCAGATGGTCTGCATCCTAGAGTGCTTAAGGAAGTAGCCCAAGAAATAGTGGATGCATTAGTGATAATTTTTCAAAACTCGTTAGATTCTGGACTAGTTCCTGAGGATTGGAGGGTGGCTAATGTAACCCCACTTTTTAAAAAAGGAGGGAGAGAGAAACCGGGGAATTATAGACCGGTTAGCCTAACGTCGGTGGTGGGGAAACTGCTGGAGTCAGTTATCAAAGATGTGATAACAGCACATTTGGAAAGCGGTGAAATCATCGGACAAAGTCAGCATGGATTTGTGAAGGGAAAATCATGCCTGACGAATCTTATTGAATTTTTTGAGGATGTAACTAGTAGAGTGGATAGGCGAGAACCAGTGGATGTGGTACATTTGGATTTTCAAAAGGCTTTTGACAAGGTCCCACACAGGAGATTAGTGTGCAAACTTAAAGCACATGGTATTGGGGGTAAGGTATTGATGTGGATGGAGAATTGGTTAGCAGACAGGAAGCAAAGAGTGGGAATAAACGGGACCTTTTCAGAATGGCAGGCGGTGACTAGTGGGGTACCGCAAGGCTCAGTGTTGGGACCCCAGTTGTTTACAATATATATTAATGACTTGGATGAGGGAATTAAATGCAGCATCTCCAAGTTTGCGGATGACACAAAGCTGGGTGGCAGTGATAGCTGTGAGGAGGATGCTAAGAGGATGCAGGGTGACTTGGATAGGTTAGGTGAGTGGGCAAATTCATGGCAGATGCAATTTAATGTGGATAAATGTGAAGTTATCCACTTTGGTAGCAAAAATAGGAAAACAGATTATTATCTGAATGGTGGCCGATTAGGAAAAGGGGAGGTGCAACGAGACCTGGGTGTCATTATACACCAGTCATTGAAAGTGGGCATGCAGGTACAGCAGGCGGTGAAAAAGGCGAATGGTATGCTGGCATTTATAGCAAGAGGATTCGAGTACAGGAGCAGGGAGGTACTACTGCAGTTGTACAAGGCCTTGGTGAGACCACACCTGGAGTATTGTGTGCAGTTTTGGTCCCCTAATCTGAGGAAAGACATCCTTGCCATAGAGGGAGTACAAAGAAGGTTCACCAGATTGATTCCTGGGATGGCAGGACTTTCATATGAAGAAAGACTGGATGAACTGGGCTTGTACTCGTTGGAATTTAGAAAATTGAGGGGGGATCTGATTGAAACGTATAAAATCCTAAAGGGATTGGACAGGCTAGATGCAGGAAGATTGTTCCCGATGTTGGGGAAGTCCAGAACAAGGGGTCACAGTTTGAGGATAAAGGGGAAGCCTTTTAGGACCGAGATTAGGAAAAACTTCTTCACTCAGAGAGTGGTGAATCTGTGGAATTCTCTGCCACAGGAAACAGTTGAGGCCAGTACATTGGCTATATTTAAGAGGGAGTTAGATATGGCCCTTGTGGCTACGGGGATCAGGGGGTATGGAGGGAAGGCTGGGGCGGGATTCTGAGTTGGATGATCAGCCATGATCATAATAAATGGCGGTGCAGGCTCGAAGGGCCGAATGGCCTACCCCTGCACCTATTTTCTATGTTTCTATGTTTCTATCTGGGCACATCCAATAGAAGAATAAGAATACAATCTGTACATATTTATTTTTCAGCCCTCATGTCACTGCATTTTCAACCCACCAGTATTTATTCCTCCGGACAGGTTGCTTACTCCTGGAGGGTGAGGAAGAATTGTCGAGGGACCCGGTAGTGACGTAGCCTCTTTAAAGTGACGTCAGTTTGGCAGAGCAAGTGATCGCCAACAGGGTCCCCAAGTATTAAAGTGGTGCTTGTTGAGTAAACCAACAACAGAAAGGCAGAACTTTTTTTACCTCTGCAGGAGGCAACTTGTATAGCAATAGTGGGGAAAGGTAACTGCTCAAAATCAGAACCGTATTTAATAGCACTAGCATATGTTGTGAAACTTGCACATTGCAATACAGAATAATAATAATAATAATAATAATACCCACAATCTGAGCAGACTAGATGTCGACAAGGAAGCGCCGAACGCCTGGCTCAGAGTTGGAGACCTCTCTACAGAAACAGAAGGATTCCTTGTGGCAATACAGGACCAGGTGGTCAACACAAAAAAATGATCAAAAATGATTAAAAGAGCAACAAATTCAAGATAAATGTAGAAAATGTCAAGGGCAACCAGAAACAATTCAACTCATTATAGGATCCTGTAGCATTTTAACACAATCTGATTACTTACACAGAACAGTCAAGTGGCAAACAAAATATTGCTTTAAAATACAAATTCATAAACAAACTATAAATACAAGCCTGATCCAGTTTTAAAGTACTACAACAATATTATATTAGAATATCACAAATTATATTATGACCAATCCGTTATTACAGATAGGACAATACATAATAACCGGCCGGATATAATAATACAGGATAAACAGGCAAGAACAATTTACTTAATAGATACAGCCATTCCAAACAAACATACTTACAGAAATCAATAAGTGAAAAACACTAGAACCATGTAGAACTAAAGAGGTAATTGAAAGACTTTGCAACATGAACAAGGTGTAAATTGTCCTGATGGTAATATCTGCAACTGGTATCATCCAAAGTTACTACACAATAGCATTAACAATTAGGGCTACCCAGTAATATCTATATAAATCTTCAGAAAGCCACAATACTAAACACCACTAGAATAGTCCGAAAGTTCCTAGCAATTGAGAAATGAGCATGTTTGGCTATGCCCGTACCTCAGGTTTTACCAGCTTGAGCTGAGAAAAAAATATGTAAATTAAATTAACCAAATATTGCAAAAAGAGAGCAAAAGAAGTATTGAAGTAGTGTTTGTGGGTTCATTGTCTGTTTAGAAATCTGATGGTGGAGAGGAAGAAGCTGTCCTAAAATGGTGAGTATGTGTTATCAGGTTCCTGTACTTCCTCCTTGATGGTAGCAATGGGAAGAGGGCATGCCCTGGGTTACGGGGTCCTTAATGATGGATGCTGCCTTTTTGAGGCATCGCCTTTTGAAGATGTCCTCGATGCTGGAGAGGCTAGTGCCCATGACAGACCTGTCTGGGTTCACAACTTTCTGCAGCTTTTCCAGTCCTGTGCAGTCACTCATAGATTTTGAGACAGTATTTCCAAAGGTGTTCATTTAGTTAGTAGTCAATTGGCTAGTGTGCTGAAATCCAGTAGAAATGAGCCTTGCTTGTGATGTATGTCACTGGAGGTTGCTCTTCCTTGTCTGCAGATGACCCGACAGTGCAGGAAATGAATAGAAACATGCCGCTGCAGACGGGAGAAATGATCATTATCGTCACAGTCCTGATCATGTGGGCAGGTAGGTAACTCGCTTTTGGTCAAATTATCTATTTATTCCTGTTCACTTTGCTTGATTCAACTTATGCATTGTTAGTGGGGTAAACCCACCGCTTAGCAACCAGAAGGACCCCTGGAAGCAGCCAGTTTTTAATCACTTTACTTCGTGGAAGTTCAGACCTCTCGAGCACAGACTCTGCCTTCCCCTTGGGATAAGTGTGGGTGTGAGACCCGCACACTCCTCACAGAGTCCAGCTGAATGGTGCAAAATTGCTCAGGTTTCCCAGCCCTGCTGACAGAACCAGTGCCAGGACAATTGAATGGGAAGAAGTGGCCATTGACTGTTGGATGAATGGATTAAAGCAATAAAATTAATAACATTTTATCATTGTATTGCTTTAGTAATATTTTTATTTTCAAATCATATTCATAGACTCATAGATTCAAAGTTACACAATACAAACACAGACCCCTCAACCCATTTTGTGTTGCTGACCAAGATGCCTGTCTGTGCTTATCCCATTTGCCTGCATTTGGCTCGTGCCCCTCTGAACCTTTCCTATCCATGTACCCTTTCAAATGCCTGTTAGATATTATAATTGTATTTGAGCCTTTGTAAAGGCATCTACAAATACTCAACCTTAGTGCAGCTTTGATTGCCATCAAAGCTATTCTGCTGTTGTGTGCCCACAAGTGTTTCAGTGCCCTTAAAGCTCTCCATCATCAACAAGCTGCTGGCCTCCCTGAGGAAACCTGTGCACAAGTCCCCGTGCAGTGACTACACAGATTTGCTTCATTAATTTCTCATGAAGTAAGTTAATTGTACAATGGCCTAACTTTGAAACTATTTTGTGATTATGTTTAAATAAAGCGCCAGAGGTGAAATCGTCTCATTACAGGAAAATAGTGTTCACTTTCAGTCATGAGGCATAAACAACTATTTTTGACAGTCACCGTTGCAAGGTTCACTGTTGCTGATGAGTAATTTGAGGACAATATTAGCATTTTATTGAAATAATCCCCGAGATTGAAACCAACAAAAGTGTGTTAAATGTGTGGTGCTGACCAGTTTTATTTCTGAAGGCCTGCTGCTGCAGAGTGCTATTGTACATGGACCTTGCACCATGAGGGCCTTCAAAGTGGGCCTAATAGCCCAGAGCAGGAGGGTGAAGGGCTGAGGGACTGTAAAGACCCCAGGGGTTGGGTCAGTCAGTCGGAAGGAGATGTGGATCATCAGCAGCAGTCAGGATGTTGGGTCACAGTGGATTTGGAGGTGACAGTTGCGGGGGGGGGGGGCGTATAGGATTGACGATAAAGACTGGGCAGCTAAATGAGGGCTACAACAATATGTAAAATTTTCAGTCACCAACTACTGTTCAGCTGGAAGCTATCATGAGAACATCCAGCCACCCACAGTAAAACAGTGGTTCTAAACATGAAGCCATGTACAATTGCAGTCCACGTAGATGGTGTTATGTAGCATTCATCATCACAACCGATATCTCACCTTCCATGTGGGAGAGCCTGTCGTGTTCACAGAGGCCCCTACGCATTAGATTCTCTGTGCCAAAGTCTCTCAGACAAATAGATCTCCAAGCATTCAGGTAAAATTTTATTAATTCTCTAGAATTTGGCTAGCTTTGGTATTTATTGTCCATGCTTAATTATCTTTCAATCTAGTGACTTGCTTGACCATTTAAAAGTCACCCAGAATGCTGTTGCCATTGAGTCACTTACAGGCCTGACCGGTAACATCAGAAGATTTTCTTCCCTGAAAAACATAAGTAAAGCAGAAATATTTTTTGTAGTTTCCCAGATCCTTGGGTCTGTTAGTGATCCCTTGATTGATCCCTTGCGGGTCTGAGAGGGCATCAAGAAAACCTGAGTTAGAACAGGGACTGTTCACATCTATTCCTCTTGCCCCACAACAAGAGAAAGAAGAATCAGATCTTCAATGTTATGGACAAACATCATCTTAAGCATTCTGCCCGGTCTCCCTCTCAATATTAAACTTAAAGAACGGCCACCTGAAGTAGGCAGGGTGACGTGTGCAGAATCAGGGCTGTTGCCAGTGGTAAAAATTTTCAGATGCAAGTCAGCAGACTATGCGCTAGATACATTCTAGTCTTATGGCAAATGGTCTAACCAGTAACTCTTAAAAGATTTTCTGGAGGCTATATAAAAATGACAGTAATACTTCTCGCAGCCCTAAAACAATATTGTACCTGTTACTGTGTGGCCTCAACTCAGACCCTCCCATTCCCTGAGTTCCTGCACTAATTTTGCTTATCTTGCCCATGACATCATCACATCCCCAACACACCCAGCAATTGTTTAATGAGCTGCATGCCGGCATCCATCCAATGCTTGATAACCACAGCACCCTCCAATAACTTGTCCGGGCTGAAATCTGAAGCTTCAGGTGACAGAATATCACATCTATATTTCCTTCAGCTCTTTGAAAATACAATGTTAAATAGGTTGCTCTTTTGGTCTAAGACTGACTGAGACTGTGGGAGGCCACGGGTAGCGCACCAGCTAAGACAAAGCCCTGCGAGGTGTGATCCTAACAGCAGACTGTCCGACGAGCTGCTTGCTGCACTTACCCATTTGAGAGTCTGCTTGCTGTGATCTGAGAGCTCAGGCCAAAGGCTGAAGCACTCTGAAGGCTGGCAATCTGCGAGGATGGTCCACAGCACTCAGTGGAGGCTGAAAACCCTACCAGATTCAGCCTTGTAGGTCACAGAGGGCATCAAGAAAACCTGAGTTACAACAGGCACTGTTCATTCATAAAACATAGAACGTTACAGCACAGTACAGGCCCTTCAGCCCACAATGTTGTGCTGACATTATAACTTCCTTTCCTCTTGCCCCACAAAAGAGAAAGAACAATCTGATCTTCAACATTATCTTGGCAAGTTGACACCAGCATCTCAAATATTCTGCCAGGTCTCCCCCTCAATATTAAACTGAAAGTGCTCTGCTGAATAATAGTTACAGCTCCACCTGTCTTGTCTTGGGGCTTTGTGAAAAGGTTGATTTATGTTTGTTACTATGGAAAAGTTACAACTGAAGCAGAGAAACTCTTATCTCTACATCAGGTACATATTATTTGGTAAATCATTGTCCAAAAGGATTTACAGATGTGCTGTGCATTATTTTAGCAGCATTATCTGGATAAAATATTTCCCAGTTATTGTATAGTGCACAAGTACTGAGTAAGCTAGGTTCAAATACAAAGAAAAATTCAAACCAGAATCATTTAGAACCATAGAACCATAGAAACTACAGCACAGAAACAGGCCTTTTGGCCCTTCTTGGCTGTGCCGAACCATTCTCGGCCTAGTCCCACTGAACTGCACACGGACCATATCCCTCCATACACCTCCCATCCATGTATCTGTCCAATTTATTCTTAAATGTTAAAAGAGAACCTGCATTTGCCACCTCATCTGGCAGCTCATTCCATACTCCCACCACTCTCTGTGTGAAGAAACCCCCCCTAATGTTCCCTTTAAACTTTTCCCCCCTCACCCTTAACCCATGTCCTCTGGTTTTTTTCTCCCCTTGCCTCAGTGGAAAAAGCCTGCTTGCATTCACTCTATCTATACCCATCATAATTTTATATACCTCTATCAAATCTCCCCTCATTCTTCTACGCTCCAAGGAATAAAGTCCTAACGTAAGCAACCTTTCTCTGTAACTGAGTTTCTCAAGTCCTGGCAACGTCCTTGTAAACCTTCTCTGCACTCTTTCAACCTTATTTATATCCTTCCTGTAATTTGGTGACCAAAACTGAACACAATACTCCAGATTCGGCCTCACCAATGCCTTATACAACCTCATCATAACATTCCAGCTCTTATACTCAATACTTTGATTAATAAAGGCCAATGTACCAAAAGCTCTCTTTACGACCCTATCTACCTGTGACGCCACTTTTAGGGAATTTTGTATCTGTATTCCCAGATCCCTCTGTTCCACTGCACTCCTCAGTGCCTTACCATTAACCCTGTATGTTCTACCTTGGTTTGTCCTTCCAACGTGCAATACCTCACACTTGTCTGTATTAAACTCCATCTGCCAATTTTCAGCCCATTTTTCCAGCTGGTCCAAGTCCCTCTGCAGGCTCTGAAAACCTTCCTTACTTTCTACTACACCTCCAATCTTTGTATCATCAGCAAATTTGCTGATCCAATTTACCACATTATCATCCAGATCATTGATATAGATGACAAATAACAATGGATCCAGCACTGATCCCTGTGGCACACCACTAGTCACAGGCATTTATTTCAAGGGGAATAGAATATAAAAGCAAGGAGATAATGCTGAGCCTTTTTAAGACACAAGTCAGGCTGCACTTGGAGTATTGTCAACAGTTTTGGGCCCCATATCTCAGAAAGGTCCAGAGGTGGTTCAAGAGGATGATTCCGGGAATAAAGTGGAGATAACATGTGAGGAGTGTTTGGTAGCTTTGGGCCTGTACTCACTGGAACTTAGAAGAATGTGGGGGGGGGGGTGTCGGATTTCTTATTGAAACCTACCAGTTGTTGATAGGGTGGACGTGGAGAGGATGGTGGGGGTATCCAGAACTAGAGGGCACAGCCTCAAAATTGAGGGGTGACGATTTAGAACAGAGGTAAGGAGGATCTTTTTTAGCCAGAGAGTAGTAAATCTGTGGAATGCCCTGCCACAGACTGTGGTGGAGACCAAGTCTGTGCACATATTTAAGGTGGAAGTTGATCATTTCCTGGTTGGTCAAGGCATCAAAGGATATGGTAAGAAGGCAGGTAAATGGGGTTGAGTGGGATCCGGGATCAGCCGTGATGGAATGGCGGTGGAGACTCAATGGGCTGAATGGCCTAATTCTGCTCCTGTGGCTTATGGTCTTATGATAATATTAGGCAATTTCATAGAAAGGTCAATAGAATAAATGAATAGAATCTGAATAGGAACAATACTATAGTTATTTTATTCCTAAAGTGGTCTGTTTAATTATTGAAAAGGACATTATGGTTTTGCTCCAAGTGGAGTCTGTTTATACTGGATACTTCTTGCATTGATTTTAGGATTTGTACACCTCAAATGCAATATACTGCAACTTTCGTCAAGTCATATTGTTCCTGTCCCTCTAGAAGTGAAAGTTTACCACTGAAATAACACAAACAGATAATTAATTTTAAATCACTGTGACATTTATGCTCTATTCTTGGTTGGTGTGGCTGTAACGAAACCCAATTTCCCTCGGGATCAATAAAGTATATCTATCTATCTATCTATCTATCTATGATCCTTAAGTATTTTTTAATTTTATTTTAGAGATACAGCACAGTAACAGGCCCCTCTGGACCAACGAGCCCACAGCACCCATGTGACCTGATCAAAGTGTCATAGAAAAGTACAGCACAGAAACAGGCCCTATAGCCCATCTAGTCAGCGCCGAATCATTTAAACTGCCTACAACCATCGACCTGCACTGGGACCACAGCCCTCCATACCCCTGCCATCCAAACTTCTCTTAAACGTATTCGAGCTCGCATGCACCACTTGTGCTGGCAGCTCAATACACACTCTCACGACCTTCTGAGTGAAGTTTCCCCTCATGTACCCCCTTAAACTTTTCATTGTTCACCCTTAACCCATGACCTCTGGTTGTAGTCCCACCCAAGTTCAGTGGACAAAGCCTGCTGGCATTAATCCTATCTAAACCCCTCATAACTTTATATACCTCTATTACATCTCTTCTCAGTTTTCTACATATGAAGGAATAAAGTCCTAACCTATTCAATCTTTCCTTATAACTCAGGTCCTCCAATCCCAGCAACGTCCTTGTAAATTTTCTCTGTACTCTTTCGTCCTTATTTATAACTTTTCAGTAGGTAAGTGACCAAATCTGCACACAATACTACAAATTAGGCCTCACCAACATCTTATACAACTTTAACATAACATCCCACCTTCTATACTCAATGCTTTGATTTATGAAGGCAAACATGCCATAAGCTTTCTTTATGACCCTCTCTACCTGTGATGCCACTTTCAATGAATTAAGGACCTGTATTCCCAGATCCCTTTGTTTCCTAGCACTTGTCTGCACTGAACTGCATCTGCCATTTTTCAGCCTATTTTTCCAGCTGGTCCATATCCCACTGCAAGCCATGATAACCTTCTTCACTGTCCACTACACCCCGCACCCCCCCCCCCCCAGTCTTGGTGTCATCTACAAATTTGCTGATCCAGCTAATCACATTATCAACCAGATCATTGATGTAGATGACAAACAACAAAGGACCCAGCACCAGTCCCTGTGGCACACCACTAGTCACAGGCCTGCAGTCAGAGGGGCAATACTCGACTACCACTCTCTGGCTTCTCCCATAAGGCCAACCTCTAATCGAATTTACTACCTCAGCTTGAATGCCGAACAACTGACTATCACAGTCTGGTCTGTTGATCCCTCATTTTCTTTTAATTCCTTTTTCCCCGTGTTCTACCGGGCTCCTTGATTAAGGCACCTGATTCTCATCCGGACCGGCAGCATAAAATCTCCGGCTTACATCTACTCAGTGCTGGACGGTTACATCAGCCAGTGCGGCAATGCATGTTCCGGGCTGCCAAGAATGGCGGATTCTAAGTTGCTTCGGTGCCTGGGGTTGCTTCGGGAATTCTGTCTCTTCGTGTCCAGTTAAGTGATTGCTGGCCGTTTGCCGCTACTCTGAGTCGAGATACGAATTGTCTGTCATTGTTCAGTTTTGTCGTCTTCGTGTTTAGCTAAGTGATTGCTGGCCGTTTGCCGCTCCATATGTGCTACTCCGTGTCAAGATACGAATTGTCTGTTGTTGTTTGGTTTTGTCGTCTCGTGTCCAGCTGAGTATTGCCGGCCGTTTGCCGCTACTCCAAGTCAAAATATGAATTGTGTGTTCTATATTCTAAGTTCCATTCCCGCGCCAGTTGCCTGTGTTAATTTCCCCCCTGTATTAAAAGGAGTTCGGCATTCCGCCCTCTGTTCCTTCCCAACCACGCTCATCCCCTGGTCCACATCCCTGCTCTGCCTAAAAATGCCAGAGTCTTGCTGTAGTGACCCGGGTTCGATTCCCGGTCCAGCTTTACTCACTCCTTGGCTCCCCTCGGCCTAATCCTCACTCCCCAGCCTTCCTTGCTACTACTAATGAACACACTTCTGTTAATGCTACCTATGTGTCGGTGTCCTGCACTTGGGTCCGCTCCCTTCTCCCCTTGTAACACTGAACTTTCTTGACTCACCTCCCATGTGGGACCTTGTACAATGCCTTGCTAAAGACAATGTAGACAATATCCACTGCCTTTTCTTCATCCACCTTCCTGGTAACTTCCTCAAAAAAGATTGGTTAGACATGACCTACCACGTACAAAGCCGTGCTGACTGTCCTCAATCAGTCCGTGTCTATCCAAGTACTTATAGATCCAATCCCTTTGAATCCCAAACTGAACATGGGAGGAAACTAGAGCACCTAGAGGAAACCCTTGTGGTAATTGGGATGGCGTTCAAACTCCTTTCAAACAGCAGTGGAATTAAACCCATGTCACTGCTGCTATAATAGCATTATGCTAACTACTATCGTGCCACTACCAGATTTCTTGTTTCTTACTGAACCATGTAACATTAGAATGTAAATGTTAATAACTGACCAGAGCTTCAGCCAACATATTGGAGAATAACTTTCTTACTTCTGTAATTCAGCACCGGTTTACCAGTCAAAATTTGGATTAGGCTCCCCCATTGATCAGGGTCGACCCTGGATGTTGCATCTTGGCTGTCTATGAAAGCCAATACGTTAGCCAGGGAAGTAAATATGGAGAGCAAGTTGTTGCCTGTGCAGCAGGCTCCCCTTCTCCATGCAGCTGATGAATCCAAAGGAACGGAAGAGACCGATACAATAAGGCACCAGCAGAGTCACTGGTGTTGCCAGCTGAACTCAACAGAGGATTGTCTTAGGGACTCCAGTTCAGATTTTTCCCTTGGAGTTTATTCCTGAAGCCTTCCCATGAGTGGGTGTAGCTGCAAGTCAACGGTGATTTGAGATCAGAGTTTCTTTCTCCCAGATGAGCTGCCAACCACAGTTGATGAGCCCCATCTGCCCAAAGCGACTGGTTTCAAGGCACCAGTAACCTGCCTTTGCCCCTTCTCCTGTCAGTAGAAAAAATTCAACTGGGCTTAGTAGTTAAGCCACATGTGAAGGCTTAGAGCTGGACTTGGCTATCAGAAGCTATTTGAGATGCACCCCATTGGGAGCATTTAATAGACAGCAGGAGCTTATTCCCACTCTTCCCCCCGACTATGACAATATTAAGGAACCACCAGTCAAAATAGGCCAGACGCTTATGAGATTCTCTAAAGCTTTTTTACATTGCACTTCATCTTCCCAACTGTGGTTTTCATTCTCCCAGCAAACCCTCTTGGTATTCTGCACAGATACGCATAAAATATATTTGCATCTGGGATCTGATCAAGGATGGAATAAGCTGGAATATTGGACAAAAGGCAGTGAAATCAGCACATAACTAAACATAATCCGTGGCAGCTGTCAAAAAACCTCTGAGACTACTAAAAACAAAAGACACAGATTGCTATCATGGGGGTCTTGGCCCAGGAAGGTTTAGACAGAATTTTCCTTGGAGTTCTAAGGATGAGTGTGTGTTGAATATTTAGTGCAAACACCTATTACTGGAATCCTAACCCTTCATCTGAGCATTTGTCTCATTCTTTGAAGACCCTGTGATAGGGCTGGGGCTCTAATAGGACAGCGCATATGAGCCTAAGTTGCTTTGGCATCTCACTGAATCATTTCTCCAACTGCCTCTCATATATGTTCGTTCTTTCAACTCAGTTAAGAAGATATGATTTCGGATGTCACTCATCTATTCTGTTTCATCAGTGTGGGACATAGATCTGAACATCAAACAACAAGACAAAATGCCCAACATTGAAGTCATAACGCAACCTGAGAGCTATTGAATGATGTGGAAACCTCATACATAGCACTCTGTGTTGCAAATCCAACTCTTGAACAATCTTTAAAAATGATGACTGCTTAATGACTATTGAACTTCCATCTTTTCATTACGCTAAGCAAGTAATTGCTTGCTGCCCAAACAAGAGAGACATCTTAATATGGCTTGGTCAATTGCTAGTGAGGGTAGTGCCCAGTAGTAAACTGCTTGACCACAGTTAATTGGTTTCTGTAACGTTGGACATTTTGTTTGGACCAGACTGTTTGTAATATATCCTTGACTTTCTTGTTGCTGGCTATTAGCTCAATGGCACTGATATATTGATAATTTACACTTCTTCTGCCTGACTGTGAGACAACAAGTCACATATTCTAGAAACATTGAACATAGAAATATATAAACCTACAGCACAATACAGGCCCTTCAGCCCACAAAGCTGTGCCGAACATGTCCTTAACTTAGAACTACCTAGACTTACCCATAGCCCTCTATTTTTCTAAGCTCCATGTATCCATCCAGGAGTCTCTTAAAAGACCCTATCATTTCTGCTTCCACCACCGCCACTGGCAGCCCATTCCACGCACTCACCACTCTCTGCATAACAAACTTACCCCTGTACTTACTTCCAAGCGCTTTAAAACTGTGCCCTGTCATCCTAGCCGTTTCAGCCCTGGGAAAAAGCCTCTGACTAGTCTCACTCAACCTATTCTCATAAGGCATGCTCCCCAATCCAGACAACATCCTTGTAAATCTCCTCTGCACCCTTTCTATGGTTTCTACGCCTTTCCTGTAGTGAGGCAACCAGAAATGAGCACAGTACTCCAAGTGGGGTCTGACCAGGGTCCTACATAGCTGCAACATTACCTCTCAGCTCTTAAACTCAATCCCACGATTGATGAAGGCCGATGCTCTGTATGCCTTCTTAACCACAGAGTCAACCTGCGCAGCAGCTTTGAGTGTCCTATGGACTCGGAACCCAAAATCCCTCTGATCCTCCACACTGCCAACAGCCTTGCCATTAATGCTATATTCTGCTCCTCTTTTTCTTTAATGACTATATTTAGTTGTTGGCTAACTTGTGCAATGTTGTGCAATCAAGTAATGAGTTGACAGGGAGCAAATATTGATTCTGATTTTCTGTTACTGATTGCTGTCATTTGTAAGAATCATTTTGCTGAGAGTATCCTAATTCACACCCACAGTTATATAAGCAGCAGTGCTATTTTTGGAAAGATATTTTTCCCGAGTTCAGAATGAACTTTTTAAAAAGATGAGTAGAGGACCTTTTATGCGTCAAACATTTTCTAGATTTAAATTCAATTTTTATTCTAAATTCTATTAAAGTAAAATTGGGATACAGCTAGCTAATCTGAGATCCTACAAATTGGTAAACATAGCAGAAAGTGGTTAGAAGCTGTTTCTATATACCTGAGATAAAAAATAAATAAGAACTCCCTGTATATATGGCATGGTTTCTGGGAACAGGTAATTTGTTTTCTCAATGCCTATTAGATGAAGCATTGTTACAAGTGCTTCCTTGCCCCATCGTGTTACCAGAATAAGACTTAATATCACTGGTATAAGTCATGAAATTTGTTGTTTTGAGGCAGCAGTACATTACATACATATAATAAAAATACTATAAATTACTATTAAGCAATATATATGTGTGTGTGTGTGTGTGTGTGTGTGTGTGTATATGTATATATAAATAAATTAATAAGTAGTGCAAAAAAGAGACTAAAAATATAGTGAGGTGTTGTACATTGGTTCACTGTCTATTCAGAAATCTAATGGCGGAGGGGAAGAAACTGTTCCTGAAACACTGAGTGTGTGTCTTCAGGCTCGTGTACTTCCTCCTTGATGGTAGTAATAGGAAGGAGGCAAGAACTGGATGATGATGGGTCCTTAATGATGGATGCTACCTTTTGGAAGCATCACCTTTTGACAATGTCTTCGACACTGGGAAGGCTAGTGCCCATGTTGGAGCTGTCTGAATGTGCAACTTCCTGCAGCTTTTTCCAATCCAGTACATTGGTCCCTACATACCAGATGGCGATGTAACTAGTTAGAATGCTCGCCATGGTACTTCTGTAGAAATCTGCAAGTGTTCAGTATCTTTTTTGTAACTGCATCAATATGTTGGTTCCAGGATAGATATTCAGAGGTGTTGACATGAAGGAACTTGAAATGGCTCACCCTATCCACTGCCGATTCCTCAATGAGGAATTGTGTCTGTTCTCTTGACTTCCCCTTCCTGAAGTCCACAATCAATTCTTTGGCCTTACTGACATTGAGTGCAAGGTTTTTGGTGCAGCACCACTCAACCAGCTGATTTATCTCACTCCTATATGCCCCCTCGTCACCATCTGGAACTCTGCCAACAGTTGTGTCATTTGCAGATTTGTAGATGGTGTTTGAGCTGTGCCTAGCTACACATTCATGGTTGTGGAGAGAGTAGAGAAGTGGACTAAGCACACATCCTTGAGATGCACTAATGTTGATTGCCAATGAAGAGGGGATATTATTTCTAATCTGCATTGACTGGTCTCCCAATGAGGATGTCAAAGATCCAGTTGCAGAGGGAGGTACAGTGGCCACAGTTTTGGAGCTTGTTCATTAAAACTGAGGATATGATTGTGTTAAATGTCGAGCTGTCTGTAATCAATAAACAGTAGCTTGACATAGTAATTGCTATTCTCCAGTTGGTCGAAGGCCAAGTAGAGGGCCAGTGAGATTGCACCTGCTGTAGATGTATTTTGGCAATAGGCAAATTGCAGTGGGTCCAGGTCCTTACTTTGGCAGGAATTGATTCTGGCCATGACTAGCCCCACATAACATTTCTTCACGGTAGATGTGGGAGGAATTGGGTGATATTCAGCTCACTCTACTCTTCTTGGGCACTGGTATGACTGTCGCCCTTTTGAAGCAGGAGGAGATCTCCAACTGTAGCATTGAAGGTGTCCTTGATGGTTGGCATAGATTTTCAGAGCCCTACCAGGTACACCATCAGGGCCTGATGCCTTGCAAGGGTTCGTCCTCTTGAAAGATATTCTGATGTTGGCCTTCAAGACAGAGATCACAGCACTGGAAGAGCAGATTATTATTTAAATGGTGAAAGATTGCAGCATGCTGTTATACAGAGGGACTTGGGAGTGCTTGTTCATGAATCGCAAAAAGTTGGCTTGCAGGTACAACAGGTTATTAAGAAGGCAAACGGAATGTTGGCCTTCATTGCTAGAGGAATTAAATTCAAGTGCAGGGAGGTCATGCTGCAACTATACAGGGTACTGGTGAGGCCAGACCTGGAGTACCATGTGCAGTTCTGGTCTCCATACTGGCTTTGGAGGCAGTGCAGAGGAGGTTCACCAGGTTGATTCTAGAGATGAGCAGGTTAACCTATGAGGAGTCGCCTGGGACTATACTCTCTGGAATTCACAAGAATGAGAGGGGATCTTATAGAAACATACACAAATTTGAAAGGGATAGATAAGATAGAAGTAGGAAAGTTGTTTCCATTGGTAGGTGAGACTAGAACTAGGGGACATTGCCTCAAAATTCAGGGGAGAAGATTTAGGATGGAATTGAGGAGAAACTGTTTTTTCCCAGAGAGTGGTGAATCTGTGGAATTCTCTGCCCAGGGAAGCAGTTGAGGCTTCTTCACTAAATATATTTAAGATACAGTTAGATAGATTTTTACATAGCAGGGGAATTAAGGGTTATGGGGAAAAGGCAGGTAGATGGAGCTGAGTTTATGGATGGATCTTTGACTATGACAAAGCAAATGCTCAGGAGTCTAGGTGGCCACTTCAAAGATGGAGGACTCTGAAAGCAAACTAGCATTTTTAATGCTGTAAATACAATAAAGGCTGTTTGGTGACATATTCATTGATAAAAGAAGAGTTGAGGCTAGCATTGATCAGCCATGGTCATAATGAATGGCAGAACTGGCTTATAGTCATAGTCATAGTCATACTTTATTAATCCCGGGGGAAACTGGTTTTCATTACAGTTGCTCCATAAATAATAAATAGTAATAGAACCATAAATAGTCAAATAATAATATGTAATTATGCCAGTGAATTATGAAATAAGTCCAGGACCAGCCTATTGGCTCAGTGTGTCTGACCATCCAAGGGAGGAGTTGTAAAGTTTGATGGCCGCAGGCAGGAATGACTTCCTATGACGCTCTGTGCTGCATCTCGGTGGAATGAGTCTCTGGCTGAGTGTACTCCTGTGCCCACCCAGTACATTATGTAGTGGATGGGAGATATTGACCAAGATGGCATGCAACTTAGACAAAATCCTCTTTTCAGACACCACCGTGAGAGAGTCCAGTTCCATCCCCACAACATCACTGGCCTTACGAATGAGTTTGTTGATTCTTTTGGTGTCTGCCACCCTCAGCCTGCTGCCCCAGCACACAACAGCAAACATGATAGCACTGGCCACCACAGACTCGTAGAACATCCCCAGCATCGTCTGGCAGATGCTAAAGGACCTCAGTCTCCTCAGGAAATAGAGATGGCTCTGACCCTTCTTGTAGACAGCCTCAGTGTTCTTTGACTAGTCTAGTTTATTGTGAATTCGTATCCCCAGGTATTTGTAATCCTCCACCATGTCCACACTGACCCCCTGGATGGAAACAGGGGTCACCGGTACTTTAGCTCTCCTCAGGCCTACCACCAGCTCCTTAGTCTTTTTTACATTAAGCTGCAGATAATTCTGCTCACACCATGTGACAAAGTTTCCTACCGTAACCCTGTACTCAGCCTCATCTCCCTTGCTGATGCATCCAACTATGGCAGAGTCATCCGAAAACTTCTGAAGATGACAAGACTCTGTGCAGTAGTTGAAGTCCGAGGTGTAAATGGTGAAGAGAAAGGGAGACAAGACAGTCCCCTGTGGAGCCCCAGTGCTGCTGATCACTCTGTCGGACACACAGTGTTGCAAGCACACGTACTGTGGTCTGCCAGTCAGGTAATCAAGAATCCATGATACCAGGCACAGTAGTCTATTCCTGTTCCTATTTTCTTGTGCTCTTGCTAGTTAACATAGAGAAGCTGGGGTCCATTGGACACATATAGAATAGCAAGACAACTTATTGGTAAAACCCTGCAAGGGGAGAAGCCCTGCAATATCAATCTAGGGAGCTAGGCTGTAGATTAAAGAGCAGGACCTCCGAGACTGTGATCTCTAATCCCCCCAGCAGAGAGTGGGCTACAGAGTAAATATCCAGTTAGGTGTGAGTTGGGGGGAGATGCAGTCCAGTGTAGAAGGCAGTTATGGAAAGGGATAAGGATGGTCTGAAAACCAGTCTTTAGTTTGAAGAGAGGTCGATTTCAATGTAACAAGACAAGACATGGCAAAAGTACGCTGGGAGCATTCACTTGCAAATAAGTCTATATTGAACCAATTGGAGTCATTCAAAATTGAAGTAATGAGAGATTAGGGCCAACATTTACTCATAAGGATGAAAGATAATGGCAGCAAATTGAAGAAACCTGTGTGACAAGGGATATTAAGAGTTCTATAAAGAAGACAAGGCCAGTTTGTGAAGCTTGTTTGCAATTGCCCACAGCATGTGGTAAGTAAACAGTGCAGTGTTTTCTGTCTCAGCACACTGAGCTAGGCAATTGTTTCTTAAAAGATCATGCTGAAGTATTTTACCTATCTTAGTGTATAGCCGCAATAGTTGTGAGCACATCTCGCATCTTCATGTTCAAACCTCAGACTATTGTATCCGTTAGCAACTACCTCCTTACTATTTGACTCTGCTTAATCTTTCTAACACCTTCTGATTTTACCATCACTCCAAAACCACAACCTGACATTAATAAGTTAATAAGGTGCATGATCATTTTGTGACTATTTTCCATTGGCTTTGTGTGATGAACCACACTGGAATTTGATTCAGATGTAATTTAATTTCTGGAGTTCTTTATTGATATTTTTTCTCAGAGTTGAAAAGTCTAATGCTAGAGACCATGTATTTAAGGTAGGGGTGGGTGGCAAGTTGAAATGAGATGTGTGAGGCAGGTTTTTTTACACAGGGAATGGCTCTGTTCCTGCAGTACCTGGAGTGGTGGTGGAGACAGATAGAACGTGAAGGCATAATGAGTTAGAATGCCTATAAAAAGTATTCACCCCCACCCACCCCCCGGAAGTTTTCATGTTTTATTGTTTTACAACATCGAATCACAGTGGATTTAATTTGGCTTTTTTGACACTGATCAACAGAAAAAGACTCATTCATGTCAAAGTGAAAACAGATCTCTGCAAAGTGATCTAAATTAATTACAAATATAAAACACAAAATAATTGATTGCAAAGGTATTCATCCCCTTTAATATGACAAACCAAATCATCGCTGGTGCAGCCAATTGGTTTTAGAAGTCACATAACTAGTTAAATAGAGATTACCATGTGTAGTTAAGGTATTTCAATTGACTGTAGTAAGAATACACCTGAATCTGGAAGGTCCAACTGCTGGTGAGTCAGTATCCTGGCAAAAACTACATCATGAAGACAAAAGAACACTCCAAGCAACTCCACGAAAAGGTTATTGAAGAGCACAAGTCAGGAGATGGACACATGAAAATTTCCAAGTCATTGAATATCCCTTGGAGTACAGTTGTGTCAATATCAAGAAATGGCACGAAAATGGCACAGCTGCAGATCTGCCTAGAGCAGTCTGTCCTCAAAAACTGAGTGACCATGCAAGAAGGGGACTAGTGAGGGAGGCATTCTCTGGAGAAGTTGCAAGCCTCAGTGGCTGAGATGGGAGAGACTCCGCATACAACAACTGTTGCCTGGATACTTCACCATTCACAGCTTTGTGGGAGAGTAGCAAAGTAGCACATGAAATCTTGGCTAGAGTTTGCTAGAGGGCATGTGGGAGACTCTGAAGTCAGATGGAAGAAGGTTCTATGGCCTGATGAAACCAAAATTGATCTTTTTGGCCATTAGACTAAACGCTATGTTTGCTGTAAGCCAGACACTGCACATCATCAAAAACACACCATTCCTGCCAAGAAGCATGGTGATGGCTGCATCATGCTGTGGGGATGCTTCACTGCAGAAGTCCTTGGAAGGCTTGTGATGGTAATGTAGCAAAATACAGGGAAATCCTGGAGGAAAGCCCAATGCAGTCTGCAAGAAAACTGTGACTTGGGGAAGATTTGTTTTCCAGCAAGACAATGACCCTCAGCATAAAGCAAAGCTACACCGGAATGGCTTAAAAACAACAAAGTTAATGCCCTGGAGTGGGCAAGTTGGAGTCCAGACCTCAATTCAATTGAGAATTTGTGGCTGGTCTTGAAAATGGAGGGGAGGAGAAGATGGCGGTGCAACACAGTGCACGCAGACGCTCCAAAATGATATCGTATTTGTAAGTAGATACTGTGCACAATCCTGATTTGATGGAGACGGACGTGAGAAGCATGGAGGAACATCTGGAGAAACTTCTGAAATTCCCGCTTCGCTGCCACTGCTACCGTGCAATCAAGAATCTCTGAAGGGGAAGGCCCCAAATCCTCGGCTTTGCCTATTGCCTGTTACCGGGCCGGGGTCGAAGCACTCGGCAGAGATGGTACTCGGTGTCAGAGGGCTGGTCGGAGGCTCGAAGTTATCGCACGGACTCAAGAGTCGGCTGTGGTCGGGTGCTTCCAGGATGCTTCATCGGCAAGCTTGCGGCACTGGAAGCTCATAGCAGGGAGAGCTTTTCTTCCTTCTGCCATCTGTGTGAGATGATGGGACTTTCGAGAGACTTTGAGACTTTTTTTTACCGTGCCCATGGTCTGTTCTTTATCAAATTACGGTATTGCTTTGCACTGTTGTAACTATATATTATAATTATATGGTTTTTGTCAGTTTTTCAGTCTTGGTTTGCCTTGTGTTTCTGTGATATCATTCTGGAGGAACATTGTATCATTTCTTAATGCATGCATTACTAAATGACAATAAAAGAGGACTGCGTGTCCTCATAATCTAAAAAAAAAGAGGCTGTTCACTCACAATCTCTATGCAATCTGACAGAGCTTGAGCAGTTTTGTAAAGAAGAATGGGGAAAAATTACAGTGTCCAGATGTGCAAAGCTGATAGAGACCTATCCACACAGACTCAAGGCTGTAAGACTCAAAGGTGCATCTATTAAATACTGACTTGAAAGGAGTGAATGCTTATGCAATCAATTATTTCCTGTTTTATATTTGTGATTAACTTAGATCACTTTGACATGAAAGAAGCTTTTTCTGTTGATCAATGTCAAAAAAGCCAAATTAAATCCACTGTGATTTAATGTTGTAAAGCCATAAAACATGAAAACTTCCAAGGGGGGTGGGGGGTGAATACTTTTTATAGGCACTGTAGTTTGATTAAATGACATTAGCTCAACTAGTGAAGCACAGCTTCATGGGCCTTGGGGGCTGTGGCTGTGCTGTATCGTTCTGTTTACTGTCCCACATTTTATGTAACTTATGAGTGTAAAGACAAAAGCTTTCCACATATAAATTAAATATTATACCAAGTAAGTTTGCTCTAAAAACTTGCTATCTTTTGTCAGAAGCTATATAGATAAAAATCATATTACATCTCCTGAAAAGTACAAGTGCATAAAATTTGGAGCAATTTTTAGAACAATTTTGTGCATATTTGGTCGCATCAGCAAACATTTCCAGGTCAATTAGAGATCATCAGGATCTTCCAGCAATGACTTACTCTTGCATACAGTATCTGAGCACATTTAATGATAATCACACAATGTGTAGCAGCAATTTCCATATTTATTACAGAAATGGGACATTGAAAGTGAATGCAAGGACTAATTAATGACCCCATCATGAATGCAACTCTAGGTTGCAGTGATCAAGATATGATTATACCACACAGTTTGTGGAGGAGAGGAGCAGGTTCAAGTACAAATATATTAAACTTAATTAAGGGCAATTTTTAGCCTTATAGCCAGCCAGTTGTGTAGTGGCATCAGCACCGGACTTCGAGGCAAATGGTCCCAAGTGCAAATCCGGCAGCTCCTTGCACGCTTACCATCCGCGCTGGGTTGAGCATCAAGCTAGTGACTCGGCCTCATACAATACAGTCAAATGCTACGGAAACAACAAAAGTGCAGCCTGATGCACCACAAAGTGCAAAAAGGAGCAACAACAAGATTAGACTAAGAAAAAGATGAACTGCAAATCAGGCTAAGAGATCAGTCATAGTCATAGAGTTACACAGAATCGAGACAGGTCCTTTGGCCTAGCCAACCAAGATGCTAGTCCATGCCAACCAAGATGCCCCAACCACGTTAGTCCTACTTATCAGTTTTTGGACCTTAATTTCTCAAACTATAAGAATTCATGTACCTGCTCAAGTGTCTTTTAAAAGTTGTAATTGTTCCTGCCTCAACCACTTCCTCAGGCAGCTCCTTCCATATATTGACCATGCTCTGGGTTCTCACAGAAAGAAATCTTTCCCCTCTCACTTACTCCTCTGCCCTCTAGTTTTTGGTTCCCCAATCCTGGGAAAAAGACTGAGTCCATTCATCCTATCTACACTCTTCATAATTATATACATACACCTCTATAAGATCACCTCTAAGTCTCCCTTGCTCCAAAGACTGAAGCCTTAGCCTGCCCAACCTCTTCTGATATCTCACTACCTCAAGCCTTGACAACATACTTGTAAATCTTTACTGCACTCTGTCCAGTATAATAACATCCTAAAGCAGGTCAACCGAAACTGAACACAATTCTCTAACTGCATCTTGACTTCCCAAATTTTATACTCAATGCCCTGATTTATAAAATCCAGCACGTCAAAAGCTGCTTCACTCCCTGTCTACTTGTGCCTCCACTTGGAATAGAGTGGCATAGTTTTGAAGTGATCTTTCAGAATACTTGCAATAAATACATTTTCAAGGGATTAATTTTCAAAGGGTCAAGTCTCGGTTAATTGGAAATGTTAAAGATAATATAAACTTAACGCTAATGTAATTACACAAAGATGGAAGGTAGGTTATGAGTTGAATAAAATATTACAATAAATAAATGTTGTTTGTCATCTATATCAACAATCTAGATGATAATGTGGTTAACTAAATTAACAAATTTGCAGATGACACCAAGATTGGGGTTGTAGTGGGCAGCAATGGCTTGCAGAGGGATCTGGACCAGCTGGAGAGATGGGCTGAAAAATGGCAGATGGAATTTAAGGCAGACAAGTGTGACAGCGATGAAGGTGGATGCTTCCCTGGTATCATGGATTCTTGATTACCTGACTGACAGACCACCGTACGTGTGCTTGCAACACTGTGTGTCCGACAGAGTGATCAGCAGCACTGGGGCTCCACAGGGGACTGTCTTGTCTCCCTTTCTCTTCACCATTTACACCCCAGACTTCAACTACCTCACAGAGTCTTGTCATCTTCAGAAATTTTCGGATGACTATGCCATAGTTGGATGCATCAGCAAGGGAGATGAGGCTGAGTACAGGGCTACGGTAGGAAACTTTGTCATATGGTGTGAGCAGAATTATCTGCAGCTTAATGTGAAAAAGACTAAGGAGCTGGTGGTAGACCTGAGGAGAGCTAAGGTACCGGTGACCCCTGTTTCCATCCAGGGGGTCAGTGTGGACATGATGGAGGATTACAAATACCTGGGGATACGAATTGACAATGAACTGGACTGCCCATAGAACACTGAGGCTGTCTACAAGAAGGGTCAGAGCCGTCTCTATTTCCTGAGGAGACTGAGGTCCTTTATCATCTGCCGGACGATGCTGAGGATGTTCTACGAGTCTGTGGTGGCCAGTGCTATCATGTTTGCTGTTGTGTGCTGGGGCAGCAGGCTGAGGGTGGCAGACACCAACAGAATCAACAAGCTCATCCGTAAGGCCAGTGATGTTGTGGGGATGGAACTGGACTCTCTCATGGTGGTGTCTGAAAAGAGGATGCTGTCTAAGTTGCATACCATCTTGGACAATGTCTCCCATCCACTACATAATGTACTGGGTAGGCACAGGAGTACATTCAGCCAGAGACTCATTCCACCAAGATGCAACACAGAGCGTCATAGGAAGTCATTCCTGCCTGTGGCCATCAAACTTTACAACTCCTCCCTTGGAGGGTCAGACACCCTGAGCCAATAGGCTGGTCCTGGACTTATTTCATAATTTACTGGCATAATTTACATATTACCATTTAACTATTTATGGTTCTATTACTATTTATTATTTATGGTGCAACTGTAACAAAAACCAATTTCCCCCTGGGATCAATAAAGTATGACTATGACTATACGTTGTCCTTCAGTAGGACCAAGCTGTAAGGCACCGAGGAGTGCGGTAGAACAAAGGGACCAGGTCCATAGTTCATTGAAAGTAGCATCACAGGTTGATAGGATCATAAAGAACTATTTTGACACATTGGCCTTCATAAATCAAAGTATTGAGTAGAGGAGATGGGGTGTCATGTTGAAGGTGTGTAAGACATTCATGAGGCCTGATTTGGAGTATTGCATGCGGTTTTGCTCACCTACCTACAGGAAAGATGTACATAAGGTTGAAAGAGTACATGAAAAATTTACAAGGAAGCTTCCAGGTCTGGAGGGCCTGAGTTATAAGGGAAGGTTGAATAGGTTAGGATTGTATTCCCCAGAATGTAGTAAATTGAGGGAAGATTTGATAGAGGTATACAAAATTATGAGTGGTATAGATAGAGTAAGTGCAAGCAGTCTGAGGTCATGGGTTAAAGGTGAAAGGTGAAAAATTTAAAGGGCACATGAATGAAGATCTCTTCACTCAGACAGTCATGAGAGGGTGGAACGAGCTGCCAACACAAGTGGTGCAAGTAAGCTCAATTTCAACATTTAAGTGAAGTTTGGATATGTTCATGGATGGTAGGGGTATGGAGGTCTATGGTCCCGGTGCAGGTCGATAGGAGTAGGCAATTTACATGGTTTGGCATGGGCTAGATGGGCCAAAGGACCTGTTTCAGTGCTGTACTTTTCTATGTCTCTATAAAAGGTGACCAGGGAAGGAAAAAAAATAAAGAGAAAAAGATAATTAAAAATAGAAAAAGAGATGGTGAGAGTTTCTATAGATATTTAAAAAAGAAAAGTTAACAAAGTGAATATCGGTCACGTAAAACATGACTTTGGGGAGATAATAATGGAAACCAGGATGGAAATCAGTAATGATTTAAATATTTTGCATTCATCTTCACTATAGAGAATATAAGTCATATCCCAGAAATAACTGTAAATCAAAAATTGAGAAGAAGGAACTCCGGGAAATTGCTATCACCAGTGAAATAGTACTGAATAAAACATTGGTCTTTGGACCTTGAGGGATTTCATTACAGGGTCTTAAAAGAAGTGAGATAGTTGATATGTTGGTTTTAACATTACAAAATTTGCTATACTGAATTTGGAGAAGATTGGGTTTGATTGGAGGCAGAAAGCTGGAAAGTACAAGCCAGTTAGCTTAACATCTATCATGGGAAAATGTCAGAAGCTATTATTACAAAAATGTAGTATACTTCGAAAATTTCATAGCAATCAAGCTGTCAACATGTTTTTTTGAGAGAGAAATAATGTTTCACCAAATTATTGGAGTTATTTGACTAGTAATATGCGCTGTTGCTAAACAAGTGCTAATAATGGGCTATACTTAGATTTCCAGAAAGCACTTGATAAGCTACTGCATCAAATGTCATCGTGGAAAATAATAGCTCACCACAAATGAGGTAACACGTTGGTATATAGGGAGAAGATTGGCTGGTTAACAGGAAACATGGAAAGTAGACACTTTTATGGAGGTTGTGCTTCATTTAAATAGAGTATTGATGGGATCACTTCTAGAGGGGTGATCTCCTTATTTAAGGAAGCTTTTTAATGCATTCACATCAGTTTTTATGGAGTTTACTGGACTACCTGAATGGGAGAGATTTAGAGATGAAACTTTTTCCCTCAGAGACACATGAGTCTTTGGAACTCACTAGCTCAAAAGTCTGGTGAAAGTTCAAAGGTTGAAGATAGAGTATTTGAATATTTGCTGAGGCAGAGATATCCATTTGATTGGCAAGTTGGTGAAAAGTTACTGTGGTTAGATGGGAATGCAAAGGTGAAGTTGTACTCCTAAATTACATGTACCCTATGATATGTGATTATAACTCATAAAAAAACAGCAGTACATCAGCAAAGAAATACAAATGATTGAATCACTCACAACACACTGGAGGAACTCAGCAGGTCGGGCAGCATCCGTGGAAAAGGTCAGTCGACGTTTCGGGCCGGTGCCCTTTGTCAGGACTGTAGAGGGAAGGGGCAGAGATAGGGCCTCTGCCCCTTCCCTCTACAGTCCGGACGAAGGGTTCCAGCCCAAAACGTCGACTGATCAGCAAAGAGATACAAATGATTGAATGTCCACTGTTCCCCTGATGAATTGCTGTCTGTATCTACCAGCCCCAATTTTCATTGCCCATCATATTTCAACATTGCTGACTACTTTATCATATCTGCAGCCCATCAACGTAATGCACTGCAGAGTTATGTCTTGTGATCAATGGCAGTGGACTGAGTCCGTTCCTTATAGTGTTAGAGGACCACTCACGGCAGTAGCCCCATCTGTGTAGATGATGGTCGGGAGTGTGATGGTGATATCAGGCACATTGAAAACATACCTCCCCTTCTCCACATCCCCCACATCCCCCACTTTCACTGCGCTTTTTGCTGAGCTGCTTTGCCACAGGGAGATATCATTTAAGGTGCTGACTTGCAATAATGCGGGCACACGCAGGCTGGTTCAAATTGCTGCTCCACAAGTTTTACTCGTCTCTGCACTCAACTCCAACTCTTCACTCCATGAGGTTTTCTCGTCTCTGCACCGAACTGTGGCTGTGGCCTGCGTCTATCACAGTGTGGACTCACTTTTGTCAACTTCAGTTCTGAATGCTATTTGCTTACTTTTATTGTTTGCACATTTTATTTTCTCCACATGTTGAATGTTTGACGGTATTCTTTTACTTTAATGAGTTCTATTGTTTTTTGTTTTGTTGCTGCCTGTAAGATGACAAATCTAAGTATACCATACTTAGAAACTAAATGTACTTTGACTTTGTTTTAACATGATCCAGAACTGAAACCTTGATAATATTTGTATTTAATTGGATTTTCTGTAAATCCATTATTTTGCTTGCAGGTCACCTGGCCAGGCACCAGTACCAAGTGCAGCATGCATTATGCAACCAATTAAGGCTGCACCTAAATTTTAATGCTAAATCTTTCTTGTATGCCTGTGGGGATTTTATATTTGCTCATTAAAGGATACTGGTTCCTATTAGATTCAGATCATTCATGACTTATCTGTTCTGTTTCGACTTACATACTCTGCTCTGTTTGTGCTTAATAATGCACCTTCAAAAGACTCAAAAATCTGGCCTATTTATCATCATGTGGACCAGTAGGTCACCTATTTTATACATTACTGCATTCTGCCAATCAATTGTTCCCCATTGAAATGCCACTCATTGCAAACTGATCCTGTTTCTGGATGATGTACTGATAATTTCAGTTAAATGAAGAATAGGAGGCGGGCAAAACTAGTACTTACAGTGTCTGAAATTGATTGATGGTTCAGTAAACTATGTGCTGACGTGCCCCGGCTATCTGCCGATATGTACTGCAGGAGCTGAATTCATGGAAGTAACCATTCGGCAAAGGAGTTGTCATGGAGGGAGATGGCGCATTGAAGTATTTCTTCAGTGGGTAGATATCTGTGTTTGATTTGGTACAGCTGCATTGTCACTGATCTTAGAGTGAGATACAGTTAGCCATACACTGTAACTTGGTGCAGTCCATTAAGGATGACAGCCTTCAGACCAGCAATGGCAGCTGCAGTATAAGTACACATGCAGATAATAACAGCTCAGGCATGTGTACAAAGTGCAAACTAAAACTGCTTCGGAGATGCCTATCATCAAATCAACAATCATATTGCAGAGATGCCTTTTCCTTTGAGCAAGTAAACTGGCTGTAATAGGGATAATTTTATGACTTGACGGTTCCAACTCAGATTCTCGTCCACATATACATATAACAGACATCCCACCCTGCAAAAACTCATTTCAGGGAGGTAACACCATCAATTTGCGGGAGACTCCCGGAACTTCCGGAAGAGGTGGGATGTCTGCAATAGAGTAGCTTCTTAGCAGCTAGCCTGCTAGTTTAAATAACATTAGCTATGCTAATGAACGAATGACACCTGTTAAACTCACCTCAACATGTCTTTTACAGTCTTAACCCACATGGGCAATAGAAAAGTCATTGTTGCAAACAGTGCAGCGAGCAACACTGTCATTATTTTTGACCCCTATTAGGCAGGGGTACACTTTAGTGTAGTCTGGAATGATGTAAGTTTTATATTTTCTTTTTTTTGGAACACTCTGCCATGGCGCGTGCGCTCGCTCTCTCTCTCTCTCTTGTGGTCGCTCTCGCGCGCTCTCTCGCTCTCTCCCTCTCATGGTCACTCTCTCTCACACTCTCTCTCACGCTTTCTCTCTCTCTCTCTCTCTCGCTCTCACACTCGCTCTCTCTCTCGTGGTCGCTCTCTTGCATGCTCTCTCTCTCACTCTCTTGCTCGCTCTCAAAAAAATTGATTTCCGGAACATTGTATATAATTTGTGGGCATCAGGGAGCCACTATTAATATGCGGGAGACTCCCAGAACTTCCGGGAGACGTGGGATGTCTGGTATAAGAAATTCAGTCTCACGTGGAGTTAATAGCCAGGATATTGTGTGCATTCTAACCCAGAGCCGGATTTCAACCCATGAATTCTACTGCTGAAGTTTTTGCAAATATAATACCGATATACGAAATATCATGAGATATTTGTGGATTTATTGTTTCCATAACAACAACCATTTCTTTTACAATCCTGATTCTGATTCAGTTCTGAAGTATGGGGTCGTTAGAATGAAATGAATAACACGCAAATTCCTCAGCTCTTTGCATCTTGCAGGCCTCTAAAATTTATCGCTGTCTGCTAAACCGTGTGGAAAGATTCATCTATATTTCCCCACTGAGTGTCCTGCACAGTGGATAAATTGACCTATAAATTTTACCCTAGAAATGCCATCGATGAGGAGCTTTGTCTGGCAGGTACACTTAACAGTAAGAGTAGCTTGCCATTAAAATCAACAGCAGTGCCTGTACTTGCCAGCCGTGGCTCACCAAATTACACATCTTCAAATTTCGAAGTTCAAGTAAATTTATTATCAAATTTTATATTATCAACATATACTACCTTGAGATTCATTTTCTTGCAGGTGTTCATATTCACAGTAGAAGAGAAAAACAATAGAATCATTGAAAAACTACACACAAACAAAAACACAAAGATACAAGCAAGTCACGTGTCTCTGAGTTGGAAGATTCTGGGTTTGAATCTTACTCAAGGAACTTGAGTCTGAACTGATAAACTAGGCAATATCGACAGGTGTTTTGTTTCAGAGCTGGCATTAGGCAAATAAGATGTTAAGCTAAGATCCTACCTGCCCTCTTAGGAGGGGTCATAAGTCCTCTTGTGTACTTCTGGTGTCCAGACCATATTTAATCCTCCCTCATCAACACAAAAACAATTATCTGGTCAGTTTTGCAGAGTTGCCTAGAGTGAAAATTGTATGCTACAATTGCTTGATTATATTCCAAAGTAGTACTTCACTGAAGTACTTTGTGGTGATCTATGGCTGAGGAAATATCTGTACAATATAAACACATATTAATCCTTATTTTTGTAATCTCTTGCATAATGTAAAATGACGTTTCAAAGTTAGAAACAGTAAGAAACACTTTAACAGGCACAAAAACCATTGTCAGCCTAAGAAAGTACTCTTAGAAGGATAAAGTAACGAGGTAAAAAGGGATTAAGTGGTGAAAAGGGTCCAGGCAGCATTCCCATTCCAAGTAGAAACTCCCAGCATCTGTTGAAAAGCTTAATCAATCATGGGCATGACACAGAGGCAAGAAGATTGGCTAAAGTAATTTACATCTTCATAGGATCCTATGTGGGTCAGTGGGTCAGTTATTGCAATGTTGCAATAGGAACTCTGGTCATTAACGGTCATGGCATTTTGTTTGAAATGATGTATAAAACAAATTCCTTAAAAGGATTTCATATCTAACAGTTTGATTGGCCAATTGTCTTGTTCTGAGATAAGATTCAGTTTCATTAGTCCTAAAGTGCTGGTGGGAATTACAGTTGTTTTGGTGAATTTGATTTTTGCTTGGAAGAGGATTTGATTTGCAGAAACTGTTATCATTCATTTGATAGAGAGCACACTTGTTGAAGTCTGTCCTAGGGTACACTTCTCTGATGTACCAGAGTAAATTTCTTGTTTTACTTAAGCCTCTCTAATGTAAGGAAGTACTTTTAAGTTGAAAGAGACAAGATGAATTCACTGAGGCAAGAGCTGTTGTGCAGGCTGCCCCTAATTGAAACATACGAAGCCTCAATGAAGAAAAAACTTATATGTGAGGATAAGGTGACTTCTTGTTCCATTTTGCAAAGGCTTGTCAGAAAGTTAGTCTTGTTCAATAAGATTAATAGGCAAAACAAAATATAACTCAGAAACAAAACATTCTTATATGCTAGAATTTGACAATGCAAGCTAATAAAAGTGGATATTTAGGGAACTGTCTTCAAAACCTCTTGATCCCCCACTTAAGCTATGCCACAATCCTCTCCCCCACTTTTCAGTGTGGTTGACATTGGTAGGAGGAGTGTGAAGGAATGGAGGAGTGAGGCTTCTCCCAACTAGACCCTGATGAAAACTACCACAGGAACCATCATAGTAAATGCTACAGAAATAGAAAAGAAAATAGCTGTTGATCCCAAAGTCTTTTCATTTTATTACCATGTTGTGAGGACACTAAACCAGTTTTGTAGAAATCGTGAATGTTTCCTCTGCCATCAAATCACCAGACTGCTCCATTGGACCTAAACAGTACTCTGCAGTGTGACCAATTATCATTGCAGAGGCTCCATGAAGTAACAAGATGTCAGTCTCTACTCCTTGACCTTAACATTCTGATGCCTCATGTGGTCCAGTGGTATGAGCAAGTTATTAAATTTTATCTCTTAAAGGGGTGGGTGAAGATCAGTTCCCACTACATCTATGCCATTTCTATGGTGTGAGTAAAATGTCTTTGCTTAGTGTTTCAGTTGTATTTCGTACATATTCAGGCATCTGGCAGTATATTAGCAGCTTTGTCATTGAATCAAAGAGAGATAAGCACAGAAGCAGGCATGTCATCACATCGGGTCCACGTCAGTCACCAAACACCTGTCTTACACTAATCCTACCCTAATCCATTATATTCTCTCCCTCATAGGATTTGGCCATGTGGTACATAGAAAATAAACATTCAAATGCATAAGTAAACAGGACTCCTTTCACAGCTAAAATTTACGCATACAAAACAACTATTTTTACTTCCTGAGTTGAAAAACAAGTTACTGCTTACTTACGCAATACACTTATAGCAGTTATTTGGGTATCTTTGGCCACATGTATAAAAATGTCAATTTCATCTGCAAGGTCAGCTTGTCACATGGACAGCAGAAGGTGATAATTCTTAAGTGTGCATGATTATTCTGTTTTGCCACTCTGTCTGTTTTCAGGAGCCAGCATTTGGACTCTGGAAGCACAGAATGACTTAGCAGCACCTCATTAAAAGCATTTTCCTCTGGTTTGTTTCAGCTGTTATAGCTCTCTTCTGCAGACAGTATGACATCATTAAAGACAATGACTCAAACAACAATAAGGAAAAGGCCAAGCCGTCGTCAGAGCACAGCACCCCAGAGCGTCCAACAGGCGGATTAATGCGTAGCAAGGTAAGGATTATAACACCTGGGACAAGAACATTAAAGAAACACCATTTATTCTCATTGATGTACTTGATTCTGTTTTTAAAATTACTGTCAGTGAGATTATGCTTTAAAAGTTTTAATTTTATTGGTTTAGAATCACCTGTACTTAAAAAAATAAAGGGCTATGTGCTAGGGAAATTCTAGGCAGTCTCTACAGCAGGTTAAATGGTCAACACAATATTGTGGGCCGAAGGGCCTGTAATGTGCTGTAAATTCCTATGTTCTATGTTAAGTTCTATGTACTTAAGTTGTATCGTCATGATACAAAAATATGATATAAAATATGATACAATGATAAAAAAGTAGTGACAGAGCCCAGTCCATCACAGAGTGAACCCTCCCGACCATTGAGCATGTCTACAAAGAGCACTGCCACAAGAATGCAGCACTCACGCTCAAGTACTCTCACCATACAGGTTATGCTCTCTTCTCACTGCCACCATTGGGAAGGAGCCCTAAGTCCCACACCACCAGGTTCAGGAAGAGTTATTACCCTTCCCCCATCAGGCTTCTGAACCAGTGTGGATAACTTAACTCATCTCAACACTGAACTGATTCCACAACCCATTGACTTGCACTCAAGGACTCTACAACTCATTCATTGATTAAATGATTGATTGTTTATTTATTTATTATTATTTATATTTGCACAGTTTGTCTTATTTTGCACATGGTTGTTTGTGTAGATTTTGATTGGTTCCATTGTATTTCTTTGTTTTTTATTATTATTAAGTGCAATCGTGAACAATAGCCAGATCAGAAATGCTGATCAAGTCAACTAGTTCCCAAAGAGAATTCTGATAGGCCAATCAGACGGTTCACAGCTACTCAGCGATAGAAAACAAAAAAAATCATATGTACAATTAAGAAACATTAAAAAATAGTAGAAATACTGGAGTCATGATGATCATGATGAAGCCTGCTGGAGAGAGACATTTATACACATGCTGTCCTCCATAATTCAAAGAGATTGAAAGATAAGGTTGCAGGGTGACAAAACGTGGCAGGAGCACTTGGAACTAAAAACTAATCCCTACCGGGAGAAAACAGCACCCGTTCTTTCCGCACTGTTCTCCTGCAGTTTAAGGACTAAGTCCAGCTGGAAGATAAAAAACATAGAACATAGAATAGTACAGCGCAGTACAGGCCCTTCAGCCCACAATGTTGTGCTGACCCTCAAACCCTGCCTCCCATATAAGCCCCCACCTTAGATTCCTCCATATACCTGTCTGGTAGTCTCTTAAACTTCACTAGTGTATCTGCCTCCACCACTGACTCAGGCAGTGCATTCCACGCACCAACCACTCTCTGAGTAAAAAACCTTCCTCTAATATCCCCCTTGAACTTCCCACCCCTTACCTTAAAGCCATGTCCTCTTGTACTGAGCAGTGGTGCCCTGGGGAAGAGACGCTGGCTATCCACTCTATCTATTCCTCTTATTATCTTGTACACTTCTATCATGTCTCCTCTCATCCTCCTTCTCTCCAAAGAGTAAATCCCTAGCTCCCTTAATCTCTGATCATAATCCATACTTTCTAAACCAGGCAGCATCCTGGTAAATCTCCTCTGTGCCCTTTCCAATGCTTCCACATCCTTCCTATAGTGAGGTGACCAGAACTGGACACATTACTCCAAGTGTGGCCTAACCAGAGTTTCATAGAGCTTCATCATTACATCGCGACTCTTAAACTCTATCCCTCGACTTATGAAAGCTAACACCCCATAAGCTTTCTTAACTACCCTATCCACCTGTGAGGCAACTTTCAGGGATCTGTGGACATGTACCCCGAGATCCCTCTGCTCCTCCACACTACCAAGTATCCTGCCATTTACTTTGTACTCTGCCTTGGAGTTTGTCCAAAGTGTACCACCTCCCACTTCTCTGGGTGGAACTCCATCTGCCACTTCTCAGCCCACTTCTGCATCCTATCAATGTCTCTCTGCAATCTTTGACAATCCTCTACACTATCTACAACACCACCAACCTTTGTGTTGCCTGCAAACTTGCCAACCCACCCTTCTACCCCCACATCCAGGTCGTTAATAAAAATCACGAAAAGTAGAGGTCCCAGAACAGATCCTTGTGGGACATCACTAGTCACAATCCTCCAATCTGAATGAACTCCCTCCACCACCACACTCTGCCTTCTGCAGGCAAGCCAATTCTGAATCCACCTGGCCAAACTTCCCTGGATCCCATGCCTTCTAACTTTCTGAATAAGCCTACCGTGTGGAACCTTGTCAAATGCCTTACTAAAATCCATATAGATCACATCCACTGCACTACCCTCATCTATATCTATAACTCACAAGTGCTCTTGAAAGTCAGGTATTAACCCTACCTACCAACAACCAAGCATTGCCATCCTGGCCCCCTTCATGATAGCTTATGAAGGAGCATGTGACTTCCCTCCCAGAGATGATAGGTGTTTGTGCACTCGACTCTTGAAGGCTTGGACCCCATCGTCGCAGATGTTTCCAACCACAGCATCTGGAAGGCTGTTCCAAATTCTGATAGCACAGTGAAGGAAGCTTCTATCCAGTGTGTAGGTTCTCGCATCAGGCATAGAAATAGCACGGGCAGGCACAGATAAACTTGATCGTGTGGTGCGCCGTCTCTCATAAGATGAAGGCAGCATGGCGCGAAGGTCTGCAGGGCTGTGGCTGGTGTGCATTTTGTGTAGCACAGTAGCTGCAGCAACCTATCGTCTGTGGTGTAAGCTACTGATGGCTAGCTTCTCACGAGCTGTGGCTTCATCGACACCTATAATCCTGAGAGCCTTTCTTTGAATGGAATCAAGCTGGCTGAGGACACTCTGTGAGGCATTTGTCCATGATAAGCAGGCATACTTCATGATACTTCGTACCTGGGCTTTGTAAACTGTGGCTCTGCCCTCTTTGTCTCGTTTGGATGCTACTTTCCGCAGAGCTCCAAGCCTTTGTCCAGCCTTGTTTGAAATAGTGGAAAGGTGTTTATCCCACACCAAGTTGCTGTCAATATTAACACCAAGGTTTACTAGTTCCTTCTTTAAATCCAGCTTGCAGTTCCCAAAATACAGGTCGGGGTTAGATGGATTCCTCTTCCTAGACATCACCATCGCCTTGCACTTAGTAGGCTCAAAGGTGACATTCCAGTCATCTGCCCAGACTTTCATCCTGTCAAGATCCCTATTCAGGCCTGCTGCCGCTGTATTACTCTCTCCTGCTCTAATTGGTGCAAATAGTGTGGAGTGATCAGCGTACAGGTATAGCTCGTTACTGCATGCATCAACCAAGTTGTCAATAATGATGGAAAACAGAAGTGGCCCAAGTATTGAACCTTTGTTCTACTGTGAATGCCTGCAAAAAATGAATCTCAGGGTAGAATATGATAACTTTGATTAAATAAGATACAATGAACAACTTAATGAACTGCCAATTGGCAGAAGGCTTCAGAATATACTGTATCTTAGATATGGCAATAAACAGATTTGAAATTGATATAACCATCAGCTAGATTTTCAATCCACTTCACATGGTTAGAATTTGGAAGTTTGCACCAATGGGCAAAGAAGTTATTAAATGAAAGACAACAACACAGTATAAAAGCCAAACAGAAGTGCCAAAAACAAAAGGACAGGTCATTGGTAAGTGGGCAGGGGACAGTGAGGATCTGGAATGGGTTGCCTAAGGGAGACGATGGAGGCATACAATATTTAACAAGCATCTAAACAGGCACTTGAATTGCCAAGGCACAGGAAGCTATGGTCTAGATCTATCTTGAAACTAACAGTTAAGTTTACTATCTCCAAAATGCTTTCTCATTGACACCACAACTGCTTGTCTAGCTATATTCTGGGCAATTAGGTCCAATACTGCCCCTTCTCTCATAGGCCAATGAATATAATGGCTCAAAAAGCTCTCCATTGCATACTTTAGTAGTACAACCCCTCTACATCTTTCTCACTGCAGCAATCGTCATTAATATTGGTAATTTGAAAATCCCTACTACTATCACTCTATTACTCAAATATCCCTCAGTAATTTGCCTACATATGTGCTCCTCTATCTCCTGCTGACTGTTAGGATGACTACAGTATATCTCCAGCAAAGTGATTTCTGCCTATTTGTCCTCAAACTCTATCTAAGTAGTTTAATTTAAAGATTCTTCTAAGAAGTCCTCCCCCATTGCCATAAGTGATTCCTTAATCAATATTCCATTGCCGACTCTTCTACAAACTGCACCACACGCCAACCCACCTGAAAATGTATTATACTGGAATGTTGAGTTGACAGCCCTGTACTTCTTTCAACCAGTCTACGACATAGGAAAAATATTATAATTCAATGTGTTCTAATTCATCTGCCTTAGTAGTCATTAACAATTCAACTTAGCCTTGCATTCTACCTATGTGCCTTATCGTCCCTATGATCTCTCTTCCTACTGGACTAACTTAGCTTCCCTTCTATACTTGACTCCATCTCTCTCCAAGCTGTACACCTGTTCTACTTTAGGTGTAACCTGTCAGGTACTAACTTCCCTAGGTTCCAGAGATGCAGAAATCTCTCTCCCTTACCATCCCCTTAGCCACACATTCCTATATCTATGCTCACTAGCACGTAGCACTAGAGGTAATCCAAGCTCCTTAAAATTCATGTTGTATGGTTCAGCCCTCTTTCTACCTATCTCATTCGTACCAATGTAGGTATGATGCTTCACTGTTTACCCTCCTCTTTTATATCTTTGCAATCGCCACAGCACAGTAGTTTATGGACCATGTGCTACTATATGTGATTAGGTTAGATGCATTCTTGATGGTTGCCGGGGACATTGAAGGGGGGCAGGAGCTGGTCAAATGACCCTGTGTTTCATCACTCTATAACTCTAGAGCATCTCACGGCCCACCCTACAATGCTCAAAGTTACTTTGTGGATCCCTGCGACCCAGCCTGCTTGTTCATTCCAGATTTTTTTTTTATATTCTTAGCAACATAGAAAGAGCCCGTGTGGCCCCCCGAGTCCATGCTGGTCAGGCAGCATCTATGGAGGGAAGTGAACATCGACTGTTTCTCCCTTCCATTGATGCAGCCTGACTTGCTGAGTTCCTCAAGTACTTAATGTGTGTTACTCTGGATTTCCAGCATTTGCAGAATCTCTTGTGTTTGCGATCTCTCCTTTTGAGTATTTTTTTTTTGCTTTTGATCTACTCTAAGGGGTAACTTACAGGATCCAGTGAACTTCTTTGGGACATGAGGGAAAATCAGAGCATCACAGGGAATGCTCAGATTCCACCTGCACAGCAGCAGTGATCAGGGTGCTAGGTTATGAGGCACCAGCACTACCTCAGTCAGACTGAGTTTAAGATGGGGCAAGTTCACGTGAAGAGAACAACATAATGAAAATGCAAATGAGGACAGGAAGGATAGACCAGCCCTTCTGAACGTGAAATCCCCATCTCAAGTATCAGCAAGAAACAATATGCTGAATATACTCACCAGGGAAGGCAGAATCTGTGAAGGGGAAGGGATAGCTGATGTTTCGGGTCAAAACTCTGCATGAGGACGATGACTATTCCTTTGCCTCTGCAGATGCTGACGGACCCACTAAGTTCCTCCGGCAGTTTTTTTTCTTGCTCAGATTCCAGCCGCTACCATCCCTCCAACCTCACCCTGTCTGCAAGCAATTCAGGGGAAAACAGCTGATTAAACAATAAGAATTTCACTCATGCAGGGATCTTGGCAAAAGCCTCAGCCACTGCACCACAATGCTGACTCGCATTTTTGATATTATCTTTGTAAGCCACCCTTTTGGTAATTTGGAAACCAGAAGTATCAAAGTATCAACAATGAGCAGAACTCTGCACAGATAAGACAACCACATGATCCTTTTCCTAATAGGTTACCGTTTAATGGTCAAGCCCATTTTTTTGATCATACCTTTATTTGGATAAAGCAGTATTTCCCAACCATTTTTAGCCCAACGCTCCCCAGAAGCACTTTCATACTTGCTAACATCCCCCTAAAGCACCTTCATACTTGCCAACACCCCTCCTAGGCACAATATTCTTTCCAGCACCCGCATAGTGTAAAAACATGTCAACCAAATGCAAACATGAGAGAAATCATTCGGGAGAATGAGGAGATTATAGATAGTAGCTACAGGGAGGTAGTTACGCCAAAGGAGCAGAGGACAGGAAACTGGGTCACTGTCAGGCGAGGGAAGAGGAAAGGGCAGGCAGAGCAGGGTTCCCCTGTGGCCATTCCCCTCAACAAGTATACCGCATTGGATACTGTTGGGGGGATGACTTACCTGGGATAAGCTGCAGTAGCCGGATCTCTGGCACTGGGTCTGGCTCTGCAGTGCAGAAGGGAGGGTGGAAAAAGAGGAGAGTGGTAGTGATAGGGGATTCGATAGTTAGAGGTGCAGATAGGAGGTTCTGTGGTCATGACAGAGAATCCAGGATGGTTTGTTGCCTCTCGGGTGCCAGGGTCAAGGATGCCTCTGATCGATTGCATGACATTCTGAAGTGGGAGGGTGACCAGCCAGATGTCGTGGTGCACATCGGTACCAATGACATAGCAAGGAAGAGTGAGGAGGTCCTGGAGAGTGAGTATAGAGAGCTTGGTAGGAAGTTGAAAAGCAGGACCTCAAGGGTGGTAATCTCAGGATTGCTACCTGGCTAGGTGCCAGTGAGGGTAGGAATAGGATGCTCTGGAGGATGAACAAGTGGCTGAGGAACTGGTGTAAGGGGCAGGGTTTCAGATTTCAGGACCGTTGGGACCTCTTCTGGGGCAGGTGGGACCTGTACAAGAGAGAAGGGTTACACTTGAACTACAGGAAGACCAATATCCTTTCAGGGAGGTTTGTTAGTGCTATTGGGGAGGCTTTAAACTAGATTTGCAGGGGGATGGGAACCAGAGTGCCAGAGCTGACAGTGTGGCTGGGGTGAAAATAAATGATGTTAAGAGTTCAAGCAAATCCGCTGATAGAAAGGTTGTGAGTGGTGGTAAAAATCTTCTGAGGTGTATATATTTCAATGTTAGGAGTATTACGGGGACGGCGGATGAATTGAGGGCGTGGATTGACACGTGGAATTATGACGTTATAGCAATTAGTGAAACTTGGCTACAGGAGGGGCAGGACTGGCAGCTTAATATTCCAGGGTTCCGATGTTTCAGATGTGATAGAGGCAGAGGAATGAAAGCTGGGGGGATAGCATTGCTTGTTAGGGAAAATATTACAGCAGTGCTCAGGCAGGACAGATTAGAGGGCTTGTCTACTGAGTCCTTATGGGTGGAGCTGAGAAACGGGAAAGGTATGGCCACATTAGTGGGGTTGTATTATAGACCACCCAATAGTCAATGAGACTTGGAAGAGCAAACCTGCAGAGAGATAGCAGGCAACAGCAGGAAACATAAAGTTGTGGTGGTAGGGGATTTTAATTTTCCACATATTGATTGGGACTCCCATACTGTTAAGGGTCTAGATGGTTTAGAGTTTGTAAAATGTGTTCAGGAAAGTTTTCTAAATCAATATATATAGAGGGACCAACTAGAGGGGATGCAATATTGGATCTCCTGTTAGGAAACGAGTTAGGACAAGTGATGGAAGTCTGTGTAGGGGAGCACTTTGATTCCAGTGATCATAACACCATTAGTTTCAATTTGATCATGGACAAGGATAGATCTGGTCCTAGGGTTGAGGTTCTGAACTGAAAGAAGGCCAAATTTGAAGAAATGAGAAAGCGTGGATTGGGACAGGTTGTTCTCTGGCAAAGATGTGATTGGTAGGTGGGAAGCCTTCAAAGGGGAAATTTTGAGAGTGCAGAGTTTGTATGTTCCTGTCAGGATTAAAGGCAAATTGAATAGGAATAAGGAACCTTGGTTCTCAAGGGATATTGCAACTCTGATAAAGAAGAAGAGGGAGTTGTATGAAATGTATAGGAAACAGGGAGTAAATCAGGTGCTTGAGGAGTATAAGAAGTGCAAGAAAATACTTAAGAAAGTAATCAGGAGGGCTAAAAGAAGACATGAGGTTGCCTTGGCAGTCAAAGTGAAGGATAATCCAAAGAGCTTTTACAGGTATATTAAGGGCAAAAGGATTGTAAGGAATAAAATTGGTCCTCTTGAAGATCAGAGTGGTCGGCTATGTGCGGAACCAAAGGAAATGGGGGAGATCTTAAATAGGTTTTTTGCATCTGTATTTACCGAGGAAACTGGCATGAAGTCTATGGAATTGAGGGATTCAAGTAGTGAGATCATGGAAACTGTACAGATTGAAAAGGAGGAGGTGCTTGCTGTCTTGAGGAAAATTAAAGTGGATAAATCCCCGGGACCTGACAGAGTGTTCCCTCGGACCTTAAAGGAGACTAGTGTTGAAATTGCGGGGGCCCTGGCAGAAATATTTAAAATGTCGTTGTCTACGGGTGAGGTGCCAGAGGATTGGAGAGCAGTTCATGTTGTTCCGTTGTTTAAAAAAAGATCGAAAAGTAATCCGGGAAATTATAGGCCGGTGAGTTTAACGTCAGTAGTAGGTAAGTTATTGGAGGGAGTACTAAGAGACAGAATCTACAAGCATTTGGATAGACAGGGACTTATTAGGGAGAGTCAACATGGCTTTGTGCGTGGTAGGTCATGTTTGACCAATCTATTGGAGTTTTTCGAGGAGGTTACCAGGGAAGTGGATGAAGGGAAGGCAGTGGATATTGTCTACATGCATTTCAGTAAGGCCTTTGACAAGGTCCCGCATGGGAGGTTAGTTAGGAAAATTCAGTCGCTAGGTATACATGGAGAGGTGGTAAATTGGATTAGACATTGGCTCAATGGAAGAAGCCAAAGAGTGGTGGTAGAGAATTGCTTCTCTGAGTGGAGGCCTGTGACTAGTAGTGTGCCACAGGGATCAGTGCTGGATCCATTGTTATTTGTCATCTATATCAATGATCTGGATGATAATGTGGTAAATTGGATCAGCAAATTTGCTGATGATACAAAGACTGGAGGTGTAGTAGACAGTGAGGAAGGTTTTCAGAGCCTGCAGAGGGACTTGGACCAGCTGGAAAAATGGGCTGAAAAATGGCAGATGGAGTTTAATACAGACAAGTGTGAGGTATTGCACGTTGGAAGGACAAACCAAGGTAGAACATACAGGGTTAATGGTAAGGCACTGAGGAGTGCAGTAGAACAGAGGGACCTGGGAATAGAGATACAAAATTCCCTAAAAGTGGCGTCACAAGTAGATAGGGCCGTAAAGAGATCTTTTGGTACATTGGCCTTTATTAATCAAAGTATTGAGTATAAGAGCTGGAATGTTATGATGCGGTTGTATAAGGCATTGGTGAGGCCGAATCTGGAGTATTGTGTTCAGTTTTGGTCACCAAATTACAGGAAGGATATTAATAAGGTTGAAAGAGTGCAGAGAAGGTTTACAAGGATGTTGTCGGGACTTGAGAAACTCAGTTATAGAGAATGGTTGAATAGGTTAGGACTTTATTCCCTGGAGCATGGAAGAATGAGGGGAGATTTGACAGAGGTATATAAAATTATGATGGGTATAGATAGGGTGAATGCAAGCAGGCTTTTTCCACTGAGGCAAGGGGAGAAAAAAACCAGAGGACATGGGTTTACGGTGAGGGGGGAAAAGTTTAAAGGGATCATTAGGGGGGGCTTCTTCACACGGAGAGTGGTGTGGGAGTATGGAATGAGCTGCCAGATGAGGTGGTAAATGTGGGTTCTTTTTTAACATTTAAGAATAAATTGGACAGATACATGGATGGGAGGTGTATGGAGGGATATGGTCCGTGTGCAGGTCAGTGGGACTAGGCAGAAAATGGTTCGGCACAGCCAAGAAGGGCCAAAAGGCCTGTTTCTGTGCTGTAGTTTCTATGGTTCTATGGTTCTAAATGATTCTGGTTTGAATTTTTCTTTGTATTTGAACCTAGCTTACTCAGTACTTGTGCAGTATACAATAACTTCGATATCAATGTGACCCTTGAGCTTGATGGCTTTTAGCAAGAGTTACAATATCTGGTTCAAGTCGTCGCAGCAATAGCATTAAGACCCCATGCGTAACAATGTTCAAGAGGTTTCTGGTTTTTTTGAGTATATAGTTCACTGCACTGAAGCCTCTTTCAACAAGGTAGAAGGATGGAAATACAATGAAAAGCAGTTTGGCTCTTCTCTAAAGACCAGGATACTTTGTAAGACAGTGTAGCCACATACCACAAAAGTTGACATTTTTGAAAATCAGAATCGGAATCAGCTTTATTATCACCGGCATGTGACGTGAAATTTGTTAACTTAGCAACAGCTGTTCAATGCAATACATAATATAGAAGAGAAAAAAAATAATAAATTAAATAAAAATAATTATATTAATAATAAATAAGTAAATCAATTACAGTATACATATATTGAATAGAGTTTAAAAATGTGCAAAAAAAAAACAGAAATACTGTATATTAAAAAAAGTGAGGTAGTGTCCAAGGGTTCAATGTCCATTTAAGAATCATATGGCAGAGGGGAAGAAGTTGTTCCTGAATCACTGAGTGTGTGCCTTCAGGCTTCTGTACCTCCTACCTGATGGTAACAGTGAGAAAAGGGCATGCCCTGGGTGCTAGAGGTCCTTAATAATGGACACTGCCTTTCTGAGACACCGCTCACTGAAGATGTCTTGGGTACTTTGTAGGCTAGTACCCAAGATGGAGCTGACTAGATTTACAACCTTCTGCAGCTTCTTTCGGTCCTGTGCAGTAGCCCCTCCATACCAGACAGTGATGCAGCCTGTCAGAATGCTGTCCACGGTACATCTATAGAAGTTTTTGAGTGTATTTGTTGACATGCCAAGTCTCTTCAAACTCCTAATGAAGTATAGCCACTGTCTTGCCTTCTTTATGACTCCATCGATATGTTGGAACCAGGTTAGATCTTCAGAGATCTTGACATCCAGGCACTTGAAACTGCTCGCTCTCTCCACTTCTGATCCCTCTAAGAGGATTGGTATGTGTTCCTTCGTCTTACCCTTCCTGAATTCCACAATCAGCTCTTTCGTCTTACTGACATTGAGTGCCAGGTTGTTGCCATGGCACAACTCCACTAGTTGGCATATCTCACTCCTGTACGCCCTCTCATCACCACCTGAGATTCTACCAACAATGGTAGAAGCATTTTTGCTTCTTCATCATTCTGAATTTCGATAATTTCTTCTTACAAGCTCTTTTCCTATTCTTCTACATTGCCAAGAAATGGGTTAATTACCCAGACCAGAATTTCCAGATCATTCAAATCCTTGAATCGATTCTGAAAATCCTTCTTCAGTGACCCCGTGTGTAAGGAGTTCTCTTGCAAATCCCCATCTGTGAAAGAGAGCGCCAATCTTTCCATGGAGTGAAGCTGTGAGAACATTCTTCTCCCAATGTTTTGCTTATATATTTCCAGTTTTCCAATAAAGTGGACACTGCACTTCTTGCCTGGATTATACTGAAATTGTCACCGTGCAGTTTCATACCTAGAATGTTCATTTTGCCATACAGATCGGCTAGGTATGCCACATCGTAACGTAGAAGTTCAATCTTGTTTCCCAAGCTCTCGTCGACTTTGAGCAAACATTCAACCACAGTGTTAAAATGATCAAAGAAACTTTTTAAGTCAATGCACTTCAGTGTGAAGAAGCAAGAGTTCAAACTCTTCATTGTTATTTTGGCATAACTGGTGAAATATTCTGCTATTTAATGGATGGGCATTATTTTTGTTGATAGCAGATATCACAAGAGTCATGCTTAAAAAAACTCGCTGGCTAAAGTTTTTGGCTATGAGAGGTTGACAATGAATTACACAATGGATTGCAAACAGAATTGGAGTTTCTTTTTTTCATAAATGCCAGTAAACTGGCATGGCAGCCTGTCATATATGGCGCTCCATCTGTTGCACAAGAAATCATGTTTCTCATCAGGATATTTTTATCCTCAATATACATTTGATCTCATCATAAATTGATTCTCTGTTGATATTTGTTTTTAACTTTTTACAAAAGAAAACCTCTTCATAGATTTTTCCATTTTCAATAAACTGTACATATGTCATCAGCAATGCCTCGTTGTCTGGCACGGTTGACTTATCCAATAGTATCCCAAATTCTGTTTTTTGTAGCTCTGTGCATAGTTGATACTCAGTGTCTTCACTCATTTCAAAAATACGGTAAGCTACAGAGTTATAACTCAGATGAATTGATTTTAAAATACTGGTATCCATTTTGAGAACAGTGGTGATCTCTTCTGAAACAGCAGGCATTATTAATCTTTCACTAATTGTATGAGATTTTCCACACTTTGCTATCATTTTGTGAATTATAAGAAGCAATGAGACCCCTACCAAAGCAATTTTTAGCTTTCTTGGCAAATGACTTGAGTGTGCAACACTTTTTAAATGCTTCTTTCATCTTCTGGAACTGAGTAATACCATAAGTAGTCTTTTCACGGTGTCTTTCATGGAAGTATTCCTGCAATCTTGATGGTTTCATGGCTTCATTAGACAGTACAGTATTACAAATAAGACACATGGGGTATTGTTAGCCTGACAGGAATGAAAAAAAAACCATGCTCCAGCTATGTAACATTGTATTGATGCACTTTCTGTAGTTCCTGTTTTTTAGCAGGATTAGAATTCAAGGCTCCAACGCCTTCAGACTCACAGAGATCATGCCATACATCTTTAATCATCATTAACAGGGCTAAATTAAAATTAAAAATTAACACAAACTGGGAATGCCTATCCGATGTTGGCAACAGCAGTGAGTTGACACAGTTGATCAGGTCTCATATAACCATATAACAATTACAGCACGGAAACAGGCCATCTCGACCCTTCTAGTCTGTGCCAAACTCTTACTCTCACCTAGTCCCACCGACCTGCACTCAGCACATAGCCCTCCATTCCTTTCCTGTCCATATATCTATCCAATTTAACTTTAAATGACAACATCAGACCAGCCTCAGACACCTCTGCTGGAAGCCCGTTCCACACAGCTACCACTCTCTGAGTAAAGATGTTCCCCCTCATGTTACCCCTAAACTTTCGCCCTTTAACTCTCAATTCATGTCCTCTTGTATGAATCTCCCCCATTCTCAATGGAAAAAGCCTATCCACGTCACTCTATCAATCCCCCTCATAATTTTAAGCACCTCTATCAAGTCCCCCCTCAACCTTCTACGCTCCAAAGAATAAAGACCTAACTTGTTCAACCTTTCTCTGTAACTTAGGAGATGAAACCCTGGCAACATTTTAGTAAACCTCCTCTGTACTCTCTCAATTTTATTGACATCTTTCCTATAATTCGGTGACCAGAACTGTACACAATACTCTAAATTTGGCCTTACCAATGCCTTATACAATTTCAACATTACATCCCAACTCCTATACTCAATGCTCTGATTAATAAAGGCCAGCATACCAAAAGCTTTCTTCACCACCCTATCCACATGAGATTCCACCTTCAGAGAACTATGCACTATTATTCCTAGATCCCTCTGTTCTACAGCATTCTTCAATGCCCTACCATTTACCATGTATGTCCTATTTTGATTAGTTCTACCAAAATGTAGCACCTCACATTTTTCAGCATTAAACTCCATCCGCCATCTTTCAGCCCACTCTTCTAACTGGCCTAAATCTCTCTGCAAGCTTTGAAAACCTACTTTATTATCCACAATGCCACCTATCTTAGTGTCATCTGCATACTTACTAATCCAATTTGCCACCCCATCATCCAGATCTTTAATATATATGACAAACATTGGAACCAGAGGCACACCGCTACACACCGTCCTCCAATCTGACACACATTTATCCACCACTACTCTCTGATGTCTCCCATCTAGCCACTACTGAATCCATTTTACTACTTCGATATTAATGCCTAACAATTGAACCTTCCTAACTAACCTTTCGTGTGGAACCTTGTCAAAGGCCTTACTGAGGTCCATATAGACAACATCCACCGCTTTACTCTCGTCAACTTTCTTAGTAACCTCGTCACAAAATTCAATAAGATTTGTCAAACATGACTTTCCACGCACAAATCCATGTTGACTGTTCCTACTCAGACCCCGTCTATCCAGATAATTATATATACCATCTCTAAGAATACTTTCCATCAATTTACCCACCACTGACGTCAAACTCACAGGCCGATAATTGCTAGGTTTACTCTTAGAACCCTTTCTAAACAATGAAACCACATGAGCAATACGCCAATCCTCCGGCACCATCCCCGTTTCTAATGACATTTGAAATATTTCTTTCAGAGCCCCTGCTATTTCATGCCTTAGGTTAGGGTGCTACTACCAAACCCCTCCCCCAAGAACCTTGAGCGCCCTCCAATAACTTCCATTTCCCCTAAAGCCCCCTATGGACACGTAACTGCCCTCTCATTCAAGAACCTTGAACGTCCTCCAATGACTTCTATTTCCCCGAATGCCCCTTTGGGACATGTAATTACCCCTGTTGGGAATCTCTGCAATAAAGTTTCACAAAAGACATTCTTATGCAAAATAATTTCAGTGGACATAATTGGATGTAATTCAAGATGAAGGTAAATGGACACGAACATGATAAATAATTGGCAATTTCAGTTGCAAATAGTAGAGAAAGTGAGAGAGGTTACCTGGGTACATGCCAACATCCTCCTATTGCTGTACGTAAGGAAAGTTGAACTGAAATCTCATTTCCATACTTAAAAATCAAACAGGGTTGCTGTGTCTCGATATCTTCCAAAGTTTTCATTCCTTAACTTAAAAAATATTCAGTAGAAGATTTAAAGATCTGTTGCAATCCTGTCAATCATATCAAGCAAAAGTGATAATGATTTTACCATATGAATTGTTGATATCGTGTTCGGAATTTAATTTTACTTCTTTTTTCTTGTTTTTAGTTCCAAAATAACACGCCAGCCATTAACATTATCGAAGTTTGACTGCTGCAGTATGGCACCGCAGATGGAGCGACAACACAGGAGACTGAAGGACCGTTGTCTAAATCTTATTTATCCATACTTTGCATTTTAACACCAGTTCTTTATGCCTGAAAGCATGTCGTAGCCAAGAGTTTCTTCCCTCAGAGATATCTGCATGGAGACAGAAGCCATGCATGTGGGAATCCTTCTTCAATACAAAGGATCATCAAAGGTGACCTGTGCAGACATTAACCAGGTCACAGGGACTTGCAGTAGCAGCCCGGCACTAAGTTCTGCTCTGCCGGCTTCAGAGCACTCCACTCCCTATATATCCAGATTTGATTCGTTGGTCTGCCAACTCATGGATGTGTCCTTTCTTTATCAAAGGGGAGTCAACTGCCGGGAAGGTCAGCTTATAGGGTCACAATAGCAGGAAGGTGATCAGTTATAAAATAACTCTGCTTCAATGTGAAGTCAGAATGTTCCCATGAACCCACTGGAATACAAAGATGAGGGAGCACCAGTGCAGTGTGTCTGAGATTAAATTTTAAGACTTTTTTAAATGTGCCAATGACACTCGAATTGATCATATGTCTTATCAATCTGATCTGAGATCTTAAGCTAAGATTCTAAGTCAAGCCACATAGGGAGCGTTGCCTCTGGTTGGTATTGACATTGCATACATTTACAGCTTATTTTTTAATTGCTCTAGGATTCAATACAAACTCAGATCCACACATATACAGTACTGTGCAAAAGTCTTATGGCACATATATGTATAGCTTGGACAGTACTGTACTTGTCAATGTGGAGCGGAGAGCAAGTTTGTAAGCCTGGTGGGAGCAAAAGATGTTGAGAATGGTAAGGGTGGAGTGCCACGGGATGGGTGTGGGGCAGGTGGCAGAGAAGGAGGGCCAGGAGTGCGAGACGGCACAAGTGGAGAAACACCCAGCCCTCAGACACCAGACAAGGTAATTTGATTACAAACAATTGGTTTACTGATCATTACAGAAGGTCTCTCTGGTGCTTCCCCATCCTCCCTTTCCCTTTTCCCAACCACTCTCCCTGCCCCCTTCCCACTCCCAGCCCACCATAGAGACCCATATCAGAATCAAGTTTATCATCACTGACAAATGTCATGAAGCGTGTTTTATTTTTGCTGCAGTAGCAGTGGAGTCCAATAAATTAAACTGTGACAGAACTGTGAAAAAGTCTTAGGCACCCTAGCTATATGTATGTGCCTACGACTTCTGCATAGTACTGTACATTCATGTTATATGATGCATCAGTTTCACCCTGATTAGCTCCACTTTTGTAAAATAACATTGTTATTTCATTAACATTCAACCATTATGTTGATTGGTAATATTCCCAACAGACAGATATTAACCACGAAAGAGAAACAGGTTTCTCTATACTAACGGAGCTAGGGCTCTCATTTATACCATGGTGAAAACTCAATATTAATGTACTCATTACAATATAACACTCTGTGTAATAATATGATTGTAATTAGATCTAGTAGAATTGATTGAGAAAAATGGTACCAACTTCTGAATTTTTGAAGAGTTTGCTGCTTTAAATTTAAAGAGGAAATCCACTAATCTGTTCAAATGTTTCTAAATGGAGGTGGATTTCTTTTTATTTTGATTGCAGAGCCAAAGATAGCAATATCCTGTGCAAGGGATGAAATGCCTGATATTGTGAATTATTTTATATGCCATGCCTGTGGAATAATGGAAAATGAAGTGAATGGAATATTATGTCAAAGTGATTGTACTTTTCCAAGTGTCAGCAATTACAATGAATTAATAATGCAAGCTGAACTAAAAATTCCTTTGCCCTCCTGATTCTTTTTGCTGTTTTCTACAAGTGTGTTCTTCTGTGACAGGTAGGAATGCTGGGAGAGTATTAATGATCTGACCATTAAGACGAGAATGTGACCAGTTACCTAGGGAACCTGAAATGAATTATTCCCTACTCACCCACCTAAATAAAAGTGGATACCTACTCTTTAAGTGGCTCCATTTAACAGCGTGGCCAACATCAGAATAATGTTTGCATATTAATTTTCTAAGACATTGTAGTGTAATGCATTAAACCATCTATAAACAATGACAAGAAATGCTATCCTGAGGTGCAAGGTCAGAATAGTTCCTTTATACAGATAGGCTGTACCATGAATTTCTTAGTCCCTCAGTTAGGATCTACCACAATATGTACTGCAAGATATTTTGTCTGCAGAACCAACATCAGAAAGGTAGTATGAAACATAAGGGTTTGTGTTGGGACTACACAATGAGATTTTAAAATGTGGATTCATGAAATCAATGCCCCTTTAATGTTTATTGGTTCTTTATTGATTAATTAAGAGATAGGTCAATGACTCATAACTACAAGAGATTCTGCAGCTGCTGGAAATCCAGAGCAACACATACACACAAAATGCTGGAGGAACTCAGCATCTATGGAGGGAAATAAAAAGGTGTTGTTTCAGGCTGAGACACTAATGATTCAGCAAGGCACATATGGTGCTAAACTATTTTTAAGTGGCACAACAGCAGGTTTAATTGTGTGTCCTCTGCTTATATGACTGGAAGCACCTGAGGCATTGCACAAAGGAATATGTTAATCCAGGTGTGTAACTGTGTTTGGATGTCATGGGGAGGGAGAGGACTGTGGCTGGCATGGGTGGGGGGGTGTAAGTCATTGAGGAGTGGATTGCCAATCAGTGATCTTGGACCTGACAAATACCAAGCAAGTCAGAGTTGCCATTGAGTCAGATGTTGATTGTTGTGTGGGGGCTGTTGAAGCAAGGGAGGTGGTGATTATCAATTTGGGGAGATTAGTGATTCAACTGTATTGTGGCCAAGTTAAGACCTTAAGCCCACAAGACACAGGAGTAGAGTAAACTACAGCCCTGCAGATTATAGTCTGTGGTTAGTCATGAGAGCGGGATCTAAGGTTCATGAGATGGGTGCTTGGGGGTTCGATGGTTAAGGGTAGTGAAGGGGTTTGGTGGGGACCCTTGGATGGGGAGTGGAGATTGCCACTGAGGGCTTGTGCGTTTAGAGACCTGAGGGAAAAGTAGAAAAGTAAATAAATTGGAAGGAAACTAGTTGGGTTATCAGTTTGGGTGGTCTCCTATAAACTGCACTGACACAGAGCACACAGCACTATCAAACTTGGTGAGGCCGAGTATGTCAGTAGAATTGTGTGAATTGATTCCTCTTGTCAGCAGTCATGAAGAATGGCATGATTATGTGCACACCTGATGCAAAAAAGATGTAGGTTCTGTTCAATGACGGATTGTGATAGGGAGTGCTCGGGAGCAACAGAGAATACTGGTTTATGATTCACCTAGAATCGCTGATCCTTGATTTTCATCCAAATGGTGCTGAAGAGGCAATTCTCTGTAATTGAATTCCTAATATATTTCTGTGTTACCTCCCTTTGTGCGTATTTTAACTGAGGTGTCAAGTCATTTAAACTGAGTTAATTAATGCTCATATATTTAAAAAAATAACAGTGCAGAGCTGTGCTGAAATGCAAAAAAATTAATAACTTGTCCAGCCTAATTAAAAAACAAATAGTTCCCAGAGAAAGCAATATCACACTAAAATAACTACATATTAGGTTCAGTTGGATAATCTTAGTAAAAGTGATTATTATTTTCTTCAATATTTTCCACTTTCTTAAGAAAAACATCCTACAGGTGATGTTCAAGGGATTTTTCCCTTCCCTGTGCTATTGGTGTTGCTTTACAGATGTTCATTTGAACAGAGTTGCGGGTTAAAGATTGCTGGCTTAAGAACTGAGGAAAATATAGTATTAGCAGAATATAGTATTAATGGGAAGACTCTTGGCAGTGTGGAGGATCAGAGGGATCTTGGGGTCCGAGTCCATAGGACACTCAAAGCAGCTGCGCAGGTTGACTCTGTGGTTAAAAAGGCATACGGTGTATTGGCCTTCATCAATCGTGGAATTGAATTTAGGAATCAAGAGGTAATGTTGCAGCTATATAGGACCCTGGTCAGACCCCACTTGTGGAGAAGGCAGGAGATTGGGGCTGAGAGGGAAAATCGATCAGCCATGATGAAAAGATGGACCTGACGATGTGGCCAACTGTGCTCAGCTCTGGTCGCCTCACTACAGGAAGGATGTGGAAGCCATAGAAAGGGTGCAGAGGAGATTTATAAGGATGTTGCCTGGATTGGGGAGCATGCCTTATAAGAATAGGTTGACTGAACTCGTCCTTTTCTCCTTGAAGCGACTGAGGATGAGAAGTGACCTGATAGAGGTGTATAAGATAATGAGAGGCATTGATTGTGTGGATAGTCAGAGGCTTTTTCCCAGGGCTGAAATGGTTGCCACAAGAGGACACAGGTTTAAGGTGCTGGGGAGTAGGTACAGAGGAGGCGTCAGGGGTAAGGTTCTTACTCAGAGTGTGGTGAGTGCGTGGAATGGGTTGCTGGCAACAGTAGTGGAGGCGAATACGATAAGGGTCTTTTAAGAGACTTCTGGATAGGTACATGGAGCTTAGAAAAATAGAGGGCTAAAGGTAAACCTAGTAATTTCTAAGGTAGGAACATGTTCGGCACAACTTTGTAGACCAAAGGGCGTGTATTGTGCTGTAGGTTTTCTACGTTTCTAAAATGCCACTCGGTAAGAAAATGTGTGTGTTCCTTTTATGTTTTTACAATAGGTATTTAGAACTCCATAGCCTAATCAGAATAATAAGACCATAAGATATTGGAGCAGAGTCAGGCCAGTTGGCCACATCGTCAGGTCCATCTTTTCATCATGGCTGATCGATTTTCCCTCTCAGCCCCAATCTCCTGCCTTCTCCACATGTCCCATCGTGCCCTGACCAATCAAGAATCTATCAACCTGTGCCTTAAATATACATAAAGACTTGGCTTCCACAGCCACCTATGGCAAAGAACTCCACAGATTCAACAATATTTGGCTAAAGAAATGCCTCCTCATCTCCTTTCTAAAAGACACTTTGTGGCCTGCTGAGGAGCCCGTGGGATTCAAATTTATAGATGGCTGAGGAGAGCGAGTTTCGTTTAATATGGCACCAGAAAACAGCAGCTCCTCAGGCGACGTTTTCCAGATAGTCAATCATTTCAGTTTTTCTAGATCTAGTTATTCTTTTTATTTTAATTTTGTTTTTGAAACTGTTGGAGCCTGGGACTTACAGTCTGTAGTTCAATCAAGTAAGCTCGCGTTCTGCTGTCCCCGAGAAACTCCAGGAGAGAAGCGCGAGCACAAGCTACCACAAGGAGAAGCTCAGAGACAAGATGTGGGGCCATGATCGACTACATCTCTTGCCGATTAGAGTCGAAGATTGACACATGGAGGCAAATGCAGAGGAGAGCGAGAGGTTCTTGGATTCGTGTCGCTGTGTCAAAGATTATGGGGAGAAAGCGGACAAATGGGGTCGAGGGGGACAATTAATCAGCCATGATGGTATGGCAGAGCAGTCTCGATGGGCTGAATGGCCTATTTCTGCTACTATGTCTTATGGTTTTTTTTTAAAAGGACACCCCACCATTCCGAGGCTGTGTCCTCTGGTCATAGACTCTCCCACCATAGGGAACATCCACTCCATCAAGGCTGTTCAACATAGTCATAGTCATACTTTATTGATCCCGGGGGAAATTGGTTTTTGTTACAGTTGCACCATAAATAATAGTCATAGAACAATAAATAGTTAAATAGTAATATGTAAATTATGCCAGTAAATTATGAAATAAGTCCAGGACCAGCCTATCGGCTCAGGGTGTCTGACCCTCCAAGGGAGGAGTTGTAAAGTTTGATGGCCACAGGCAGGAATGACTTCCTATGACGCTCTGTGTTGCATATCGGTGGAATGAGTCTCTGGCTGAATGTACTCCTGTGCCCAACCAGTACATTATGTAGTGGATGGGAGACATTGACCAAGATGGCATGCAACTTAGACAGCATCCTCTTTTCAGACACCACTGTGAGAGAGTCCAGTTCCATCCCCACAACATCACTGGTCTTACAAATATGTTTGTTGATTCTTTTGGTGTCTGCTACCCTCAGCCTGCTGCCCCAGCACACAACGGCAAACATGATAGCACTGGCCACCACAGACTCGTAGAACATCCTCAGCATCGTCCAGCAGATGTTAAAGGACCTCAGTCTTCTCAGGAAGTAGAGATGGCTCTGACCCTTCTTGTAGACAGCCTCAGTGTTCTTTGACCAGTCCAGTTTATTGTCAATTCGTATCCCCAGGTATTCGTAATCCTCCACCATGTGCACACTGACCCCCCTGGATGGAAACAGGGGTCACCGGTACCTTAGCTCTCCTCAGGTCTACCACCAGCTCCTTAGTCTTTTTCACATTAAGCTGCAGATAATTCTGCTCACACCATGTGACAAAGTTTCCTACAGTAACCCTGTACTCAGCCTTATCTCCCTTGCTGATGCATATCCAACATTCAATAGGTTTTAATTATCGCCCCTCATTCTTCAGAATTAAGCTCCCAACTATAATCTTCTTTCAGCCATGATTCAATTTTGTCTGCCTTTTACATTGCAATTCATCCTGTTGGCTGCAATTTTTCCCTGTCATAAGCCTCTCCTTGCTAGGAGTCTCACTACACATGACCTTTGTTTGTACATACCAATCCTCACAGAGGAATCAGAAGTGGAGAGATTGAGCAGTTTCAAGTTCCTGGGTGTCAAGATCTCTGAGGACCTAACCTGGTCCCTACATATCGATGCAGTTATAAAGAAGGCAAGACAGTGTCTATACTTCATTAGGAATTTGAAGAGATTTGGCATGTCAACAAAAACACTCAAAAACTTCTATAGATGTACCGTGGATAGCATTCTGACAGGCTGCATCACTGTCTGGTATGGGGGGGGGGGGTGGGGGCGGGTGGCTACTGCATACGACCGAAAGAAGCTGCAGAGGGTTGTAAATTTAGTTCGCTCCGTCTTAAGTACTAGCCTACAAAGTACCCAGGACATCTTCAGTGAGCGGTGTCTCAGAAAGGCAGCGTCCAATATTAAGGAGCACCCAGGGCATGCTCCTTTCTCACTGTTACCATCAGGTAGGAGGTACAGAAGCCTGAAGGCACACAGTCAGCAATTCAGGAATAGCTTCTTCCCCTCTGCCATCCGATTTCTAAATGGGCGTTGAACCCTTGAATACCTCACTTTTTAATATGCTGTCCTGATGAATGGTTCCGGCCCGAAACGTTGACTGATGGTTTCCACGGATGCTGCCCGACCTGCTGTACTCATCCAGCGTGTTCTGAGTGTTGTTTTTTTTAATATATTATTTCTGTTTTTGCATGATTTTTAATCTATTCCATATATGTATACTGTAATTGATTTTTTTTTCTTCTATATTATGTATTGCATTGAACTGCTGCTGCTAAGGTAACAAGTTTCATGACACACGCCGGTGATAATAAAACTGATTCTGATTCTGAAATCAACTACCTCATCCTCAGCCCTATCACTCTGGTTCCAGTCCTCCTGCCAAATTAGTTTAAACCCTCCCGAGTAACCCTAACAAGTTTATTAGACCCTTTCGGGTTCAGGATTAACCCATCCCTTTTGTACATGTCATATCTTCCCCAGAAGAGATCCCAATGACCCATTAATCAGAATCCCTGCCCCTCTGTACCCGTTCCTCAGCCACACATTCACCGCCAAATCATCCTATTCTTGCCCCCACTGGCACATGATACAGGTAGCAATTCAGAGATTACTACCCTGGAGGTCCAGTTCTTCAGCTTTCTACCAAGCTCCCTAAAATCTCTCTTCCAGACCTCCTCACTTTTTATAATGTTTATCCTGGTAACTCTCTGGGATCATCCAATGTAGTTAGCACCACCCTAACCCTTGTATTTCTTATTCCTGTCACTGCAAAGCACCATAAACACTTTAAATCACTTTTTATAATGCTGGTTACATTGTAAATACATGCTGGTATTTATATATTTATGCACTTTTTATTCCATATTCATATTTTAAACTCTAACATGGTGAATGAAGTTGATCGTTGATCCTCGATCAGGTGCTAGTTGTTGCTTTGTTTGCTCAATAGTATGAACCTAGTACAATACTGGCAGACAAAACAGACTTCACAAGAATTACAGAATGAAGGGTCTCGGCCCGAGTGTCGACACCTTGTTCATTTCCACGGATGCTGCCTGACCCGCATTTTTTATGCATTGCTTTGGAATTCCAGCATCTGCAGAATTGCTTGTGTTCATGAAATCCCCAACCAAGATGCAGTATATTTGATCCCCAGCCTATTTTTCATTTGTTTGCTGCTGTTGCGGTAAGGATGTATTGAAAACATTGAGAAATGTTCAGTCCTTGTAGAAAATGGCATTGCTGGAGTTCCAGTGAACTTCAAAGAGTTACCAGTCTCAAGGGAAGTCAGGTACATCGAGGCAGCATTTTGAAGGAGACGAAGTCAATAAAAATAAAAATCAGGAGAAAAGTAAATTGGGTTTCCATTCTCAATTATTGCTCAAAATCTGCCTTTATCAATACATATAAAAGAGCTTGAGTCGCAATCTAAAACTAACAAAGCTCTTTAGAATCTTCAAAATCCTACCACTGGGCTGATTCGCGATTTTTGGCCTAGGTATGTTGTAGTTGTGATGGTGAACTAAGTCTATCCCGTATTGCTTGGATTATCCATTAATTCCTCTGATGTAGAGGCTAGGGGGCAGTAATCCTGTAGCTGTGGTGAAAGTGTGCCAGAACTGGATTTCTTTCGGCAGCCCTGTCCTCACGATGATGCGGATCCAATTCTCAGCGACAGGATAAATTAAACATTATATTCACTCATCAACGATGAAGGAGTTATACCCTGAAGGATTAAATCCCAGCATGAATCACTGTTTTCATGATAGAGGAAGTGGAAAGGGAAATTGAAAGGATAATGAAGTCAAATATCAAAGAGATTAAAAGTTTTTGAACTGTGAGGAGGAGGTGGTTAAAACAAAACTAGCAATATAAAGCAATGTATCGATTTCTCCTTCCAGTAAACAAATTTCACCCCCTGCTTTCCTCTATTCCCCACTCTGATCTTTTACCTCTTCTCACCTGCCTATTTCTTCCTCCTGGGTCCTCTCCTCCTTCCCTTTCTCCTATGATCCATTCTCTTCTCCTATCAGATTACTTCTACTCCAGCCCTTTACCTTCACCAATCACATTCCAGCTAGACTCCTTCCCCTCCCCCAGTGTTTTAATATGGTGTCTTCCCCCTTCCTTCTCAGTCCTGAAGAAGGGCTTAGGCCCGAAACATCACTTCCATAGATGCTGCCTGGCCTGCTGAGTACCTCCAGCATTTTGTGTGTGTTGCTTTGGATTTCCAGCATCTGCAGAGGTTCTTGTGTTTATGACATAAACCTGAAGATATCTTGTTTGTGCTGTCACACACACTGACATCGAATTTCTAATTGTAGCTAATTCATTGTTTTTAGTGAAGATATTCTATGAATGGTAAAACTACAGGCAGATAAATAAACCAATTAATTTGTTTGGAATCTTTTAAGGTTAAATATTGACCACACACTAGGAGAGCCTAATCGATTTCGAAGGATTGCAAGGCATGATTAATGTTCACCTCACACATTGCTTCAGTTTCCTAACCACTTGAAATAATGTGGGACTGCTTTGCAATTTCCTGACCGTCACAATTACATTCATTAATCTTGATGTGGCCTTGAAATCGCACGTGACCTTGAGCATGTGAGATGGAGCCAGTGTCTGCAGATGTGTCCTTTTTATTTGATTGTGATTACCTCCTGCCTTCATTTTCTGCTCTGCATCTCTGGGGGCCTGCATGGCAGCGTAATTGTGAGCATAACTCTATTACAGTGCCAAAGGCACGGGTTCAATTATGCTGCTGTCAGTAAGTAAGGAGTTTATGGTCTCCCTGTGACCACATAGGTTTCCTCCCTCATTCCAAAGACGTACAGGTTTATAGGTTCATTGATCATATGGATATAATTAAGAAGCTCGGGCTTGTTGGGCTGGAAGGGTTTGTTACTGTGATGTATCTCTAAATAAAATAAAAACGCAGTCCAAAAAGTAATTTTAAGTATTCTGATGTAAGTGTTATGGCTGAATCCAATTGGAATAAAGATGAGCTGCTCCCTGTGTTTCCCATGGTGAGTTTTACTGTGCAATTAATGATCTGGATTTTAATTTTTTTCATCAAAAATGTAGTTAATTCCTTATCTTAGGTGCTTGGGAATATTTTATTCCCATATAAAGGTGCTATATAAACACACATCTCTAAGTTGGACTAGAATTATCACTAAATTTACATATTGTGTAAGTAACACATGATTACATGTGGCATAGTACTTAATATGAGCTATTATAATTCAAATTTTATGTGAAATATCAAAAGGAAAAAAGACTTAAGTATCTTAAATGCTGGCACAATCTAAATGGAAAATGCTGGGAGCATTAGTCACACCATCTGCAAATATCTTTTTGATAGCCCAACATAAAACCATTTAACTTTTCATCTTGAAAGATGATGCTGTAAGATTCAGCAGTACATTTTATAGATAAAGAACAAATATCACTTCCCGGCAAGAGCGTTCTTCAGATTTAGCACAATTTCACAAAATTAGCCGCCTATGATCAGGTTAAAGCTTTGAGGTGTAATTAATTAATCCCTTGCACAAAGTGTAATGCAAGGCCATCATTAAAATACCTCATGACCCATGGCTAATGAACAATGGAGGCAGAAGTGCATTGCAGGATTGTGTTTTTAAATATTCAACACAAATGATACCTGAAATAGGACTCATTTATGAGTATTATTGAGATTGTATAATTACCTCTAAGTTCATCTCAGCTGTAACAACCCTCCTCTGACTTGCAATTTATCTTAGCTGAAAAATCTTCTGCCATATTTAAGACTAGTGCGACTAGGTGTTGGTATGAAATGGGTACATCCGTTAAGAGGTTCAAGTATAGACCATCTTCAGCTGCTCTGCTAACAAGTGGAGGTAAGTCATCCTTGACCATCAGGACTGCCTAAGAAGATGAGAGTTAATGTAGAAGATGGTACCAGAGGATTGGAGGGAGGCGAATGTTGTCCACTTGGTCAAAAAAGGTAGTAGGGATAGTCCGGGTAATTATAGACCAGTGAGCCTTACGTCTGTGGTGGGAAAGCTGTTGGAAAAGGTTCTTAGAGATAGGATCTCTGGGCATTTAGAGAATCATAGTCTGATCAGGGACAGTCAGCGTGGCTTTGTGAAAGGCAGATCATGTCTAACAAGCCTGATAGAGTTCTTTAAGAAGGTGACTAGGCACATAGATGAGGGTAGTGCAGTGGATGTGATCTATATGGATTTTAGTGAGGCATTTGACAAGGTTCCACACAATAGGCTTATTCAGAAAGTCAGAAGGCATGGGATCCAGGGAAGTTTGGCCAGGTGGATTCAGAATTGGCTTGCCTGCAGAAGGCAGAGGGTTGTGGTGGAGGGAGTACATTCAGATTGGAGGATTGTGACTAGTGGTGTCCCACGAGGATCTGTTCTGGGACCTCTACTTTTCGTGATTTTTATTAACGACCTGGATGTGGGGGTAGAAGGGTGGTTTGGCAAGTTTGCAGGCAACACAAAGGTTGGTGGTGTTGCAGATAGTGTAGAGGATTGTCAAAGATTGCAGAGAGACATTGATAGGATGCAGAAGTGGGCTGAGAAGTGGCAGATGGAGTTCAACCCAGAGAAGTGTGAGGTGGTACACTTTGGAAGGACAAACTCCAAGGCAGAGTACAAGGTAAATGGCAGGGTACTTGGTAGTAAGGAGGAGCAGAGGGATCTGGGGTACATGTCTACAGATCCCTGAAAGTTGCCTCACAGGTGGATAGGGTAGTTAAGAAAGCATATGGGGTGTTAGCTTTCATAAGTCGAGGGATAGAGTTTAAGAGTCACGATGTAATGATGCAGCTCTATAAAACTCTGGTTAGGCCACACTTGGAGTACTGTGTCCAGTTCTGATCGCCTCACTATAGGAAGGATGTGGAAGCATTGGAAAGGGTACAGAGGAGATTTACCAGGATGCTGCCTGGTTTAGAGAGTATGCATTCTGATCAGAGATTAAGGGAGCTAGGGCTTTACTCTTTGGAGAGAAGGAGGATGAGAGGAGACATGATAGAGGTGTACAAGATAATAAGTGGAATAGATAGAGTGGATAGCCAGCGCCTCTTCTCCAGGGCACCACTGCTCAATACAAGAGGACATGGCTTTAAGGTAAGAGGTGGGAAGTTCAAGGGGGATATTAGAGGAAAGTTTTTTACTCAGAGAGTGATTGGTGCATGGAATGCACTGCCTGAGTCAGTGGTGGAGGCAGATACACTAGTGAAGTTTAAGAGACTACTAGACAGGTATATGGAGGAATTTAAGGTGGGGGCTTATATGGGAGGCAGGGTTTGAGGGTCAGCACAACATTGTGCGCTGAAGGGCCTGTACTGTGCTGTACTATTCTATGTTCTAGAAATCATGAATATTTGTTGAGTTCTATGAGCAATTATTATTTGCAGCAGTTTTGTTTAATACAGGCAACAGTAAATATAAGCACATTTCAGCACAAAACTGATTTCTTCCAGGTACATGAATCAGATAGTTAGAGGATAAATTGTGACATATTTGTTCCTCATACCATGCTGACTATTGATAGGTTATTAGTTTCATCAAACCAGTGTAATTAAAACTGGCTAAAGTTCATTAGATGCCCCTACATCTGCCTTTTGTTATGCATTTTATTACCCTGTAATATCAAAGAAATGGATTTTATGTCACAGCAACAGACATTTTCCAAGAAATAGAAATGTACGGCCATCAAGCTGTACTTTGTCTGAAGATCAAGGGTGATGTTATTTCCGAGTGGCTTTTGAATCAGAATCAAGTATTTGAAGAGGCTCTTATTCAGAGAGTCAGTTTTTGTACAGGGCTTGAACAAGAGAATGTTTGACTTCATAGATCTTTACTGAATTCAGATTACAAACACAAAGAACATGAAAGTTTTAGTCTACAATATGTGAATTGACCAAGGGATGTTCCCTGAATGTTGACCATGGGGTTGCAGGTGAGGATGACCATGATTCTTGAATGCTCCCAAATTTCTAGTGCAAACTTGGGAAAGCCTCTAGTGCCATTGTCACGTGACTGGCAACAATGAATATAGAATTGAATTGAGTCAGGTTTTGTAAAACAATCAAACATTTATTAAACTCTGCTCAATATAAAAAAAATAAAGAAATGAAAATCTTAACCGGAAGTTAACTGCTATGCAGCCATTTAACAAACCGTCAGTCAGTACTACTTCTTAATGCAATAAATGCGAAAACAGTTCTTAAAGCGGTAAATTCAAACACAGTTCTTAGAATGGTAAATTCGAAAGTCCAGGGGATTTATACAGTCAATTAGGAGAGACTTTCCTGAAGTAAAGAATTCCTCAAAGACACGACGTCACACCAGTCCCAGCCGGATCCTGCCTTGTCCGCAGAATTCACGACGACGGAAATAATACGGTTTATAGGCACTGACCTTTCCTTCTAGGTACTAGATCCTGCACAGCCTTTTCTGCCACTTTTAGCAGAGGCTATCTCTTGCAGATCACTCTTTCTTGAACGAATTCAATAATGGTCGATCCTTCCAACCGTCGAACGACTCCCTCAAGTTCCTGTTTTCACTCTCCAATATTACTGAAAAGATACATCAACAAACCTGGCCCAACACTGTTGTACCTTACAATAGAACGTAAAACTCCATTTTAAATCAAAACTGCATCATTAAGCAAATACACAGCAGAGCGGAGTATCTGGCTAACGTTCTAACTGGAGAACTAACTGTGTCACCCCAGGGGTCTCCTTTTATACCCATGGTGAACATGTCATCACGTGACCTCACATTGGTGGGAAAATCACATCATGTGACCTCCAAAAGACCATTACATCATCCTCATAAGACAGTCACAAGATATCCTCAGAATATTCTCAGAAACTGAACCTCTACTGCCCTTGGGCAGAGAATTCCAAAGATTCATCATCATTGAGACCGTGACCCCTGCTTCTTGGTAACCCAGTGAGGGAAAATAACAATTCTTTTCTTTTATACCCTAAATCTCTTTGCCAACACAGGAGCGAAGGCTCAGTCCAATAGTAGGTTCCCACACAGTCCCCACCCTCAGTTCCTAGGAATTAGTTGGGTGATTCTTTGTTCCTTTGACAAAGTTACGTGATGTAAAGTACATGTGACAAAGAAAGTTAAAGCTAGTCTTTAAATCTTAAAAAAAATGGCTATATCATGGCTATATTACTTCCTTGAGTAAGGAACTCGGACCTATATACTGTGTTTCAGTTTTGGTCTTGTATCTTTACTATACTACACAAAACCTGTGGCAATAAAACTCAATGCACCATTTACCTTCCTAATTGCTAACTCAGCCTGTATGTTAACTTTCATTGATTCATTTACAAAGGTACCCTACTCACAAACCTTTAGTAGATACAGATCCTGAACCCACCATCATCATATCATAGATGTTTGCTGAAATTTACTTTCTGTATTACACTTTGAAGTAAGAATTGCTGTGTGTGCAAAGAACGAGTATGACCTAGAATTCAACAAGGCCCACTACAGTGGTAAGTAAAAATTTTGAAATAAAATGTGGGTGCTGAAAGTCTAAAATATGAACATAAAATGCAAAAAAAAAACTCAACAGGTTTAGAACACATTTGTGGGGAGAGAAATTGAGCTAATGTTTCAGGTCAAATAAAGAGCCCTTAAAGTGAGACCATTGGTTGTGGGAACACCAGAAATAGATTAAGTGTAGTTATCCCCTTTAGTTCAAGAGCTTGATGTCTGCGGTAGTAACTATTCTTGAACCTGGTGACACTTGAACCTTCTACCTGATGGCAGCAGCGAGAAAAGAGTATGGCCTGAGTGGTGAGTACCTCTGATGATCGATTCTGCTTTCCTATGTTAACATTTCATGTAGATGTGCTCGATGGTCGGGAGGGCTTTTCCTGTGATAGACTGAGTGAATCCACTTCCTTTTGTAGGATTTTCTGCTCAAAGCCCCATACCATACCATGCTCCCATACCGGCCTGTAATGCAGCCAGTCAATACACTTTCCACCACACATCTATAGAAGTTTGTCAATGTTTTTGATGACATGCCAAATCCCTGCAGACTTCCTCCACCAATGATGCTGCCCCCACCTGCATCTTCACCATTTCCCAGACATCCATGTTCACCCTGTCTTCTTGCCGCCTTAACAGGGATATAGTTACTCTCATCCTCACCTGCAACCCCATGAGCCATTTCATTCAAAACATCATTCTCCAGCTTCCACAATCTTCAACAGGATCATACCACCAATCACATAAGACTACAAGATATAGGAGCAGAAGTAGACCATTTGGCCCATCGAGTCTGCTCCGCCATTCAGTCATGGGCTGATCCAATTCTTCCAGTCATCCCCACTCCCCTACCTTCTCCCCATACCCTTTGATGCCCTGGCTAATCAAAAATCTATCTATCTCTGCCTTAAATGCACCCAGTGACTTGGCCTCCACAGCTACTCGTGGAAACAAATTCCACAGATTTGCCACCCTGGAACTAAAGTAATTTCTCCACATCTCTGTTCTAAATGGACATCCTTCAATCCTGAAGTCATGCCCTCTTGCCCTAGACTCCCTAACTGTGGGAAATTTAATCTGTTCAGGCCTTTTAACATTTGAAATGTTTCTATGAGAAGACCCCTCATTCTCCTGAACTCAAGGGAATACAGCCCAAGAACTGCCAGACGTTCCTCATATGGTCACCGAAACCCTCTGACAGGACTGGAGAAAAAAAAAAGCTGAGCAGTAGATTTAAAAGGTGGGGAAGGGGAGAGAGAAACACAAGGTGATAGGTGAAACCGGGAGGGTGAGGGATAAAGAAAAGAGCTGGGAAGTAGATTAGTGAAAGAGTTACAGGACTGGAGAATTATTATGTCTTGCAATATACTATTGCTACATACTAGCAAATTTCATGACATATGCCGTGATAATAAATCTGATTCTGATTCTGAGAAGGTGACCTCGAGTGAGAGCCCTAAGAAACCGCGAGAGGCGGAGTGACCTGGGGACCTCGAGAGGCGGAGTGACCTGGGGACCTCGAGAGGCGGAGTGACTTGGGGACCTCGAGAGGCGGAGTGATTTGGGGACCTCGAGAGGCAGAGGGATTTGGGGAACCCTGAGAGGCAGAGTGACCAGGGAACCCCATGGGGATCCTCGAGCAAGGCCTGGGTATCCTGAGAGGAACCTCGAGCAGGGCCCCGAAAGGTAGGCCTGAGAGCGCTCGAAACAGACTTGGAAATCCTCAAGACAGACTTGGGAGTCTTTGAGATGGGGAGAACATTGGAAAAAAAACTTAGAAATATTGAAAACCTTAAAGTCCTTGGTGTCCTGGAGGAGCATGACGACCTTGAGAACCTGGGATGGTTAGATTGGGACTAATAGACGAGGATGTTTAGACCCAGAAAAAGCCTTGAAAACATGAAACTCAAAATCGAGGGTAGGATCCTGGAAGGATCTTGTTCGCAGTGTTTTACTCTTCACTATTTCCCAAGGCAATGAGGATACAGAATTTTACAAATTGAGACAGCATATGCAGGCTCTTCTTATTGCTGAGCTAGCTGGCTCTCTGTAGTTCTGTTTCATTTGTTACATAAAATTTCAATTTTCGCAGTCTGTACTATGACTTTCATCAAGAGGTTAAATACAGTATAAGGTAGCTTACTCTTGGCACGGTTACTGTCCCAGTGTGTTTGCACACTCCAGCCAGGGATCAGCTTTCGGAGCAGTGCTTTTCAGGGTTACAAGCTTAGGAGAGCTTGTACACTGTTTCAGGAGCCACTTGTACACTGGACTGATTGCTACCTTTAACATCACTCATCATAACAGAAAGACAGGAATTATGTATTGTCAAAGGTTAGTTCATCCCACTGCAGGTGTTGGCATGTAAGCTTATTTCCATTATCCCCAATAGTGTCCTTTCGAACATTGATTTGACATTAACAAAGGCATACCATTAATTGCAAGGAGCAGCAGCAGGAAAGGGCAAGTTCTTCCAAAATTTACACTATTGACTTGATGCTGATTTGTTAAATCAAATAAACTTTATTGATAAGCTTGATTGAAGTGCTTAATTGTTTTGCAGACCTGAGTCACAGGACCTCAACTCTGGGAGCCCAGATACTTATGACTTGAAAAGCTCAAAACAGAGACTGGAGAAACTCTGAATGTAGACTAGAGAAGATCAGAATCTGGACTTGAGAAATTTGAGACATAAACTAGAGACACTTGGAACGTAAATTTGACAAACTCAGTTGGTGGACTTAAGAATAGATGATATTCCCACCTAAAGTTGACCAATGTCAAAGCACTGCTTTTCAAACTCTGAGCAACACACACGAAATGCTGGAGGAACTCAGCAGGCCAGGCAGCAGTCGACACTCAGGCCGAAACCCTTTGGCAGGACTGAAGAAAAGAAAGCTGGGGAGTAGATTTGAAAGATGGGGGAGCGGAGAAAGCAACACCAGGCAATAGGTGAAACTTGGAGGGGAAAGGGTGAAGCAAAGAGCTAGGAAGTTGATTGGTGAAAGAGACAGAATGCCATGGAGGAAAGAAAAAGGTGAGGGTGGAGGAGCACTAGAAGGAGGCACTGGCTGGGCAAGGAGATAACATGAGAGAGGGACAAGGGGATGGGAAATGGTGAAAGGTGGGGGGAGGCATTACTGGAAGTTTGAGAAATCGATGTTCATGCCATCAGGTTGGGAGCTACCCAAACAGAATATAAGGTGTTGTTCCTCCAATCTACATGTGACCTCATCCCAACAGTGGAGGGGGCCATCGATGGACATATCAGAATGGGAATGGAAGGTGGAATTAAAATGGGTGACCACTGGGAGATCCCGCTTGTTCTGGTGTTTCACCTCCCATTTCCAGCATCTGCAGATTTTCTCTTGTTTGTGCTTTTCAAACTCCGCTGAGCTATTACGTGGTGGGGTCCTTCTGTAACGATGTGCGCTGGCAATATTGGAACCCAAGTGCAGAGAAAAGTCAGACTCTGATGTAGAAATGACAATTTATTGCTATTTATTCATATTTGTATTTGCACTGTTTGTTGTTCATTGATCCTGTTTACAGTTACTGTCCTCCAGATTTGTAAGTATGCCCACAGGAAAAAGAATCCCAAGGTTGTATGTGATGACATATGCAGTATGTACTCTGATAATTTTACTTTGAACTTTTTAAACTTTGAAACCCCATTCTTTGAAGAAGGAGTACCATCCATCATCAGGGGCCACAACCATCCAGGTCACGCTCTGTTCTCGCTGCTGCCATCGGGAAGAAAGTACCGAAGTCTCGGGACCCACACCACAAGGTTCGGGAACAGTTATCAGCTCAACTATCAGCTGTTGATCTAGAGGGGCTAACTTCACTCAACTTCACACCACAAGGTTCGGGAACAGTTATCACCTCAACTATCAGCTGTTGATCTAGAGGGGCTAACTTCACTCAACTTCACTTTGCTCCACCACTGAACCCTTCCCAAGATGTATGAACTCACTTTCAAGCACTCTAGAACTCAGATATTTCTCGATATAGTTCTCAATATTTATTATTAATTAACTTTTTTTCTTATTTAGTATTTGCACATTTTTGCATATCGGTTGTTGTCTGTCCTATTGGGGTGGTTTTTTATTGATTCTATTCTGTTTCTTGTATTTACTATGAATGCCTGCAAAAAATGAATCTCAGGGCTGTATACTGTACAGTAACATATATGCACTTTGATAATAAGTTATGCAAAAATATGGATGCTCTTTATCGATTACAGCTCTGCACTCAATACCATCATCCTCTCAAAACTGATCAATAAGCTTCAAGACCTTGGCCTCAATATCTTCTTTTGCAATTGGATCCTTGATTTCCTCACTTGCAGACCCCAGTCAGTTTGGTTTGCCAGAAGCAGCTTCTCCACGATCTCCATCAGCACAGGTGCACCACAAGGCTGTACGCTTAGCCCCCTGCTCTACACTTATGACTGTGTGGCGAAGCACAGCTTCAATGCCGTATTCAAGTTTGGTGATGACACCACTGTCATAGGCCAAATCAAGGTGCTGACGAGTCAGCATACAGCAAGGAGATTGAAAATGTGGCTGAGTGGCGCCACAACAATAACCTCTTACTCAATGTCAGCAAGACCAAGGAACTGATTACTGACTTCAGCAGGAGGAAACCAGAGGGCCATGAGCCAGTCCTTACTGAAGGATCAGAGCTGGAGAGGGTCAGCAACTTTAAGTCCTTCGGTGTTACTGTTTTGGAGGACCCGTCCTCGGCACAACGCATAAGTGCAATTACAAAGAAAGCACGGCAGTGTCTCTGCTTCCTTAAGAGCTCGCGAAGATCGGAATCAGAATCAGGTTTATTATCACCGGCGTGTGTCATGAAATTTCTTAACTTAGCAGCAGCAGTTCAATTCAATGCATAATATAGAAGAAGAAGAACAAAAATAATAAGTAATTAAGTAAATCAATTACAGTATTGAATAGATTAAAATCGTGCTGTCTTCCATTGATTCTATTATTCTATTATTATTCTGTTAGGGATTTATTGAGTGTGTCCGGTGTGAGATGAGCAAACGAGGCAAGGATGGTTGGACCCAATTGCTGGAGTATCTGAGGCTGGAATCGAGACACAATGGGAGACTGAAATGAGAACAGAATACTAAACTAGATTCTAGACAACAATCCAAGTTGAGCAGATGATTGAGCACTGAACCTCAGTTCAGGTGCTTTTTTGAATATTAAATGGCCACCAATTAGCACAGCAGAGCATCTAAATCCCAGAAGCGGTTGGGTGCATGTCATAGCAGGACCCCCCGTCCTGTGGCTGACTCCTGATAGCCCTGGCTGCTTGGAGAGGCGATGATGGTAGTCATGGATGAGAGTCGTATCCACGACAACCCTTTCAGGAACCCAGCACCGTTCTGCAGGTACAAATCCTTCCCAATGCATGTCAAACACCCCAAACAGTTCGTGAATCCAAAATTCTTCTCACAGTGAAGACGTGTTCCCCATTAACAAACCTGGCTGGCGGCAAGACTGATGGTGGTGGGGCTAAAGGACTGGTGCTTACAGGTTTTAATTTAGAAACGTGCAAAGGGGATTGATCTTGGGGGTCTTGGGGAGCTACAAGGTGTAAGGCTTTACTTTCTTGAGAACCTTGAAGGGTCCAATTAACTTGGGCGCCAATTTCCTAGACTCTACCTAGAGAGGCAAGTCTTGAGTCAACAGCCAGACCTGTTGCCCAGGCTGCAAAACTGGTCCGCCTTCTCTTGCAGTTAGCCTTTATTTCGGCCTCTGGGTGGAGGCTAACAAAATCTCCCTTGCCTTAGTCCATTTCTCCTTGCAATGTCAGACAGGGTCTTCAGCCACAGGAATCCCAACCTTGGCCTCCTACTCAGGGAAGAATAGCAGAGAATACCTAAATTAGTATTCGAAAGGAGACATCCCACGTGCCAAATGATGTGAAGTGATGTGGGCAACCCCTGCTCACATCAAGCAACACACATCAAAGTTGCTGGTGAACGCAGCAGGCCAGGCAGCATCTGTAGGAAGAGGTGCAGTCGACGTTTCAGGCCGAGACCCTTCGTCAGGACTAACTGAAGGAAGAGTGAGTAAGGGATTTGAAAGTTGGAGGGGGAAGGGGAGATCCAAAATGATAGGAGAAGACAGGAGGGGGAGGGATAGAGCCAAGAGCTGGACAGGTGATAGGCAAAAGGGGATACGAGAGGATCATGGGACAAGAGGTCCGGGAAGAAAGACGGGGGTGGGGGACCCCGAGGATGGGCAAGAGGTATATTCAGAGGGACAGAGGGAGAAAAAGGAGAGTGAGAGAAAGAATGTGTGCATAAAAATAATCCTGTCTTCTCCTATCATTTTGGATCTCCCCCTCCCCCTCCAACTTTCAAATCCCTTACTCACTCTTCCTTCAGTTAGTCCTGACGAAGGGTCTCAGCCTGAAACGTCGACTGCACCTCTTCCTACAGATGCTGCCGGGCCTGCTGCATCCACCAGCAACTTTGATGTGTGTTGCTTGAATTTCCAGCATCTGCAGAATTCCTGTTGTCCTGCTCACATCAAATTGTTGCACCACTTGTCCGGTTTTTTAGAGGCCAGGCATCTTAGGGTTCGTTCCAAATTTTGGTTCACCCGTTCTGTCTGGCCATTGAACTGTATGTGAAACCCAGAGGAAAGACTCATTGTTGTCCTGATCAGCTTACAGAATGGTAGTCTCTCCGAGGTGATGAATTTGCGGGCCTTCAAGAAACAATCCACAATTACCATAATGGTCTTTCCCTTGGATGGAGAAAGATCCATGACAAATTCCATGGAAATGTACGCCCATGGTCAGTCCAGAACAGGTGAAGGAGCCTTTCACCTCTAGTTCTAAAATTCTTTTTTTCTGGGAGGTGTAGCTGTTTGGATTACCTGGAGGAATTAGCGGTAGCAGAACATCGATTTTGCAATGGCCATAGGATTGACCTTGACAGCACAAAATTACTGTGCCACACCAATGGCTTTTGGGACTGCCTGGTGAAGGAGGCCATTGAAATAAAACTAGAGAGGAAGTATCTTAACAAAAATAAAAGCCTGACTCTAAGTAAGAGCTGAAATTCACTTGTAAAGAAGGTGGGACAGCAGAAACCTGATTGGATGAGGACTAACCAATCAGGAGGGATGGACAACAGGAGTATAAATACCACCAGACTAGACATGTCCAGGCATCATCCCTGATGAAGGTGGCAGAGATTGTCATTGAAACCTCGATTGAAATTGATATCTGTACCTGGATGGAAGCCCAAGAATAGTTTATTTGACATATATGCCCGGAAAACACTAGATCCTTTACACACACTCTCAAATTTTCACTTTTATAATCTCCTGCAGGTGATGTAAGTGATATATTTTGAACATAAGCAACATAGTAACCATTGTGAGACTATGCTGACTATTTCCTGACCATTGGGAAGAATGCTTGGTACAGCTCAAAATTAATCTGCCAAGAGAGCTATTGGGCGATTTTAGCAAATGTTGGGAGGCAATATAGCTAAAATTTCTAATTCACCTTCAGGATTTTCACTATAATCTGGCAGGAAATTTTTTACTCTTAGAATTATCATTAACAGAAAAAGTGCGTAGTGCGTATTTCCTCTTCTTTTAAGTACTTCTTTTTCTGAAGGTGCTGAGTTGTGCTCAGCCTAGAAATATAGACAATGTATAGCAACAGTCTATAAATGCCTCGGTAGTAGAGCCAGGATCTGCCTCTCTGCAATGGTGACCATAGTGGCATCTGAGTGGTGTCACTCCAATATTGAATTGCCGCTCTCCAATCACCTTTCCATTTGAAATCAACAAGGGGATTACAGGCTTCCCTGTACTCTTCTACATGGTCCATTACTATAATAAGCATTTATTCTTTGAGTGTTCTGGACGCCATTCAAGCTTTCAAGGATTCATTGCTATTATATCAGTATAAAAATATCACAACTGATTCTTTTTTTATTGGGTTCCAGATGTAGTTTAATTATTATTGGAAGAAAGAATATGCATCAAGAAATTATACAGCTGAAGCAGATAAAGGCTTTAATTTAGTTCCAATCATGAGACAATATCCTTCAACTATTCTGGTCCTCTACCTCTAAATTACAGCTATTACTCATTGTGGTGGTTAAAAAAAATGACATATTAATGGTTTGGAATGGCTCAGGTTCAAGCCTTTTGTACGAGATGGGTAAGATTATTTGTCAATGGAAATATGCTCAGTTTATAATTTTAAGTGAATTTCCTGAGGAAGATTTTCCTGTCAAGGAAGATGCCTAGGAAGAAAAAAAATGATGGAAAAATGGCAAAGTACAGGAGTTAGAAACTTGTCTTAATTGAAATATACTTGCCATGGTAAAATTACTCTAATTGATTGTTGTCAGGGTAATTTTGAAGCACCAGAATATTCTTTGATGGTGAGAATGAACCATAAAATTAATTAATAGGGGACAGTCTCAAATGAAGATAAGGACTATAGTGATAACTTAATGCGTGATTTTGACTTTGAGGAACTGGACAGCTCATGGTACAACTCCCAGTGTACATCCTAATGTTCTTCATAAACAAAAGCCTACAGCATAACACATGAAGTGATCAACATAGCTAGAGTAAGAAGTAGTACAGATTATTGTTTATTCAAAAAGTTTTTCTGCCATCCATCTTAATTTCTGCCTTTGTTGCACATTTACTATTTCTTCTGTCTTTCCCTACTTTGAAAATTTTAGCCGTTTTTCATTTCCTTCACTGTGTTCACCCATTTACTGTCATTTTAATTTGACTCTCTTTACATCACCTATCGGTGTTTTGCTCTCCCTTTGCACGTGGCAGTCCTTGTGCACACAAAGCAGGTACTTTGATAATGGAGGAGATCTAGTAAGATGAAGTGAATATTAACCATCTTTTGATCACCTGAGGTGACCTAGAAACGAAGGAAGCAAGGGTAATTCTGTGACAAGCTTCAAGGTTCAAAGTAACTTTATTATCAAAGTAGATATTGTATACGTCACTATATACAACCCTGAGATTCATTTTCTTGCGGGTGTTACGACACATGCCCAACTGCACCAGCTTCCGTGGTTTAAACACTCCAACTCACTGGAATATGGATAGCTGGCACGGCCCCTTTATAGATTCAGGCTGCCCCGCTAATTGACAGCCATGGTTTGGTGCACCTCAATTGTCAGCTCTACTTGGATTATTGTCTAGAGTTTAGTTTAGTGTTCTGTTCTCATTTCAGTCTCTCATCGTGTCTCGATTCCAGCACTTGGGTCCAACCATCTTCATCACAGTACAATTGAGCCAACGTGGACCCAGTGGGGTATTGGAGCCTTTTGGCAGCTCTGACCAGCCACAGTGAGAAAATTTCAAGGCAGAACCTGACAATGCACAACCTCCAGGTCACCGTGTGCCAACTACTGCAGGGAGGAAGCCAGTATCACTCGAGGGAGGCTGGCGGTCGCTCTGCGGTGCCAGTCCATCTTCCGACCACAGAGGGATTCGGGCTCTTGCCGCGGCTTCCTTACTCAATGTTTGTTGGTGTTCGAACTCCAGCCAGCCCACTTCCCTATGGAACGTGGAAAGGTGGCCTTCATGATCTCTCTCCTGACCAGGAATTCCCAGGCCTGGGCCATCGCACATTGGGAGCGAAGGTCGGAGGTTTGTTTGGATTCAGAAGAATTAAAGAACGCCATAAGGAGGGTGTTCCATCATCCCACTGGAGCAAACTGAGCCTCGGACCAGCTGATGAAGGTATGTCAGGGCAGCTGGTCAACAGCTGACTACACGATCGAGTTTCAGACCTTAGCCCAAGAGAATGGCTGGAATGAGGAGACCTTGGTCACTCTGTACCCCACAGACTCCGAGTCAAACTAAAGGCTGCCCTTCCTGGGGGAACTGGGAGAGGACTTAGAGGCTCTGATTGATCAGTCCATCCACCTTGATAATAGCCTGAGCAGAGTAAGAGTGCGACTACCTCAAAAAGTTGAAGAGAACTAGACCGAGCCTGGTCTCGGTGCGTCACAATTCCACTTCCCGACCTTGGACAATGACCAACCCATCTCCTGCTCAGGATCCTGTTGAGCTCATGTAAATCAGCTGCACAAGACTCTCTGCCAATGAGAGCTTCCAGCATTGGAGGCGAGGTTGCTGCTATTACTGTGGGACAGGAGTTCACCTGCGGGCCGAATATCTGAAGTTACAGCTATCAGGAGAGCTGTTAAGACCACCTGGTGTTGGGAGGACTGTCACAGTAGCAGAGGTGAGGGGATGGACTTCTAATCGGGGTAACCTGGAACCTTCAGGAAACCAAGTCCTGCCTTCAAGCCAACAGGCTCGTGTGAGTCCCGACCTGTCCATTTGATGGCGTGTTGGAACTAGAGAGGGAGGCTTACTAGTTCAGGAGCAAGCCAAGGAAGTGCACAAGCAGTCTGGAACTGTAGCAGCTAAACCAAAGGACTCCATTCACCAGGTCCCATCTAAGGAGACAGCTCCAAAACGTAGATCCTTGGTGCCTAGTCCCAGGAGCACAAGGATCATCTATAATGCCTTGCTGCCAATGTCTGAGGATACAAACAAAGATTTGGACACTGATTTAGCTCCTGTTTTCACCGAAGACTCTTTTGAAAACCCATGCAGGAGGCTCTGGGGTCTGCCGAATCACCCTTCCCCCTCCCCGCCCCCCCGCTACTCAGGAGTCATCCTCAGAGGAAGGTTCGGGGGGTAGTTGCAGCGCCCAAGTCAGAAGAAGTCACTTCCACCTACAAGGATTTGGAAGAGGCCTTCAGTAAGGGAAAGGCCTCGACTCTTCTACTGCAACGACCCTACAACCGTGTTATAGATCTACTGCCTGGTACTTGTCTTCCGTGGGATTGATTATAGGTGCTCACAAGCCCAGGGAGAAGGGCACTTGCCCTGGGATTTATTCGGCCCTCCACCTCACCAGCCGGCACTGGATTCTTCTTTGTACAGTAAAAAGGACAGGAACGTGCAGCCATGCATTGATTGTAGAGATCTGAATTACATAATGGTTAAGAATCGTTACCCTCTTCTATTCATGAACACAGCCTTCGAGATGCACCAAGAGGCAAGAGTATTCTCGAAGCTAGGCTTGCGGAGTTCGTACATTCTGTTTCACATAAAGGATGGTGATGAGTGATAGACAGCATTCAATACACTGACAGGGCACTATGAGTAGCTGGTCATGTACTTCGCCCTTGTAAATGTGCCAGCAGTTTTCTGGACCTTTATAAACGGCATGCTCCAGATGCTCTCCATAGGTACACCTTCGTCTACTTGGATGACTTCCTAGTTTTCTCAAAGTCCACCGAGGAGCACGTCAACCATGAAAGAGATACCCTAAAGAGGCTTTTTGATCATGGATTTTACAAAAAGCTGGAGAAGTCTGAATTTCATTTGACCACCATTTCACTTTTGAGTTTAATCATCTCTAATTGCAATCTCAAGATGGACCTTAGTAAGATTCAGAGATTGGTCCCAACCATCCAGTGTGAAACAAGTCCAACAATTCCTGGGATTTGCCAACTTTTACCAAAAGTTCATCAGACACTTCAGCTCAATGACGTCTCCGCTAACAGGACTAACAAAGAGATCCACGGGCCCTTTTGTTTGGACTACCAAAGCGGAGGTGGCTTTTACAGAGCTCATGCAGCTCCCAATTTGGTTGCACCTAACCCAGACCTACCCTTCATCCTGGTGCTGGATGCCTCAGATGTCAGAGTGGGTGCAGTGCTGTCTCAAAGGATACTTTTGGACAATATACTGCATTCATGTGCATTCCTTTCTGGGCAGCTATCCCCAGCAGAGGTGATCTACGACAATGGAAATAGAGAGCTGCTCGTGGTCATTCCTCTGGAGGAATGGCGTCATTGGCTTGAAGGGGCCAAGAACGTTTTTTATTGTATAGACAAACAACAAAAACCTGTCTTGTATTCAGGAGGCCAAGAGAATGATTTCCAGGCAGGCCAGGTGGTCTCTTTTCTCTACCCATTTTAACTTTGTCCTGCCCTATTGACTGGTGTCAAAGAATCAAAGACCAGATGCCTTTATTTGTCAGTTTGATGAGAGGAGCAGTTTACCAGCATTTTGCCCCAAACTGAGATGATAGCGCCAATCCATTGGGGAATCAACGAGCTTCTTTGAAAGACCCAGGCTCTTAGGAGATTCCTAAGAATGGCCCTCTGGGTCACCTGTTTGTCCCTAGTTCCATTCAGTCTCAGGTGCTTCAGTGGGGGCACACATCAAGAATGACTGCTCACACAGGGATTGCCAGGACCCTCGAGTTCATTAACAGAAGATATTGGTGGACTGGAATGGCATGGGTGGTCCATCATTACCTGCTGGCATGAAAAGTGTGTGCCCGGAGAAAGGAGCCCTGCATCCAACCTCAGGGGCTCCTTCACCCTCTACCTGTTCCGGACAGACCATGGGCTCACATCTCCATGGGCTTTGTCACAGGTCTTCCTCCTTCCAAGGTGAAGATTGTCATCATGGTAATTCTGGATCATTTTTTTCGAAGACCAAAAAATTCATCGCCTTGGACAGACTACCATCTGTGATAGAGACAGCCAAAATTGACCTGCACCAGATCTTCAGGATCCATAGTTTTCTGATGGACATTGTGTCAGATCCCAGTCTGTAATTCAGGCCACATATTGGGAGAGCTTTCTGTAAGCTGAGTGGTGTAACAGCAAGTCTTTCCTCTGGGTTTCACCTGCTGTCCAACAGCTAGACAGAGCCAATAAGCCAAGATTTGGTATGAACCCTACGATGCCTGGCCTCTGAAAAAATGGACGGCTGGTGCGTCCATTCGATGTGGGCCGAGGTCACCCACAACACTTCATTCGGCACACGGGATGTCTCCTTTCAAATACCATTTTGGGTCTTCTCCACCACTCCTCCCTGTGCAGCAAGTTTTATTTCAATGGCTTTCTTCACCAGGAGGTCCCAAAAGCCATTGGCGTGGCACAGTTATTTTCTGCTGTCAAAGTCAATCCTATGGCCATTGCGGATGCAACATTTTGCTCCTGTTGATTTCTCCAGGTAACCGAAACGGACACACCTCTTAGAGGAAAATACTGTAATTTTAACAAAAGCGAAGCTCTTGCTCTAAGACAGAACTTGAATTCGATTGTAAGCAAGGTGAGACAGCGGAAAACTGATTGGATGAGGACTAGCCAATCAGAACGGACAGACGATGGGGGTATAAATAACACTGGACTAGACATGCCGTGGCGTCATCCCTCATGGAGATGGCAGAGCTTGTCATCGAAACATCAGTTATAATCAATACCTGCATCTGGCTGGAAGTCTAAGAAGAGTTTAAAGGATCTATTATTTTGAGATACTGAGAACTCACATTTCAAAGGGATATAACAAAACTCAAATCTAATGTAGAATGGGGAGTGGGCTGTATGGATTCAGCATATCCAGTATATACTACTTCACAGCATGACAGAACAAAACGTGTGTCATATTGAAAACACAAATAAAAAATGAAATGTTGTTTGCGTTAAAAAATGAAATACTGCCATTGTCAGAGACTTGCCTGCAGATCACTGAAATGTTGACTTAGTGAGCCTACTCACAGGAAGAGTGAGCTGTTCTAAAAGTTCTGACGTTGGGTTCAAAAGTAAGGTATAGCTTGTCACTTTATGTATTTATGTTGCACGCTGTAAGGTGGCAGTATTTATGTGCGAGAAGTTTTCTGAGCAATACGAATTAATCACTCCTGTGCTTTCCTCTGAGGGTGTGCTCCATCACTTTGAGGGGTAATTCTTCCAGTTGATATAAATGCACCAGTAAGAAAAATTTTTAGAAGTATGATAACATAGACTCCTTTAGACCATAAGACCATGAGACATAGGAGCAGAATTAGGCCATTCAACCCATCAAGTCTGCTCCACCATTTCATCATGGCTGATCCTGGATCTCACTCAACCCCATACACCTGCCTTCTCACTATATTCTTCGATGACCCTGGGCGATCAAGAAATTTTCAAATTCTGCCTTAAATATACCCACGGATTTGGCCTCCACCACAGTCTGTGGCAGGACATTCCAAAGATTCACTACTCTCTGGCTAACAAAAATTCTTCCTTACCTCAGTTTTAAGAGGTCATCACTCAATTTTGAGGCTGTTCACTCTAGTTCTGGATACCCCTACCATAGAATACATCCTCTCCACATCCTTCTTATCTAGTTCTTTCGACATTCGGTAGGTTTCAATGAGATCCCCCAGCATCCTTCTAAATTCCAGTGAGTACAGGCTCAAAACTGGCAAATGCTCCTCATATGTTAACCCCTTCATTCCCAGAATCATTCTCATGAACCTCCTCTGGACCTCTCCAACAACAATACACCCTTTCTGAGATATGGGGCCTAAAACTGTTGACAGTACTTTGTGCGGCCAGACTAGTGTCTTATAAAGCCTCAGCATTATCTCCTTGTTTTTATATTCTATTCCCCTTGAAATAAATGCTAACATTGCATTTGTCTTCTGTACCACAGACTCAACCTTCAAATTAACCTTCTGGGAGTTTTGCACGAGGACTCCTAAGTACCTCTGCACCTCCAATGTTTGAATCTTCTCCCCATTTAGATAATAGTCCGCACTGTTGTTCCTTTTACTAAAATGCATTATCATACATTTCCCATACATTGTCCAAGTCCTGCTGCAATCGAATTGCTTCCTCAGCACTACCTACCCCTCCATCTATCTTCATATCTTCCACAAAGTCATCAATTCCATCATCCAAATCATCGACAAACAATGTGAAAAGTAGCAGTCCCAATACTGACCGCTGAAGAACACCACTAGTCACTGGCAGCCGACCAGAAAAGGCCCCCATTTATTCCCACTCGCTGCCTCCTGCCTGTCAGCCATTCTTCTATCCATGCCAGTATATTCCCTGTAACATCATAGGATTTTATCTTGTTAAGCAGCCTCATATGTGGCACCTTATCAAATGCCTTCTGAAAATCTAAGTAAATGACATCCACTACTACTCCTTTGTCCACCCTGCTTGTTACTTCCTTGAAGAACTCTAACAGATTTGTCAGGCAAGATTTCCCTTAACAGAAACCATGCTGACTTTGACTTACTTTATCATTAGTCTCCAAGTATCTCAAAACCCAATCCTTAATAATAGACTCCAACACTTTCCCAACCGCTGAGGTAAGTCTAACTGGCCTATAATTTCCTTTCTTTTACCTTTCTCCCTTCTTAAAGAGTGGAGTGACATTTGCAATCTTCCAATCTTCTGGGACCATGCCAGAATCAAGTGATTTATAGAAAGACCATGGCAAATGCATACGTTATCTCTTCAGCAACCTCACTCAGGACTCTGGGTTGTTGTCAATCTGGTCCAGGTGACTTATCAAACTTAAAACCTTTAAGATTGCCTAGCACTTTATCCTTTGTAATAGCAATGGCACTCACTCCTGCTCCCTGACACTCATGGACCACTGGCACACTGCTTATGCCTTCCACAGTGAAGACAGGTGCAAAGTATCCATTAAGTTCATGTCATTTCTTTCTCCTCCATTACTACCTCACCAGCATCATTTTCCAGTGGTCCAATATCAACTCTCATCTCCCTTTTACTCTTAATTTTAAAAAGTTTTCGTATCTGGCTTCATATCGTTGGCTAGTTTGCCCTCATATTTCATCTTTTCCTATCTTACAGCCTTTTTAGTTGCCTTTTGTTGGATTTTAAAAGCTTCCCACTCACTTTTGCTCCTTATATGCCCTTTCCTTCGCTTTTAAACAGTTCTTAACTTCCCTTGTCAGCCACTGTTGCCTACCCCTGCCATTTGAGAACTACTTCTGTGGGACATATCTATCCTGCACTTTGTGAACTATTCCCAGAAACTTCAGCCACCTCTGCTCTGCCATCGTCCCTGCCAGTATCCTCCTCCAATCCACCCGGGCAAGCTCCTCTCTCGTGCCTCTATAATTCACGTTATTCCATTGTGATACCGATACATCTGACTAATGCTTCTCCCTCTCAAATTGCAGTACGAATTCAATCACTATGATCGCTACCCTCTAAACGTACCTTTGCATTGAGCTCTGGGTTATTTCACAACATTGAATCTAAGATAGCCTTTCCCCTAGCAGGGTCAAGCACAAGCTTCTCTAAGAAGCATCTCATAGGCATTCATCAAATTCCCTCTTGCGATTTGACACCAACGTGATTTTCCCAATCCCCTTGCATATTGAAGCCCCCATTACATTTGTGACATTTCCCTTACTGCGTGCCTTTTCCAGCTCTCTTTGCAATCTCAATCCTGCATCTTGGCTACTATTTAGAGGCCTATATATGATTCCCATAATGGTACTTGTTACCCTTGCAGTTTTTTTATCCGCCCACAAATATTGAACATTCTCTGACCCTATGTTACCTCTTTTAAATATGTAATTCCATCTCTTACCAATAGAGCCACACCACTGCCTATGCCTTCCTGCCTGTCCTTTCAATAAAAAGTACATCCTTTGATGTTAAACTCCAAGCTATGGCCTTCTTTCAGCGACAACTCAGTGATGCCAACAATGTCATGTCAACCAATTTCTAATTGTGCCACAAGTTCATCCACCTTATTCTGAATAGTACATGGACTTAAATACAGCACCTTCACTACTGCATTCTTTGCCCTTTTGAATCTTGCCTCTATGGTACAATTTTGCCTCTGTCTGCATTTGTATCCAATCATTGGCTTGTCCTTCCTTACACTCACGTTACATCCATTACCTACTTGTAAACCTGCTAGCTCACCCTCAGCTCTACCATACTGGTTCCCATTCCCCTGCCATATCAATTTAAATCACTCCCAGCAGCTCTAGTGCACCTGCCCGCAAGAATATTGGTCACCCTCAGATTCAAATACCACTCGTCTCTTTTGTATAGGTCACACCTTCCCCAGAAGAGGTCCCAATAATCCAGAAATCTGAATCCCTGCCCCCTGCTCCAATTCATCAGCCGTGCATTTATCTGCAACCTCATTCTATTCCTATCCTCACTGTTGCTTGCCATAGGCAGCAATTCCAAGATTACTACCCTTGAGGTCCTGCTCCTCAGCTTCTTTCCTAACACCCTGGATTCTGTTTTCAGGACCTCCTCCCTTTTTCTGCCTCTGTCATTGGTACCAATATGAATCACAAATTCTGGCTGCTCACCGTCCCTTTTCAGGATATTGTGGATGCCTTCAGAAACGTTGTGGACCCTGGCACCTGGGAGGCAAACTACCATCTTTGTTTCTTTTTCACATCCACAGACTTTCCTCTCTGTCCCCCTAACTATAGAGTCCTCTATTCTCTTCAGTTCCTACCCTTCTGAGCCACAGTCTCAGTGTCAGAGGCACGGCCACTCTTGCTTCCCCCAGGTGGGTTGTCCCACCTCACAGCACTTCAAAAGAAGTACCTATTGTTGAAGGGGATGGCCATAGGGATGCTCTCCATCTCTAACATTCTCCCTTCCCTCTCCTGACAGTCACCCATTTATCTGTTTTCTGTAGTCTTGGGGTGATTACCTCCCTGTAGCTCCTGCCTATCACCTCTTCACTTTCCCTAACAAGCCGAAGGTGATTGAGCTGCAGCTCCAGATCTTTAACACGGTCTCCAAGGAGCTGCATTTCAATGCACCTGTAGCCATCGGGGAGGCTGGAAGTCTCCTGGAAATCCCGCATCTGACACCCAGAGTAGAACACTGGCTCTGTAAATAAGAAAAGAGAAATAAATGAGGAAGAAAATTACCTACTTACCTTGCCTTCGCCTGTTCTCACCAAAGCCCTGTTGAACCAAAACCTTACCACTCTGACTCAGACCATTCCAATGATGACCGCTCCATGAGATGGCACCTCTCTTTTATGGAGACTGGGTTCTTAAAGATCTTCGCCAGACTTGCGCGGGAACGCTTCTCCTGCGTCTGCGCAGTAATCTAATCAGTACTATATACTATAACTCATGCTACCAAAAACAATTGGCTATCTTTTTTGCTGCAAGTTATCATGGGCACAAAACTGGACAACTTGTTTTGTTAAAGATTAAAATTCACAACAGTTGGAATTTCACCTCATCCTCACCTTTTTCACAGCATTTGGAAATGGGCAATAAATATCGGCCATAGCGACAATGCTTATGTCCCAAACATGTACTTACAAAAGATTTCATTTTACAATAAAATTTCTATATTTTCCAGCATTCTTGTTTATGAAGACCTAATACATATTTTGGAGATTATTTTTGTTGTCAAATATACCAAATAATATAAAGAACATTTAGCTTTTAAAAACAACATGCACATTTAAAAGGAGCACACATTTTCAGTTGTTTCAAATTGGTAGTAATAATATAGCTTCACTATCACAAGGAGAAATATTCAAAGTAAATTTACTCTCAATGTACATGCATGTCACTGTATACAACCCTCCATGCCGGCATACTCAATAAATTCAACAACCATGATAGAATCAATGAAAGACCACACAAACCTGGGCGTTCAAAGGACATCAAACTATGCAATACAAAAAGAAAAGTAATAAATAAATAGGCAATAATTATTAAGAACGTGAGATGAAGAGTCCGTGAAAGTGAGTCCATTGGCTGTGGGAACATTTCAATGATGGTGCAAGTGAAGTTGATTGAAGTTTTGTATTGAATTGAATTGAACTGAATTGACTTTATTAGTTACATCCTTCATATATATGAGGGTTAAAAACCTTTACGTTACGTCTCTGTTCAAATGTGCAATGTGCAATTTATAATAAATAGTATGTACAACAGGACAGTAACAAGATGGTTAAAAGTGAACAGTCAATATAACATAGAAATACAGTTGTATCAGCATGAATTAATCAGTCTGATGGCCTGGTGGAAGAAGCTGTCCCGGAGCCTGCTGGTCCTGGCTTTTATGCTGCGGTACCATTTCCTGGATGGTAGCAGCTGGAACAGTTTGTGGTTGGGGTGACTCGAGTCCCCAATGATCCTTCAGGCCCTTTTTACACACTTGTCTTTGTAAATGTCCTGAATAGTGGGAAGTTCACATCTATAGATGTGCTGGGCTGTCTGCACCACTCTCTGCAGAGTCCTGCAATTGAAGGAAGTACAGTTTCCATACCAGGCAGTGATGCAGCCAGTCAGGATACTCTCAATTGTGCCAAGACCCTGATGGATGAGGGGTAATAACTGTTCCTGAACCTGGTGATGTAAGTTCTGTGGCCCCTGTACCTTCTTCCTGATGGCAACAGTGAGAAGAGAGCATGCCCTGGGTGCAGGGGGTCCTTGATGATGGATGTTGCTTTCCTACAACAATGCTTCAGGTAGATGTGCTCAATGGTGGGGAGAGCTTTACCTGTGAAGAACTAGGCCTTGTCCGTTACTTTTTGTAGAATTTTCCATTCAAAGGCATTGGTGCTTCCATACCATGTTGTGATGCAGTCAGTCTATATACTCTCCACCACACATCTATAGAAGTTTGCCAATGTTTTAGATGTCATGCTGAATCTTCACAGGAAGTATGGGCACTGCCATGCTTTATTCATATGAGCTGAGCCCAGGCTGGTTCCTCTGCAATGATAGCACCGAGGAATATAAAGATGCTAACCATCTCCTTCTCTGATCCCCCGATAAGAACTGTTGCACGGACCACTGGTTTCCTCCTCTTGAAGTCAATAATCTGCTCCTTGGTCTTGCTGACATTGAGTAAGAGACTGTTGCACCACTGAGCCAGATTTTCAAATTTGATGCCTTCATAGACATAATAGTACGTGTCTTTTGAAAATGGATTAGAATCTGGTTCAGAAATGGGCCACGTGAAAGGCATAGCCTTAGTTTCCACAGTTCAATAAATGCTGTAAAAGACTACTCCATAGAGTTGGCGCAGTTATTTGGCACTTTTATTTAAGCTCTGAAACTAGGTTAGAATCCAATATTATTCAACAAATTAGAGGCTTAATTTATCACTTAAGGTGTTCCATATCAGGCAAGCTGGGTATTTGTAACTGAGATCTTGGTGGGACCCAGCCTCAAAGCTGCAAAATTTTGATTCAACGTTATTTGGTGTTAAATTGGAACTCTCAATCAGACAAGAAAGGTTCTCTTAAAAGCTGAGGTAGAAGGCCATAGTTTCTTTGAAGTGAAGATTGATTTGAGAACAAGTGATTCTGTCACTGGCTTTCCAGACTCAAATGAGTTATTACAGAAATTGTTACTGTCACTGAGAATTTTATTGCCAACAATCCCAGATTTGGCAGTATCACTAATCAATTATGAAAAGTAGTAAAATATCAGTTCAACTCTTGGAATTAATAATTTACATTTATTTGTTTTACAAAGTCTATAGTAAATACATTCTATGCAGATAAATCAAATAGAGTTCATTCCAGAGGAAGAACTTACAGTATAACTTAGCAGAAGCGACTTTAATATTAATATTGTTTTCTGCATTTCTAACACAATTAATCCTAAAATTAGTATCTCTGAAATTGTAAGTTCCTGAACAAAGAAATGTTAGCAATTACTGTAACTATGCATCATCATAAATGTTAACTTCCAATTGTTTTATACAACTATATACAAGCAGATAAAAATATGATTATGGTTACAAACATCATTATGGCTTTTATTAATGAAATCAAATAGTGGCATTAAAAAACAGGAAATAATTAATATCCAAGTCAATCTGAGACAGGCAAATATCAAATTCTTTATTTCACTAGGTTTAAAACACTTTGGGACCAGAGAGTATAGTTAATTGTTAGCTAAAGATCATGCCTCTTATATTGTTTTATATATGTGATGTTATAAATGTGACAAATTTTTGAATGTAAAATGTGTTTGTCTTATTGAAGAAATACTGATTTTTTTTTCCAATATTCTCAATGTCCTATCATCTTCTTTGCAATTTAGTAATTGCAGGCCTCATAACATTTAACTAACTCATTCAAGTACTGATCATACCAATGTACTGCATTTTTTGCGTTGCCCTTCAGTGTCTACTTGCTGTGCAAGCGATGTCCATGAATACAAAATGCGGATAGTTAAATTAGAAAGTTATGCAAAGTCACACCAGCCAGTACTCAGTTGTCATTTTAGCCTTTCTTTTCCTTTCCCATCCAATTTAACATGTGGGGGCCCATGCTGTGCAATATAAATGTTGGAAGATATATGAGAAGAGTGAAAGAACCTACCTGTTGCATGCATACTATATGCCAACGTTTCCTGATCTATTTAGTTGAATTGTTTTCTGAGGGTTCTGACAAGACTCTGTGTGGTGGCTGAGGCTAATTTTATCTCATCAGAATTGGAATCCGGTTTAATATCATTGCCATATGTCATGAAATTTGTTAACTTTATGGCAGCAGTACAATGAAGTACATGATAAATAAATAAAGAGAAAAAACTGAGTTACATTAAGTATATATATATATAATATGTCTATTAAATACTTAATTTAAAATAAGTAATGCGAAATAACAGGAAAAAAGGAATGAGATAGCGTTCATGGGTTCAATATCCATTTAGAAATCAGATGGCAGAGGGGAAGAAGCTGTTCCTGAATCACTGTGCCTTCAGGCTTCTGTACCTTCTTCCTAATGGTAATAGTGTGAAGAGGGCGTGTCCTGGGTGGTGAGGATACTTAATGATGTATGCTGTCTTCCTGACACACTGCTCTCTGAAGTTCTCTTTGATAGTATGTAGGCTAGTACTCACAATAGAGCTGACTAATTTTACAAGTTTCTGCAACTTATTTCAATCAGTAGCCCCACTCCCATACCAGGCAGTGATGCAGCTAGTCAGAATCCTCTCAATGGTATATTTGAAGCTTTAGAGTGTTTTAGTTGACAAACCAAATCTCCTCAACCTCCTAATGAAATATAGCTGCTGTCCTGCCTTATTTATAGCTACATCAATATGTTGCATCCAGGTTAGGTCCTCAGAGATATTGACACCCAGGAATTTAAAACTGCTCACTCTTTCCACTTCTGATCACTCTATGAGGTTTGGTTGAAGTTCCCTTATCTTACTCTTCCTAAAGACCACAATCAGCTCTTTGGTCTTGCTGACATTGAGTGCAAGGTTGTTGCTGTGACTCCACTCAACCAGCTGGTATATCTCACTCCTGTACACCCTTTCACCACCATCTGCAATTCTGCCAACAGTTGTAATATCATCAGCAAATTTATAAATACTGTTTGAGCCACACAGTCATGGGTGTAGAGAAAGTAGAGCAGTGGGCTAAGCACACATCCCTGTGGTGCGCCAGTGTTAATTGTCAGTGAGGTGAAGGTGTTGTTTCCAATCCACACAGTTAGAAAGTCAAAGATCCAGTTGCAGAGGGAGGTTCCGTAGTTTTTCGATCAGGACTGTAGGAATGATGGTGTTAAATGTTGAGCTATAGTCAATAATCAAATCCTCATACAGATATTTGTATTGTCCAGGTGATCCAAGGCTGCGTGCAGAGCCATTGCAATTGCATCTGCTGTAGACCTATTGTGACAATAGGCAAATAGCAGTGGGTCCAGGTCCTTGCTGAGACAGGAGTTAATTCTAGCCATGACCAACTTCTCAAGGCAATTCTGTGAAACAAAGAACGCACACATTCCTAATGCCCCTCTGATACAGCACCCTATCTCTAGGACCATCAATTTTATTTACCAGACACTGTATGTTTTCCAGCAAGATAGTCCTGCGATTGAGTCAGAAAAGATGTCTAATGCTGAAAATCATTGATAGCTCGGCTGCATGTATAGGCTTTGCAGGCTGACAAACTCGAAAGTCTTTATATGTTTCTAACTATTTTTGACATCTGTTAGAGATTTTTAAAGACTTAAATCGTTTATCCAAAATAACCACATCAAATAAACAAGATGCGTAGTATGTCCTAATTAGGAAAGAATAATAGAAGCCCAAATTTAATCAAAAAACTAAACTGTTGCCTATAAACAAAGGAATCTATGAAGATATGAGACATTGTGTAAAGAGATAGTTGAAAAGTATGACAATGGAAAGGCAGCAGCTAGCAATTATAGTATTTAACAAACTTTCTAGTGGCAGTTGTTAAGTCAGTAGTGAGGAAAAACAGTGTGCAGGAATAGAAATAGAAACAGCTTTAAATGAGGGAGCGAGCAGGCAGAGGAAGAGCACTGCCAGCCAGCCGTACTGACTCTGAGTGAATGAGTGAGGCTGCTCAGTGCTCCTGCCTCTGCTTGGCTCAAACCTGCCCAAACCCTGCAGCTCAGGGGAGGGAGAGAGCAGAGAAGGCACGTGGAAATATCCTGATCCCACCCAGCAAGATTCAAGATTGTTTAATGTCATTTCCTGTACTCATGTGAGGAGAACAAAATAATTGTTACTCCAGACCTGATGCAGTACAAAAAAACACAAAAGGTAAATAACACGACAATAATAATAATTTTAAAAACCACACAACAAATATAAATACATAAAATGACTTCTATACGTAGATTGATAAATGACACATAAGGTGAAGAACAAGAAGTAGTAATGGTGGAGTTAATGTGTGGAGGTGTTGATCAGTCTTACTGCTTGGGGAAAGTATCTGTTTTTGAGTCTGGTGGTCTTGGTGTGGATGCTACAGAGCCTCCTCCCTGATGGTAGTGGACACCCATGAGCAAGATGGGTGGGATCTTTCATGACGTTACTGAACATTTTTGGGTAGATTTCTGTACATATGTCCTTGATGGCAGGTAGGCTGGTGCTAGTGATGCGTTGGACAGTTTTTCACTACCCTTTGTGGATCCTTCCAGTCTGCCACAGTGCAGTTTCCTTACCAAACAGTGATTCAGCTTGTTAGGATGCTCACTACTGCACATCAGTAGAATGACATGAGTAAGGATGTGCAAAGCCCAGCTCTCTTCAGCCTCCTCATAAAGTTAAAGCTTTTAGTGAATAGTCACCCTGGAGGGCGGAACACATGTATTCGGAGCTAATATACTGATATCAATTAGGAATTGTTAACTGGACAGAAAGAAAAGAGTGGAAATAAACTCTTAAGACTAACAGACTGTGCCTGGTGAGGTGCTGATGCCTAGGTTATAGTCCACATCAATAAGAGGTTTTGCAAGTTTTCTAATGACACAAAACTAGGTGGGGCTGTAATTAGAGAGAAAGATGTAAAGGGCCTTCAGGAGGGATATAAGCAACCCAAGTGAGTGCATAAGCACATGACAGATGGAATACAATATGAAAAAACATGGAGTTATCCTTTTAAATGCACAAAACAAAAAAAATAAAGAGAATGCTTGTTTAATGGGATTGGGTAAGGTTGATAGTGAAAAGAAACCATATGTGGTGTGATCATATCCAACCCCTAAAGCTAATGTTTCAGTGCAACAAGTAGCTGGGAAGAGAAATGGTAAACAGGTCTTTATCATCAGAGGATTCCAGTGTTGGTATGCTTATAAAATTATATAGGACCTTGGCATGACTGCATCTGGAGTATTGGCCATATGTTGGTCCTATCTAAAATGAGGAGGCAGTGAAGTTCAATAGTCTGCCAGATTTGTCATTTGAGGAGGGGTTCAGTAAATTGAAGTGTATTCTCTTGACAAAGTCCCAACAGTTCTGGTTAGGATTGCGCTGAGCTGCAGTCTCTGTTGAGGTCATGGCTCAGACTCGGTTTTCTTTAACTTTGTAGAGATGATTCTGGGGACGGAGAGGTAACTTAGGGTTTAGTTTATGGTTATTGGTGGGGAGTTAGAGATCAGGCCAGAATCTAGTTCTCTGCTCCACGTTCTATCCTTGAAGACCAGTGACTTGGGCATGTGACAAGAGACATCTGTAGAAGGATGTCAAGCCGGCAAGGCTTGTGGACAAAGACCAGCAAGGACAAAGACTGGCAGCCCCCCAGGTCAGCAAGTAACCCCAGGTCATCAGAGGATCCCTAGCAAGTCCAAGATTCAAAGTCTGGAGTTTGGAGTCACTCCAACTGTAAGTCTGAGGATCCATAATGAAGATCAAAGCCCAAAGGTCAATTAGAAGTCTGGAAGTCAGGGCAAGACCACAGATGCTTTCAGTCTGCAAGTCCACATTTCACTATATGTTTTAACATAAGAATGAGAGAAAATCTCATTAAAACTTACAAAATTCAAAAAGGTCTTAAGAGATTAGATGTAGGAAGATTTTTTCATCTGATTGGAGAACCTAGTAACAGGTTTAGGGCTACATAGGCATGGTATGAGGGGAAATTTTTCATGCAGCAGAAGGTGAATTTTTGGAATTCTCTATCCTGGACACGTGCTGACTCAGTCAACATGTCACTCAGAACAAGGTTTATTAGATTTTTGGATATTAAGGGAACCAAGCGATATGGAGACAATGAAGGAACATGATACTGAGTTAGAAAATCAGTCACGATCTTGATGAACGGTGGAGCAGGATTGCAGGGCTAAATTTCCTATTCCTGCTAGTAGTTAGTATTTTCTCATGTTCTTAAATTTATTATAAACACAGTGTTTTAAATAATGTGAAACTCAAATCAAAACTTCAAAGAAACAATTATAATATTATTTTACAACCTGCATAGCACACTGAACAAAAAAGAAGAAACACAGATATTTGAAGAGCATAATGGGTTTTTAATTGGTTTCACAATAAGCATACATTGGATACAGAAAAAAACGAAAGATCATCTACATCTATGCATTGGGTATTGGTTTAATTACTGTGGAGCCAAATATTTAGACAGATACATTCCTGCTCATTTACAAGCACTACCTGCTTTATTATCAGTGGAAGATAAAATGAACCATGCTGAAACAATGGTTGTAGATTCTTCTCAAAGTATTACATTTGCAAACAATATAAACTGAAGGAACTTAATTATGTAGTAAAGAATTCTTTTTCTCCTGATGTGTGTCTTAATTAAAGGTTGCAACAGCTTTAGACCTTATAGTGCATCATTTATACAATCCTTAAATAATATCTGCATTGAATAATTGTACAACAAATATATTGACATGTACATATTCCCTAAAATGGTAGTGCAAATTGAAACTTAAAACATTAACAACAAAAAAATTTAAGTTATTTAGCAACAAACAAAAATCTTTTGATGAAAGATCTGAAATGTTAGATCTGTTTCTTGCTCCTTGGGTGCTGTCTGACCCTGCAAAGTGTTTCCAGAATTTTCTATTTTAATTAAGCTACAAAATAACACTGATTATTTATTCGTTTGTTTATTCGTTTAGCTAACTAGTGAGGGAGGGTGCCACGCTGCTCCAGTAAACCTTGACAATCCGTTTAACCCTAAACAGATCACATGACAATTTATAATGACCATTTAAACTACCCAGTACGTCTTCGGACTGTGGGAGAAAGCCAGAGCACATGGGGAAAATCTATGCATTCCACAGGGAGGACGCACAGACACTCCTTAGAGGCGGCACTGAAATTGTACCCTGAACTCCGACATCCCAAGGTGTCATAGTGTTGTAGTGATCACTACGCTACTGTGACGCCAATTGATGATTACTGACAACAAAAGCTCCATCACCAAAGATGAGCAAAAATTGAGTTTGGGAAGAATACTTGGTTATCAAGAGAGGATGAATGGGAATGAAGGAAGATAATCATGTCAGAAAAAAAATGACATAAGAAATTATAAAAAACAGCAGAACTAACCAAATGGTTCCTTGGTTCCATTAAGTAAGATCCTCCAATTTCACCTTCTCATCTCATGATTTCCCAAAAAAACTATCAAGAATACACTTGAGATCTGATTACCCACAACCTTTGAGAATCCACAGTTCCACAGATTTATAAATCTCTGAAGATTTTATTTTCCAGACTCTTTCCTAGTTTTAGTTTTCCAAGCCTGAAGAGTCACTCACAGCAGCTATCCTGTCAAGACCTTAGAGAATCTTTTGTATTTCAATGACATGTCAGTCCATGGCCTCCTCTACTGTCACTGTGAAGCCACACTCAGGTTGGAGGATATATTCTGTCTGGGGTATCCTCCAACTTGATGGCATGAGCATCGATTTCTCAGACTTCCAGTAATTTCGTTCCCCATTTCCCCTCTCGGTTTCACCTATCTCCTTGTGTTTCTTCCTCCCCTACCCCCACCTTCTCTTTTTTCCCCTGGTCCTGATGAAGGATCTCAGCCCAAAACATCAACTGAACACTTTTCCATAAATGCTGAGTTCCTGCAGCATTCTGAGTGTCTAACTTTTATTCTTTTAAACTTTAGAGGATATATGCTTATTTAACTTAACCTTATACTAGATATAAGGACAAAAATAAACAAAATGAGTGCCAATATCAGGAAGTTAATTCTCAAACGAAGGGAAATCAATACATTGAATGGATTCCCTAATAGACTATTGCATCTTCCTGGAATTGTCAACAAACAAATCAGATGTTCTTTTGGCTAGATGTCATGGTACTTGTGGAAGTTTAGAGGTAGTAATGCGAGCACTCGAGTCAAGTTTGGTGTTCTCCTAACAGGTTATTTCCTTAATGGAGAATCCCTGTGTATGACTTTGTTTAATGTGGGAACGCTGATGTATGGGCAGCCATCACATGGTCTTTGACAGATCAGGGTCAGTGTCCAGCAGCGTGGAATCTAAGGCGACTGGGGCCCCTTCAGTAGTGCAGCCTTCCTCCACCTTCACTGCCATTGTGAAGTGTCATCTTCTGTCAGCTCCGCTGTCGAGGTCTTGGTTGGATTGCTATTTATCTGGAACCTCACCCTTGACCTTACCGCCAGGGCTGACACTACCAGGAGGAGCTAGTCTCCAGTCGGCATGACGAACGGCTCCTCAGGAATTCAAAGCCTCTCAACCAAGAGGGAATGCATGTCCCCACCCCCATCTGCCATTATCGTCTGATCTTGTGATAGAATCCAAAACTGATTTTAAACCAGATGGAAATGGTTTGATTTAGTCACTTGATTTTGTATTTGTAAATATAAAATGTTAAAAGCCACTTTAGAGTTTTACATATTTATAACCTGATTTGTAAATATTTTAATTCAAGTTCTGTACATTGATATTGAACATGAAATGCTGTTTGTTTTTCAATTAATTTAGCCATGCAGTTATGGCCAAGATGCATATATAATTCAATGAGGAGTAAATTCTGCATAGTATCTTAGAATTAATTTGTTTTATGCCTCAGATAAAGTCTTGTACATTGTAAAAGTAAAACATAAACTATATAATTAGAGACAAAACATGCTCTAGCATTAGTAACACAAGAGATTCTGCAGATGGTGGGAATCTTGAGGGCACACACAAGGGCTGGAGGGACTCAGCAGGTTAAGCAGCATATATGGAGAGTTAACGTCCTGGGCCAAGATACTTCATCAGGACAGGAAAGGAAGAGGAAAGAAGCCTGTAAAAGAAGGTGGGAGTGGAGATGAGGGGAAGGAGTACAAGTTGGCAGGAGATAGTTGAAACCAGGTGAGGGGGGAAAGAGGGTTTATGTGGATGGAGTAAAGTATAAAGCTGGGAGTGCTATGTGGATTAGGTAAAGGGCTGACAAAGAAGGAGAGTGGACCATGGAAGAAAGGAAGGAGAAGGGACCAGAGGAAGGTGATGGGAAGGTAAAGAGAAGGGGAGCTAGAATAGCAAATGGAAAAAGAGAGAAGGGGGAGGGAAAGAAATTACTGTAAGTTAGAGAAATTGAGGTTTGTGACATCAGGTCAACTACCTTATCCTATCAGATCCCTTCTCCTTCAGCCCTTTATCTCTTCCACCTATCACCTCCCAGCATCTCATTTCATTCCCCCTCTCCCGTTCACCTTCCCCTCCAGCACTTTGTGTGTGTTCCTCCAGGATTAGTATCGGGTAGCTCTGTTCATTAGTTTCTGAACAGTTTCAGTCTTCCTGCTGGCCCACAAGGATAAAGTTAAATGTATTGCCAGTCACCAGAATGATTGAAATGGTCATCTGATGAGACTGCATTTCTCAGACAAAGACCCTTATCACTCCAAACTCCCACTGCACATGGCACTTCCAAGAAATAGTCCTTCTGTCCTTTAATCCTTCACAAGCTGATCCTATTGGCACATGGAGCAAAGCAGTGGGAGGATTTGCCAGCAATTCAATAGTCAAATTGGCCACAATGTGAATGCTCCTCCTATTGGCCACTTTTAGTTTTCAATAAAGATTTCAGTACTATACAGCAGGAAGATATCATGGGTTTCCAGGGCCCATACAATGAGGGAACATCACCTACAAACACTGAATATTTGAATTAGAATTCCCAGCAACATCTGACAGGAACACAAGGGCTGTTCCCTCACATCTTCAAACTCAAGAATGTGTAAGATCCTACCACTTATATATTAATCCAGCACACTCAGGACTTTAATGGGTAAGAGCTGCAGATTTTCTGAATTATCAGAGGTTATTTTCTTAATGTTCCAATACATTTCTAATTCCTCTCTTTTTGGATAGATTTACCCAGTAACATTTCATACCCAGTAACAGAAGCCACAGTTTCAAGGTGCTTGGAAAAAGGTACAACGGAGATGTCAGGGGTAAGTTTTTTACGCAGATAGTGGTGAGCGTGTGGAATGGGCTGCCGGCAACGGTGATGGAGGCGGATAGGATAGAGTATTTTAAGAGACTCCTAGATAGGTACATGGAACTTAAAAAAATAGAGGGCTATGGGTAACCCTAGGTAATTTCTAAAGTAAGTACATGTTCGGCAGAGCATTGTGGGCCGAAGGGCCTGTATTATGCCATAAGTTTTCTATGTTTCTATGTTTCCATTTCAAAGATCCTGGAAAGTCTCGAGACACAACCACACAAAAAGGATCTCGTGCTCTTCCCGGCATATATGACGAATAAACTCTTCTGTCTTCCAGCCAGGTTGAGGTATCGAAACATCAGTTATAATCAATACCTGTACCTGGCTGGAAGTCGGAGAAGAGTTTATTCATAACTATACAAGTTTCAAGGCAAGATAGCCAACCAATCCAGCTAAGGTTGCTGGCACATGGATCCCAATGAGTGCTCAGGGAGATGGACCAGGTGAGTAGGATGGGAGCATAACATCAGGTACTAAACCTCCAGTGACTCTGACAGTAGATTATCGGAGTCTCACTGACAATGAACTAATGAATCTCCTGATATATAGTCAGTTATCTGAAGCCTCTTTAAGAAAATACAGGCTGTTCACGACCACTGTAAAGTTAATTAATAATAATAACTTAGTTATAGAACTCTTTTCATACAAACAATGTAGTTCAAAGTGCTTTACAATAGGATAAAGTGTGAACATGAAAATAAAAGACAAAAAGATGTTGGTTAAAAACAAGCAAAATAAATAGGTGCCATTTTGAAGTGTCAACTGAGTCTGCATCCCTTAGTTTTAGGTTTTAAGTTCCACAGTTTGGGAGTGTAGTTCAAAAAAACCTGACCTGCCAATTATCTTCTGAGGGAGATTGTTTAATCTTAAGAGACCAGCAGTTGAAGACCTGAGCGATCATGCAGAATTATAAACTGAAAGCAATTCTGTGATGTACTCTGGTCCCAGACCATTGCAAGATTTAAAAATATTAAGAACTTTAAAATCACTTCTAAATGAGCTAGGAAGCCAATGAAGAGTAGCTAAGAGGGGGTGATATGCGATTTTACATGAGAAGACAAGTTCTCAAGTTTATCAAGAGGTTTATCTCTTTTTGGGAACTAACTAAAAGTACTTCAGTTTTATCTTCACTCGGTTTCAGAAAGTTATTGCTCATCCATTTGTTTATTGCAACCATACTGGAAGATAGTGTGTTAACATCATCATCCTCAACTGAGATATACAATTATATGTTATCTGCATAATTGTGAAAATCAAGTGTATGCTCTCTAATGATATCTCCTAAGGGAAGCATGTATAGTGAGAAGAGTAGGAGACCGAGACAGCTTTTTTGAGCAGCACCAAAATGTACATTTTATCTCTTAGAAAATTAGTCTTCAAGATAGACAAAAAAATTCTTTCTAAGATATATGAGCGAAACGAATTAAGGGCACTACCAGCGAGGCCAATCCAGTCCTTAAGGCAATCAAGGAGAATTAGAACTGAAACCTTGGTGATATCAATACTGAGCCTAAGGTTGCTATCAATTTTGGTAATTGCCATCTCCATGCTGTGATTTGCTCTACAGTCTGAAACATTTTTAAAATATTGTTCTATTCAGAAAGTTGTTGAGATGGTTGAAAATTGTTTTTTCACAAACCTTTCCCATCATGTGAAGATTTGATATAGGCCTCTAGTTAACTAGTACCTCACTATCAAGGTTTGGCTTTTTAAGTAGGGCTTGACAGTCACAATTTTGAAGGAATCTTGAAGAACTCCAGTTTCAAGGGATGTGCTAATAATTTTTCTAACACAATTGAAAGCACTATTAAAAGAATCCTTAAGAAGTGTGGTAGGGACAGGGTCGAGGCAGCAAGTAGATGGTTTACTCTTTGTTACAATCTCATAAGGTTCTGAATTGGAAATACTTGTAAATTTTGCCATGGCTTCAGTCTTTCTATGAGGTAGGCTATAAAGATTACCAGTGTCTGTAGCTACACTCTCACTAATGGAAGTAATTTTGTTGATAAAAAATATTGCAAATTCTTTACATTTTGTGGCTGATGCTCGACTCAGGACATTATAGGTTGTGCTTATAGTTAAGAACAATATTCTTGAATCACCTCTATTCTCTGCAGTAATCTTGGGAAAATGGGCTGTTCTTGTGGAGTGTATTGCAGCATTAAAGGAGGCTAATTTTTCATTGATAATATTACTATGGACTTCCAGCCCAGTTTTCCTCCATTTTCTCTCAGCTACTCTGCGCTTTGCTCTGAGTACGGTTTGTGATACACAGCCACATATTTTTGTTAAATAGATGTTGCGATTTACATATTTTCTCAGAAGAGCTAATCTTGTTGAATAAAACAATGAGTAAGACACATTTCAGTCTTCCTTTGACGCGCACTCAGTGAGAGTGGAAGCTGTCCAAAGGTATAAGCCATCAGAAGTCCTGAAGGCTAACATGGTTTCATTACCAGAATAATAGAGGCTGGACTGAAGACCCAGAAAAATAAATTGAAGTCCTACCACAGCAGCTGGGCAGTTTAAATTCAGTGAACTAATTAAAATCCGGTATCTAGCAGAATGACCTTGGAACAAACAGATGGTCATAAGAGCCCATCTGTTCCACTATCAATTTGTAGGGAGGAAGTCTGCCTCACTAACCTGGTCTTGGCTGTATGTGAATCAAGGCTCAAGGCAAAGGGTCTGACTCGTTAACTATCCTTTGAAAGGGTAGAATAAGTTATACAAAGCAACCTTGAGCAATGCTGTGAGAAGATTCACAATCATCTTTTTGAGGGCATTTAGGACTGGGCTTATTGTAGACATGCACTTCCCCGACTGATTGGGTAAACTAAATACTGTGTAATGTGGTGCAGTATTGTAGTGGTTAGTGTAACACTTGATCAGTGTTCAATTCCCGCTGCAGTCTGCAGGGAGATTGTGTGTTCTCCCCTTGACCATGTGGAGTTTCTCCAGGTGCTCTGGGTTTCTCCCACACTCCCAAGATGTATGAGTTAGAGTTAGTAACTCTTGGGCAGGTTATGTTGATGCTAGAAGAATGGCGACACTTTCAGGCTACCCAGCACAACGCTCTGTCTGTGTTGGTTGTTGACACAGATAATGCATTTCACTGTATGTTTGAAAGTACATGTGACAAATGAATCTAATCTTTAATCTTTAAATGCTGGGTGTTGACTGTATCTCCTGTGAAGAGGATATTTGCCAGGAATTTCCTCTGGGGCCCTCCAAGTAATACTACAATCTGAGGACAAAATTGTCAAAATCTCTGATCAAAGAGTGAAGGAAGTGCCACCCTCCCATCTCCCCATCCCACACACAAGCAGCAGCAGGGCAATGACCCCCACGCCCCACGCCCACCAGCAAAAGAGCATCAGCACCCTCCTCCAAGCACTCAAGCATGCAGTAAAGCATCAGTAAAGACACAGATGTGCAGTACCGCAAATACTACTCATTCACCCAATAATTCAACATACCACAGGCTCTTTTGCTCCTTAATAAGAGAAAAAGTGGTGTCCCTGTTTCACAACAAGAGGGGAGACATAACAAACAACTCACTGATTTATGACATTAAAAGGCAGTTGCGTCGCTTTTTCCGAGCTCTGCATCCAGAGTGTCGGCACCAAATAGGCACACCTCTCCAGACACGTAACTCCTGGCAGTTAACCAGCTTCTTCCGATGTTCTGTGTTCTCCCACGACACTTCAGTCAGGGACACTAGCCTAGAATCAGCACATCCCCAGAGTCACAAAATCCCAGGATCCTGAAGGTGCTCTCCTCTTCAAGGCCGTGTCCTTGAGACATCAAAAAGTGGCCGGTTATGGGGCTGTGGGGGGGGGGGTCCTCTCTTTTAAATAACTTTTTAAAGAAATGCATTTTCTGCTCAACAACAAACCCTGCTTGCAATGCCAAAATGTAATGTTGAGGCTGGTTCAGGGGTTTGGTGAGTGAGACAGAAAACAATGACTGTGAATAAGTATATCAATCATTTATTTACAATCAGTAAAAAGTTCGACCAAACATTTAAGTTCCCCCAGGTTACAGAAGCTACAGAACTAAATATTCAACATGTGCTTAGTTAAATGTGAAGATGGTGTTAAACAGCAACGCCTTTGCATCTTCAGAAACAGCTTTATTTCTGTCTTTGATATCTCTTTTTTCCCTTTTCCTCCAGCCTCATGAGAGGTACTAGGGTGAAACAAGGCCTTTTGTAGTCTCGCTTAACCTACTGTTGGGTTACAGGTTACCAGTAGATTGGTCAGACCCGTTCGATTTTGCTGGGGCTGAAGATGAACACCACATTCTATCCGTACTTGATTCGTTGGGATTTCCCAGAAGAAAGGATAGCCAGTGGGATGCTTTCTGGTTGTTTGCAGCCATAGTAAGACACCAGCACAAGTTGGAAGATCTGAATCAGTGCTGCATCATCAGTATGTGTGTGTGGGTCCAATGTCCACTTAGGAATCGAATGGCAGAAGGGAAGAAGCTGTTCCTGAGTCACTGAGTGTGTCCCTTCAGGTTTCTGTACCTCCTTCCTGATGGTAACAATGCGAAAAGGGCATGTCCTGGGTGGTGGGGGTCCTTGAAGATGGTTTTTCTGAGGCACCACTCCTTGAAGACACCTTGTATACCACAGTAGCCCTAGTACCCATGATGGAGAGGACTAACTTTACAACTCTCTGCAGTTTACTACAATCCTGTATAGTAGACCCCCCCCCATACCAGATGGTGATGCAGCCAGCCAGAATACTCTCCACAGTACGTTTGTAAACATTTTTGGATGTTTTAGGTGAGAGACTAAATCTTTTCAGATTCCTGATAAAATAGAGCTGCTGTATTGCCTTCTTCATAACTACATCGATATGTTGGGACAAGGTTAGATCTCAGAGATATTGACACCCAGAAACTTGAAATTGCTCACTCTCGTCACATCTGATCCTTCTATGAGGATTAGTTTGTGTTCCCTCATGTTATTCTTTTTGAAGTCCACAATCAGCTCTTTCGTCTTACTGACATTGAGTGCAAGGTTGTTATTGCGACATCTTGGTATATTTCACTCCTGTACTCCCTCTTGTCACCTTCGGAGCTTCTGCCAACAATGTTTGTATCATCAGCAGATTTATAGATAGCATTTGAGTTATGCCTAGCCACACAGTCATGGGTATGGCGAGAGTAAAGCAGTGGGCTAAGCACACATCCCTGAGATGTGCCAGTGTTGATTTCTGAGATTGCCCAGACATGGGCTGCAGGCTTAAAGGATAAGAATACAGAGATAGCTTGTCAGCTGATAAAGGTACAGCAACTGTGGTTGCCCAGTGAGCTGACTGTCAGCCCGATCCTGTTCAGGTTCATGATTTAATGCAGTGGGACAATGATCCTTCTGTGTGGCTGGGGGATTGGGATGTCTGGCTGGAGGATGAAAATGAGGGAGAGAGGATTACTTGGACCTCTCGGTTTATCCCGCAAAGTGATCGCCCTCTCACCTACATATCCGAAAAAGTATGGGCCATGCCAGTAATCATGTGCTCCCACACCCGCCATGGGGAGCGTCAGTCCCCAGTTTCTTCCTCCCAGGAGGATGATCAGGACTGTGTGGGGAGTTGGTATAATAGGCCCCTTTGAGTTGAGGGAGTTCTGCACTAAGGAATTAGCTGGTCTTGGAGATAGCTATAGACCAAAGCCCAGAGGGTCTCTGGATACATTGTTATTGAGGATATAGGATGAGGGGGGTACTAGAGTAATCCTATCTAACAGAGAGATGGATGTTTTAGGGAGCCTATCATCCCAACATGCGATCAATAATGCCCCGAGAACACTGCTTGCTTTCCCTGAGCATAATGCATCACTATAGGATTGAGTAGCAGCTGCAATTCAGGTATCCTTCTCGCCCTGAATGGAATTTAAAACCCTGAGCAGAATGGAGCACAATAGAGGGAGACGCTAAAGCCCTTTGCCAGTGGGCTCTTATTACAATGGTAGTGATAACCTGCCAGAGGATGTTGAATTAAATACTGAAATGATAGGACAAATGGTTATGGCAGCAGCTTCCAGTTTAAAAGGAGTGGTGCTGTCTTAAACAGCCTGCTGTTGGTCGTCCTATAAACACAATGATTCAATTATTACAAGGTCTGGGGAATGTAGAAAAGGGTGCGGAAATTGGATAAGCAAACAGGATGTGGGGGATCCTGCATGCTCTGTAAATGTTTTTAGCTTTACTCAAAGCTGGGGACCCAGGGAAGCAGTAAATAGGGTTCCCAATCCCACCTTCTATGCAATGTGGAGGGAGTTCTGCCGGGGGAAGTGGGAAAGGAGGCTGTTAAATGGGAAAGGTCATTCTTTAAGCCCTCTCCCGATAAGGGTTCCTTTTGCCCTTTGCTGGATTCCTCGCATTCCATTCAGGATTCCCCAAATCCTGTGCTGGAGGCACTACCAAGGGCTGTGGATGACCTTCAGCATCAGTGGGAATCGGAGGACTCCTTCTCTTAGGGAGGAGGCCACTCAACCTGCAGCCCTCTTCCCTGTAAGTTGCATGACTGATTTGAATGTGGAGAAGTGTGTGAGGTGTGGCCACATGTGTCAGTTTGTGGAGGGTTTGCCTTTAAGTGACTGTGTGAATGTGTTGGGCCCTGCCAGTTAGTTTTTTTTCTTTTCTTTTGTTCTCTGATAAGTGTGTTTTTTCCCTGTGAGTATTAACTGTTTTACGTCTTGCCATTCCATGCAAAGTTTTAAAGAAGTGAAGTACAAGTCTGGGTTTTTATTTCTTGTGCTTCTAATCTGTTATTTTGCTTCTCTTGTTTCTCATTTGTTACATATTTGTTTCTTGTGTTTTAGTCTGTTACTTGGTTCCAATAGACAATAAGTGCAGGAGTAGGCCATTCGGCCCTTCGAGCCAGCACCGCCATTCACTATCATGGCTGATTATCCACTATCAGTATCCAGTTCCTGCCTTATCCCCATAACCTTGATTCCACTATCTTTAAGAGCTCTATCCATCTCTTTTTTGAAAGCATCCAGAGACTTGGCCTCCACAGCCTTCTGGGGCAGAGCATTCCATATATCCACCACTCTCTGGGTGAAAAAGTTTTTCCTCAACTCCGTTCTAAATGGCCTACCCCTAATTCTTAAACTGTGGCCTCTGGTTCTGGACTCACCCATCAGCGGGAACATGCTTCCTGCCTCCAGCGTGCCCAATCCCTTAATAATCTTATATGTTTCAATAAGATCCCCTCTCAGTCTTCTAAATTCCAGAGTATACAAGCCCAGTCGCTCCAATCTTTCAACATATGACAGTCCCGCAATTCCGGGAATTAACCTTGTAAACCTACGCTGCACTCCCTCAATAGCAAGAATGTCCTTCCTCAAATTTGGAGATCAAAACTGCACACAGTACTCCAGGTGTGGTCTCACCAGGGCCCTGTACAGCTGCAGAAGGACCTCTTTGCTCTTATACTCAATTTCCCTTGTTATGAAGGCCAGCATGCCATTAGCTTTTTTCACTGCCTGCTTTTTTCACTTGCATGCTTGCTTTCAGTGACTGATGTACAGGAACACCTAGATCTCGTTGTGCTTCCCCTTTTCCTAACTTGACTCCATTTAGATAATAATCTGCCTTCCCGTTCTTACCACCAAAGTGGATAACCTCACATTTATCCACATTAAACTGCATCTGCCATGCATCTGCCCACTCACCCAGCCCGTCCAAGTCAGCCTATGTTCTCATAACATCCTCCTCACATTTCACACTGCCTCCCAGATTTGTGTCAACAGCAAATTTGCTAATGTTACTTTTAATTCCCTCATCTAAATCATTAATATATATTGTAAACAGCTGCGGTCCCAGCACTGAACCCTGTGGTACTCCACTGGTCACTGCCTGCCACACCAAAAGGGACCCGTTAATCGCTATTCTTTGATTTCTGTCAGCCAGCCAATGTTCAATCCCTGTCAGTACTCTGCCCCCAATACCATGTGCCCTAATTTTGCCCACTAATCTCCTATGTGGGACTTTATCAAAGGCTTTCTGAAAGTCCAGGTACACGACATCCACTGGCTCTCCCTTGTCCATTTTCATAGTTACATCCTCAAAAAATTCCAGAAGATTAGTCAAGCACAATTTCCCCTTCGTAAATCCATGCTGATTCGGAACGATCCTGTTACTACTATCCAGATGTGTCGTAATTTCATCTTTTATAATTGACTCCAGCATCCTACCCACCACCGACATCAGGCTATCCGGTCTATAATTCCCTGTTTTCTCTCTTCCTCCCTTCTTGAAGAGAGGGACAACATTAGCCACCCTCCAATCCACAGGAACGGATCCTGAATCTATAGAACATTGGAAACTGATTACCAATGCATCCACGATTTCTAAAGCCACCTCCTTAAGTACCCTGGGATGCAGACCATCAGGTCCCAGGGACTTATCAGCCTGTGTTTTTGGTCTGTTACTTGTTTCCCATGCAATTGGTTTTAGGGATAACACACATTTCACACTGGCTCTGTGAAATTTGAGTTGATGAGGTGGAAATTTGGGCAACATTATTCCAGATATTTCAGAGGGGCATAAGCACCTGGGGAGCAATTATAGTTGTTTTTGTTTTTTGTGTCTAAATACCCCTGTGACTCATCAGCAGCGAGTGTGTTTATATCTCCCTACGTTACAAAATGGCAAAGTGGTGGTGGGAGATCCTGTGATATATTACTGGGAGTGGCAATTAAATTAGCACACTGGACCAAAGAGTCTATTGTTGCATTTGTATGAGAACTCCTTACTTTATCACAGAAGGGATGCCATTAATACCAATCCCATTTGAATTGAATTAAATTAACTTTATGATGACAAGGAAAGACTGTTTGGGGAAAATTATCTAGCTTCTTGAATTTTGGCATTCTGTTCTGGGGGGATCTGGGAGGGAGTAGTCTACTCCAGCCAACCTCAGCCCATATTATTGTAGAATAGTGAAGGGACTTGAGCCTTATAGTCCTGGTGGAGTAAATGCTATAAGAGCTGGTATTTCTCTATGTACCATTTGTTTAATTGGAAGGTCCTGGCTCTTAAAGCGATTTCCCCACCTGACAGGGAAAGTTGGTGTAGGTGTTATGATAAGCACAGGTCGTCATGGCTATCCCTCGAGGTCGAGGATGATGGTCTTCATTCTGTTGATCAAGTGGCCCACAGAGTGAAAACGCCTGTGCGTATATTTGTTTAATGTGTACTTAATGTTGCACTCCAAGAAGCACACGATACTTCACAAATCAACCAACTGATTCCAATGGCATAGAAACCACGACAACTGGAGCTGATGGATTTGTTGCAGCCTTCATCCGTCTTCACAGCCGTTGAGTTCGAAGTAACTTCGTCCGCCTGTTCCACCATTGAGGTCTTGGTTGGATTGTTCTTTGTCAGGGACCTCACCCTCGACCTTACCGCCATGGATGACCCTACCAGGAGCATAGCAGCAGATGGCTTTGCTCCCGGGATCTCAGGACCACACAAGCTTCTCCACCACGACAAGGTGACAATCCACGGAGAAGGTACAGGTGAATGGCAAGAGTGAGCAGGAACAGTATCCTGGGATGGCTGTGTCTATGCCCAATGGTGTTGTGAAGGTGGGCACTTGCAGGTCACTGAATGACACTTATTGGATATACAGTTCCTAGGCCTACACATGGCGGTGCAGTTGATCCATGATGCCGTATGTAGATAACCCCAGTGCCCTAGATGAGAACCTCGCCCACGCTAGATGACATAGTGAGAGGACTATTACAGAAGAAAGGTTTTGAATGATAGCCTTTCCCAGCATGGTATGGCCAGACTATCCCAACAACTGATATCAATGGCTTTGATTACCTGCTCACAAAGAAAGGTGGCAGTTGTACCGTTATTGGTCAAGAATGCTGCATCAACATTCCTGACAATTCGTGCGACATTACTCTCCTGGCTGATTACATCTGAGAGTCAGTGTATAAGATTAAGTGGAGGACCAGCTTATTGGCTATAACACTCTGGGGGAAGGCTGGTGTCCTGTTGGGGCATGGAGAGGCTGGTGGACTAGAGTACACTGGGGGGTGGGGGGAGCGGGTGACTATCAGGTTTAGAGTACTGGGTAATGTATTTCTGTTTTATATGTAGCCTTGTAGGGAGTTTGCGAGGGTTATACTGGTCTGAGGGTTGACATGTCACAGTGTCATGACTTTCAGGGAGCAATATGTTGTGTGGGTGTGTGACTTTGCCATCAAGTGCCACTTCCGTTGTGTAGATCGTGTTTGATCTGTTTAAAAACTGCACTCTTCCCATTGGTTGGCTTGGGTGCACAGCACCTAGTTTCAAACAGCTCAGGGATATAAAGAGTAACATATGCGAAAGGTTTACTCTCTCTCCCTTTGTCCCCAGAACCATCAGGAAAGTATGCTTCGTGCATTCTTTTAACTAAGTATCAGTTTGTTGAATATATAGTTCTGTAGCTTGTGTAACTTGGGGGAACTTAAATGTTTGGTTGAATTTTTTACTGTTTATAAATAAAGGATTAATGTACTTGTTAGCATGATTTCTCAAGGGAATCTGAGCAATAACTTTTTTTTCACACAGGTTGATATCTGGGAATCACTGTAAGAGGAAAGGCTGAAATCAGTTACAGTTATTATGTTTAATAAGCATTTATGCAGGTACTTAAATAGGCAAGGCATAGAAGGTTAAGGTCCTAGTACTGGCAAATGGGATTAGTGTAGGTGGACAAAATAAAAAATTGGCTTGAACATAATGGGTGGAAGGGCAACACAGGTCAGTATGACTCTATGATTCTCAAACTAATGAGATTGCAGCTGTCCACAGAGTCAGTCCTGCAAAGAAGGATGTTGTCATAAAATCCTTCAAGAGCTTGGACAAATAGATCATTAGGTTATCCTCAGTCTCAGGAAATGTAATTAGTATTGATAAGAATTAATTACTCCATTTTAAAATATTATACAGACATTTTACTTGTATTGTAGTATATTCTGGGCATAAAGTTACAAAGCAAATAAAGAGAATTAGTGCAGAATAGAGAATAGTCTTGCCTGACTTTTTTGAGGTCACTAACATCAGAGAAAATAAAATGTCAATGTAAGATATATAAATTATAAGCAAGAAAAATAATATACAAACATTTGTAAGTAACTTAATACTGAACGATAATTATTTGGGCGATGGGAGTAAGAGAGGAAAGATAATGAGTTCATTTATTTGAGGGGCAGTACTCTGATTAGAAAGTCGTGAATAGTACGTTCAGTGAGTTGGCCACACCGCAGGTAAAGGCTACACAGGCAGAAAGGGAATGGGTGGACACTAAACAGTGTTGCAGTAGGCAGGTAGTGCAGGAGTCCCCTGAGGTCATCTCCCTCCTAAACAGATATACTGTCTTGGATACTGTTGGGGGAGATGTCTCATCAGGGGAAGGCAGCAGCAGCTGAGTTCATGGCACCATGGGTGGCTCTGCAGCACAGGAGGGAAGGAAAAGGAGTGGGAGAGCTATAGTGATAGGGGATTCGATTGTAAGGGGAATAGATAGGCGTTTCTGCGGCCACAAACGAGACTCCAGGAGGGTATGTTGCCTCCCTGGTGCAAGGGTCAAGGATATCTCTGAGTGGCTGCAGGACATTCTGGAGTGGGAGGGTGAACAGCCAGTGGTCGTGATGCACATAGGTACCAACAATACAGGTAAAAAATGGGATGAGGTCCTACAAGGTGAATTTAGGGAGTTAGGAGATAAACTAAAAGGTAGGACCACAAAGGTAATAATCTCTGGATTACTACCAGTGTCACGTGCTAGTCAGAGTAGAAATAGGAGGATATTTCAGATGAATATGTGGCTTGAAAAATGGTGCAAGAGGGAGGGATTCAAATTTCTAGGGCATTGGAACCAGTTCTGGAGGAGGTGGGACCAGTACAAACAGGACGGTCTGCACCTGGGCTGGACTGGAACCAATGTCCTAGGGGGAGCGTTTGCTACTGTTGTTCAGGAGGATTTAAACTAATGTGGCAGGGGGATGAGAACAAGTGCAGAGAGACAGAGGGGTGTAAAATGAGGGTAGAAGAAAAAAGTAGTAAGGTGAAAAGTAAAAGTGGCAGGCCAGCAAATCCAGGGCAATAATCAAAAAGGGCCACTTTTCAACATAATTATATGAGGGCTAAGAGTGTTGTAAAAGCAAGCCTGAGGGTTTTGTGTGTCAATGCAAGAAGCATTCGTAACAAAGTGGATGAATTGAATGTGCAGATAGTTATTAATGAATATGATATAGTTGGGATCACAGAGACAGGGCTCCAGGGTGGCCAGGGATGAGAGCTCAACATTCAGGGATATTCAATATTCAGGAGGGATAGACATGAAAGAAAAGGAGGTGGGGTGGCATTGCTGGTTAGAGAGGAGATTAACGCAATAGAAAGGAAGGACATTAGCCGGGAGGATGTGGAATCAATAGGGGTAGAGCTACATAGTACTAAGAGGCAGAAAATGCTGGTGGGAGTTGTGTACAGGCCACCTAACAGTAATAGTGAGGTTGGGGATGGCATTAAACAGGAAATTAGAAATGTGTGCAATAAAGGAACAGCAGTTATAATGGGTGACTTCAATCTACATATAGATTGGGTGAACCAAATTGGTAAGGATGCTGAGGAAGAGGATTTCTTGGAATGTATGCAGGATAGTTTTCTAAACCAACATGTCAAGGAACCAACTAGAGAGCAGGCCATCCTAGACTGGGTATTGTGCAATGAGGAAGGGTCAGTTAACAATCTTGTCGTGAGAGGACCCTTGGGTAAGAGTGACTATAATATGGTGGAATTCTTCATTAAGATGGAGAGTGATATAATTAATTCAGTAACAAAGGTTCTGAACTTAAAGAAGGGTAACTTTGAAGGTATGAGACGTGAATTAACTAAGATAGACTGGCAAATGATACTTAAAGGGTTGACGGTGGATAGGCAATGGCAAGCATTTAAAAATCGCATGGATGGAATACAGCAATTGTTCATCCCAGTTTGGCAAAAGAATAAACTAGGGAAGGTAGTGCACCCGTGGCTGACAAGGGAAATTAGGGATAGTATCAATTCCAAAGAAGAAACATACAAATTAGCCAGAAAAAGCAGCACACCTGAGGACTGGGAGAAATTCAGAGTCCAGCAGAGGAGGACAAAGAGCTTAATTAGGAAAGGGAAAAAAGCTTATCAGAGAAAGCTGGCAGGGAGCATAAAAACTGATTGTAAAAGCTTTTATAGATATGTGAAAAGAAAAAGATTGGTTAAGACAAATGTAGGTCCCTTACAGTCAGAAACAGGTGAATTGATCATGGGGAACAAGGACATGGCAGACCAATTGAATAACTACTTTGATTCTGTCTTCACTAAGGAGGACATAAATAATCTTTGGGAATTAGTAGGGGACCGAGTGTCTAGTGAGATGGAGGAACTGAGGGAAATACATGTTAGTAGGGAAGTGGTGCTAGGTAAATTGAAGGGATTAAAGGCAGATAAATCCCCAGGGCCAGATGGTCTGCATCCCAGAATGCTTAAGGAAGTAGCCCAAGAAATAGTGGATGCATTAGTGATAATTTTTCAAAACTCTTTAGATTCTGGATTAGTTCCTGAGGATTGGAGGGTGGCTAATGTAACTCCGCTTTTTAAAAAAGCAGGGAGAGAGAAACCAGGGAATTATAGACTGGTAAGCCTGACATCGCTGGTGGAGAAAATGCTAGAGTCAGTTATCAAAGATGTGATAACAGCACATTTGGAAAGCAGTGAAATGATCGGACAAAGTCAGCATGGATTTGTGGAAGGAAAATCATGTCTGACGAATCTCATAGAATTTTTTGAGGATGTAACTAGTAGAATGGATAGGGGAGAACCAGTGGATGTGGTGTATTTGGATTTTCAAAAGGCTTTTGACAAGGTCCCACACAGGAGATTAGTGTGCAAACTTAAAGCACACAGTATTGGGGGTATGGTACTGATGTGGATAGAGAATTGGTTGGCAGACAGGAAGCAAAGAGTGGGAATAAACGGAACCTTTTCAGAATGGCAGGCACTGACTAGTGGGGTACCGCAAGGCTCAGTGCTGGGACCCCAGTTGTTTACAATATATATTAATGACTTAGACGAGGGAATTAATTGCAGCATCTCCAAGTTTGCGGATGACACGAAGCTGGGCGGCAGTGTTAGCAGTGACGAGGATGCTAAGAGGATGCAGGGTGACTTGGATAGGTTAGGTGAGTGGGCAAATTCATGGCAGATGCACTTTAATGTGGATAAATGTGAGGTTATCCACTTTGGTGGCAAGAACAGGAAAACAGATTATTATCTGAATGGTGGCCGAATAGGAAAAGGGGAGGTGCAACGAGACCTGGGTGTCATTATACACCAGTCATTGAAAGTGGGCATGCAGGTACAGCAGGCGGTGAAAAAGGCAAATGGTATGCTGGCATTCATAGCAAGAGGATTCGAGTACAGGAGCAGGAAGGTACTACTGCAGTTGTACAAGGCCTTGGTGAGACCACATCTGGAGTATTGTGTGCAGTTTTGGTCCCCTAATCTGAGGAAAGACATTCTTGCCATAGAGGGAGTACAAAGAAGGTTCACCAGATTGATTCCTGGGATGGCAGGACTTTCATATGATGAAAGGCTGGATCGACTAGGCTTATAATGTCTGGAATTTAGAAGATTGAGGGGGGATCTTATTGTAACATATAAATTCTAAAGGGACTGAACAGGCTAGATGTAGGAAGATTGTTTCCGATGTTGGGGAAGTCCAGAATGAGGGGTCACAGTTTGAGGATAAAGGGGAAGCCTTTTAGGACTGAGATGAGGAAAAACTTCACACAGAGAGTGGCGAATCTGTGGAATTCTCTGCCACAGGAAACAGTTGAGGCCAGTTCATTGGCTATATTTAAGAGGGAGTTAGATATGGCCCTTGTGGCTAAAGGGATCAGGGGATATGGAGAGAAGGCAGGTACAGGGTTCTGAGTTGGATGATCAGCCATGATCGTACTGAATGGCGGTGCAGGCTTGAAGGGCCGAATGGCCTACTCCTGCACCTATTTTCTATGTTTCTACGTTTCTATGATTAATGTCCTTAAACCAGGAATACAAAAAGTCTCTTCAACTTATGTCTACCTTGGAAAAGCTCAAATCTTCCCTTCAACAGGAGTGCAGTGAAACTCCCTCACTGCTCCCCCTCTGTATTCTCTACTGCTTTCTAACTTTTTGATGATATTCTCACCCAGACTCGATACCATGGCCATGTGTCTCTCCCCACCCCTCTCCCACCTTTCCCTCTTTTTCCATTCCCTGTTCTGACTCCCCTCTTATCTCTTCCCTTCTCTTCACCAGCCCATCACCTCCCTCTGGTGTGCCTCCTCCATCCCTTTCTCCTATGGTCGACTCTCCTCTCCTATCAGATTCCTTCTTCTTCAGCCCTTTAATTCTTCAAATTCTTCCATCTTCTGCCCACCCCTAGCCCACCCACCTACCTTCCTTCCCCCTCACCTGTCTTCACCAATCACCTTCCAGCTTATGCTTCTTCCACTCAACCCCACCTTCTTCCCCTTTCATTTCCATGTCCGATGAAGTGTCTCTGTGCAAAATGTCAACTGTGTATATGCCTGACCTGCTAAGTTCCTCCAGCATTTTGTGTGTTTTACACTGGATTTCCAGCATCTGCAGGATCTCTTCCATTTACACAGGAATGTCTATTAAAGGTTCCAGAAGGCACAGATGTCTCACAATACATTGTGAGAGTAAACAGATGAGCAACACTGAAGTAATTACAGCTCATGCGGGTAGCTTTTCAAAGCAACTATGGATGTTTCTGATCCAATCAGTTATTGTGGCGAGAATGTAGATCTGCACAACAATTTTGCAATGTCACTGTCTAAAAGGATAGTTCAAACATTAAGGTTGGAAGTGTGTTGTTGACATTGCTTCAACATCAACCAAAAACTGATCGAAATGATAACATGCAACCTTCTATATATTGGCGAGACCCGATGCAGACTGGGAGATAGTTTCGCTGGACACCTACGCTCTGTCCGCCAGAGAAAGCAGAATCTCCCAGTGGCCACACATTTTAATTCCACGTCCCATTCCCATTCTGACATGTCTATCCTCGGCCTCCTCTACTGTAAAGATGAAGCCACACTCAGGTTGGAGGAACAACACCTTATATTCCGTCTGGGTAGCCTCTAACCTGATGGCATGAACATTGACTTCTCAAACTTCCACTAATGCCCCACCTCCCCCTCATACCCCATCCGTTATTTACTTATATACACACATTCATTCATTCTCTCTCTCTCCTTTTTCTCCCTCTGTCCCTCTCACTATACCCCTTGCCCATCCTCTGGGTTCCCCCCCACTTTCCTTCTCCCTGGGCCTCCTGTCCCATGATCCTCTCATATCCCTTTTGCCAATCACCTGTCCAGCTCTTGGCTCCATCCCTCCCCCTCCTGTCTTCTCCTATCATTTTGGATCTCCCCCTTCCCCTCCCACTTTCAAATCTCTTACTAGCTTTTCCTTCAGTTAGTCCTGACAAACATCGTCTGTACCTCTTCCTAGAGATGCTGCCTGGCCTGCTGCATTCACCAGCAACTTTGATGCGTGTTACTTGCAATCTAACCTTATCTTATCGGATTCATGTCCATTAGCAGCAATCTTTGAAGGTTACTGGTGATAATTTCCCTTTGGGCTGATAATCACACTTACTGGATGTAGGACCAGTAAGGTAGATAGTTAGGTTTATGCCCAGAAACTCCTGCATCACGAGTGAACAGGAGCATTTGGTGGTGATTACGGGCAGAGGAGTGGTATTTCTGCAGAGGGCTTTTCTCAGCTGGCACTGGCATAGTAACTTGATCACTGGGCAGACAATTGTTCTCCATGCCAGGTTTTCAAAATGGCTTCCTCAATTGTAGCGAGGTTAGATGTAACCTAATGAAAGGTTATCAACCTGAAATGTTCAGCTGTTTCTTTCTTCATTAGTGCCGAACCTGTTGAGTATTTCCAGAACTTTCTGGTTTTGTTTCATATTTCCAGCACTCACCTTTGCGATTATTCTGGATTCAGCTAGGTTGGCCAGTTGTGTGGTCAACCACGCCATTGAGGGTCACAGGGTCAAGCACCCATCCATCCAGAAGGTCCTTACTGGCAATGATGTGTTTGCTGCCACTGGCAGTCAGGCTAGTCTTGTGCATCATAAAAAGCCAATTGGCAGATCCTGAATCACTCAGCAGCAGAAACCTGAAATGATCCAGCAGCAAAAAAGTTGAGGGTGGTGTCTGCTGTAACCAACTGAAGACCCTGGCGAGAGAATTTATCAGGAGCTGAACTTGCTGCTTGTGGCCCTTGGCATTTGTCCAGAAGTGAGTACATCCTGACAGCTGCATCTCTACTGCTCCCATCTCTGAAGGAACCGTCTCAGTTATGAACCACCAGGTTCAGAAATAGTTATTACACTTCAACCATTACGCTCCTGAACCAGAATCAGATTCAGGCTTATTACCACCGGCATATGTCATGAAAGTTGTTAACTTTGCGGCAGCAGAACAATGCAATTCATAATAACAGAGAAAAAAGATATGAATTACTGTAAATAAAATTACCAAGTTAGATAGCTTAATTCACCCTAATACTGAACTGATTCCACAACCTATGGATTGACTTTATAACTTGTGCTCTCGGTATTATTTATTTATTTGTTATTAGTTTTAGTATCATTATTGATATTTGCGTAAATTGTCCTCTTTTGCACATTGGCTGTCAGTCTTTGTGTACAGTTTTTCATTGACTCTATTTTATTTCTTTGTTCTAGTGTGAATGCCTGCAAGAAAATGAATCTTAGGGTGACATGTGGTTACTTTGATAGAATCATAGTCATAGTACAGCACAGAAACAGGCCCTTCGGTCCATCTAGTCCATGTTGAACAATTTACTCTCATTGACCTGCACTGGGACCATTGCCCTTCATACCCCAAACGTCCATGTACCAATCCAAACTTCTCTTAATTATTGAAATCGAGCCTGCATGCACCGCTTGCTTTGGCAGCTTGTTCTACACTTTCATGGCCCTCTGAGTGAGGATGTTTCTCCTCATGTTTCCCTTAAACTTTTCACCTTTCACCCTTAACCCATCACCTCTAGTTGTAGTCCCACCCATTCTGAAGCTACCTGCACACCCTCGCCCTAGAGATTTGAGAAGCTTTCAGCAGAGGTTTACGAGAATGATTCCAGGGGTGAAAGGGCTAATATATGAAGAGTGTTTGATGGCTCTGGGCCTGTATTTGCTGGAGTTTAGAGGAATAAGAGGGATTGAAACCTGTTGTATTGAAAGTCCAGGATAGAGTAGATGTAGTGTAGATGTCTCTTATAGTGCGGAAGTCTCAGACCAGAGGACACAATCTCAGAATAGAAGGATGCCCCTTTAGAACAGAGATGAGGAGGAATTTCTTCAGCCAGAGTTGGTAAATCCGTGGAATTCATTGGCCACAGATAGTTGTTGAGACCAAGTCATTGAGTATACAGTATTTAAAGCGGAGGTTGAGAGTCTCTTGATTAGTAAGGGCATCAAATGTTGTGGGGAAAAGGCAGGAGAATGAGGTTAGGAGAGAAAATAAATTAGCCAATACTGAACGGGAAAGCATAATCGATGGGCCAAATAGTCAAATTCCATACCTAAGTACTATGGACTTCTTCAAGAATGGAACACTGCGGACCACCTCTTGGGCTACCATAACTTGTCTTAGATTCTACCTTTGATGTTTCTTTTACATTAAGGTCTTGCTTTTGCACAGTCTTGCATTTCACTGCTTGTTATTGTATGATTTTTATGTATAATTTATATTCTGTTTTGTCTGTACCTGTGTGCCTGTGGTGCTGCTGCAAGCATTTCTTTGAATTGTGCTTTACCATCCTTGTGCACTTGACAGTAAACTCAAATTGACTTCAGCTGATCATAGGCTGGATATCCTGCTTTAAGTGACACCTCCTGGTTTCCCAGAGCCTGTGCACTATTTACAAGATGTGTGACAAAATGCTCTACAGGGGCCCAGATGAATGCAATTTGCAACAATACTTAAGAAGCTGAACCCCAGGAGCAGCAGCATATTGATCAGCATCCACCCTAAAAATTCATTCCCTCCACCACCAGCGCACATTGGCTGCAGTATGTGCTGTCCACAAAGTGTACAGCAGTTATTCTTCCTGGCTTTCGAAGATTCAAGATTTAAGTTTGTTTATTATCAGTCTTCAGTACAAGTATAAAGGAGAATGAAATGATGGTTACTCCGGATCCAATGCAACATAAAAAAACTCAATAAGCATAAAAACTCAATAAGCATAAAGAACACAATAAATATAAAAGTAATCTGAAAGAATACAATGTACAAGTAACTGCTACATACATAGATTGATTGTATATACAGTATTTAACTACTCTACCATAAAGAATGACCATCCTACATCCCTATCTGTAAGGTCCCCCACAAGTTGCACCCCTTTCTGACATGGAAATATATTAACTTTTCTTGGCCTAAATCCTAGATCTCTATTCACCGAAATCACTGCTGCTATTTAAGGAAGAGGTTCTCCATTACTCGTGGGCAATCAAAGCCAGCCTTGCCAAAGAAGTTGTTACCCTGCAATAAAATTAAAAGGAGCATGAGCAACACCGCCATCCCAATGTGGAGGAGAATGTCTCCAGAATGGAGAAAATAATCTCTCTATTTTACTAAACTGCTCCTCATCTCTTGTACTGTGCACTTTCTAGGTAAGAAAGCAGGTGAGCACTTACTGATAACTTTACCTAAGATTTGTTCAGCCATTGTCATGGCTGAGAAACTGATTGGGCATCAGGTGGCAGAGATTGAGTATAATGGGCAGGATAACTAATGACTCATCACAAGGGTCTATGTCAGGGCCATATCTATTTGCCATATTTCTAAATGGCTTATATGACAGAAGAGTAAACTGCGCATCCAGGGTGTCAAAGGTTATGGAAAGAAAGCAGGAGAGTGAGGTTGAAAGGGATAGTGGATCAGGCATGATGGAATGGCAGGGCTGACTCAATGGGCTGAATGGCCTCATTCTGCTCCTATGTCTTATGTTCTGTGGTCTTATTCAGGTTCATATATTCCTGATAATTGCCACAGAATGATTGCAGAATGGATTCACAGGAATAATACCGCAATAACACTTGGAGTCCAAAGAATAAATTGCAAGGTCATTGCACAAATACGGATTGTGTTCCCCGGAATTCAGAAAATTGAGGTGATTTGACTGAGGTTTTCAAAATTTAAAAGGAATTGATTGTGTTAGGAGAAACAACTGCCTAGAAATTAGACCTACTTGTGTATAATTTTTATATAGAATTTGCACATAACAGCCATTCACACTCTTCAGATGGTGCTCGTGGCATTTCTGGAATTATTAACACCTTTTAGGAGACGGTCATGGGCATATATGGTTGCATTTCATCTTAATGTATCTGATATCCCCGAAAGCAGATTGCTGTTGAAAAGTACAGTAGAATATTTCAGAGCTCCAAGGTGAAAATTACCCTACCAATTTTTTAACTGATTTTTACATCAGTAAGAGACCGTGGGGCTCTGTATAGCAACCATTTAAAACACTGGCAAAGTAAACTTGAACTTCTGGGAATCTGAGCGAATTCATGGTCCAAGGAATTATCAAAAAATCAAAATGAAGACACTCAAGAGTAAATTTTGGAAATTCAACAAGCAGACGGAGCATAAACTTTGGAGCTATCTTTCACAAATGGAAATTGGCGTTAGGCCAATACGTTAATATTTAACATAAGATTGATGGATCTTTGATAAAGTCATTAATTGATATGGAAGATCTATGATGTTGAGTTGCACTACCTATGATGCGATGAGTAACAGAATTGGGTTGAGGAACTAAACAGCCAACCTCTATTCTTATGATCCTATTACCTTGGTTTAACTGGTAACTTTCAATGGGTCCGAGGAAGCTACCAATATAATGTTAAACTCTGAGCAATGTGTAAGTATCACTCAGAAAGAACAATATGGAAACTGTATGTCGCAAATGGGTTGCTCACACACAGACTAATGCACTCCAGGCAAATACAGCTCTCAGAAGCTTGCCGATAACTTACTTCACAGAAAATTCAACTCAGATTGAGGAAGTCAAGTAAGTCATGTGAATAGGAACATAAATACAGAAACTGACTGGAAAGTTTAATGTTATTGACCTTTACTTCAAGAAGACTAAAGCACACACTGGAGGAATTCAACAGGTCAGGCAACATCAATGGAAATGAATTAACAGTTGACGTTTCAGTCTGAGACTGTTCATCAAGACTGGAAATGAAGGGGGAAGACACCCTAATAAAAAGAAAGAAGGAGAGGAAGGAAGACAAGTTAGGAGGTGATAGGTGAAGCCAGGTAGGCGGGAAAGGTAAAGGTCTATAGAAGAAGAAACCTGATAGGAGAGGAGAGTGGACCATGGGAGGATGGTAAGAAGGAAGGGCACCAGGCTCAAATTGGAAGCTCATGGGGCGGCAGGAAGATAGGGTGAGGGTAGATGTCTGAGAATGAAGAGATTTGAATGAGAGCAGCATCAATGGTGCTTGAAGGGAAACCACAGTCTTTAAAAAGCAGAAATCTCATCCTGGGAACACATTTAGCGTAGGAGAAAGAACTGAGAAAAGGGAATTGCATTTTTACAGGAGACAAGGTGATAAGAGGTATAGTCAAGATAGGTTTATAAATTGGTAGGTTTATAAGAGCTATTGGTAGACAGATTGTCTCCAGAGATAGAGACAGAGAGACCGAGAAAGGGGAGAAAGGTGTCAGAAATGGACCAACTGAATTTAAGGGCAGGATGGAAACTGGAGGCAAGATTTAAGAAATTGATGAGCTCAGCATGGGTGCACAAAGCTGCAATCATTAATGTAGCGCAGCAAGAGTTGGCGAGCATTACCAGGGAAGGCTTGGAACATGACTGTTCCACATAGACAATGAAAAGGCGACCATAGCTGGGGCCCATGTGGTTGCCCACAGCTACCCCTTGAGGTTAGAGAAATTGGGAAGAGCTGAAGGAGAAATTGTTGAGGGTGAGGACCAGTTCTTGTGGGGGGGAACTGGTCAGTACTTTGTTGAGAAAGAAGTGGGCAGCTTTAAGGCATTCTGTATAGGGAATAAAAGTGTATAGGGACTGGATATCCATGGTGAAAATGAGATGATCAGAGCGAGGGAATTGCAAGTTGTTGAGATCAAGAGCATGTGAAGGGTCACGGATGTGGGTGGGAAGGGACTTCCAATCTTGTTAATTTCATTTCTATTCACAGAGTTGTATGCCAATCCTGGACAAGGTTTAACTGTCTCTGGCATGAGAAGAAAGAGGCTGATAGCATCATGGAGTAGGCATTGTATCAGAACTATCTTCAGCACAAGGACTAGAGTTCCGAAGAAAGTGGTTAAGTGCTGCCTTCTCAAGGGAAACATGAAAGGCCATAAAATGCTAACCTTGACCATGATGCCTGCATCCTATGAGTGGAAGACTTCACTATGGTCAACGTGGTCTGTGTGGGACCTGGTGATAGGCTGTAGACTTCCTGATGAATTTTGTACCCAATATTGTTTGGATTTGAGGAGGAATCCCTAGTTAGCCAATAAAATTCTATTGTGATTTGCAGTAGAGAGAAAAAAAAGTGACAGAGATAGGAAAAGAGAGGCAAGAGAAAAAATAAACACTTGGAGTAAAACAATAGAAGAGGTGGTCACTCATGCAGAATGCAGTGGGCAAGGAAATAAAAGCCTATCGCTGACTGAATTGCATTGTGTATATGTGAAATGTGAAGTAGATTCTTTTCAGAATCCAATTAAACAAGTCATGAGATGTTAGCAGAGAGTACAGCTTTCCTTGATTTTCTGAGCTTTGCTTTAACTGTCTTCCTTCGGCTTGAATATTTGATTTCCTTAACTTTCCAGACATACAGAAAGTAACAAGTGTATTAAAAATATTGTGTTAAGTTGGGTTACTACAGCACGGAAACACATTCACTTAAATCATATCTAACTGGCAAAATTATTTGTCAGAAACCACAACTTCCTTTAAGACTCAAAATGCAATTTATTTCAGAAGATCTAAATAAGATATTCCCAATGAGGTCTTTTTGGAAGTAGAAGTAACTAGTAGACTAGTGGAATGGCTTGCTCTGGTAATGTACTGCTGTACAGTACTTGGACCTGTGCCAGCTTACATCCACAGTCTTGCCAAGAAATCAACCAAAAAAAACAAAGGCATTTACCTTAAAGAACAAAGTTGTCACAGTGCTCCCTGATATTCTGAAAAAAAGGTTCACACTATTCTATAGAGCACATAGAATTAAACACCTGAGTTCTGAAATGCTACTCTTGTTGTAGGTAGATATCAGTTATTAAATGGTTTGCCAATTAGATTAGAAAGATTATATCTGATTAAGAAGATTGGTTTCAGAAATCATTATTTGTTGTCTATAATCTCAAGGCACTGGGGAGTATTGATAGCTTCATTTGGCAATCTTTCCAGTATTAAACAAATCTTTAATATAAGCATCAGTGAAGTGCTGTTACAAATTACAAAGGGCAGATCGTTTTGCTTTTAGAGAGCCAACTGATAGCACAGTGCAGGATTTGTGGTTTACCAGAAGTATCAATGACATTAACAGCTTGCAGATTTCTGTAATCATTGCAAACTATGAGCATTCATAATTGAAAATAAAGTATGTTTCTTACTTGAGTGTACAATATACTTTACTAGGTAATTCATAAAAACTGCAACTTTCATGAGGTGACAAACGCTCTCTTTTCTTCTGGCTCAGTGCCAGCTATTGTAACTAAGCCTGAATGCTACTTACATATAGTTATAGAGAAGTATAGCACAGAATCAGGTATTTCAGCCCATCTAGTCCATGCTGAAACCATTTAGACTGCCTACTCCCATCGACCTGCATACCTCTACTATCCATGCCCCTGTCCAAACCTCTTAAATGTTGAAATCGAGCTCACATGCATCACTTGTGCTGGCAACTCATTCCACACTCTCACAACCCTCTGAGTGAAGAGCTCTTCACTCATGTGCCCCCTAAACTTTTCACCTTTCACCTTTAACCCATGACCTCTGGTTGTAGTCCCACCCAACCTCAACCTGCTTGCACTTACTGTATCCATACCCCTCATAATTTTGTCTACCTCTATCAAATATCCTTTCAATCATCTACATTCTAAATATTTCTTATAACTCATGTCTTCCAGACCCAGCAACATCCTTGTAAATTTTCTCTGTACTCATTCAACCTTATTTACACCTTTCCTGTAGGTACCTGACCAAAACTGCACACAATACTCCAAATTAGGCCTTACCAACGTCTTATACAAATTCAACTTATCTTTTGATTGTGCAACAATAGCAATTAAATACAATTTATAATTCATTTAATGGTAATGAAATTTCTAAATCAAATTTATAAATTCAGACAGAAAGCTTCTGTTGAACCTTTTAGAGGTGTCAGCAATGGAATTCCACTGAGTATAAGCTCATGAGAAGTGGTTTAAGGATCGTGTGTTGGCCTTCCTAGTTTATGCTCTTTCATTTCCTCTCTAAATCTCTCCAATGCCATGCACCATTTTCTCTTTCCCTCATACCTCAGTTCACTCACTTTCCAAATATCTAGCTAGTACAAGATGGAGAAGATTCAGGCTGGCATTCATTGCCAGTATTAGCCTCTGACCTATTCTAGTAGTCCTAGTTTCTAATATTGTTGCTGCTGCTTTCCAGTCTTGCTTTGTCTGCAACCAATCTTCAGTTAGACAGAAATCTATATTATCTTTTAATGACTCTGTTGTGCAGATATACTTCACCCTGATGGAAACTGCCCCACCTGATACCAATTCTAAACAACCCTTCACTTCCATTGATTTTCCTAATCTTTCAAGGCTCACTATTCTGATATCTAGTGAGCAAAGCAATATCAAAATGACCAAGTGTGAAATCTTATTGTAAAACATATTTCCTTATTGTATAAATTCTCCTTGCTAAATGTCATGCCTTTGTTCACCTGAATTACTGGTGCACACATATGATATAATCAGGGCCGGATTAAGCTAGTGCGGGGCCTGCAGCATATGTTATAAAGGGGCCCTAAATTTTAAAAATGCACGTAAGTATTAAAACATGAATTATTTACTTGCATAGTGAAGTAATTCAATTTTTTTCATTTGGTATACAGCCAGATAATATGACAAATGTCTGACACTTCAGTAATAGTATTAATTACATGTAGGTATCAATTTCAAATGTCAAAAGTAACAAAACTACAATTTAAAAGTTAGATTTTCTAGATTTAGCATGAACAAATTTGTTGATGATACTGGAAATGTCTATTTCACGCAGAAGTTCATGTTCAGTGCTCATTAGAGTGAGATTGTTCAATCTGTTTTGACCCATGGTGCTCCTTAGTTCATTTTTAATCCTTTTTAGTTTTGAAAATGAGCGTTCTCCACTGCAGTTGGTAACCATGAGTGACAAATAGATGTGCAAGGTATTTTCTACATTTGGAAAACAGGACTTCAAAGAATTGTCAGTTATCAAACGGTACAACTGCAACTCTACAAGGTCTTGTTTGACGCCAATATGAGAAGCAAGGTCAGTTTTCAACAGTTCAGTAAACTGCACAAATTCTTCATTAAGACTTTCTTCCAGATCTTCCGGATATGATTTAATAAGATTTGATGACCTCTTTATGATCTCTTCAGGTGTAAACAATTGTAACTGATGAAGGAATCCAAAAACACCTTTAGGTAAGCTTTCTGCCTTTTTGACAGGGCAGGAAGCAAGCTGTCAATAATGGCAGGAAATGGTCAGCTTTTAAACTTCTGAGAAGGTGTTTGAGATTCAACAAGTGGATCAAGAGTGCTGGAACCTCTGAAATCATCATACCCGCGATTTTGCTTGTGCCTTCTTCGAGTTTGCTGTTGATAGTCTTCACATTTAGTCAGATCCTTGGCTTCTTGCTCAATGTCTGAAAAAGTAGACCGCACAGCTTGAATATATCCCTGCAAGGATTCGTAGAGTGCACAAGCTGTGTTCAAGTCTTGGCCAGAAGATTGCAAAGGAGCACTGGTCATTTGAAAACATTGTAATACTTGATCCCACAATATGACCATTGTTCCTGTTTCCAACTTCATCGTGGTTGAAAGTAGTCCACGAGCCTGTTGTCCACACTCTGCCTTCTGATTATTTTTATTTGAAATGTCATCCAAGACTTGTTTTATTGCAGAAAAGCTGTGTAAAAGTGCTTTTGTTGCATCTGCATGAGCTGACCATCTAGTATCTGACATTCTTTTCACAATGGGCAAATGAGCACCACCATCAGATAATGCGGCAGAAAGGAGATCCCACCGATAAGTAGAAGCAGAAAAAAATGTGTACAGGCTTTCTTCAAATTGAAAGAAAATTAATGCTTCTTGACAACATTCAGCAGCACACTTTCCAACCAAATTTAGTGAATGTGCAAAACATGGAATGTAATCCGCAAACTCATTCAGCTCTTTAATTCCTGCTTGCAAGCCACTATACTTGCCACTCATGTTGCTGGCATTGTCATAACTTTGACCACGGCAGTCTTTTATATCAATATCATTTTTCGTTAAAAAGTCAAGTAAACTTTGCGTGAGGTTTTCAGCACTATAACCTTCCCTATCCAAAAACTTCACAAATCTTTCAACTGGTCCAGGCGGCAAAAGATGGCGCACAGTCGAAGTCAGTGGCGCACCGTCCAGCAGTGTAACAGCGCACGCTGCAGCGGCTTGGGAGTGTGGGAGATAGCACAAAGGTCTCCACAACACAGCAAGGAGCCAACACACGCCTGCACACACATACCATGCAGCATGCAGCTCCCCCGACATGAAAACAACAGCTTTGCCAGATCATCGTGAGAATACAGTGAGATGAGGAGGAGAAGATGGCAGCACGACACAGCGCGCAGCGGCCACTCCAGTGAATGATCGCTGTTATCTGCCAAGTAGGGTGCCATGCATAATCCTGATTTGATGGAGACAGACATGACAGCACAGAGGAACATCTGAAGAAACTTCTGAAACGCCTGCTTCGCTGCTGCTGCTACTGTGTGATCCAGAATCTCCAGAGGAGAAGGCCCCGAGTCCTCGGCTTTGCTTGTTGCTCGGCGGCTGGGGTGAGGTCGAAGCGTTTGGGAGGCTGTATCGGAGGCGCTGGTCGGAGGCTCGAAGTTTTTGGACGGACTCAAAGTCAGCTGTGGTCGGGTACTTCCAATGCATCGGCAGTTGTCGGTGCCTGGTGGTTTACCGCAGGGAGAGTTTCTCCCTTTTGCCGCCTGCTATCAGGACTATCGGGAGTCGATCGGAACTTTAAGACTTTTTTTAACCGTGCCCATGGCCTGCTCTTTATCAAATTATGGTATTGCTTTGCACTGCTGTAACTATATTAGATTAGATTAGATTATGAGGACACGCGGTCTTTTATTGTCATTTAGTAATGCATGCATTAAGAAATGATACGATGTTTTTCCAGAATTATATCACAGAAACACATGACAAGCAGACTTAAAAACTGACAAAAACCATACAATTATAACGTATAGTTACAACAGTGCAAAGCAATACCGTAATTTGATAAAGAACAGACTATGGGCACGGTAAAAAGTCTCAAAGTATCACAAAAGTCCCATCATCTCATGCAGACGGTGAACCTCCAGCGCCGCAAACTTGCCGATGCAGCATCCTGGAAGCATCCAACCACAGTCCGACTTCGGGTCCGTCTGAAAATGCCGAGCCTCCAACCAGCTCTCCAATACCGAGCACCGAGCACCATCTCTGCCAAGCGCTTCAATCCCAGCCCCAGCAACAGGCAATAGGCAAAGCTGAGGATTTGGGGCCTTCCCCTCTGGAGATTCTCTATCGCACAGTAGCAGTGGCAGCGAAGCGGGCATTTCAGAAGTTTCTCCAGGTGTTCCTCTGTGCTTCTTCATATCTGTCTCCATCAAATAAGGATTGTGCACGGCGTCCTAGTTATAATTATTTGGTTTAGTCAGTGTTAGTCTTTGGTTTGTCCTGTTTTTTTTTGTGATATCACTCTGGAGGAACATTGTATCATTTTTTAATGCATGCATTTCTAAATGACAATAAACAAGGACTGAGTGTCCTCATAATCTAATCTAAAAACAAAATGCCAATTTCACCAGACTGCAGCTTGCAAGCATTTAGTGCGGGACCCTCGAAAATGTGGGGCCGGTAGCATATGTTACTTTTGCTACTAGGTTAATCTGGCCCTGGATATAATAACTAGCTCCTTTCTGTTCTCTTTCTCAAACTTTCACAGCCTAATCAAAATGTCCCTCATTCTGGGATTTACTAACACAAAGAGTGGACTTCAGATATTTGGTGGAGGAGCTAGCCAAAGTTGACTGGAAGGGGACAATAGCAGGAATGATGGTAGAGCAGAAATGGTTGGAGTTCTGGGGAGTAATTTGCAAGATGCAGGGTCATTTCATCCCAAAGATGAAAAAGGAGGATGAGTCAACCGTGGCTGACAAGGAAAGTCAAAGACAGCATAAAAGAGAGAGCATGCAATATTGCAAAAAATAATAGTGGGAAGGTAGAGGATTGGGAATCTTTTAAAAAAACACACCACAGAGCAGCTAAAAAAGCAATTAGGAGAGAAAGTGTGAAAGGGTAAACTAACGAATAATATAAAAGAGAACACCAGAAGTTTTTTCAGATATAGAAACGTGTAAAAGAGAGGCAAGAGACTGCTGGAATATGGTGCTAGAGATGCATTATCAAAGAAATGGCAGACTGAATTAGTATTTTGGCTCATTCTTCATCTTGAAAGACACCGGCAACATGTCAGAAATTTGAGAGTGTCAGGGGACAGAAGTGAGTGTAGTTGCTATTATTAGGGAGAAGGTGCTTGGGAACCTAAAAGGCCTGAAGGTGAGTAAGTCACCTGGATTGAACAGATGACATTACAGGGTTCTGAAGTAGGTAACTGAAGAGATTGTGGCGATATTAGTAGTAATCTTTCAAGAATCACAAATCAGGAATGGTCCAGAGGAACTGGAAAATTGCAACTATTGCTCCAGTCTTTAAGAAGGGAAGAAGGCAAAAGGCAGGATATTATAGGCTGGTTGATCTGACTTCAGTGGTTAGGGAGATTTTAGAGTCCACTATTAAAGTCAGCATGATTTCCTTAAGGGGGAATTTGCCTGACAAATCTGTCGGAACCCTTTGAGGAAGTAACAGGCTGGATAGCAAAAGGAGAATGTTGGTTACTTGGATTTTCAGAAGGCCTTTGACAAACTGCTGCACATCAGGCTGCTAAACAATATAGGAGCCCACGGCATTACAAGAAAGATACCATCTTGGACAGAATATTGGCTGACTGGCGAAAGACAAAAAATGGGAATCAAGGAGATTTTTCTGTGTTGGTTGCGGGTGACTAGTGTTGTTCTGCAGGGGTCACTGTTGGATCTGCTACTTTTCACATTATATGGTAATAATCTGGCTGATGGAATTGACAGCTTTGTGGCCAAGTTTGAGGATGATATTAAATTAGGTTGGGGGAGCAAGTAGTAAGTCTTGGGCAGATTGGGAGAATGGGCAAAGACATGGCAGAGTGCTTGCTGTTGCTGGACGGTAGGCCTCTGCGTTTGAGTGGTATCTTTCTCTCTCAATGCTGTCAGAGGATGTTGCCAAGGTTGTGTTTATGAATTGGATTATTGTTAAATACCTTAAGGAGATCTTGTGAGAATGATGTAATGGTCTTTTGGAGGTCACCTGATGTAATGTTCCCGCCGATGTGAGGTCACGTGATGACATGTTCACCACGGGTATATAGGGGAAGACCTCAGATGACGCAGTTAGTTTTTAGTTTTCCGTTTTCCAGCTAGAACGTTAATCTGTCTCTGTTTCTGTTGCGTATTTGTTTTTATGACGCAGTTTCATTTTTAAAACGGAGTGTTACGTTCTGTTACAAGGTGTAGTAGTGCTGGACTGGCAACTTTTGCTAGATGTGTTGATGTACATTTTTCCAGCAGTATTGGAGAGTGAAGACTTCATCAAAGTACAGGATATGAAGGATTAAAATAAGTCGGGAATGTTCGGCAGTTTAATAAAGGGTCGACCTCTATTGAGTCTTCATTGAAGAAGTAGTGACCTGCATCAAAGATAACTCCTGTCAAAAGAGCAAGGTCGTTCATGCAGGATTTGCTCTCTAGAAATTCAGGTCAATTGTTTTAAGCCGTTTATTTCCTTCATCATGAATCCTTTGGACAGGACCAGCAGGAAAGTCACATCTATGAAGAAATCCTTCTCCAGAGAAGTCTCTCCCAATTGAACGTATAAATCTGTTGGGACTTTCGAATTTACCATTTTAAGAATTGTATCTGACTTTACCGCTTTAAGAACTGTTTTCGCATTTAATGCTTTAAGAACCAGTGCCAAGTGATGATTTGTTGAACGGCTGCATAGCGGTTAACTTCTGGTTAAGGTTTTTGTTTGTTTTTTTTATTATTTATCTGTGTTTAATAAATGTTTGGTTGTTTCTATATAACCTGTCTCGATTGATATCCGTTGTTGCCGGTTACATAACACTACGGACTGAAGACCTTTTCAGTCTTATGGGTTTTATATTCTGTGTTTTCTGCTGTTCTCTCTTGTTGCCATGTGATGAATCTGTTAATTTTTTTTGTGAGGGGAGAGGGTTTGTGGGGGGTTGATGATTGTTTTACCATTCTTTTTTATGTGGGGGGATTGATGTTTTTCTTTGAACGACTGCCAAGGTTTTGCTTGTTTCACGGCTATCTTGAGAAGATGAATCTCAGAGTTGTATACTGTATACATATTTTGATATTAAATGAATTTTTGAACCTTTATAGATGGAATACAATGTGGGGAAGTATATGATCATGCACTTCTGTAGAAGGTATAAAAATGTGAATTGTTTTCTGAATGGGGAAAGAATGCAGAAGTTGGAGGTGCCAAGAGACTAAGTTAGGATTTCATAAAGATTAATTTGCAAGTTGAGTCGTAAAGAGGGTAAATGCACTGTTAGCATTCATTTCAAGAGAACTAAAATACACAAGCAAGGATGTAACACTATGGTTTGATAAGGCATTGTTCAGACAGCATTTGGAGTATTGTGAGCATTTTTGGGCCCCACATCTAAGGAAGGATGTGCTGTTATTGGAGAGGGTTCAGAGGAGGTTCCTTTTAACGATCCCAGCGATGAAAGTTTCACATATGCTGAGTGTTTGATGGCTCTGGGCCTGTAATAATGTAAATAAATTGTGTGATTCAGCCTTCTTTGTTGTTTACATAATTCATTATGAATTATATGTAAAAGTGCATGAATGGCATATGTCATCACGTCACCAAGTCATAGGCGCACGTTCGCTAAAAGTAGAAATGGAAAATACATGTTCTAAAGGCTCCCATCTTTTCCTTCAATTAGTTTTCTGTTCTGAAGTTACAAACCATAACAGTGCAACAAGGAAGTTTTAAATGAACATGAGATAACTATCCGTTGAAGTGCAGGAAGACGTTCAAGTTTAAAAAAAAATGCAGTGAGATGTTCGAGTGTTAAAAAAAAAAGTGCAGCACATGCTCCTTCAGGAAGGGACAGAGTCAGCTGAGTTTTAAAAAAAGGCAGAAAAAGGACGAAATTCATGAGATCATAAATTATTTATTATCAGATGATGATAATAATAATAAATAAAGCAGAAATTGCTGACTACATTGGAAAGATAGATGTGTTTGATTGCACAAGAAATAACTGGATATTGTATACTGAGCAAATTGAGCAGTATTTTAAGACAAATGAAATAGTCCATGAGAATTGAGTGCCAGTTTTGCCGAGTGCAATGGGTGGAAAGATATACAGGTTACTTAGAAGTTCGATGACTCCAACCAAACCAGCCAAAATGAGCTTTGCTGATATTGTGAAAGAAATGCAGGAACATTTAGAATCATAACCATTGTTGATTGCAGAACACTTTAGATTTCATTAGCAGAATCAAAAGAAAGAGGAGTCCATTTCAGTGTCATCATCATCATCAGGCGCCATGCCCAGATTGAGCTTTGACTCCCAAGGCCCACACACTCCTGTTTCAGGTCAAGTGGATCATTTCAGTGTATGTGACTGAATTGAAGAGATTGTCTGAACATTGTCAGTTCAGTAAAGGGCTTAATGATGCACTGAGAGATTGTTCAGTTTGTGGAATCTTACAAGAAAGCATTCAAAAACAGCTCCTAACCAAAGCACAACTCACACTTGAAAGAACATTTGAAATCATTGTATCAATGGAAAAGCAGACCGAGACACATCTGAGTTGCATTTGGAATGAGGGTGAGCATGAACAAAATTGCAACATCTGAACTGAAACTGGACTGTCCAAACAAATTGTGTTACCATTGAGCTAGAAGCTGACATACGCCAGACCAGTGCAGGTTTAAAGATGAAACTTGCAGGAAATGCAAACAAAACAGGACGCATACAGTCCTTGGAGCATGTCTGGTGGGTAACAAAAATGGATTTTGTGGGGAAGAGAAAAAAGATAAAAAAATCCAAGTTGCAGTTTTGAAAAGAGCACTAATCTGTATACAGTTGATGAAAAATCTGCTAATGATGAGAGTGACACAGGCCTGGGCAGCCTTGCTATTTCCAATGTGAAAACTAACACTAGACAAGCAATATGCCTTAACCAGAAATGAACAGCAAATTAATTAAAATGGAATTGAACACTCGTTTTGCTGTTTCTGCCATTCCACAAAATAAGTTTGAATGGCATTTCAAAGATACTGAACTGAAGCCTGCAGATATCCAGCTAAGAACTTATGCTGGAGAAAAGATAACTCCTGTGGGAATGACATCCATAACAGTGAAATACAGCCAACAGGCTACATTGACCTTATATGTGGTAAAAACAGGAGGGCCAGCAATGTGGGGATGTGAGAGGCGGAGACAACGACAACGTAATTGGAGATCCATCCACCATTTGCATGCTACATCCCTTGCAAAAAAGTCAACTGAAAGCAAATTAAGAAAGGTATGGATGATGCCACAGCAGTATTCAAGTATGGCATTGAAAAGCTCAAACGTATCAAATAGTGTTAAATAAAAATGCCACACCCAAGTTTCACAGAGCCCATCTGTTCCTTCTACTATCTGTGATAAAGAAGCCAGGGAGTTAGATGTCATGGAGGCTGAAGGAATTATTTCCAAGTTAGAGAGGAGCACCTGGGCAACATCAGTGGTCCCAGTAGCAAAGAAGAATGGTTCTGTCAGGATCTGTCAGGATTTTAAGATCACCATCAACTGACTACTGAAAATAGACCAACACCCTCTGCCCAGCACTGAGGATATCTTTGCAAACCTTTCTGGAGGGAAAAACTTCAGCTAAGTGGGGTGTGCTGAGGCCTACCTACAGAGATGGAAGAAGAGTCCAAAGTGTTTCTCACCTTTGATAGTCACAAAGGGACTTATTGCTATAATAGGCTTATTTTTGGAATCGCATCTTCAACTGCACACTGGCAGAAAGCTTTGGACCAGATGCTGCAAGTCTGCCCAGGGACTCAGGTGTTATCCTGGATGACATCATTGTTACTGGTAAGGATGACAGGGACCATCTCCTAAATCTCAAGACTAGTCTATAAAACACATTTTAGCAATGTCAGCAGGACACACTACACTAACGCTGAAACAGAAGCTTGCCAATTTCCTCCTTACATATCACAATGCAGCACTCTCCACAACCATGAACTCACCAGCTATGCAGTTCTGGATCATTTCTTGCACTCACGCTTGGATCTCCTCAACTCAATCCCAGGAGTGTACAGGACAAACAGCAGAGACAAATTGAGGGCTCCTCAAACAAGGAGGTTCAATGTTACCCTTCTGGACAAGCAGTTCTGGCGAGGGACTACAGAGGTGAAAAGAAGTGGCTACTTGAAAAGATTAATGTCAGAACTGGACCACTCTCCTACCTAGAGGAGATGCCGTCTGATGCCATCTGGAGATGACACATTGATCAGTTCAGGAGAACAGAGTCAATTGTTGGAGAAGAAAGATGCTCAGAGCTGTCCAAACCACCTCCTGCAGACCCAGAGTTAACTCCTGCAACTACCACGGAACAGGTCCAAGAAACTGAGATTCTCTCACAGTCACAAGTCTCACCTGCCAAGTTGAGTGACCACCCTTAGAAAACATCCACAATGATTAAATCCTCAGGCCCGAATGGGACAATTTGAAAGTTACTATGCTGTGGATGCGTATATAGGAGTCGTATTATACGAGGGGTGATTGATAAGTTCATGGCCTAAGGTAGGCGGATTCAATTTTAGAAAACCTAGCACATTTATTTTTCAACATAGTCCTCTCCTGCATTTACACAGTTAGTCCAGTGGTCGTCGAGCATAGGACCTCTTCTTTGTAGAAGTCGGCGTCTTGGACCTCCAGAAAGTGTCCACAGCAAGAGTGATTGATAAGTTTGTGGCCTGAGGTAGAAGGAGATGAGTTATACAGCTTTCGTTAGATGCACGTGCAGTTCAACTCTTTGAGTGATTATGCAGAAAGTCTGAAGTTAATAACTCATCTCCTTCTACATTAGACCACGAACTTATCAATCACCCCTGCTGTGGACCACTTTCTGGAGGCCCAAGATGCCGACTTCTACAAAGAAGGGATCCATATGCTCCATGACCGCTGGACTAAGTGTATAGATGTAGGAGAGGACTATGTTGAAAAATAAATGTGCTAGGTTTTCTAAAATTGACTGCTTCTACCTTAGGCCACGAACTTATCAATCACCCTCGTCTAGTATTATATAATATACTGTGTACACGTACTGTATGTTGATGACTAGAGAGCAATACATTACCTAGTTGCATACAAATATATCAAATATGTTGTTTGATTTAACATTCTTTGTTGCGTACATTATTCATTACAAGTTATATGTAAAAGTACGTGAATGGAATACATCATCACGCCTCCATGTCATAGGCATGCACCTTGCTAAAATGTATGTTCACCTGGGCTTCCATCTTTTTCTGTCAATTATTTTTATGTTTTGGCGTAACAGAACATAACAGGCACAACCTCAAAATAAAAGGATGCCTATTTAGAACAGAGATGAGGGGGAATTCCTTTAGCCAGAGGGTAGTGAATGTGTGGTATTCATTGCCACACACGACTATGGAGGGCAAGTCACTGCAAATATTTAAAGCAGAGGTTGATAGGTTCTTGGTTAATTAAGAATTGAAAATACACGTGGACTAAGATGTTAACTGTCTGCTCTTCAGGTGTCTATGCAACTACTAAAGGGTTAGTAAGAGTGTGAAAGATTGTGCAGAGAAGACAGACAGTAGTGCTGAAAGGGAAAAATAAATCAGCTTTGATCGAATAGCAAAATAGACTCAATAGGGAAAATGGCTTAAATCTGCTCCTATGTCTTATAGTCTTATTGTCTCACATTTTATTTTTACGTTTTAATCCATTTCAGTTGGTTGCCATAAGGATTGCCAGCTCTGTCTCCCTAGAATGCACAGGGACATTTCAGTGACTTTGAACTTAGAAGAAGAAGAATTATAAACTTTGTTTATCTTGAGATAACCTGCAAGGTATTTAGCTGAAATCTCTTTCTGTAGAAAGAAGGGTTGCCCTCTGATCATTATTTTCCAGTCCATACGTACCTAAGCAACTGCTCTGATTTTAGAAGGCAGCTCGGCACTATCTTCTCAAGGGCAACAGGAAAGAAAAATGAGAATGTCAGCTTTGAAAGCAGCATCTATACGCCATAGTAAAGACAAATCTATTAATAATATCCATCATTGGTCAGTCACACTGCACTAAAACTGGCTAATCCAAGTGTTTCACTGAAAGAATAAAATGATTGACATTTGTGCTAAGGTTTCAGTGAAACAACATTAATGATTGAAAAACATTTTAAATATGGCTTCTGGCATTTATTGATTTCTAACTGGGTCAAATGTGACACATTTCCAAATAATACCTAACATAGCAGTTGTTTGATGATTCTTCAAAGGCACTGACTCTCTGTCTGTGGTTATTGAATGCAAAAGAACTCTACCTGCTAACAAAATAATTCCTTCTTTTTCTCTTTTATTTTCTCTATTACCTCTCTGGCAAACACATATACATGCACATACACATCTGCACACCCACACAAACTTAAATAAATCACTCACACACATTTTGCAGTTCCTCTTTAGGAATTTATATCTTATAAAATATTGTATATTTAAAGCAACTGTACTAAACGATCTCAATTGAAGGCAAAAATAGAGCATCCCAATCAGATGACTATTTTCTGGAACATATGTTTAAGGACCCTGAGAGTGACAATAATGTTCACAGCTCATACTCTTGATTAAGGGACTGCCAGCAAATAGCAGATCCTCTATCAACAAACATGACAAGCACATCCACATCAATGGTCACAGAGGACCACATTAATTCCACCAGAGTGACAAAGGGACATCTTTACCGATTAACAGTATTCTTTTTCTGTCACTCTTTTATGGTGGGGAGTTTACCTACACCACTCCAGATACAGTTCCCTTCAGTGACTGAGGACTTGCAGCATTCATGTCCATCCGCTGAAGGCCAATAAACCTTGGCTCACAGGGAAACTATCTTTCACAGAAACACTGCATCTTGGGGGGAAATTGCAAGAAATCTTACTTAGTCTTGTAAAAGGAAGAGAGAGGATCTGACACTTACAAGGTAAGTAGGAGATAGCTGGAAATGATGGAAGCAAAGTGTGTGTCTACACTGTCCCTCCCAGCAGCTTTGAACTAGAGCAGAAGGTTATTGCCAAATTTGAGTAATTTTGAAGCATGTGACTTGTGGCTCATAAGCAGAACGTGACTGGCCAGAACTCTGAATAGCAAGAAGATGTGGCTCTGAAGGATCGGTCAGGTGAAACCTTTCTCAGATATCAATGTCCTAACTTTAGCCCAATGTCCAGCCAATATGTTTGACCTTCTGCTAGTTAGATAAAAGTAGTAGGTATTCAAACAAATACAAAATAGCTTCAGTCCTTGCTTAAGCCACAGTTTAAGAGGAAAAGGGAGTTCAAAGTTCAAAGTAAATTTACTAACATATATACAACAGTGAGATTCATTTTCTTATGGTAAATTTTGCAGTAAATACAAGAACCACAACAGAATCAATAAAAGACTACCCCCAATAGGATTGACAAATAATTAATGTGCAAAAGACAATCAACTGTGTAAATACAGAAAAAAGAGGAATAATAATAGTAATAAATCAGCAATAAATATTAAGAACATAAGATAATTATTGTTTATTTGTTTAGAGTAGAGCATACTACTCTACCAATCTGTTTGATGCTAAATGTTGGTGATTGGAATTTTATTTGCCTATTCATGAGATTTACAAATTGGTGGCTAGGCCTGCATTTATTAAGACTGATAATATCTTTGCTTTTTCCTTTGTTTTATAATAGTGAAGTAAATGTGGTTTCTTTCAGTCATTAATAGCGCTAACTTTTATATTCTAGATCTATTTAAATCATTCTCTGAATGTAAATTTACTCACCATCTTGAGGCTTGGAATGATTACTCTAATATTTCTCTGGATTATTGCTATCCAATAGCCACAACACTACCAAACTCCATGATGGTCATGACAATCTTCTCTAGCCTAACCTCTCAAAGAATAGCTTTTCTTCTTACACTTTGCCAGTCAATATTCATTCTCTATTATATATCCAGAGTTATGTTCATGATTATGTCCAAACAAAGACCGCTTGCTATTGACTAAGTGGTGCCTCTTCACATGAAAACTGGTCTACCCATTGACACATAAATTAGGAACGATGGCCATCAGGAGTGGATATTACAAATGCTTTCCACCATCTCAAGCAAAATCTGTGAAATGCTCTGCCTCGCAGGGCAGTGGAGGCCAATTCTCTGGATACTTTCAAGAGAGAGTTAGATAGAGCTCTTAATGATAGTGGAGTCAAGGGATATGGAGAGAAGGCAGGAACGGGGTACTGATTGTGGATGATCAGCCATGATCATATGAATGGCGATGCTGGCTCGAGGGCTGAATGGCCTAGTCCTGCACCTATTGTCTATTGGCCCCTTCCCTAATATTACCTTGGTTGTATAATGCAGAATAGATTACTGATGTAGATTTCAGCCTGAAGTGCACAGGATATGTGTGGGGTGGGATGGGGAAGTTTTTTTGAGGTTGAGGAACCCAAAGAATAGGTTTCCTGAATGACCCATGGGACTTTACTATCCAAGTCAGAGGAGAATGCTCCTAGTTGTAGGGTCACTATGATGGTATCATGATGGTGTGTGATTGTGGTTGGTTCTGTTCCAACTCTGCCAGATGTAACTGGTGATCAGAGAGGAAATATTGCATCCTGGGGTTCTGACAGCAGCTTACATTGGTAGAGGATCACATGGTACTTTGGAGTGATGTGAAGGCGTTTTCAGTGGTAGCTGGGAGTCAAGGGAAACACCTTCTGGCCATATCCCCGGAATCAGCATTCTGCTCTCCTGCTTTCAGATGGTGAATTTCTAAAGGCTGGTGAAACCCACTGCCAAGGTTATGAAGAGAAACATGCCAGATACTCCAAAACATAGTACAATTTTTTGTGGACTTTCATGAGTAAGGGGGTAATTTCATTTTAAATATTTAATTCTTTAATTTAGCCTTGCAGTGATAAACAAGCCAGGTAATTAAGTAATCATAAACACAAGAAATTCTGCAGATGCTGGAAATCCAATGCAACACACACAACATGCTGGAGGAGATCAGCAGGTCAGGCAGCATCTGTGGAAATGAACAGTCAACATTTTGTGCTGAGACCCTTCTTCAGGACTGGAAGGGAAAAGGGTAAAATGCCAGAATAAAATGTGGGGGTAGGGGAAGGGGGATAGCTAGAAAGATGATAGGTGAAGCCAGGTGGGTGGGAAATGTAAAGGGCTGGAGATGAAGGAATCTGATAGGAGAGGAGATTAAAGTTATCAGCTGTAACTGATTAACTAAAGTGAACTGATTCAGAACTAGTGCAATGCGAATGTGGGAATAAAGCTTTTGATTTTGCTGAGGCATTGTGTTTTAGTTTAATGTGCAGTGACCTACATGTCTTGTGTTTACAGAGTGTATGCTTTGCTGAGGTAAGAAAAATTGTGTAGCTGTATATTCAGTGCAATTAACTAGACTATTACATGTAGTTAAGGCAGAGATAGTTGGGTAAGTGTTGTTTCTCTGACAGTATTTGGAAGCCAATAGAAAGCCATATGCTTAGTGAATGTCTACAACAGGCAAATTTAGCTCAGGATAGATTAGGAAGTGTTGATACTGATCACCCAACCCCTCCTCTGCAGTGTCCATTAATGTGTCTATCTTTAGACTTATTTTGACAAAGAGCTTCTGTTTGATTGTGCCACCACATTTCTCTGCTTTAACTGGGTATGTAGTTACATACTGTTTCCCTTATTTGCAGATTATGTACTGTTAATGCATATCCTGCTGTGGGGCTCCAAACCCAACAGGAAAGGTAATTTGGCGAAGGCTGACATAAGAAGCAAAAGACAAAGTGTTCCCTCAGACCTTTCAGGAGGCAAGTGCAGAAAATGCAGGGGCCATGGCAGAAATATTTATATCATCCTTAGTAACAGGAGAGGTACCAGTGGGTTAGTGAATAGGCAATGTCATCCCACTGTTTAAAAAAGACTCGAAACATAAATCAGGAAAGAATAGGCCGGTGAGTCTGACATCAGTTGTAGGAAAGTTATTGGAAGGTTATTCTAAGGGACCAGATATATAAGTATTTGGATATATATGGAATGATTAAGGATAGTCAGCATACCTTCGTGAATGGTAGGTCATGTCTAACCAATCTTAGAGTTTTTGAGAGGTTGGTCAAAAAGTTCAGTCGCTCCGGCTTCAAGATGAGTTATTAAATTGGATTAGATATTGGCTTTGTGGGAGAAGCTGGAGAGTGGTCATAGATGGCTGCCTCCCTGACAGAAGGCCTGTCAATACCACAGAGATCGGTACTGGGTCCACCGTTGTTTGTCACATCTATCATTGAGATCGCTGACAATGTGATGCATTGGATCGGCAAATTTGCAAATGACACCACATTGGGAGAGTAGTGGACAGCGAGGAAGGCTACCATGACTTGCAGAGGGATCTGCATCAGCTGAAAAACTGGGTATGGAAATAGCAGATGGAATTTAATGCCCACAAGTGGGAGGTTTTGCACTTTAGTAGGTCCAACCAGGGTAGGTCTTACACGGTGAAAGGAAGGGCAGTGAGGAATGTGGTAGAGCAAAAGGATCGAGAATACAGGTCCATAATTCATTGAAAGTGGCATCGCAGGTAGATAGGTACAGGTAGTAAAGAATGCTTTTGGGACATGGGCCTTCATAAATCAATGTATTGCGTACAGAAGATGGGGTGACATGTTGAAGGTATATAAGACACTGGTGAGGCCCAGTTTGGAGTATTGTGTGCAGTTTTGGTCATCCACCTACAGGAAAGATGCAAACAAGTGTAAAGGAGTGCAGAGAAATTATACAAGGATGTCACCGGGTCTGAGGACCTGTGCTATAAAGAAAGATTGGATAGGTTAGGACTGTATTCCTTAGAACGTGGAGAATTCAGAGATTTGATAGAGGTATACAAAATTATGAGGGGTATAGATAGGGTTAATAAAAGCAGGCTTTTTCCATGGAGGTTGGGTGGGACTACAACCAGAGGTCATGGCTTAAGAGTGAAAGATGAAAAGTTTAAGGGGAACATGAGTGGAAACCTCTTCACTCAGAGGATCCTGAGAGTGTGGAATGAACTGCCAGCACAAGTGGTGCATGCAAGCTCGATTTCAACGTTTTAAAAAAAAAAAGTGTAGATAGGTACATGGATGGTAGGGGTATGGAGGGCTATGGTCCCAGTGCAGTTCAATGGGAGTAGGCAGTTTAAATGTTTTCAGCATGGACTAGATGGGCCAAAGGGCCTACTTCTCTGCTGTACTTCTTTATGATAACTTGTGCTGCCAAAAAGAACAATACATCTGAGGATTGAGAAAACTAACAAATGCAGCAAAAGAGAACCTATACTGATGTTTAATGCCACCTTTGAGGGCAGTGTGTTGCCACCTTGAACCTTGACATCATATGCAGGTGTGATAAGGAGTTCCAGGATTTTTAACGTGCTGACAATGAAGGGGTAGCAATATGTTCCCAATCAGATATTCTGTTGTTTGGAGGCGAACCAACAGAGTGCAGCATTCCTATACTTCTACGATCTCTTTCTTGTCATGGGCTGAACGGTCTGTGAATGAGTCTTCTGTGGATTGCCCTGTGTGTGTGTTAAGATGGTACGCACCCACTACAATTACAGTGCATGGAAGTGGAATGAATGAAAGGTTATGGTAGTGAAAGCTATGAATATCAAGTTATGTTGATTAGTTTTGAGCTGCTTATATTGTTAGAGCTACATTGATCTGGACAAGTGGAAGTGTTCTAACTTTACTTCATGCTAATAAGAAATGGACGTGACTCACTCATCATGGAAAGTCAAAGCTCTAACCTGGTGTTATAGGTAAGTATTTGAGACTAGAGCAACAGCAACCCCGGGATGTTGAGAGTGGGGAACTGGGTGATACTAATGCAATTGAATATCAAGTGGAATTGGAATCTACCTCATTGGAGATGTTCACTGCCCAACATTTATTTAGAATGGTTGTTGTTTATAACATATTAGTGGCATGCTGAGTTATAGGGAAAGGTAAAATATTATCCCTTTATTCCCTGGAGCGTCGGAGAATGAGGGGAGACCTTACAGAGGTATACAAAGTTGAGGGGTACAGAGAGGGCCTTTTTCCCCTTGGGTTGGGTGAGACTAGAACTAGAGATCATATTGTTGGCTTATAGTGAAATATTTAATGGGAACCTGAGGAGGGACTTCCTCACTCAGGTGGTGCAAGTGTGGAATGAGCTGCCAGCAGAGGTGGTGGATGTGGGTTCAACTGCAATGCTTAAGAGAAGTTTGGAAAGATACATGGATGAGGGAGGTATGAGGGCTATGATCCAACTGTGGGTAGATAGGGAAAGCAGTAAACCAGGCCAGCAGAGACTAGATGGGCCAAAGAGGCTGTTTCTCTGCTGTGGTACTCTATAACTCTGTCATTGATGAAACAGCTCAAAATAGTTGAACCAGGGTACTGCTCTGCATGGTTGTAGTGCTGAGAAGATGGACCTCCACAGCAAGAAACATTCTAAATAACTTTATTTTCTTTGATTTATTTTCAATTCTCTCTTAGAAGATGTTAACTCCTTGCTTTGGTTATAGTTTCTTGGTGCTGGATACCCAATATGCAAGCTATTGATAGTTTGCCAAGATGCTGAGTGTCATCTGGCTATTATACAGCTGAGGAAATCAAAATGAAGATCTGTTATCCTCACTGTAGTTGAAACCTTGTCTGATTCCACCTGCTCCCTCACTTGCTGGGGTCAATATCACTGTCCCTTTTTCCACCTGGATGAGTGCAAAGCCTGTTACCTGCACAGCCTGTGGCTGATTTATTCAATGCATTAATCTGAATAGTCTGTTGAAAAATCCTATGTTCTGGGCAACTCAGTGAAACAGCATTTCCCATTGCTAATGAACATTGCATATCATTTTAGAGATTCATTAGGCTACAAAAGCATTTGCAGGAATTTAAAAATGAACATTTTCTATCTAATACTGCTAAGTGAATTCGCAAAGCCAAAATTGTTCAAGTTAGGGCAGCAGTTATTTCAAGTCACTGTGCTACTTGCAAATCTGACCTAATTATTCTTAATTTCCATCCACAATTACTTCCTCACACTCTGAACTCCATTTTCTCTGCACTTTGCTTAAAGGTGACTTCATGAATACTTGGAGAATTAATGGTCTTCCTGCACAGGTATGATTTACTAGGTATCCATAATTGTACATCTGGGGGGGAAAATCTCCTGTGTTTCATCCTTCGTGTGCTACTGAAAAGCAACATGACCCTCAGGGAGAAACAACTGAAAGGATTAAAAACCAGGCTAATTTGGAAGTTTTGTGGAGAAGTCTGGAATTTTCTTCTCCAACTGTTGAAGATCTTTAAAAACTCATCTTGGAATTTATTCTAACAACAATTATATAGTACGTGTCTTTTGTAACAATCAGCTTTCACATTTGAAAGAGTTTAAAAATCATTATTTGGCAGAGTAGCTGATAATCTTGGGCAGATGTCTTGGAAAAGACCCAGTTTTGACACTAACCTAATCCTAGCATCTTGTCATTTGAAATTGTGTTGATTCTCCCTAACCTGCTTATGTTGAAGCAGGCTGTCTACACAAACACATTCCATTCTCTTAATTGTTTTGTAAATCTCAATCTGCTGTTTCTAGCATGTTTTGCCAGTTCAAAAGTAGAAGGAAATGAAATTAGTCTTTTTGCTGCTGTTTTTTTTCTTCATGACAGTCCTTAAAAACCAAGCACAGAATCATCAAGCTAGGCTAATGTCATAGTATGCATGCAATAGATTTTTAAAAAATAGCACATACCATATCAAAAGAAATTTTAAAAATGGAAGTTTTTTTTTGAATGGCAAACTGAAATACAGCGGAAAAGCTTCTGACAGTGTGATAAACTGCATCTGTCTTGTCTTTTGCTGTAACTGCTAATTAACCAGCACATTAATTCAAGAAATGACACACTGGGCCTTAAGTTCTGGGCTGGAGTCTAATTTTAGCATTCAATCAAAGTTCAGAAACTGCTTCAGAACCAAGATTGCGATTTGTATCCGTTGATGAGGTAACAAACATGTAAGACATTACCTGTGCATTCTTCACATTGAATGTTATTTATTTGGTATTTTTACTGACAATCTTTAAGAACATAGAAATTTTGAAGAGCCATTGGTTCAGTGAAATGGATCTATTAATTTATTCCAGATTCTTTTATTATTCTATGTCGTTTTGAGTTGCAGAAATGTATAATTAATCAATTTATGCTCTGAAGCTCAATGGTATTCTCAGAATCCTATTCCATGCACAAATTACCTTTCTTGTACCTTCCTGACTTCCCATCTAATTTATTAGGTGACAGTGAGCTTCATTTTGACATAACAGTGACTAGATGTCTCCAGTACTTTACTACCTCTACAGTGCTTTAAAATATCCTGAGATTGTAAAAAGTCCCGTGTCCTTCTTTCTTTATTAAAAACAGAACATGTTCCTCGATCAAGTTTGTTGTATGCCTCTATAATCCTGAAGTTCAATGAGCTGATCTTGAAATCAAATCTTTCATGAACAACAAGCCAATTTTTCCTTAACCTTCCTTCACAACTTGAAATCCTCTTGGCTACTCAGTAATAATGTTCTTTGAGTTTACGTTTAATTGTCATTCAACCATGCACATGTAAATAGCTAAACGAAACAGTGTTTCATTTGTTTTGCAGATTGGGTATTTCTATTCTGTATGTCATTCCACAAATTGAACTAAAGACAGTAGAAAATAACCCAATTTGATATGCATGTTGCTACATTACCAATGTCATAAGTACTCCTTTGTTTAAAATCTGATATGCACATACTATGGAATCAGTCTAAGCTCATAATTGATGGGATGGTTTGAGAATCTCACAAACTCCTGCGATTTTCACACACAGCAGTCTCTAGAATTTACAAAGAATGATGTGAAAAGCAAAAATCATTCTGTGGGCAAAAATGCTTTGTTAATGAGAGAGGTCAGAGGAGAATGGCCGAACAGGTTCAAGCTGACAGGAAGATACAACTCAGGTAACCAGGCATTATAGCAGTGGTGTTCAGAGGAGCATCTCTGAAAACATAGCATGTCGAACCTTGACGAGGATGGTCTACAGCAGCAGAAGATCACAAACATGGCTCCTGTATCTAATAAGGTAGCCGCTTTATTAAGTACAGGAAGGAATTAATAAAATGGCTACTGAGTGAAAATAAAGGACCAAAAGTACTCTTGGGTCTTTGAAGAAGCAATGGATGATGCAAAGCACCACACACAAAATGCTGAAGGAACTAAGAAGGTTAGGTAGCATCTATGGAAGTGAATAAACAGTTGACATTTCTGGCCGAGCCACTTCCTCAGGACTCTATAAAAATAAATGATTTTCTATATAATGATATTTATAAAAATAAATGGTATCTATAAAAATAGATGATAGTAAGTAAATAAGGAACCATCTGTTCCAGCAGAGTGGGTGGAAAAAATGTGCAAGAACATTTTAAAACGTCAAGCTGACTGCGATTTGTTCCACGAGTAACAAAATTCAAAAAATCTACATGTTGATTCTTAAACAAGAGAAAATCTGCAGATGTTGGAAATCCAAGCAACACATGCAAAGTGCTGGAGGAACTCAGCAGGCCAGGCAGCATCTATGGAAAAGAGTACAGTCAACGTTTTACACCAAGGCCTTTCGGCAGGACTGATTCTTATCTGTTACATTGCTATAACAAACCACCGCAATGCAGTGGGGAAAAATCCCCGTAAACAGGCAGTAGCCAAAATTGTTGCAAAATTTAATGATCCTTGCCTTATCCATGATCATCTTAGGATCAAGACATCCTGTCCACAGTGCACACAAGTACATTAGTCTTCTAATGGAAGAGAGAAGAGCTCCATAATTCAGACAGTCAGGGGCTGGATAGAATCCTGCTGAATGAACTGTGGTGATTAGCAACAGTAGAAACCTGTGAAAGGCTGTTTGTGAGTACTAAACTACACAAGGAAAAACCTGCTGAGCAGCCAAAGGCTGAGGCAAAATCATTTGGCAGGTGTTGTGTCTCCAGAGTTGGCTTGTCATTTAGGCAATAAATCATTTTCAATCTGCTTTTGATCTCTTCTCCAACAGCTGCCCTCTGGCAAATTCCAAGGGATCGAGTACATTGAGGTGTGGGATAATGTAGACCAAGAGCACTCTCGAATTCACCATATAGGTGGGCAGGGCAAAGTGTAATCTTCATCTTTTGGGCACCACACCACTGTCAATGCAAAGACAGATCTCGGGCAGGAAAAGCTGAAAGGACCAAGAAAGCCCAGAGGACTACTAAAATAAATTGGTTTGCTCAGCCATGCTTGCTTTTCTAAAGAAGGGCATTGCTGCTGTAACATGGTTTGTTCAGTTTTTCAGAATATTTTTGTTGATGTTACAGTTCTTTTTTGGACGTTTTCATGTAAACATGGGGTGTTCATGGGATTTGAGGACTGTAGCGGATGCACCTGAACTGCAACTGTATGCCATTCAACCAGGGTAAATCTGATCAGTAAATGTAATGATAAAAAAAAGTAGTAATGCCATGTTTGTGATATAACAACACTGGTTTAAAAAAAACATGACTTTACCTCTGAGAACTTTGCATTGCTTGCAGCCATGCTGCTCAGGCATTCCCAAAGATGACACTATTTCCAGGGAGTATTAGAAAATAAATTTAAAATTCAGCAATATAAGCGATCAAATTGAAAATGAGGAAGCAAAAGCCCTCAATGACTTTTATTTTTCCAACCAGCATCTGAGTGTCATTCCTTACTTGGAATGTGCTGCTGGAGAATTAATATTAAAGTCTCACAACAAATGCATCTCATATGTGTAGTACCCCTGAAAAAGAGAGATAATGAATGAAACATACATGTTGTACTGTTTACTCAATAACTTTATGATGAATCAAAACATACTACACAAAATATAAAAAATGCTCCAATAAACTATCATCTGTTATTATCAGTACTATGCATAACAACAGGTGAATTGACCATGGGGAACAAGGACATGGCAGACCAATTGAATAACTACTTTGATTCTGTCTTCACTAAGGAGGACATAAATAATCTTCTGGAAATAGTAGGGGACCAAGGGTCTAGTGAGATGGAGGAACTGAGGGAAAATACATGTTAGTAGGGAAGTGCTGTTAGGTAAATTGAAGGGATTAAAGGCAGATAAATCCCCAGGGCCAGATGGTCTGCATCCCAGAGTGCTTAAGGAAGTAGCCCAAGAAATAATGGATGCATTAGTGATAATTTTTCAAAACACTTTATATTCTGTATTAGTTCCTGAGGATTGGAGGGTGGCTATGTAACCCCACTTTTTAAAAAAGGAGGGAGAGAGAAACTGGGGAATTATAGACCAGTTAGCCTGACATCGGTGGTGGGGAAAATGCTAGAGTCAGTTATCAAAGATGTGATAACAGCACATTTGGAAAGCAGTGAAATGATCGGACAAAGTCAGCATGGATTTGTGAAAGGAAAATTATGTCTGATGAGTCTTATAGAATTTTTTTAAGGATGTAACTAGTAGAGTGGATAGGGGAGAACCAGTGGATGTGATATATTTGGATTTTCAAAAGGCTTTTGACAAGGTCCCACACAGGAGATTAGTGTGCAAACTTAAAGCACACAGTATTGGGGGTAAGGTATTGATATGGATAGAGGATTGGTTGGGAGACAGGAAGCAAAGAGTGGGAATAAACAGGACCTTTTCAGAATGGCAGGCAGTGACTAGTGGGGTACTGCAAGGTTCAGTGCTGGGACCCCAGTTGTTTACAATATATATTAATGACTTAGATGAGGGAATTAAATGCAGCATCTCCAAGTTTGCGGATGACACGAAGCTGGGTGGCAGTATTAGCTGTGAGGAGGATGCTAAGAGGATGCAGGGTGACTTGGATAGGTTGGGTGAGTGGCATAATTCATGGCAGATGTAATTTAATGTGGATGAATGTGAGGTTATCCGCTTTGGTGGCAAGAACAGGAAAACAGATTATTATCTGAATGGTGGCCGATTAGGAAAAGGGGAGGCGTAACGAGACCTGGGTGTCATTGTACACCAGTCATTGAAAGTGGGCATGCAGGTACAGTAGGCGGTGAAAAAGGCGAATCGTATGCTGGCATTCATAGCGAGAGGATTCGAGTACAGGAGCAGGGAGGTTCTACTGCAATTGTATAAGGCCTTGGTGAGACCACACCTGGAGTATTGTGTGCAGTTTTGGTCCCCTAATCTGAGGAAAGACATTCTTGCCATAGAGGGAGTACAAAGAAGGTTCACCAGATTGATTCCTGGGATGGCAGGACTTTCATATGATGAAAGATTGGATTGATTAGGCTTATACTCGTTGAAATTTAGAAGATTGAGAGGGGATCTTATTGAAACGTATAAGATTCTATAGGGATTGGACAGGCTAGATGCAGGAATATTGTTCCCGATGTTGGGGAAGTCCAGAACGAGGGGTCACAGTTTAAGGATAAAGGGGAAGGCTTTTAGGACTGAGATGAGGAAAAACTTCTTCACACAGAGAGTGGTGAATCTGTGGAATTCTCTGCCACAGGAAACAGTTATAGCCAGTTCATTGGCTATATTTAAGAGGGAGTTAGATATGGCCCTTGTGGCTAAAGGGATCAGGGGGTATGGAGGGAAGGCAGGTACAGGGTTCTGAGTTGGATGATCAGCCATGATCATACTGAATGGCGGTGCAGGCTTGAAGGGCCGAATGGCCTACTCCTGCACTTATTTTCTATGTTTCTATGTTAACAGTTACACTGTGTGCTTATAGCACTGTCTCCATGAAGTTTCAATGCTTCAATCATACCAGCCACGTGGGTGAAAACAGCCTTTTTTTCACTGTTTCAAGCAAACATATTCAAAGAATTATACAAAACTTCAGGAAAAAAAAACTAACATTTTTTTCTGAAAGCATAAATGTTCCAATTCACTTAAAATTCCAAATATTTTCTGTATTTCTTTTCCTATCTGAAAAAGGGAGATGACGAATGACACATACACACTGTACTGTTTATTCCTCAAACTTTAGGGTGAATGAGGAATACAGTGTGTACTCCCCACTTCCCCACCCCAGGCATTCTGACAGGCATAAGCAATCAATTGTGTGCAAGACTTTACTAGTCAATGGCAGATTCAGAGCGCAGTACTATAGAGTACCTTGCACTCAAATTCTCAGAATTTTCAACTAGACACATTGCCTGTTTTAAAGTAACATACCTTTTTCACTCAACATAAAATGTTATTCATATTCAATTTATTTTAACTTCTTTGAATTATTTGAACAATTACTTATAACTAAATTGAACAGATTTCAACTTTGTCACACACTTCCCCCTCAAAAGTAGATGCTGTCCTGACATCTCCTCCCAGTTTTAGATTTGCAATCACTACTTTTCTCATTTCAATCTCAAAGGTTGTCACACTGTAGTAATTTGGACAGAGAAGTTGTTTACAGAAGCTTCTTTCCCTATACTTAGCTATGAATCACAGTCATTCAACGCTAAAAATTGCTTGACAATGAGGGAAGATCACAATCACAAGTGCACTTAAATGGACTCAGGCTGCCACGTCCTGGTTTCTAACAAGGGTTTGTGATTGCCAGGGCACTTCTGGGCTCCAATGAGGAACAGTTTATATGATTTTCTCTCTAAAGTGCTCTATGATAGCAACAGTCTTTCAGTATCTGGAGTATACCTGACAATTAGCATAAGGTATAACAGCAGTCCACGAGCACTTTCCTCGTACAAAAGATTTCTTTGGTTTCTAGTAGGCAAAGTTAGTTGATGTAGGAACCGAGGCATGGGTAGCCATGAAGTCATTGACGTTACACACAGTTATAAGGCAGGACCTGATACTGATCTCCATGTGGCCTACAGTCTATATGTTGTGATATGTGGCGATCACAACCCCTTTCATAAGGGGAGTGTTTCGGTCGTCATCATCCTCTCCGGAGAAACTGTGAGCTCCCTTGTCTTCCTTCCATCTGGTTATCTGGCTCATCAATCACAGGAGTAAATACAGGAACTGGTATCAATTCACATGTAAGAAAATCACTTGGGTCACTTGGTTTGGATGAAGATACAGGGACTGGTAATGAGTCGCAATAGGATAAGTCATCTGGGTTACTTGGTACAGATGAAGATACAGGGACTGGTAATGAGTCACAATTGGGTAAGTCATCTAGGTTACGTGGTACAGATGAAGATACTGGGACTGGTTCACATGCAGGCAAGTTCAACAACTGTTCCTTCTCAGGCATTTGTCACTGAAAAGATTGTGAATACTCAACCCTCGTTTGCTGCTCAGCAGATGGTACAGGCTCTACTTCAAAGTTATTGCTGTCTTTGCTACTGTGAGGCTCAGGACATTCGACTTGGTAATAATATTCATCCTCTCTGCCATTGGCTGATTCACTCTCATCCCTTTCTTTAGGCGGACGAGCCCTGGTGCTCCATTTTGGCAAATGCCCAACACCCTTGCTTTGTTATGGTATCCAAAGGCAGGTGTTCACATGACATGAGAAGATCGCAATGTAGTACTCTGGATCTTCCTTTTCTTTTTTTAGGTTTTGCTTCACAGTTTGGCATATCCTCCCCAACCTTTCGTACAACAATATGGATGCAGTCCTCCCAATAGTTCTGAAGCTTTCCCAGGCCTCCATGGGGTGTCAGATTCTTTACTAGGGCACGATTCCCAGGTGGTAACTCTGTAAATCTCACTCTGCTGTCACATTTCTCCCCGAGACCATTTGCACATACTCCTTGGCTTCTTGAATCCCTCTTTTCCATCTTTCTAAGTATTCACTGTGGGTTGCAGGACTTTTGTCAGTGTTCAGGCCAAAGAATATATCTCTGGGCAACCTCGGCGATCTACCAAAGAGAAGGTAGAACGGAGAAAATCCTGCTACTTTTGACCTTGTACAGCTGTAAGCATAAATCATTTTATTCAATGACTCTTTCCAATTTTCTTTTTGCATTTCTGTTAATGTTTTCAACATTTGCAGAAGGGTCCAGTTGAAGCTCTCAATGTGTCCATTTCCCTGGGGGTGGTACGGTGTAGTTCTCCATCCTGCCACGCCGCTATGTGACATTGGTTCTCAAACTCAGCCCCTTGGTCATGGTGATTTCATGATGGGAACCTAAAACTCAGGGCAAAGTCATTGAAAAGATGGTCAGCAACAGTTTTTCCTGACTTCGAGGTTGTGGCGTATGCCTGTGCAAATCACGTAAAATGGCCAATAATCACAAGAATGTACTTGTATCCACCCTTGCACTTGTCCAGGTGAAGAAAGTTCAAATGACTGTGTTGTTACTGTCGTTGAGTGGTGCCCTTGTTTCCCGACAGTTTCTTTCGCATGAGGCAGGCACAGACACTTGGCTCAATGTCCCTCTGCACGTGAGCTCCCCCTTACCAGAGCTGTTGTGTGACCTAAAATAAAATGCCGTGGTGTCCCATTTTATCATTTAGCTCTTTCAGGACCATACACTTGAACTTCTCGGGTAGCACCAGTTGTGCTTGTTGGGTAGTTTTCTGATGAAGGACGCCATCCTCATCAATACTAATTTATCCCACTCTCAACAGAAAGCACCTGGCTCACTCGCTTAATGCCTATATTTGTTGAAAAGTAGGCTTGGAACCTGAGTGTACAAAGTCGATTACCATTTTGATGTTGCCATCCGCTTCCTGTGTTTGCCGGATCTCTCTCCTGGACAGTGGTGGAACCGACGTGTTCACCGAATCAACGTCTAACTGTGTAGGTACTGCCACGGACCAGGGTACGTCTGCACTTCGCTGCACTTCAACGGCCTGGACTATGGCTCCCACTGAATCGGATGAGATTTCTTTTGTGCACTCATCCATAGCTGTTTCCATGTCTACTGGCATTCAGGACAAAGAGTCAGCATCAGTATTTTCTTTTCCTGGGTGAAAACAGACAATGAAGTAGAAATTGGCCAGTTCAGCAACCCATTTATATCTGGTTGCATTCAACTTTGCTGTAGACAAAACATAGGTGATGAAATTGTTATCACTGTAAACTGTGAATGTTGGGACATAGTACAGGTAAAACCTAAATTTTTCAGTAACTTCCCATTACAGGGCAAGAAATTCCAATTTCCCACTGTGTAGGAGGTAACTTTTTCTACTTTCATCAATGTTCGTGAACCATGGGCTATGACTCTCAATTTGTTATTTTGCTTTTGCTCCCAACCCCTGATCGGAGGCATCGATCTGAAGAATGAATGGTTGTGCAGAGTCTGGGAATCCCAGCACAGGTGGCTGTACTAGGCAGTCAACCAGCTTCTCTATAGTTTTTTGGTGAATCTGTCCAAGTGACCGACTTGTAAGAAGGCACACAGTTCCTCTTCTTATTTGTCTTTCAGATGCTACCTGTACCAAACTGATTTGGTCACAGTCTTCTCTGCTTTTTAACAGGTCATAGAGGGGAGGTCACAATTCTTGAGAAATCTTTAATATACTGCTGTTAGTAGCTTAATAGACCCAGCATCTATCTCAATTCTCTCACTTGCCTTGCTCCTTCTCTTTCAGTGGTCTTTGCAGGATCCATCTGATTTCCCTCTGCCAATACAATTCTCTGCAGATAGCAAACCTCAGCCTTGAAGAACTCACACTCACACAGTTTCACTCCATGCACCTGCATTCGCTGTAGCACTTTTCTCACCTCATCAACATGCTCATCGAAGGTCTTGGTGAACACCAGCGTATCATCCATATAAGGTACACAGACTTTGTTTCTTAATCCTTCAAGGCGCTCCCCCATGAAACGTTGGTAGGCTGCAGGTACATTCATGAATCCAAAAGGAATTTGAACCCATTCATACAAGCCCCAGGCGTTATGAAATCTGTTTGTGGCCTGCTTTCCTTCATCAAGAATCCTTGCTGGTACACTTTCCACTGGTGAGGAATGGGAACCAAGAATTACCCCCTAAGCTGTCCATAATATTTTGCACTCGTGGAATGGGCTGGTGGTCGGTAATAGTTTTCCTATTTGGGTCCCTATAGTCAATACAGAGGCAAGGACTTCCATCTTTCTTTCTGACGTGATTGGTGAGGCATAAGGCGAGTTAGATTTCTCAATCCACCCAAGGACAATTCATTTCTTTGTAGACAGGTTTTGGAACTGAAATATAGGAGCTGGCAACTGGATCATCATCTTTGAGAGAAATGCTCAGCTGCAAACCTTCGACACATCCAATGTCATTGTCTGATTTTGAAAAGGAGTAACATTCTTCCTATAGCACCTGCTTCACAATCTGCTGCTGTTGTATATTTAAGTGGTTCACATCGACTGGGGGATCCCATAAATCAGAGTCGAGTTCACCCTTATCATCCTCTATTTGATGTCGAGCGGCTAGGTCGAATATGACGCCGCCCTGCGCGCAGTGATAGGAAACTGGACTTAACTGGTTGTAATGTCCCGAGCACCATCTTCTCAGCAAGCACAATGTCATGGTATGTTCTGTCACGCACATCAAAGACAATATGGATGTGCGTTGCTCTGGAGTATTACAAATGTTCGCACAGTTCAACGCCTCTGCCCACTGTGGGTTCATTTCAGGTTCAAAGAGCATTATTTTGTCTTCTCTCACAAATAGAGACTGCATTGAACTTGTGCTGTTGTACGCTCTGGTGTGTTAACTTTCTCCTTTGTTGTCTTTACCCGATACTCACAGGGATTCTCAATGCTAATCAGATCTTGCTTCCCCTAAGTCTAGGAAATGCAGCTCTTACTGCTTCATACAAAGGTTCCTCCTCCCTTCCTGTCTTTAAGCCCTCTTTTATCACACTCCTTTACAATCTGTTCAATCATGCTGAATCCAATGATGGGATGGGGTAGAGATCTGCCTTTCAGACCCAGAACTGGTACGATCAATTCTTTTGCACCTGATCTCAACCCATCCTACATATGGCATGCCTGCACCGTTGACTGCCACCAGCCTTAATGCCTTGGGTGCCTTTACTGCCTCTGAAACATCCCTCAGTCCAGGTAAGTGCCGCGTTTTCCACACCTGTGTCCCATATTACTTCACTTCAACGTCCCTGTAAGTAGCACTTTACAAGGCACTGCCCGCCCACCCATGAAGTTACAGATTTGGCACTGCGCGCTAAAACCCTGGTGGATGGCTGTCCCTTGTCGTTTTGTCTTGATCCTACACTGGTCTGTCTGACATTTTTTTGAGCAGTAACATGAGACTTGTATCGGGAGCATCTTGTATTTACACCCTCTCTACCACATTAGCTAGACGCCTCTGTACCACAGGTTACTTCCTGTCCCGCAGAAGCAGCCCAACTTGGTTTAAAGGATCTTCTCTGGGTAGTTTTATTACATCCTGCTAAGTAGTACTCGCCGCAGTTGTAACAGTGGGTGCAAAGTTCCTCACACCCTCCCTGCTGAAGTGGAAACACCTTCTTCTTCGTGGTGATTGAAGCCGCTGAGGCAGGCCAGGATACGGACATATTGGGACTGGATACTGCTGTGCAACTCCATGCTGCTGTGGTAAAAATGAATAATTCTGTGGAGTTACTTGATGTGCCTGCTGAGCTACAGGCAGCAATGCATGTAATACAGTTGCATACCACTGAAACGGGGGAACATTTTGCTGCTGTGGGACTGGGTATGATTGAGGCAGAGCTGGTTAAATTAACTGTTTTTGCTTTCTCCACCTCTCTTGCTTGGCCCTCTCTGGAGTTCAGACCTGACAATGCTTTGCCCCGTGGGTTGCTCAGGCCTCTTTCTACCCCACTCTGGCAGTGGCTGGTAACTCTGTGCTGAGAAGGAGTTACTATCACCTGATTTTTTTTTTAATATTCCAAACTGAAAAGCATGTTGACACACAGGTATAGGCTGTTGAAGCTGTTTTGTACCTGTGCAATGTCTTCACGAAATGTTTTCAACTGTGACACTCAGTCTATGTGAGTCCTTTCCACCTGACATGTATACTCAACAGGATGTTCCCCTGACTGTGCTGAGTGAACAGTGGCAGTGTGGGCTGCCCCAGCTGGCTTCTGTTTATTACTTTTCTCCGCTTCATTTGCACATGCAACGTTTAGCTTATCTAATCGTACCCTATCTGAGGTTTTGGGATCTAGAAGGTTTGGCTCGATGTCATTTTGAATACAACCACTTTGTAAACGAGTGAGTACAGTATGTAAAAGCATACTCTGCACTAAGGCTGGATCAAATTTCAGACCAGGCTCCGCTTCCTGGGAGGCAGACAGTATTTTCTGCCTCAGGTCAAGAACACGTATTAAGAAACTTTGTGGCATCTCTTGTCCTGTGTTGGGCTCCTGCTGTCAGCTGCTTGTACAGTCCAGTTGCCCCTTCCTCCAGATAATGTGAACAAAGGATCCGTATAAAAGTAGGTAAGTTCAAGTCTGATTTGCCCTCAAGGTAACTACAGAACTGGCATAATCGCTCTGGTCACTGCATCGATTATCTCCTCCTCCGGATAGCCTCTATTTAGGATGCTTTCTCTCTGACAAACAAGGCTAGAAAATGAAAACTTGTCTTTCTGGCTGGGCTCGCCAACCTGGCCAGATATTTTAAAGTCTTTGTGCCATGCTGGTGGGACAATTTCCCTCTGAACTAACCACTGCGGATCGCTCGAGTTCATCCTGTTAGGGGCTGACCTTTGTATTGAACTGCGGGTTACTGTAATTTCCATTTTCTTCCTCCATTTCACAGCCACAGCAGTTGTAGCAACCACTAACTCATTTAGCTTGCCTTTTGCCTGTAGAAGTTTAGATGTGCCACGGTCCTCCAGGTTTCCGGGCTCCACGCTTTCCAGATGGTCAATTATTAGGGATGCAAGAGACAAATGTGTTTTCTTAGTTTTGTCCTCTCCTAGGAAATGAAGGAAGCTACTGAGTTCTACCAGCTTGTCTTTAGGTAACACACACATTCTCACTAGTTTCTTCTTGCAGATTCCCACACACATCCATTTTCTTTTCCCCTTGGCCGTAGTGACTGTGAGATTCCTGGCTGCTGACTGGATTCTGCAGCTTCTAGCATTCACTGTGCCCCAAGTGCACGCACTGCTCCATCAGCTCTTGGCCTCTCCTCACCCCAGTCCACTGCCTCACTCTGCTGCTGCTCCAGGCGATTAAGAAAAGCCTGAGTGCGGTTTGGACGAACTCACTCTGGCAAGGAGACGGTCCACTGCACACCCAGTGGTGCCTCCAAAATGTTGTAGTACTCCTGAAAAAGGGAGATGATGATATGCACCGTACTCTTTCCTCCTCAGTAACTTTATGGTGAATCAAAATAAATTATAGTGCATCCAGTTACTTTATAACAATAGGCAATGAGATTTGCATTAAATCGAGTTCAATTCTTCTCCCACTTCCACTGTTACTCATTTAACATTCAGGCCTCTTTTTGGTTTAACCATCATTTCTGTTATTCGCTGAGAATGTCTCACATTAATTTTAGATTATCAAACATATTACACAAAATATAAAAATGCTCCAATGAACTCTCATCTTCTGTTACCATCAGTATTCTGCATAACAGTTACACTGTGTGCTTATGGCACTGTCTCCATGAAGCTTTAATGCTTCAATCATACAAGCCACGTGGGTGAAAACAGCTTTTTGTTTTAACGGTTTCAAGCAAACATATAACGCAAAGAATTATACGAAACTCCAGGAAAAAAAAACTTAACGTTTTCTCTGAGAATGCCAATTTACTGAAAATTCCAATTATTTTCTGTATTTCTTTTCCTACCTGAAAAAGGGAGATGACGAATGAAACGTACACACTGTACCATTCATTCCTCAGTAACTTTAGGGCGAATGAGCAATACAGTATGTACTTCTGCCCCCACCCCGCCCCCCCCCCCGCTGTTCCATATGAACAATCAACTGCATGTTGAAGATTGAATGCAAGACATTTCAAGTCAATGTCATATTCAGTGCTCAATACTAGAAGAGAATACCTTGCACTCAAATTCTCTGAATTTTCAGCTAAATTTTGGAGCTATGATGTTGTGGCCATTACAGAGTCTTGGATGGCTCAGGGCTAGGAATGGTTACTTCGAGTGCCAGGCTTCAGATGTTTCAGAAAGGACAGGGAGGAAAGCAAAAGATAGTGAGAGATAGTGTCATGGCTGCAGAAAAGGAGGAAGTCATGGAGGGATTATCTATGAGTCTCTGTGGGTGGAAGTCAGGAACAGGATGGAGTCAATCACTCTACTGGATGTTTTTTATAGACCACCCAATAGTAACCGGGACATCGAGGAGCAGATAGGGAGACAGATTCTGGAAAGGTGTAATAATAACAGGGTTGTTGTGCTAGGAGATTTTAATTTCCCAAATATTGATTGGCATGTCCCTAGATCGAGAGGTTTAGATGGGGTGGGGCTTGTTAGGTGTGTTCAAGAAGGTTTCTTGACTCAATATGTAGATAAGCCGACAAGAGGAGAGGCTGTACTTGATCAGGTATTAGGAAATAAACCTGGTCAGGTGTCGGATCTCCCAGTGGGAGGGCATTTTGGAGATAGTGAGCACAATTCTATCTCCTTTACCGTAGCTTTGGAGAGGAATAGGAACAGACACATTAGGGAAATGTTTAATTGGCGTAAGGGGAAATATGAGGCTATCAGGCAGGAACTTGGAAGCATAAATTGGAAACAGATGTTCTCAGGGAAATGTACGGAAGACATGTGGCAAATGTTCAGAGGATATTTGTGTGGAGTTCTGCATAGGTACATTCCAACGAGACAGGGAAAGGATGGTAGGGTACAGAAACCATGGTATACAAAGGTTGTTATAAATCGAGTCAAGAAGAAAAGGTTCAAAAAATCTGGGTAATGATAGAGTTCCAGAAGATGATAAGGCTCGCAGGAAGGAACTTAAGAATGAAATTAGGAAAGCCAGAAGGGAAGAGAAAGTCAGTATGTGAAGAGAAAGAGGATAAGATGTGAGAGAATGGGACTAATCAAGTGTGACAGTGGAAAAGTGTGTATGGAACCGGAGGAGATAGCAGAGGTACTTAATGAATACTTTGCTTCATATTCACTACGGAAAAGGATCTTGGTGATTGTAGGGATGACTTACAGTGGACTGAAAAGCTTGAGCATGTAGATATTAAGGAAGAGGATGTGCTGGAGCTTTTAGAAAGCATCAAGTTGGATAAGATGAGATGTACCCCAGGCTACTGTGGGAGATGACGGAGGAGATTGCTGAGCCTCTGACGATGATCTTTGCATCATCACTGGGAAAGGGAGAGGTTCCAGAGGACTGGAGGGTTGCGGATGTTGTTTCCTTATTCAAGAAAGGAGGTAGAGTTAGTCCATGAAATTATAGACCGGTGAGTCTTACTGTAAAGTTGATGAAGAAGATCCTGAGAGGCAGGATTTATGAACATTTGGAGAGGCATAACATGATTAGGAATAGTCAGCATGGATTTGTCAAAGGCAGGTCATGCCTTATGAGCCTGATTGAATTTTTTGAGGATGTGTCCAAACACGTTGATGGAGGTAGAGTAGTAGATGTATGGATTTCAGCAAGACATTTGATAAGCTACCCCATGCAAGACTTACTGAGAAAGTAAGAAAGCATGGGATCCAAGGGGACATTGCTTTGTGGATCCAGAACTGGCTTACCCACAGAAGGCAAAGAGTGGTTGTAGACAGGTCATATTCTGCATGGAGGTCAGTGACCAGTGGAGTGCCTCAGGGATCTGTTCTGGGACCCTACTCTTTGTGATTTTTATAAATGATCTGGATGAGGAACTGAAGGGATGTGTTAGTAAATTTGCTGATGACAGAAAGGTTGGGCGTGTTGTGGATAGTGTGGAGGGCTGTCAGTGGTTACAGCAGGACATTGATAGGATGCAAAACTGTGCTGAGAAGTAGCAGATGGAGTTCAACCCAGATAAGTGTGAGGTGGTTCATTTTGGTAGGTTAAATATAATGGCAGAATATAGTATTAATGATAAGACTCTTGGCAGTGTGGAGGATCAGAGGGATCTTGGGGTCCGAGTCCATAGGACACTCAAAGCTGCTGTGCAGGTTGACTCTGTGGTCATACGATGCATTGGCCTTCATCAATCATGGGACTGAGTTTAGGAGCCGAGAGGTAATGTTGCAGCTATATAGGACCCAGATCAAACCCCACTTGGAGTACTGTGCTCAATTCTGGTCGCCTCACTACAGGAAGTATGTGGAAACCATAGAAATGGTGCAGAGGAGATTAACAGGGATGTTGCCTGGATTGGGGAGTGTGCCTTATGAGAATAGCTTGAGTGAACTTGGCCTTTTTTCCTTGGAGCAACGGAGGATGAGATGTGATCTGATAGAGGTGTGTAAGATGATGAGAGGCATTGATCGTGTGGATGGTCAGTGGCTTTTCCCCAGGGCTGAAGTGGCTAGCACGAGAGTGCACAGTTTTAAGGTGCTTGGAAGTAGGTACAGAGAAGATGTCAGGGGTAAGTTTTTTTACGTAGAGAGTGGTGAGTGCGTGGAATGGGCTGCCAGTGGCGGTGGTGGAGGTGGATATGTTAGGGTCTTTTAAGAGACTCCTGGATAAGTGCATGGAGCTGAGAAAAATAGAGGGCTATGGGTAAGCCTAGGTAATTTCTAAGGTAAGGACATGTTTGGCACAGCTTTGTGGGCCGAAGGCCCTGTATTGTGCTGTAGGTTTTCTATGTTTCTAAACATATTTACATGTTTTTAAAGTAACATCCCTTTTTTTCTAACATGAAGTTGTATTCACATTACATGAATAACTCTTTTTAAAAATTCTTTGAACTATTATTTATAACTAAGTTGCCTCTGCAGCTCGCACTGATGCAGTAAGTTGCACGTGTCCCCATTTTGTGTACAGCACAATCAGTGGACATCTTATCAGATTCGAGAGGTGTCTTTGACCCACTGCTGTTGTGGGCTATCCACTTCAAGGGTCAACATGTTCTGTGTTCAGAGATGCTCTTCTGCACACCACTGTTGTAGCAGTTGTTTACTTGAGTTACTGCTGCCTTCCTGTCAGCTTGAGCCAGTCCGGCCATTCTCCTCTGACCTCTCCCATTAACAAGGCATTTTTGCCCACAGAACGGCCAATTGCTGGGTGATTTTTGCTTTTTATTTTAATCAATCTCTGTAAATTCTAGAGCCTGTTGTATGTGAAAATCCCAGAAGATCAGCAGTTTCTGAGATACTCGAAATATCCTGTCTGGCACCAACAATCATTCTAGTCAAAGTCACTTCGATCACATTTCTTCCCCATTCTGATGTTTGGTCTGAAGAACTGAATCTCTTGACCATGTCGGCATGTATCGAGTTGCTGCCGTATAATTATCTGATTAAATATTTGTATAAATAAGCAGGTGTACAGGTATGTCTAATAAAGTGTCCGCTGAGTGCATAAGGCACATTTATTTTGGACCAGGGCAGAATTGATTAACGGTATTTCATTCTGTTGTCTCACAGTGAACAAATGGAGTATTAAACAGCAACAACAGAAATCTCTTAACTCCTGTCAGGGATTGAAGTAACTTGGTTTCTTCCCAGGTCAATCAAATATATATATTTTTCTCTGTCTGGTCCCTTTCTTAAGAATAGTGCTTTATATGTGCTCGTGCTCACCTCTGACTCCAGGGTATTCAAGAATGATCCAGATGCTTGGCTATTAATCAAGCAATGTGTTGATATTGAGGCCAGCAGTTCCTCATTATTTACCTTCTCTAAACCCTTTAAATTTTTAATGACCTGGCTTAGCTCTCTTCTTAGCCGCCTTTTCTCAAGGGACAAAGAACCGAAACAGGATACACACAGGAAAAGATGGACTGTCATTTCAGGTGTTACCATAGGAACATAGAAAACCTAAAGCACAATACAGGCCCTTCGGCCCACAAGGCTATGCCGAACATGTCCTTACCTTAGAAATTACCTAGGGTTACCCATAGCCCTCAATTTTTCTAAGCTCCATGTACCTATCCAAGAGTCTCTTAAAAGACCCTATCGTATCCGCCTCCACCACCATCGCCGGCAGCCCATTCCACGTACTCGCCTCTCTGCATACCTGCTTCCAAGCACCTGAAAACTGTGCCCTCTCGTGCGAGCCATTTCAACCCTGAGAAAAAGCCTCTGACTATCCACATGATCAATGCCTCTCATCATCTTATACGCCTCTATCAGGTCATACCCTCCATGAATTGATCTGTGAAACACCCCAAGCCTGCACCTTATCAGAGTGCTGCAGGAATACTAAATTACACTGGACAACTTTTTTTTTTGAAAGTGTTGCTTCCTCAGAATTGTTTTTATTTATGATAGACTGCTTGAAGCTGAATACAAATATAATTTCAGACTGTTTGTATCCCATAGGAGTTTGGAGAAACAATATATTCACTCTTATTCAATATAATGTGTTTAATTGCATAACAGCACTGATACTTTCCAATAGTTCAACTAAGCTAATAATGTTTAGTTGATGACTTTTGTTTGTACTCCGTGTCTGAGGCTACTCATTTAAGTGTCCAACAATTATCAGCCAATATTGATTGAGTCCATTTGCCCTGATGGTGTTTCGCCCATGACCACAATATCTTGGTGAAAACTTTCACCATGCTCGTCATGGACAGTGCCAAGATTTGCAGGGAAGAAGTGTAAACTGGATTGCAGAAAATGAATCTTTAGTGAAATGTTGAACTTCATGGTTGTGTATGCTTGAAGCATGTTGACAACCAGCTGCATGTAGCTTGGTGCTCTGTAGTTGCCAAGAAATTTTTGAACAACATCCTTGAATGCCTTCATTCGATTTTTCTCCAATCCCACTAGAAGTTCTTTGACTTGCCTGCCATTGATGACCTGTTTGATTTGTGGACCAACAAAATCCATCCCTTAATGTTGGCATCAGTTATTTTGACTTTATTTATGAATTGAAATAACAATTATTGGTGATTTCAAATAAAATGGATGTGATAGAGAACTTTCGTGGTGACTTTCATGATCAGCAGCCCAAAATCCATAAGATATGCCCAAAAGTATTCAGGAGGCAAAATCTTTGTCCAGTGTTACCCGACGTATTGTCTTCAGGATGATGTATTACAGGTTTCCCCCGCCATCTGAAGGTAGAGCGTTCCTATGAAATAGTCCATAAGCCGAAATGTCGTAAAGCGAAGAAGCAATTACCATTTATTGATATGGAAAAATTCTGTGAGCATTCGCAGACCCAAAAATAACCTACCAAATCATGTCAAATAACACATAAAACCTAAAATAACAATAACATATAGTAAAAGCAGGAATGATATGATAAATGCACAGCCGAAATAAAGTAGAAATACTTCTCTACAACAATTGCCTGCACAGATCTTCGTAGCGAAAATCTCACACAACTGCTCTCAGCAGAAAATCTCACGCAAGCGCTGTTGGCATAAACGCGCTCTCCAGTAACCTTTAAACTATGAAGCTGCCAAATCTACCAAATAACATGTAAAAATATACAGCCTATATAAAGTAGAAATAATGTATGTACAGTGTAGTATCACTTACCGGAATTGAGAAAACAGCACCAGGCACACTGATAATGGTGTGTTAGACTGAGTCATCGCAGGCTGGGTGGTGCAGTGGCCCCCACCCTCTGGGCCGCAGACCCGATACATTGCCACGAAGAACACAGTGGTAGCCGGGAGGCACCCAGCACATCTTTAAGAAAAAAGCTGAAATAATCATGTTTATTAATTAGGTGCTGCCCGGCACGTAAATGTCGGCGCAGATCAGAGGCAATTACCGATTGCATCATCACTGATCTGGGCTAACAATTACGTGCTAGGGGGCACCTAATTAATTAGCATGTTTATTTTAGCTTTTTTCTTAGAGATGTGCTGTGTGCTTCCCGGCTACCTCTGCGTTGTTCGCAAATCGGTACAGTATCTGTCCATGGCCCGGGTGTTGGGCTGGTGGGACACGGGGGTGCCATCTCATCATCAAGCAGGGTAGGCAGTTCATCTTCTCCTATGACTGCCCACCTCGATGTCAAAGGTCGAGGTTCGTCGTCTGCTGAGGCTGATGTGGAAGGCTTGCTTGACTGCTGAGCCTCGCGCATTTTTCTATCATACAGTTGTTTGTAAGCACTCAAACCATCCTGAAAATATCCCCTAAACCTTCGTAACCTTTCAAAATTAAAATCGTACTTTATCATTGCAGCGAAAATCTCACGCAGTTGCTTCAATTTCTGCATTCGATTGCATTCGGTTTCGATTGTTATCCTTTCCTCTCCCAATTGCATCAGCTCTTCATCTATCAGTTCTTGGTCATGGGATGCCAAAACCTCTTCACCATCATCTTCCTCAGCTTCCACATGCCAAACTCACCTTGTCCTTGCTTCGTTCACCACGATTGGAACGCTTAATTATGTCTAGTTTTACGCTAAGTGTAACACCCTTACTCTTTCAGGCTTTTCCGATACCATAGAACTCATCTTGCTAACAGCTGCTCAATGCAACGTGTTAAAGCAATGCCGTTCCGAATCCGGGGCAGAGCGGCTGCTCGGGGCGCCCGCTGCCTTTTATCGCGCGCTGCCTTTCTTCATAACAGTGAAAACACCTTCTGAAAGCGAAAACAGGGTTCTAATGTAGGTCTTTCGTAACAGTGAGGTTTCGTAAAGCGAACGTTCGAAAAGTGGGGGACACCTGTACTGAGGCTGGGTATTTCTTGATAATGCCCAAACCCACACTGCAAAAGCTGTCTATTACTTCAGTAGAAGATCTTTCTTTTACAATGTATGGTGAAACTAAATAACGATGAGGAGACGTACAGGACTGAGGTGGGTTGAGTGGTGTGGTAACATCAGGCTTGCTCTCAACATCAATAAGCCTAAGGAGTTGATTGTGGGCTTCAGCAAGAGGAAGTCAGAAGAAGATCATCAGTTCCCTTTAAAGGGGCAGTGGAGGAAGGTTTCCTGACACAGTGTGAGCAGAGGCTGTACTTGATCTGACATTGGGAAATGAACCTGGTCAGGTGTCAGATCTCTCAGTGGAAGAGCATTTTGGAGATGTGATCATTCAGTGCCTTTTGCCTTTTCACATTTGTGAAAGCATGGGGATTTCTGTCTCCCACCACACCCCATCCCACAGCACCTAAGTTTTCTAATTGCCGTGTCTGTGTCTGCTTTCCAATCCCAGCCGAAAATCTGATCCATCTATGGCTGGCTCTGCTGCAATTACAGCCAACTACCACAAGGTGGCGGGGCATTCACTTAGCACTAGCAACCACTGAGGCTATTGAGTAACGAGGTGAGAAATAACTATCTGTGGTTTGATAAGTAATAGCTGTGCCATAAACAATATCTGACACAGAACATTTGCAATAAAATTTTAATCACCTACTGTTGATGATCCATGCTATTATTATCAGAGAGCCTCACCAATAATGCGTTGGGTTTGCTATTGACCACAAGCTTTGTCAGGCAGAAAAATCTTGTGTCTGCAAGAGCAGATGGAGTTTGTTTCAGCATGGAAACAAGTGGACACCAAGTGTAACTACATGCAGAGGTCATACTTGTCCCTGGTGGTGTGGACGATAAGCCTGGCCTCATTACCCTCAAACAATGAAAGGGTGTATCACTTAGGGAGCCACATTAGCAGTTATGGTACCATGGTTTATGTTTTTAAAAAGTTGACACAACTAAATGTAGCAACCATGAATCCGTTTTGTTACTGATGCTTCATTCATAATAAAAAAAATACACTAAGTCGACTTCTAAAATTAATTTTTTAAAAATTGCTCTGGCCTGTCCATTTTATACCCACTATTCAAAGTTGCTGACTATGACTATGTCCTGACGAAGGGTCTCGGCCTGAAACATCGACTGTACCTCTTCCTAGAGATGCTGCCTGGCCTGCTGCATTCACCAGCAACCTTGAGTTGTGTTGCTTGAATTTCCAGCATCTGCAGTATTCCTCGTGTTTGCGTTTTTATACCAACTATATTGCCCTGTAGGCTAGCCTCCTGTAAGTGTTTTTGCCTCATACCTCTTTCCCATCCACTCATTTGTCTAGCGAGATTTTGAATATTGCTAATGTGCTGCCTCTGTCACAATTATTGACAGTTCATTCCATATGTGCTCTACCTTGGTGTAAAGAAGCTGCTCCTGATCTTTTTACATCTTTCCTCTCTTGGGTTAAACCCATGTCCTCTTGTTTCTACCACCCTCTCCTGCTTTGCAGAGTAGGGGAATTAAGGTTTATGGGGAAAAGACAGGTAGGTGGAGCCGAGTCCATGGCCAGATCAACCATGATCTTATTGAATGGTGGAGCAGGCTCGATGGGCCAGATGGCCTACTCCTGCTCCTATTCTTTGTGTTCTTATTTAACACAGAAACATAGAAAACCTACAGCACAATACAGGCCCTTCCGCCCACGATGCTATTCTGAACATGTCCTTACCTTTAGAAATTACCTAGGGTTATCCATAGCCCTCTACTTTTCTAAGATCCATGTACCTGTCCAGGAGTCTCTTAAAAGACTCTACTGTATCCACCTCCACCACCAGTGCCGGCAGCCCATTCCACGCACTCACCACTCCCTGCACTCTGCGTTTTTAAAAAAAAACTTACCCCTGACATCTCCTCTGAACTTAATGTTATTTCTGTTCATATGTTATGTTCTATGCTTTCACTCTATCTGTGCCCCTCATGATCCTGTATACCTCTTTCCGGTCCCTACTCAAACTCCCATATACCAGGGTATAAAATCCTTGTACTGTAGTTGCAACCTCTCCTTGTAACTCAGGGCCCCACATTCAGGCAACATCTTGGTAAATCTTTTCTGCACTCTTTCTGATTTAATAACATATTTCCTTTCACAGGGTGACCAAAACTGTGCATGATAGTCCAAGTGCAGCCCTCACCAACATCTTATACAACTGCAACATAAATTTCCAACTCCTATACTCTGGGCCCTGACTGATGAAGGTTACGGGGCCAACACTTTCTTCACCATCCTGTCTACCTGTGATGTTGCTTTCAGGGAACTGAGCATTTGTACTTCTAGACCCTTCTGTTCTATAACACTCCCCTAGGGCGCTTCAATTCACTGTTTAATTCCTACCCGAGTATGATCTCCCAAAATGTATTTATCATGATTGAAAGCCATCTATCAATCCTCAGCTCAAATGACTAGCTGATCAAGATCCCTTTGTAATTTTTCATAACCTTCTACACTATATACATCACACTTTTTTCCAGAATCATCCAAATATTTACTAACTTCTTTGTACGATCATATTCAAATCGTTTATATAAATTACCAACAGAACAAGGTACCTGCACTGGCAGCTATGGAGGCCAAGTCATTGGGTATATTTAAGACAGAGGTTGATAGATTCTTGATTAATCAGAGAATGAAGAGATACAGGGAGAAGGCAGAAGATTGGGGCGCAGAGGGAAAATGAATCAGCCATTCGGAAATGGTGGAGCAGACTCGATGGGCCAAATGGCCTAATTCTGCTCCCATATCTTAAGGTCTTAACATTTTCTGTTGATGAAGAGGAGTGGATGATAAATAAAGGATATGAAAAGCACATTGGCAAGCTTTTAGTTCAGTGACTACAATATAGTTGGTGCTTTTTTTCATTTGTAATATAGTGTCACAAGTGTGTTGAAAGATAAAACCATCGCACAAAGCAGGGTCTCTGCATGATCCACTTTCAGAAGAGTGAACTTCACTAACTACGCAGAAAATTGTACAATCTAATTTTGCTGAAGGGTTCTAATCCTAGAGTTTCAATCTCTGTTAGATATTTTATAATGTAGCTGTCAGACACGAGCTAGCATTGTAACTATTCTTTAGATCTTCATAGAGCATTACAGCACAGTGCAGGCCTTTCGGTCCATGACGTTGTGCCAACCTCTTAACCTGCTCTAAGATCAATCAAACCCTTCACTCCCACACAGGCTTCCATTTCTATTTCTTTCACGTACCAATGTAAAAGTCTCTACCAGCACCCCTGACAGTGCTTTCCACACACCCATCGCTTTCTATGTATATTAAAAAAAACAACCTCTGGTAGCAACCCCCTGATACCTTCCTCCAAGCATCTTAAAATGATGCAATCTTGTGTTAGCCATTTCTACCTCTGAAAATTCCATATCCTTCCCATATTGAGGCAACCAGAACTGAACACAATCCTTGAAGTGTGGTCTAACCAGAGTTTTCTAGATCTGCAGCATTACCTCACAGCTCAATCCCCCAACTAGTGAAAGCCAACATGATCAGTACCTTGTGATTCTTGTGGACGAAGAAAAGTGAGCAGCCTTGGACTTGTGAAACTAATGATACTGTTATCTTTACATCACCTTGTTCATCATTAATATATTTGCTACTAATCTTGCTGAATTTTTTTCATGACGTTGGTTCCACCTGGTGGTCTGTTCAAGTATAGGCAAAGTAATACTTCTCAAAAACTTAATATGAGTAGTATTGAGTGTTGTATGCTGGCAATGGGATAGTAATGTAGGATCATTTTGGGTTGAAGTCATGACTGGCATAAGAAAGACACAGATGACCTCCAAAATGTAACATTGAGGCATTGCATAAATGGGGAAATATCTAAAGCACATTTAAAGGGAACTGCAACTATGATGGGAGGTTTTAACCTACATATTGATGGGTGGAACAATGTAACAAGGGTATGGTAGCAGTAGAATTTGTAGAGTGGGTCGAAAACTGCTTCTTAGAACACCATGTTCCAGGAAAATTCCGTAACAGGATACTCTAAATCTGGTCATGAATAACGTGACAGGTCAACAAGAATTGGATGGTGAAGATAGTTGCCAAAAATTACAGGGTATCAGTTAAGTGGGCTGAGGAATGGCAAATGCAGTTTAATTCAGGTAAGCGCAAAGTGTATTATTGGAATGTCAAATCAAAGTGGGACTTTCTTGGTGAATGACAGAATTCTGGAGCTGTTTATAAAACTGAGGGGCCTCTGAATTCCACTACTTGGTTCCCTGAAAGTGGAATCTCAGGTAGATAGGGTGGCAAAGAAACCTACTGGCGCACTGGCCTTCAGGCAGGCCATTGAGTACTGAAGTTGGGAGGTCATAGCATGGTTGGACATGATGCCACTGAGGGCGTGTTTGGAGTATTAATGTTCAGTTTTGGCAAAAAAAACATGTTATTATACTGGAAAGAGTGCAGAATAAATTCTCAAATGTTTGCCAGGACTTGAGGGCTTGAGTTATAGGGAAAGATTGGATAAGCTAGGTCATTATTCCTTCAGTGTTCATAGAGAGATGTGCAATCAGAATTGAATTTAATATCAGTAGCATATGTCATGAAATTTGTGATGTTGTGGCAGCAGTACAGTGAAATACATAATAAAACTACAAATTACTAATATATATAAAATGGATTCTGCTCATTATGTATATTAATTGCCCCAATTGGCAGAAGTTTCATGGAAATAGTTGAAAAGGTTTATTTTAATAAAAAAAGGGCAATCTACCATCTAATTGAGTAACTAATTATGTATTGAAATGAAATACAAAACAAATTGTGCCCTCCCGAATTTTAGATTTTATTACTGGGTAATTAATATTCCATATTTAAAATTTTGGTTACGAGATTTGGACGTATCTTTAAACCCTCATTGGGTAAATTTTGAATCTAATTCATTACAAGGGTTTTCCTTGGGTTCGGTTTTAGGAACTTCACTTCCTTTTACTTCTTTTAAATTATATAAACAAATGAATAACCCAATAATTAAGCATACTTTACGTATATGGTTTCAATTCCGAAGATTTTTTGGGTTTAATCACTTTATTCTAGCAAGTCCCACTATATCAAATTTTCTTTTTCAACCTTCCACGATGGATCAAGCTTACTTTGATTGGAAAACCAAAGGTATAATATCTTTTCGCGATTTATTTTTGGATAATTGTTTTATGTCTTTTGATCAACTCTCTAATAAATATAATTTACCCAGATCTCACTATTTTAAGATATTTACAGATTGGAAACTTTTTAGTTACTGTTTCCCCTGATTTTCCATACCCATATCGAATGGACATTTTGGAAAAAATCTTAGATTTAAATCTCTCTCAGAAAAGTGTAGTAGCAATTATATATAATATAATAATGAATTTATGTCCTGATGCTTCTAATAAAATTAAAGCTGACTGGGAAAGAGAACTTGAGATTAATATACCGACTGAGAAATGGGAAAAAATTCTTCAGTTGGTGAATTCATCCTCTGTATGTGCTAAGCATAGGTTGATACAGTTTAAAGTTGTGCACAGGGCTCATATGTCCAAAGATAAACTATCTCATTATTACTCTTATATTAATCCAATATGTGACAGATGCCATTCTGAGATTGCTTCTTTAACCCACATGTTTTGGTCATGTCCCTTGTTGGAGAAATATTGGAAAGATATTTTTGATATCATTTCAACGGTCCTAAACATAGACTTACAACCTCATCCAATTACTGCTATCTTTGGACTATCAATGATAGACTTAAATAATTTAACCTCTTCATCACGAAGGATGATTGCACTTCTTACTTTAATGGCTAGAAGGTCCATTTTGTTGAACTGGAAAGAGATTAACCCTCCTAAGGTATTTCATTGGTTTTCACAAACTATGGTGTGTTTGAATTTGGAGAAAATTAGAAGTGCAGTTTATGACCCTTCTATTAAGTTTGAAAAAACTTGGAGGCTATTCATTCAGCATTTTCACTTGATGTAATTTGATCATTTCCAAACTTGTTTTATCTCTCTGTACTGTTGTTGGAGGGGAGTGGAGTCGTCGGCACTGAGGTTTTCTTCTTTTCCATTTTTAAGTTGTTAGTTTTGCCCAAGTCTTTTAGTTTAGTTGATTAATTCTGTTTTCTTTGGGGATGGGGTTTTTTTTGGTTTTGTTTTTTTTTCTTTTTCAGGATTTTTTTTTTCAGTTTTTTTTTGATTTGTATTATCCGTTGTCAGTTTCACATGATTGGGAGCTTTGTTAACTTACACTATTTGATTATACAATTACTTTTCTTAAGTGCAACAATATCTCTCCTACTATTTGTATTATTGCTATGTTTTGTTTCTATACTTCGAAATTAATAAAAAGATTGAAAAAGAAAGAAAGAAATTGTAATATTGCCAATGCTAGAACAGTATTATAGGACTGTATTAGTTCCTAATAGTTAATAATAGAAGAATTCATCCAGTGTATGTGGCAATGTACGGGATGTCCAGGGAGGGGTAGCACCTCTGGTGAAGGGGCTTGTCATGCCCGTTCTGGGGCATCTCACTCACTTTTGGCCCCCACCAGGCACTCAGCTCTCACCTGTGGCTCCAAGTAGCTGTTTGCCTGAAGTGACTAAATAGCGTGAATAGCCCCAGTCTTTCTCAACAGAGTTCAGGAAATTGAGACGTAGAGAGTGTAGGTTTAAGGTGAGAAAGGAAAGAATTAATAGAACTTGAGGGGCAACTTTTTATTATATACGAAGGGTGGTATGTATGTGGAACGAGCTGCTAGAGGAAGTGATTGATGCAGGCACAATGACAATTATTAAAGGATAGTTGAATAGGACAGGTTTAGGAGGACATAGGTCAAATTCTGGCAAATTTGTGGATGCAGTTTTAAATCATAAGCCATACTTTAGGAGCATGTGTTTGTGCATGGCCAAGTGGTTAAGGCATCGGTCTTATGATCTGAAGGTCGCTAGTTCGAGCCTCAGCTGAGGCAGCGTGTTGTGTCCTTGAGCAAGGCACTTAGCCACAGATTGCTCTGCAACAATACCGGTGCCAAGCTGTATGGGTCCTAGTGCCCTTCCCTTGGACAACATCGGTGGCATGGAGAGGGGAGACTTGCAACATGGGCAACTGCCGGTCTTCCATACAACCTTGCCCAGGCCTGCGCCCTGGAAACCTTCCAAGGCGCAAATCCATGTTCTCACGAGTCTAACGGATGCCTATATATAAACTTTAGGAGCAAAATCTAGGCTATTCAGTCCATCGAGTCTGCTCTGCCATTCTATCGTGGCTGATTCATTATCCCTCTCAATCCCATTCTCCTGCCTTCTCTCTGTAACTTTGATGTCCTGATTAATCAAGAACCTATCAACTTCTGCCTTAAATATACCCAATTATTTGGGCACATTCTTTTCTTAGATAAGGGGCCCAAACCATTCACAGAACAGGTAGTCCATGCGGTCTGACCAATGCATTATAAAGCCTCAGCATTGCATCCTTGCTTTTGTATTCTAGTTCTCATGTAATGAATGTTGATCATTGCATTCTCTTTGCATACTATCAACTCAGATTGCAAGTTATCCTTTAGGAAATCCTGCACAAGAACTCCCAAACCCCTCTGCACCTCTGATTTTTGAGTTTTCTCCCCATTTAGAAAATAGTCCACACCTTTTATTTCTTCTGCCAAAGTGCATAACCATACACCTCCCTACATTATATTTCATTTGCCACTTCTTGCCATCCCCTCAATCTGTCTAAATCTTTCTGCAGGCTCCCTGCTTCCTCAACACTACCTGTCCCTCCACCTATCTTCATTTTGTCCACAAACTTTGCCACAAAGCCATCAATTCCATCATCCAAATCATTAACATGTAATGTAAAAAGAAGTGGTCCGGACATCAATCCCTCTGATAAACCAATGGTCACCAGCAACCAACCATAAAAGGCCCCCCTTTTCCACTACTTGCCTCCTGCCAGTCAGCCAATCTTCTATCCATGCTAGTACCTTTCCTGTATTATTGTGGGTTCTTATCTTGTTAAACAGCCTCATGTGTAGCACCTTGTCAAAGGCCTGAAAATCCAAATAAGCAACATGCACTGACTCTCCTTTGCCTATCTTGCTTGTAATTTCCTCAAAGAATTCCAAAAGATTTGTCAGGCAAGACTTCTCCTTGACTGAACTGTACTTACTGGCCTATTTTATCATGTGCCTCCAAGTACCCCAATTATGGACTCCAGGACCCAATCATTGAAGTCAGGCTAACTGGCCTATAATTACATTTCCTCTGCCTCTCTCCCTCCTTAAACAGTGGAGTGACATTTGCAATTTTCCCATCCTTTGGAACCATTCCAGAATGTAGTCATAGTCATAGCCTTAGTCATACTTTATTGATCCTGGGGGAAATTGGTTTTTGTTACAGTTGCATCATAAATAATAAATAGTAATAAAATCATAAATAGTTAAATAGTAATATGTAAATTATGCCAGGAAATAAGTCCAGGACTAGCCTATTGGCTCAGGGTGTGTGATCCTCCAAGGGAGGAGTTGTAAAGTTTAATGGCCACAGACAGGAATGACTTCCTATGACGCTCTGTGTTGCGTCTCAGTGGAATGAGTCTCTGGCTGAATGTACTCCTGTGCCCACCCAGTACATTATGTAGTGTATGGGGGACATTGACAAGATCGAATGCAACTTGGACAGCATCCTCTTTTCAGACACCACCATCAGAGAGTCCAGTTCCATCCCCACAACATCACTGGCCTTACGAATGAGTTTGCTGATTCTTTTGGTGTCCGCTACCCTCAGCCTGCTGCCCCAGCACACAACAGCAAACATGATAGCACTGGCCACCACAGACTTGTAGAACATCCTCAGCATCGTCCGGCAGCTGTAAAAGAACCTCAGTCTCCTCAGGAAATAGAGACGGCTCTGACCCTTCTTGTAGACAGCCTCAGTGTTCTATGAGCAGTCCAGTTTATTGTCAACTCGTATCCCCAGGTATTTGTAATCCTCCACCATGTCCACACTGACCCCCTGGATGGAAACAGGGGTTACCGATACCTTAGCTCTCCTCAGGTCTACCACCAGCTCCTTAGTCTTTTTCACATTAAGCTGCAGATAATTCTGCTCACACCATGTGACAAAGTTTCCTACCGTAGCCCTGTACTCAGCCTCATCTCCCTTGCTGATGCATCCAACTATGGCAGAGTCATCCGAAAACTTCTGAAGATGACAGGACTCTGTGCAGTAGTTGAAGTCTGAGATGTAAATGGTGAAGAGAAAGGGAGACAAGACAGTCCCCTGTGGAGCCCCAGTGCTGCTGATCACTCTGTCGGACACACAGTGTTGCAAGCACACGTACTGTGGTCTGCCAATCAGATAATCAAGAATCCATGACACCAGGGAAGCATCCACCTGCATCGCTGTCAGCTTCTCCCCCAGCAGAGCAGGGCGGATGGTGTTGAACGCACTGGAGAAGTCAAAAAACATGACCTCACAGTGCTCGCTGGCTTGTCCAGGTGAGCGTAGACACAATTCAGCAGGTAGACCATGGCATCCTCAATTCCTAGTCAGGGCTGGTAGGCGAATAGTGTAGTGGTCACCAACCAGTCGATCGTGATGGACCGGTTGATCCTTGAGACTTTCCCAGCGGATCCCGAAAAAAAAAAAAAAAAAAAAAAAAAAAAAAAAAAAAAAGAAATACACAAATACATTATGCCTGATAAACCTTTTGATGCAAAAGAACATTTTACCCCTAGTGCGCATATGTGAGTCATATGTAGTAACCTCTACTTTGAAAAAGGACCACTCGACAACTTCATGCCCAAAGGAACAACCTTATCTGGGACGGCAAAACCAATGCGGTGGAGGGGCTTATACACACATGCTCAGAAAAGACCGGAAGTAAAACCCCACAACCCTGGAAACAACTTCTGTTTACAAACAGCTTTCCGTAGCGGGAGAATTGCTATATTACCATTATCCTACTTGGTATTAACTTCATAATGCTCACATTACAACACATTTAATTCTAAGTTTCATTATTTAATTTTATTTCAACAGGAAAAATAAATGAATAAAAATTGATTGTTGCACTCGGTGTGATGACTGGGGCTGAATACTTTCTGCTAGTTCCCTGAAATTTGGCTCAGAACTACAGACAGCCAGTCCGAGACAGTCTATGAGGTGTCCGTCAGTAAGACAGCTCCTGTACTTAGATTTAATAATTTTCATCTGTGAAAATGCAATTTCACACAGTGAAGCACCTTCAATTACTCCAAAAGACTGAGGCTTGGTAAAATACTGAAAGACTTTTATTCGCTGTACAATACGACCTCCACAGTGAGTGTCTGCCCCTGGACTGAGAGGGAGGGGCAAGGCGAACACCTTTACACAGGACTCTGTGGGAGGAGCCACAGGGGCAGTCAGCAGAGGGGTGTGTCCAGACAGGTAACCGAGTTACAACATATATACATGGTTTACCACACACAGATAAGTTGACCCGAAGTAGGCACTGACTTTTAGTGCACATGTGGTGAAATGAGGAATCTTCTCTCCACTTCCAAGCCCCCAAAAGTCACCATCCCTTGATCTTGCTTTAAGCTCAATGCCATTTTGCAAATCAATTACTTCCATTTGAATATCACTTGGTACAACAAATACTTGCTGGAAATTGGCTGCTATCTGTTCTGTATCAATTGAAAGAGATGGGTTTGGAATAAATGCAACAATATCTTTCATGATGCTTAACTCCTCAAAACACCAATCGAACTTTATTGCCAGTTTGTCTAGGTAAGCACAGTACTGCTCAGGGCGAAAAGCGTTTTTTTTCCTTGATGGCCTATAATAGCTTCTCCAAGTTGGGGAAGTGTGTCTGCCTCCCGTTCTTTAAATTTGAAATCCAAACACGGAGTTTGGCCTTAAACACATTTACTGCGCTTATCATGTGGGGCACGTGTCCATCTATTCCCATGAGCTCACTGTTAAGTGCATTTAATTTAGCAGTTAGGTCTGTCAGAAACCCTAAATCCAGTAGACACACATCATCTGGCAGTTCCTCGTGCTCCTCGTTTCTTTATCTCAGGCAGCAAGTCACTTGAGGACGGGGAGAAATTCAGAGTTCAGCAGAGGAGGACAAAGGGCTTAATTAGGAAGGGGAAAAAAGATTATGAGAGAAAACTGGCAGGGAACATAAAAACTGACTGTAAAAGCTTTTATAGATATATGAAAAGAAAAAGATTGGTTAAAACAAATGTAAGTCCCCTACAGACAGAAATAGGTGAATTGATTATGGGGAGCAAGGACATGGCAGACCAATTGAATAACTACTTTGGTTCTGTCTTCACTAAGGAGGACATAAGTAATCTTCAGGAAATAGTAGGGGACAGAGGGTCCAGTGAGATGGAGGAACTGAGCGAAATACATGTTAGTAGGGAAGTGGTGTTAGGTAAATTGAAGGGATTAAAGGCAGATAAATCCCCAGGGCCAGATGGTCTGCATCCCAGAGTGCTTAAGGAAGTAGCCCAAGAAATAGTGGATGCATTAGTGATAATCTTTCAAAACTCTTTAGATTCTGGACTAGTTCCTGAGGATTGGAGGGTGGCTAATGTAACCTCACTTTTTAAAAAAGAAGGGAGAGAGAAACCGGGGAATTATAGACCGGTTAACCTAACATCGGTGGTGGGGAAAATGCTAGAGTCAGTTATCAAAGATGTTATAACAGCACATTTGGAAAGCGGTGAAATCATCAGACAAAGTCAGCATGGATTTGTGAAAGGAAGATCATGTCTGACGAATCTCATAGAATTTTTTGAGGATGTAACTAGTAGAGTGGATAGGGGAGAACCAGTGGATGTGGTATATTTGGATTTTCAAAAGCTTTTGACAAGGTCCCACACAGGAGATTAGTGTGCAAACTTAAAGCACACTGTATTGGGGGTAAGGTATTGATGTGGATAGAGAATTGGTTGGCAGACAGGAAGCAAAGAGTGGGAATAAACGGGACCTTTTCAGAATGGCCGGCAGTGACAAGTGGGGTACCGCAAGGCTCAGTGCTGAGACCCTAGTTGTTTACAATATATATTAATGACTTAGACGAGGGAATTAAATGCAGCATCTCCAAGTTTGCGGATACATGAAGCTGGGCGGCAGTGTTAGCTGTGAGGAGGATGCTAAGAGGATGCAGGGTGACTTGGATAGGTTGGGTGAGTGGGCGAATTCATGGCAGATGCAATTTAATGTGGATAAATGTGAGGTTATCCACTTTGGTGGCAAAAACAGGAAAACAGGTTATTATCTGAATGGTGGCCGATTAGGAAAAGGGGGTGCAACGAGACCTGGGTGTCATTATACACCAGTCATTGAAAGTGGGCATGCAGGTACAGCAGGCAGTGAAAAAGGCAAATGGTATGCTGGCATTTATAGCAAGAGGATTCAAGTACAGGAGCAGGGAGGTACTACTGCAGTTGTACAAGGCCTTGGTGAGACCACACCTGGAGTATTGTGTGCAGTTTTGGTCCCCTAATCTGAGGAAAGACAATCTTGCCATAGAAGGAGTACAAAGAAGGTTCACTAGATATGATTCCTGGGATGGTAGGACTTTCATATGAGGAAAGTCTGGATCGACTAGGCTTATACCGTTAGAATTTAGAAGATTGAGGGGGGATCTTATTGAAATGTATAAAATCCTAAAGGGATTGGACAGACTAGATGCAGGAAGATTGTTCCCGATGTTGGGGAAGTCCAGAATGAGGGGTCACAGATTGAGGATAAAGGGGTACCCTTTTAGGACCGAGATGAGGAAAAACTTCTTCACACAGAGAGTGGTGAATCTGTGGAATTCTCTGCCACAAGAAACAGTTGAGGCCAGTTCATTGGCTATATTTAAGAGGGAGTTAAATATGGCCCTTGTGGCTAAAGGGATCGGGGGTATGGAGGGAAGGCTGGTACAAGGTTCTGAGTTGGATGATCAGCCATGATCATACTGAATGGCAGTGCAGGATCGAAGGGCCGAATCGCCTACTCCTGCACCTATTCTCTATGTTTCTATGTTTCTATGTAAACCATTGCAGCACAGCACCCTCACGAACCTCCTGACAGACTGAATATTTGAGTGAACAGTTTCCTTTGTTATACTGAATGTTGAATCTGCCTCGTTTTTCAGGTGTTTTGTATTGGTAAACTGTTACTGAGACACTACTATAAGTTTCAGGGGTACGCAAGCTAATGACACCACTGTTTTTTGTTTCCCAGTTCTTTTACATTTGGGGAATGTTGGAATTTAAAGGAGGAGAAGTAATGTGAGCATTATAAAGATAAGTTAATACCAATTAGGATAATGGTAATATAGCAATACTCCCACTACGGAAAGCTGTTTGTAAACAGAGGTTGTTTCCGGGGTTGCGGGGTTTTACTTCTGGTCTTTTCTGCGCATTTGTGTATAAGCCCCACCGCCGCATTGGTTTTGCCATCCCAGATAAAGTTGTTCCTTTGGACATGGATTTGTCGAGTGGTCCTTTTTCAAAGTAGAAGTTACTACAAAAGGTATGAAGTATAGTAATATTCTTAAAGAATGACAGCTATGGCCTGTTTGATATGCTAGTTGCAGTGTTTTCTTGGTTGAATTAATTTGAAAGTTTGACAAAAGCATCTTATGTAATTCAAATGCAATTCGCCCAAATAAAAGGCCTCAAGTTGGAAGTACAATCTGAGCTGGTTTTTCTCTGAACGACTTAGTAGGTCGATCTTGCCTTTCACTTAGGCTGAGGTAGGGGATCTTGGTCTTAAAAAGGTTGGTGACCACTAATCAAGTGGTTCTGGAAGATCATTACTAATGCCTTCACTAACTCTTCAGCTACCACCTTCAGAATCTTGGGTTATACACCATCTGGTCCAGCTGACTTATCTACCTTCAAACCTTCCATCTTCCCAAGCACCTTCTCCTTAGTAATAGCAACCACACTTACTTCTGCCCTCTGACACTCACATTCCTGGCATTCTGCTGGTGTCTTCCACAGTGAAGACTGACACAAAATACTTACTAAGCTCGTCTGTCATTTCTTTGTCTCCCATTATTACTACTCTAGCAGTTTTTCCAGTAGTCTGAAACCCACTCTCTTCTCTCTTTTTCTCTTTATAGATCTGAAAAAAAATTGTACCCTCTTTTATGTCACCCTTTCAGGGTGAACACTACTGGCTTCAACTTGAATAAAGGCAATTATAATATGAAGATCATGTTAGAAAAGATGGATAGGGAATAGCTAAAGGACGGGTCAGTGAGTGAATAGTTTGTCCATAACACATAGCAGGAATATGTCCCAATTAGAAAGATCTTCCTTGAGTACGAAGCACGATATGTGGTTAACAAAGGAGGTCATGGATAGTATTAACAATGTCAAATGGGGTACATAGCGTGGCAGGGAATGGTGCTGGGACTGAGCTGTTCTTAAGACTGGCTAGTGAAAGACCGACAAGCTCATATGACATGAGAAAAATGATTATTTTGATATTACATGCAAGCTTTTTTTTCCACGTAAACTGCCAAAGTACCTATGAATATATAAAGGAGAATCTGTTGCTTAAGGTAGGTGTGGGATATCTAGAGATCAAGACTGGTGAATGAATAATAGGAAACAAATGTGTCATATGCTAAATACATTTATTGCATCAACCTTCATTGTGATGGACGCTGCAAATATCCTTAAGTTAACATGTGGGCTAATTTCAAGTCCCAGGGAGGTACTTGTAAAAATCCTGATCACAAAGAATAAGGTATTAGGTAAACTCACAGGGACGAGGTCCAGCACCTGGCTGCGTGGTGTGCCGACAACAATCTGGCCCTTAACACCCAGAAGACCAAGGAGATCATTATGGACTTCAGGCACGCCAGGAGTCACACTCACGTCCCCATCTACATCGACAGAACTGTAGTGGAGCGTGTATCAAGCTTCAAATTCCTTGGTGTCCACATTTCCAAGGATCTCACCTGGTCCGTGAACTCCTCCATCCTGATCAAAAAGGCACAACAGCACCTTTATTTCCTGCAGAGCATGAAGAAAGCTCACCTCTGTCCCAGGATACTGACGGACTTTTACCACTGTACCATCGAGAGCATACTCACCAACTGCATCTCAGTGTAGTATGGCAATTGTCCCGTATCAGACCGCAAAGCACTCCAGCGGGTGGTGAAAACTGCCCAGTGGATTATTGGCACCCAATTGCCCACCATTGAGAACATCTACCATAAACGCTGCCTGGGCAGAGCGAAAAGCATTATCAGGGATACATCTCATCCTAACCATGGACTTTTTAACTCTCCTCCCATCTGGTAGGTGCTACAGGAGCCTCCACTCCCGCACCAGCAGGCATAGGAAGAGCTTCTTCCCTGAGGCTGTGACCCTGCTGAACCTCTCATCACAGCGCTAAACAGTATTGCATCTGTATTGTACCGTCTCAGTACTTCTATATTTGTGTGCTGTAGCACTTTTTTATTCGCAGTTATTTTGTAAATAACACTATTCTTTGCATTTCTGGTCAGATGCTAAATGCATTTCATTGGCTTTGTATCTGTATTCGGCACAATGACGATAAAGTTGAATCTAATCTAATCTAATAAGGGTGGAGAAATCACTGTAATTCAATAGGCTACAGAAATAGTTGAAACTTTTCAAAGCTTACCAAGTTACATGAGAGTACCAGAAGACTGGAAATATGACTTCTTTGTTTAAAAGAAAAAGGAAGATAGATGCTGGGGAACTTAAGGCCAGTTAGTTTTACATTTATTATTGGTAAGATTATAGAGTTGATATCACTTTAAGAAACAGTATAATCAAATGCAGTCTATGTGGTTTTGAGAAAGGTAAATCATATTCAACAAATTGACTTGAATTGTTTGAGGATATGACAGGAAGATTTAATAATGGGAACCTGTAAATGTCATGTATTTAGATCTTCAAAATGCAATTGACAAGTGCTGCAAAACTTATGCCTGAAGTATGTCGGATTGGAATGAAAACAAAGACTGGTAATAAATGTGTCTGTTCAAGGCTGGAGGGACGTAACTAATATTGTATCCAACAAATGGGTTTTTGAACCTTAAATAGTTACTATTAACAACTTGAAGGAGGGAATACAATCTAATGTTTACAAGAAATCCAAAAGATGCTGTCAGTAATAACTCATTGCTCCATACGGCAATGTATTAGAGTCGTCAGCAAGGCAATTACTGAAAGATCTGTGTCAACTTCTCATTCACTAAAACAACTACCAAAAATGTTGCTTTTGCTCCATGGTTTATTTAGTGCTGTTACTACTAAAATTTCATGAGTCCTGTAGAAGGAGCTTCACATATACTGAAAGGACATGTTGTGATGAGGAGATTGTGATTCACCAGTGGGATATAGATAGCAGTTGTGTGTAAATCTGACAAATAGTTTCATGTGAGGAAATATGCAAAAATCCACTTTGGTAAGAGGAATTAAAAGGCAAATTACCTAAATAGAGGGGGAGAGTGTGAGAGAGAAAGAGAGACTGGAAATGAGTGAAATTCTGAGGTATCATTCCTAATGAAGATGCCAGAGTTTGTCATCGAAATGCTGGCTAAAATCTATACTTGTACCAGCTCGAAGCCTGAGAATAGATAATTTACCAAAAAAAAAAGTATTGGAGACAATCCAAAAGAGATTCATCAGGCTGATTTCTGAGATGACAGTGTCGTCCTAACAAGAGAGACTAGATAACTTGAGTTTATATTCCTTGGAGTTAAGGACGAAGGATGACTTTATTCAAGCAATAGATCCAAAGGGTAGATAAGGAGATGCTATCACTAGTGGGAGAATCATGAACATGAATAACAAAGTAAGGAGCTGGTAACTTAAAAACTGAGAAGAGTATAAAAAAATTCTTGATGGTAGTGAATCTCTGAAAATCTTTACCCCTGAGAGTGGCTGAAGTTAGATCACTAGGTATATTTAAGATAGGGATAGGAACAAGACAGAGGCATTGCATTTTGCCTCAGATGGCCAAAACCTAACTCCAATTTCTGGGTCCAAATTACTTTCAAAAATAGCAAGAAAAGTAGTCACTATAATCACTTTGAGATGCCACTTCTCATGTTCTGCCAGAGTGATAATTTTCCTCGTAACTTCTGTTTTCACTTTTAAGAGCATTTTTATTTCTATTTCTGACTCTGGCTCAATATTACTTGACATTCTCTTACATTGCTCTTTATTGAAGGCCCATTTAAAATCCATTTATAAATACTACTTTATGGGTAAAAATGATAGCTTTGACATAACCCTTGTAAATAAATTAACTAAACCTTTCACTACAGTTTCTTTTATTCCTTAAATTCTAAATTGTTTAGACAAGAGTTTCTTGGAGATGACTGATTTTTGAATTGTTCCCCATGATGCCTCAGCTTTTAGCAATGATTCAAAACCTTTCTGATTTCTTTCGTTCATATAAATGTGCATCAATTGTGTTACATAGAATTCAGAATATTCATGGCCTGACACAGAATTGTCAGCTTTCACTGTCTTGTTGACTGTGTCAGGGAAAGAATTAGATGTGGAAATCCAAAAGCTGCTGCCAGTGATACTTCACACCTCCACACCGCACAGCATTCAGCCAGGCAATTACTGAAGGATCTGTCAACACTTTTAAGCACCATTATTATAAAGATCACCTAAAATGTTTGTTTTTACCAATGACATTGTCACTACCCCTGTATCTGGAAAGGGTAAATCAATTACCACTGAATCTTTCTGTGCAGGTTTGAGGTAGGTAGCCAAACGATCAAGCCCATGTATTTACTTGATTTTGAATATTGGCTTGAGCAGTCTAATATCGGTGAGTGATTTACTTGAAGTCACAGCAAGGTAACACAAGCTTCCATAATTGAATATTATTTATTCTGTTAAATTTAGCTAAGAGAACAACGTTAATGAGACTTTGTGGAAACATATGTTTGAATTATGATGCCGTTTGACTGAGTAATTTCTAACCCTGGTTCATCAGATCTGATCTTAGCCAGGATCAGCCCACCTAAAGCTGCAGGCCCTGATAATGTACCTGGTTGGGTGCCAAGGGACTGGGCAGCCCAGTTAACTGAGGTTCTAACAGATATCTTCAACATCTCTCTAGAACAGTCCACTGTCCCCCTCAGGAATCCAGGGGGCCACCATCATTCTGGTGTCCAAAAGGGTGACAGTAACCTGCCTCAACGACTACCACAATAATGAAGTGCTTTGAGCAGCTGGTGAAAGATCATGTTAAATCCTATCATCCTGCTTGACGTTCAATCTGTCCACTGATAATGCGATGGCCTCTGCACTCTACTCTATCCTGTCCCACCTGGAAAATGTTGCCTCATACGCCAGGATGTTCTTTGTTGAACTCATCTCGGCAGTTAATATGATCGTCCCTCAGAAGCTGGTGGGTAAGCTGTCCTCGTTGGGTCTCAACCTCTCTCTCTGTAACTGGATCTTGGACTTCTTGACAGAAAGTCAAGTCCTTGACACATGTCTAGCTCCATCACACTGAGCACTGGTGATCCCCAGGACTGCGTGCTCAACCCGCTGCTGTTCATGCTGCTGATGTGTGACTATACGACTAGATCCAGTCTGAACAGTATTACCTTCACCTGCCAGAAGTCCATCCAGTAGCAGCTCCTAACACTCAGCATTAAGGAGTTGGAGCTGGAACTGGGTGAACACCGAATCATTCAGGAGACTGGGGAGGTGATAGATAGGACATATAGACAGGTAGTTGCACCCAAAGTACAGGACACAGGATGCTAGGTGACAGTCAGGAAGGGGTTAAACAACCAGTACAGAGTACCCCTGTGGCCATCCCCCACAATGACTGGATACTGTTTGGGGGGGGGGGGTTGGTGGGGGACAATCAAGCAGAGGAAAGTCACAGTGGTCAGGTCTCTGGCATTGAGTTTGGATCTGTGACTCAGAAGGGAATCCGGGAGAAGTGGCACTCTGTGCTGATAGGGGATTCGTTAGTTAGAGAAACGAACAGGAGATTCCGTAGATGAGAATGAGATTCCCAGATGGTAAGTTGCCTCTCAGGTGCCAAGGTCTGGGACATCTCAAATAGAGTGCTCGGCATTTTTAAGTGGGAGGGTGAGCAGCCAGAAACCGTGGTCCAGGTAGGTACCAACGACATGGGTGGGAAGACTGACAAGCTTCTGCAAAGTGAGTACATGGAGTTAAATGCTATGTTAAAGGACAGGATCTCCGGGACTGTGATCTCAGGATTGTTACCTGTGCCACGTGCTGGTGAGGCCAGAACTAAGATGATCATACAGTTTAATATGTGGCTCAGGAGCTGGTGTAGGAGAGAGGGTATCAGACTTTTGGAACCTTGACCTCAGGGAAGGTGGGACCTATACATTAGAAATGGTTTGCACCTGAACTGTGTGTGTGTGGGGGGGGGGGGGGGGGGAGCTACTGTCCTAACAGGAAGGTTTGTTAATGCTGCACGGGGGTGAGGGGTGTTGTTAAACTAGAATTGCAGGGAAATGGGAACTAGAGTGGAGAGGTTGTAGAGACAGATGTTGCTAAGAGCTCAGGCAAAGTCAGGAATTAAAAGGCCAAGCATGGGTGCGACTAATGTTCTGAGCTGTGTTTATTTCAATGCAACCGTGTTGTAGGAAAGGCACATGATCTCAGAGTATGGACCAACACATGGAATTTTGATATTTTAGCCATTACTGAGACTTGATTGCAGGACGGGTGGGACTGACCACTCAATATTTCAGGGTTCCATAGTTTTAGATGCAACAGAGGGGGAGGGGCGGTGTTACTAGTCAGGCAAAATGTCACAGCAGTGCTCAGTCAAAGCGGTAAGATTAGGGAATAGACAAGGTAGGTGACAGAAGATTGTGTAGGAGAACACCTTGCATCCAGTGATGATAATGTCATTAGTTTCCACATAAATATGAAAATAGATCTGGTCTGCAGGTTGATATTCTAATTGGAAAAAGGACAATGTTGATGGTATCAGAAAGGAGCTGACAAATGGTGCAGAGTCTGTATGTTCCTGTCAGAATAAATGGTAAAGATAACAGGTTTAGTGGACCTTGGTTTTCAAGAGATATTGAGGCCCTGGTTAAAGAAAAAATGGAGGTGCATTGCAGGTATAGGCAGGTAGGGACAAATGAGGTACTTGTGGAGTATAAGAAATGCAAGAGAACACTTACGAAAAATATCAAGAAGACTAATAAAAGAAGGGTTCAGGTTGCCCTAGCAGACAAGGTGAAGGAGAATTCTAAAGGATTCAACAGGTATGTTAAGAACGAAAAGATTGCAAGAGACAAAATTGGTCCTCTGGAAGATCAAGATGATAATCTAGGTGTGGAGCCAAGTGAGATGGTATGATCTTAAATGGAATGGTTGCATCTGTGTTGTCTTGAGAGATAGACACAGAGTCTATAGAAGTGAAGAAAAGCAGGAGCGAAGTCATGGGCCCTATACCGATTATAGAGGAGGAGATGTTTGTGGTCTTGAGGAACATTAGAGTGTGTGAATCCCCAGGGTATGACAAAATGTTTTCCCTCAGTCCCTGTGGGAGGCAAGTGCAGAAATTGCAGGGCACCTAGCAGATATTTAAATCATCCTTGGGTGAGGTGCCTGAGGATTGGAGGATAGCTAATGTTGTTCCACTGCTTAAGAAAGGCTCTAAAAATAAACCAGGAAGCTATAGACTGGAGAGTCTGTCTTCAGTAGTGGGAAGGTTATCAAAAGGTATGCTAATGGACCGATATGAGTATTTGGGTAGACATGACTGATTAAGGACAGTCAGCATGGCTTCGTGTGTGGTAAGTTGTGTACGACCAATCTTAAAGATTTTCGAGGAAGGTACCAGGAAAGTTGAAGCTAAGTCAATGAATGCAGTCTGCATGGACTTTAGCAAGGTATTTTAAAGGTCCCGTATGGGATGTCAACCAAGAAGTTTCAGACTCTTGGTATTCAAGTTGAGGTGATAAATTGAATTAGACATTGGCTTTGTGGGAGAAGCCACAGAGTGGTAGCAGATGGCTGCCTCTGTGACTGGAGGCCTGTGACTTATGGAATGTTGCGAGATCGGTGCTATGTCTGTTGTTGTTTGTCACCTGTATCGATAATCTGGATGATAAATGTGGTTAACGGGATCTGGACCAGATGGAAAAATGGGCTGAAAACATGTGCAAAAGTGTTGCACTTCAGTAGGACCAGCCAGGGTAGATCTGAATGGTAGGGCACAGAAGACTGCGGTAGAGCAAAGGGATCTGGGAGTACAGGTTCATAATTCATTGAAAGTAGCATCACAGGTTGATAGGGCTGTACAGAAATCTTTTGGCACATTGGCCTTCATAAATCAAAATATTGAGTGCAGAAGATGGGATGTTATGATGAAGTTGCATAAGATTTTGGTGAGGCCTAATCTGCAGTGTTGTGTGCAGTTTGGGTCACCTACCTACAGGAAAGATGTAAATAAGGTTGAGAGAGAGAGCAGAGAACATTTCTAAGGATGTTGCTGGGTCTGGAGGACCTGAGTTAAGGAAAGATTGATTAAGTTAGGACTTGATTCCTTGGAATATAGAAGATTGAGGGGAGATTTGATAGAGGTATGCAAAATTGAGGGGTATGGACAGAGAAAATGCAAGCAGACTATTTTCACTGAGGTTGTGCGGGACTACAATGATAGGTCATGGGTTAAGGGTGAAAAGTAAAACATTTAAGGGGAACTTCTTTACTCAGAGGGCCGTGAGAGTGTGGGACAAGCTGCCAGCAGAAGTACTGCATGTGAGTTCAATTTCAATGCTTAAGAGAACTTGGATAGGTGCATGGGTGGCAGGGTTATGGAGGGATACAGTCCAGATGCAGTTTGATGGGACTAGGCAGTTTAAATGGTTCAGACTTGTTGGGCCCGAGGGCCTGCATCTGTGTTGTACTTTTCTATGACTCTATCAAGTTTGCTGATGACACAATTAAGATGACCAAACAGCATATAGAGAGGAGGATGAGTGTCTGGTAGAATGGTGCGAGCACGACTTGAGTCTCAACGTGAACAGGAGCAAGGAGATAACTGTGGACTTCAGGAAGGTGCAGGGTGATCACTTCTCACTGAAAGTATACGTGGAAAGAGTTAGGAGCACCAAGTTTCTGGGAGTGCACATAATGGATGATCTTACCTGATCCCTCAACACCACCTCTTTGCTCAAGAAAGCACAGCAGCACCTCCACTTCTTGAGGGGAGTGTGGACCCGCCCCCCCCCCCCCCCCCCCCACGAGTGCCCTGACCAGCTGTATCACCATTTGGCACGGGAATTGCATGACATCTGATTGCAAGTCCCTACGAAGGGCTGTGAGGACTACTGAGAGGACCATGAGTCTCACTTCCACCTATCAGAGATATTTATCAGGAGCGCTGCATTTATGGGGCCCTTAGCATTGTCAGTGATCCCTTCCATCTGTCCAACAATCTCTTTGACCCCCTATCATCAGGCATGAGGTTCCGTAGCATTAGGACAAGGACTTTTAGAAAGGGAAACAGCTTCCTACTGAACTATGTCTCATCATGTATGAAGCACCAGTAGCATTATACTGTTTGCTTTTTAACTTGGAGATGTCAGGGGTAAGTTTTTTACGGAGAGAGTGGTGAGTGCGTGGAATGGGCTGCCAGCGATGGTGATGGAGACAAATATGATAGGGTCTTTTAAGAGACTCCTAGACAGGTACATGGAGCTCAGAAAAATAGAGGGCTATGGGTAACCCTAGATAGTTTCTAAAGTAAGTACATGTTCCGCACAGCTTTGTGGGCCGAAGGGCCTGTATTGTGCTGTAGGTTTTCCATGTTTCTATGTCTTGTATCACAAATGCACCTTATTATCTGTTCATTTATTTGTGGTAATATTACTTTGTGTTATGTGTGTGGGTTACATGTACTGTGCTGCGCACCTTGGTCCGGAGAAATGTTGTGTCATTTGAGAGTATACATGTGTACGGTGGATTATTAATAAACTGCACTCAAGCTTAAACTTTAATTTCCAGCCCTTGGTTCCTAGTTATTTAATTCCAAGTAAACCAATTTCAACATCAGAATCAGGTTATTTGATCAAATAGCACTTATCATTGAGGTAATGATAAGTGATGAGGAGGTGCCATTTGCTGAAGTACAAAGGAGGAAATACTACTTCTTCCTATGCTTGCGTCTCATCCGAGGTACTTTTTGCTCTTTCAGTCTGCCCCACATTTTCTCCTTTGTACTTCAGAAAATGACTCCTCCTCATGCCCATTTTCTGGAACTGTTCCTTCAGTCTTCCTCCCAAGTTTTTCCAGTGTTTTCAAAAAAACATTCGGGAAAATCTTCCTCTTTGATACGGAAGGAGATGAGAGCAATCTGCACAGTGCCTGATCTAGAGCTCAGAGAAATCTGTCGTCATCTCAGTGAAGTATCACATTGAACTTTTTTATCTTATATTTGTATGTTCAATCAAGACAAAAATTCAAGTTAAAATGTCTCAAGATTTTTATTACATGTTCATTAATAAAAATGACAACCAATAAATTTATCACAAGTATAATATATTTTATCCAAAAAATCTGTAATTGTATAGTCATTAGAATACTATCAAATTGTGAATTATATTGGAAGCTAAAATTTTTAGTTTGTGCAATGCTGCCATTTATACTACATCATTGGTGTTCACAGACAAGAGATTTACTATGGTGACCAAGCTTTGCATTGGTCATAATTTTTGCCTATTTGTGTTCACTCACTCAGTTGGAATTTGAGAGTGAGAGTAGGCTTGCATAAATTTTGTAGTATTAAGGCTGCATTTGATATTTGGAATAAATGTCAGTGCTATATTGTGGGAGAAAGAATTGCGATGTAGTACAAATTAAATGCATTAGCACAGAGTGTTTACATAGACTACACTCAGAAATAAAGCATTCAGTTTGCATAGCAATAACCAACTGCAAACATTCTCATACTAAAATTAACATGGTCTTAATTTCTACCTCAATTCAATTATTTCATAGAATAGCTTCTTGACTTGGTTAATGTAAATCTACAAACATAAACCTAATGTTAAAATTTATTTTTCCTTTAAATGGAACACCAAATAATCCAATCGGCGCTATTTAACCTGGAAATTAGGAATTCTGTCACGGCACGAGATGGCAATATAAATTATATCATATTTTGTCAGTAATATCCATAACAATGGAATAAATTAGTTATTTCATTTAAATTAAAGTATGTCCAGTATTTTGCACAATCCACATTCAGTTATTCTTCAATCAAAAGTCACTGCTGCCAGTCTTCTCAATGCACCAGTACAAAGCACCAAAACCCACAGTGCCAAGGCCAGGCAAAATCCACCATATAATATCAAATACAGTAAATATGCATCAAAATATTCATACTAATATAGTCAACTATAGTACAACAAAATGAGTTTAACAAAATGACATGGCAATGCACTTCTGTTGATTTGTTGCTGCAACATTAATTGGAATATAACATTCTTGGATCAAAATTGTTGCTGGTTAAAAATCTGCAGCACTTCCTGTTTAAAGAGTAGAAGCTTAACAAGTACAGTAGTTATAATTCAAAGAGAATCACAAGTGCTATTATCTGGAATAATGTATCATATATCCAGGTGAAGCTTGGTACATCTTTGGATATTTGAAATCTAGAGATTTAAGTCTTTACAATGATCAAGGATGAGTCCTTTTGTGACCTAGAATCGCTCGGAATATTTTTAGTACTGTATCAGACTTGAATATGTCAAAAATATTTTTATTGTTAAGATATTGCAGTTTAGAAAGCTATCAAAATCGAAGTAGTTTTGAATGATGCTTACATGCAAAAATAACCTGATTATTTATTTATAATATTTCAATAACATTATATTGTGGCATTGCACGAGTGATCACAATATTTCACAAATGGATTTGAGGGCATGCTGTACAGTGAAAACCATTTGTAAAATGTGGTAAAATTTATGCTTTAAAGACCACATGGGTCTCCATGATGGATCCTCCTTTTACCAGCATATTTATAACAATTCACTTTTTCCACAGATGCACATCATAGTACAATGTATACATCATTCTCCAATGATTAAGTCCAACAGGCACAAACTTAACACAATTTTCTGTAACCATTTTTTAACCATCAATATGATACAAAAGGCAGAAGCTTGAGAAATATACAGAGTCTGGAAAATACATTGTTCAAAAGAAAAATCAAACAGAAATACTTGTTTACAGACTCAAAGCTACATTCATCTTTAACAAAAACTACTACAATTATTTCAGACATTCTGAAATATTAACCATCAATCTGCAGCCAGAATCGTATTGAACTTGTAGATTGATAATTCAGTTTGTATAGCAGTAGGTGAAACAGTAGTGGACACTTTTATAGCTAGCTTTTTGTAGGGGGTTGTTAGTGCTGATTCCTGCATGTATTTTTGTGTAAGAGTGCATCATACTGGCTGTTATTTCAGTACAATAGGAGGTGGTAGGTGAATTGTCAATGATATTAGAGGTAAACAACCTACCATAAAATTAGCAGTTTCCATTCCAGTCATGTGAGTAATTGTACAATAATTACCAGCCCAATAAATTCATAGTTACTAGAATCATATGTCCACCTGCACTGGGATCTAACGGAAGTGTTGAGTGATTAAAGCTTTCTGTTACATCTACAACTGACTCAGAAGAGGCACAAAATAAAGCTCAATGGTGCAAAGCTTTGGGAAATAAACGTGAAGTCACCGTCTTTCTCCCAAGCACTCTAATTTATTTGCCAGATGTCATAAATATATCCAATTTGTATCTGAATGAGTCTTCCATCCTTGTATCCAGGGCTTAAAAATGGAAGGCATGCAGAAGATAAATTTTTAAAATAAGAAATCTCTCACGACTAACAGCAGCAGCACATCAAAGAGGGAAAAAAAAATCAAGGGAAAAAAATTTGGCTTTCTTTCAGGCTCTTGCCCTGCTCCCCTCAGGCCTACAGTAACCCAATGGCACTTAGCAGCTTGTAAGCACTAAAGCTACACTTTTTTGACTACCACCTGTGAAATTGCTGACTTGTCACAGTAAGTAGGAATCCTGTTTGGAGGCTTCCACTTTGAGTTTGACCACGTGCAATACAGTCTGGTCTTAATGCACTCGGTCAGATACAGAGATGAATAAAAATTGTTTGTAGATTAAAATGCTGCTCTTGTCCACTTTATCTTTTTCAGTAGTTTATCACAATCATGGTTTTCAAGGAAGTGTATGCAATTGCTGCATGTAAATATAGGCTCAAAGGTAACCACAATTAAAAAAAAATCTGTTTAGCTATTATTAAGGCCTCAAAATGAATTAGGAAAAGCTGTTTATTTCCAGCACACTGAAGCAGTATATTTCCCTCCAGCTCTTCCCTCAGTACGTTCAAAAACCAAGCCCAATTTACTGTGATTAGAATGACATCCAAGTCGATGAGAGATTGGAGGTTCTGCTTGAACTTAGAGGCATGGTGATGAGTCTCCTGTGTTTGAGTCCGTAAGGGACGAGTACACTTTGCTCGTGTCCATGGCTGACAGGTGCATCTCCTTTACCTGAGAATCCTGAAAGTCTGAGATATTCGTGCACTGTTTGTTCGTTCGCGATTCAGCAAGTCTGAAATAGGAAAAGAGAGCATCATTCAAAATTATTAACGAAGAGGCCCAAGAACGAGGAACAAGCTGAGGTTTGACCAATTTAAGCCCAGGGCCAAGTTGGAAAGGTCAGGTACAGGCTGAGACGAGGTGACGGGTCCCAGGCCTGAGAGCGTATCGAAGCAGCAGGGCCAGGAGCTGAGAGTCAGAAATAACTTGATATTTGGCCGATAAAAATGCACAGCCAGATTGAAAAGGTCAGGGTGTCGGGGCCAGCATACAGTTCGCTGCTCACGAGACTTACTCCTCTCTGTGCTGAACTGAGGCACAGGCCTACAACGAACAGGCTGTGACGGGCTTTGTGGCTGTATCATGAACTTCAGTTCCGAATGTTGTTTGCTTACTTTTAATGTTTGCATGATTTGGTTTTTTTTCCTACACATTGCATGTTTGACAGTTTTTTTTAATAGGTTTTATTAGATTTCTTTGTTTTATGACTGCCTGTAAGGAGACAAATCTCAAGATTGTATATAGTATAGATACTTTGATTATAAATGTACTTGGAACTTTAAAACTCAGTTTACAGATCCACTCTACCACCGGGTTGCCTTACCCACTGACTCTGCTGTATCACTCAGCTTCCTAGGACTAACCAGCCCTGATCTGTCACTTATAATGATTCTATCCTGCAGCCAATTAGGCAAAACAACCAATCAATATAATTGTCATCAGTGAAATGAAACATGCTCTGGGCAGTTCAAGAGAAAGGAAATGCTTGCACTATAGTATCATGACTTCAGGTTGTCCAAAACCACCAGACAATTAATTACAAACTTCTGAAATGTAGCTGGTGATGGTAAAGCAAGAAATGCAGCAATTAATTCACACACACAAAAGATATATAGGCACAGGTAACTGGTATTCTAGTTATAAGACTATAAGACCATAAGATATAAGAGCAGAATTCGGCCATTTGGCCCATTAATTCTGCTGTGTTATTTCATCAGGGCTGATCCATTTTTTCCTCTCAGCCCCAATCTCCTACTTTCCCCTGTATCCCTTCAAACTCTGACCAATCAAGAATCTATCAACCTCTGCCATATATATATATTAAATAAAGTTTTGGCAAAGTACCAGCAAACAGCAACTTAATTTATTCCCAGAATTGTGAGACTTACAAGAAATGCGGCAATACAATCACTCTCATTGTTTCAAAAAAAAATTGATAGCCACAATCTTACAATTGGTAGGACAATAAAATGAGAGGAAATTATTTCATCCATATTTGATAATGCCAACAATTAATCTACTTTTGGTGCTATGGAACTTGAAGGCAGAGTACTAGGTTAATAGCAGGATTCTTAACAGTGTGGTGGAACAGAGAGATCTTGAGGTACATATCCAGAGATCCCTCAGACTTGCAGTGCATTTGATACAGTGGTTAACGTAGTGCATTGGCCTTCATTAGTCAGGGCATTTGAGTTCAAGAGCCATGAGGTAATGCTGCAGCTCTGTAAAACTCTGTTAGTTGGAGTATTATGTTCAGTTCTGGTCGCCTCATTATTGGAAGGATATTGAAGCTTCAGAGAAGGCGTAGAGGAGATTTATCAGGATGATGCCTGGATTGCAGAGCATGTCTTATGAGGATAGGTTGAATGAGCTGGGGCTTAGAGGTTGGTGCAGGAGGGATAACAGCAATGGCTGGAATTTCGGGAAGCAATTCAGAAGGCACAGGACATATACATCCCAAAGAGGAAGAAGTCTTCTAAAGGCAGGATGGCACAACTGCGGCCGACAAGAGAAGTCAAAGCCAACACAAAAACCAAAGAGAGAGCATATAATAGAGTAAAAATTAGTGAGAAGTTGAGGATTGGGAAGCTTTTAAAAACCAACAAAGGCAACTTTAAAAAAAAGTCATTAAGAAGGAAAAGATTGAATACAAAGGTAAGCCAGCCAATAATATTAAAGAAGTTACCAAAAATTTCTTCAAATACATAAAGTGTAAAAAAGAGGGGACAGTAGATATCGGACTACTGTAAAATTATGTTGGAGAGGTAGTAATGGGGGATAAGGAAATGGTAGACAAGCTGAATGGATATTTTGCATCAGTGTTCACTGTGGAAGACACTAGCAGTATGCTCGAAGTTTGAGAGTGCCGGCTTGGTGGGGGGGGGGGGGGAACAGAAACATATGAAGTTATCATTACCAGACAGAAGGTTCTTGGGAAACTGACAGGTATGAATGTAGATAAGTCAACTGGGCCAGATGTTGTACACCCCAGGGTTCTAAAAGAGGGGGCTGAAGAGACTGTGGAGGCATTAGTAATGATCTTTCCAGAATCAATTGATTCTGGCATGGTTCCAGAGAAATGGAAAATTGCAAATGTCTCTCCACTGTTCAAGAAGGGACTGGGGAAGAAGGAAGGAAATAATAAGCTAGTTAGTTTACTTCAGTGGTTGGGAAGATGTTGGAGTCGATTGATAAGCATGTGGTTTCAGGGTACTTAAAGGCATATGTTAAAACAGACATAAAATATGATAAAACTTAACCTTGTAAGCAGAACAAGTGCTACACATGCCCGTACACTTCCTCCCTCACCACCATTCAGGGCCCCAGACAGTCCTTCCAGGTGAGGCGACACCACCTGTAGTCGGCTGGTGTGATATACTGTGTCCGGTGCTCCCAGTGCGGCCTTCTATATATTGGTGAGACCCGACGCAACTGGGAGACCATGTCACTGAACACCTACGCTCTGTCTGCCAGAGAAAGCAGGATCTCCCAGTGGCCACAGATTTTAATTCCACGTCCCATTCCCATTCTGATATGTCTATCCACGGCCTCCTCTACTGTCAAGATGAAGCCACACTCAGGTTGGAGGAACAACACCTTATATTCCGTCTGGGTAGCCTCCAACCTGATGGCATGAACATTGACTTCTCTAACTTCCGTTAATGCCCCTCCTCCCGTTCTTACCCCATCCCTTATTTATTTATCTTTTTTTTCTCTCTCTCTCTCTTTTCTCTCTCTGTACCTCTCACAATTTCTCCTTGCCTACTCTCCATCTTCCTCTGGTGCTCCCCTCCCCCTTTCTTTCTCCCTAGGCCTCCCGTCCCCTGATCCTCTCCCTTCTCCAGTCTTGTATCCCTTTTGCCAATCAACTTTCCAGCTCTTGGCTCCATTCCTCCCCCTCCTGTCTTCTCCTATCATTTTGGATCTCCCCTCTCCCCCTCCCATATTCAACTCCCTTACTGTCTCTTCTTTCAGATAGTCCTGACGAAGGGTCTTGGCCCAAAACATCAACTGTGCTTCTTCCTATGGATGCTGTCTGGCCTGCTGAGTTTCACCAGCATTTTGTGTCTGTTGGTTGATAAAACAGACCATAGTCAGCACAATTTCCTCAAGGGAAAATCTTGCCTGACAATGTGTTAGAATTCTTTGAAGAAATAACAAGCAGGATAGGCAAAGGAGAATCAGTGGATGTTGTTACTTGGATTTTCAGAGGGGTCTTTATCAAGGTGCCACACATAAGGCTGCTTAATTAGAGCTCATGGTACTTCAGGAAAGCTACTAGCATCGATAAAGCAGTGGCTGGTTGGCAGGAAGCAAAAGAGTGGGAATAAAAGGAGCCTTTTCTGGTTGGCTGCCAGTGACTAGTGGTGCTCTACAGGGATCAGTGTTGGGATTGCCTCTTTTTACGTTATATGTCAATGATTTGGATGATGGAATTGATGGCTTTGATGCAAAGCTTGTAGACAATATTAAGATAGGTGGAGGGGCAGGTTGATTTGAGGAAGTACAGAGGCCACAGAAGAACTTAGACAGATTAGCAGAGTGGGCAAAGAAGTGGCAGATGGAATACAATATCAGAAAGTGTATGGTCATGCACTTTGGTAGAAGAAATAAAAGGGTTGACTATTTTCTAACGAATGGAGAATGTTACAGTTAATGGTAGATCCCTTAACCTACATTTTACTTCGGACAACACTCCTGGGCACAGTTAAATTCTTTATTATTGAGGGTTTTGTCCATTGTCTGAGTCTACTTAATGAGCAACTTTTTATAAGCTGTGCACTCAATGGACCTGAGTCTTGCTCCAATTCTGCTCGAGTATAATTCCCTCATTAGCCACTGTTACCAGACTTTCCTACTTGAAGATCTTACTGCAAGGAAGCATAACTGGAGAATATAGTAACCATTAATACATTTATCCCCTACAGCTTGTCGTTTGATTGAATTTGCTACACTAATAGCCAGAAGATCCATTTTATTTAAATGGAAAGATTCTAATCCCCCCTACTATATTTCAATGGTTTTCCCAAACTATAACATATTTAAACTTGGAAAAAAAATTAGGAGTGGTACCACTGATCCTTTGGTTAAATTTGAAGAAACTTGGAGGCCATTTATTCAACATTTTCATATGATGTAATTTGACCTTTTCCAAATCCTTTTTAATAACTTTTTGTTTGTGTATAGAGGAGCGGAGTTAATGACAAATAATGATTTCAACCGATGAAATACGCAGCCCAGTTTCTGTTTTGTTTTGGTTTTTTTTAGTGTAGGGGGTAAAAACTTTTATCTGAATCTTTTTCATGTTCAGTCATTAAGAGATTGGGAGGTTTAAATTAAATATGTTACTCAGAGTCTGCGTCTGTATACGTTAACCATTATTAATGTAATCCCGATCCCTGTATCATTATCATTGTTACGTTTATCAATTTGAAGCTCAAAAAAAAAGACTGAAAAGGAAAGAAAGTAACCATTAATACAAATAAGATCTTGCCACTAATTCCAAATACATCTTCTGAGCAGTAATTAATTTTTAAATTATAAGGTCAGCTGCCTAAACAAGCGCAGCCTCAACAAGGAAAGCAACTACCAGGTCTTACCAAGGGGACACTTGAGGACCAACCATGCTTTTGAACCTAACAATAAATATTGTTACCTACTGTATTCTTTATACACCAAATATATAAAAGCATAATGTATTTTTGAATTTGGAGAGAAATTTTCAACCAGGTCTCCCCTGCATCTTTGCTTGAGCATAAAAAAGACCTGTTGCATACATGACTCTGAGCTTTGAAGTTGCAACATTATAACAGTGGTTTCTACATTTACATTTTGCCAATTACACCACTAGGGGTCAGATTTCAACTGGTTGCTGAGCAAATTTTCGTAACTTGATTTGACAATCTGAAAATTAGATGAGGTATCTGTGTCAAACTTTTCATGTCAAGGCATCTCTCAAAAGCTTTAGAAGCACATATTTTCCTTCTGCAAAAATTATTTGACTCTAACAATTCAAGTTTCTTGACTTAACTGATAATTTGCATAAATGGTAGTTTTCACCACTTTGCTGATTTCACACTCCATTGACAGAAATTATGGATCAGATTGACGGCAAAGTTTTAAACCGAGTGTGGGAAATGTGATCTTAAAGCAGTAAACATTTTCATATGAACACAAACACAATTGTTTCTAAGGATCTAATCATTATTCACTGAAACTGAAAACATTTAGGAATCAGAAAAAGGTACCTGTGATTGGCTTGGCTCAAATGCATCCACAATGCTGCTTGTAAAATTGAAAAATAAATATCATACCTCACAAACTTCATTCTTCTGGCTAACTTTAGAGGGAACAATTTTTTGGCTTCTTTACTCAGGTAAACATAAATTTCTTTTTTTTTAAATTTTATTTTTATTTGGATAAGGAATTCACAAATATCATGTACTTTTTTCACACATATAACCTTTTCCATTTTTTATATGTATAAAACTACAATTATTTATACATTCTTAAGTACACATTGAGATGATATAAAAGGAAAATAAACATTTAAATAGATAATTATGTACTGTGGTAAATCTAACCTATTAGGCTAAATAATGGAATTAGTTGTTAAGAAAAATGGTAATAATAGTTTCCATATAACCCTTCTGGACCATTTCCACTGGTCCAAAATGTTGTATATAAGCCTATGTATCAACCATTGTAGGTGTTTATATCCTAATTTGTTCATGCTTGCTCCTGCCCGCAGACATAATTATCCAATCCCTATGTACTTATTTACTTAATTTTTTCATTTTTTTATTCCTTTCCCAAATCTTTCCCTTTACTTGTGTTAATTCTCTATTTTCCAAAAGAAAACAAAAAAAAACAAACATTTAGACTAGAGGTGCTTATGTTAGCAATATTACTGTGTTGATGAGAAGAGCAGTATAAATCATTAGGAGAGTCATCTAAAGTCTGCTCGCATTGGGGTTATATATTCAATCCATTTATTCCAGATTTGATAAAATTTTTCTTTTTGAGTTCTCAGGGAGTAAGTCAACTTTTCCATTTTAAATATTTCCAAGATAATTTCGTACCAATCTTCTAATGTAGGTGGTATTGGATTTAGCCATTTTCTAGTGATTGATTTCTTACTTGCCGCTAAGAGGGCCTGCAGCAACTTTATATCTTCCTTCTGTTCAAGAAACAATACATGCCCCAAATAGAGCGTCTCAAAGTTCAGAGGTATCTGGGACCTAAGTACCTTAACTAATGTTCTATGAATACCTTCCCAAAATAGACTTAATTTAGGGCAATCCCAAAAAATATGAAAATGATTTGCCTCCTTGGAGCCGCACCTTCTCCAACACATCACATTTGTATCTTTATATTTTTCCTGATATGGGGTCTTGAAGTATCTTATAACGTTTTTCCAACAATGTTCTCTCCAAGTCAAAGAATTAGTCGAGGACCATTGAAAGCTGCAGATTTTCCCCCAAGCCTCCTCTGAAAGTACCAACCCCGTTTCTTTCTCCCACTTCTCTTTAATATACAGTGTATTTACATTTTTAGCATGGGAAAGTGCATTATATAATCGAGAAACTGATTTACTAGGTATTGAACTGCAAGCCGAATTCAGAATCTTGAAAAATTCTAATTCTACTGTTGATAGGTCTGTATATCTACAACTCTGATTAACATAGTTTCGTACTTGAAGGTACCTAAAAAAGTCATTATGTTCTAGGCCATGTTTGTCCTGCAGGATTTGAAAACTTTGTAATACTCTTTTATCTATAAATGAGAGGTAGGTTGTAAGACCTTTCTTTATCCATAGCTCAAATCTTTTATCTCCTCTGTTGGGAAGGAATTCGGTATCATATGCACACCATCTAAAGAGTTTTAACATGTTATTAATTCCACATGAATTAACCACCTTCTGCCATACTTTTAATGTAAAATTTATCAAAGCGTTTTTAAATTTTTCCAACTGGGCCATCAATCCTTTGTCAGCTATTGAGGCCTGAAGAGGAAAACTGTCAACTAATCCAAATTCTATTTCCTTCCATCTAGCCTTATATTCCCTATTACACCAATATAACAGAGGGGTTATCTGTGAGGCATAAAAATAATTTCTCAGGCAAGGAAGAACCATACCTCCTCCTTCCTTCCCTAACTGTAAGGTGTTATATCGAATTCTAGGTTTCTTTCCTTGCCAAATGAAGTGGGAAATCCATTTGTCCCATTCCCTGAATTGATTATCATCCACCTCCACCGGTAAAGTACGGAAAAGATACAATAACCGAGAAAGAATATTCATTTTTATAGTATTTATCCTTGAATTTAAACTTAAAAAGGGGATAAGATTCCATCTATGCATATCTGCTTTTATCTCTGAGATTAATGGCCCATAATTTACCTGTGACAGTGTTGAAAGATCCTTCGGCAGGGTTATTCCTAAATATTTTAATGATTTAGCTTCCCACTTAAGATCATATGTATCCTGCAATTTTTTGGATGGTGTATAATTTAGGGACATAACCTGCGTTTTCTTTACATTTATTTTATAACCTGATATTTTCCCAAAGTCATCCAACAGTGTAAACAATCCTATAAATGATTTTTCTGGTTCACTCAGATAGACCAAAACATCATCTGCGAATAACGCCACTTTCTGTTCAATCCCTGCCACCTTGATACCTTTTACGATTTCGCTCTGTCTTATTAGTTGGGCAAGCGGTTCAATATATAGCGCAAAAAGGAGAGGAGAAATTGGGCATCCCTGTCTAGTGCCTCTCTCTAAGATGAAGGAGTCAGAGAGGTCCCCATTTATCTTAATTCGGGCTGTAGGGCTGTCATATAGAGTCTGAATTACTTTAATAAACTTTTCTTGAAAGCCGAATCTTCCTAACACTCTGTATAGGAATGCCCAACTAACCGAATCAAAAGCTTTCTCAGCGTCCAATCCTACTACCATTGTCTCTGTCTCGTTCTTATTAGCCTGTTCTAATATGTGCAGAGTTCTCCTTATGTTGTTCTGTGTTTGCCTTTGTTGAATAAATCCAGTCTGGTCTAAGTAGATTAGGCCAGGTAAAAGCTTTTCCAATCTGCGTGCTAATATAGATGTAAATAGTTTGTAATCTAAATTAAGAACACTAATTGGCCGATAATTGCCACATTCTAGTTTATCTTTATCCTCTTTAGGAATAACTGAAATAATCGCTTCTCTCCAGGAAGGTGGAGTTTCTCCTCTCTGCAAGATCCAATTAAAGGTGTTAAGTAGTAATGGGGCTAACTGTGTCTTCAGGGACTTGTACCACTCCGAAGTAAACCCATCAGAACCCGGGGACTTTCCAGCCTTTAACCTAGAGATGGCCACGTTCAGTTCTTTGACAGTTACTGGTTCCAATAAACTTTCATTTTGTAAATCTGTAAGTTTAGGTAGATCTAAAAAATTCAATACACTGTCTATATAGGGCTCATTGGGGGTCCGGGGTTGGGAGTACAGCTCTCGATAATATGTTTCAAAACTCTCTTGAATTTTCCCTATTGTACTCTCCACAAGCTTTGTCTTTGGATTCTTTATTTTATGAATTGTATTGTCTGCTTGTTGTTTTTGTAATTTATATGCTAATAATCTAGCTGATTTACCTCCTACTTCATAATTCTTTTGTCTCAGGTAAAGAAAATTTCTTTGAGTTTCCAACGTATAAACATCGTCAATTTCACTTTGCAATTTCCTAATTTCCTGTTTTCGATTTGAATTACTTTTGTTGCTATCTACAACTTGAAGTTGTTTTAATTTTCCTTGAAGGTCTGCTAATTTTTGTGCATTGATTTTTTTCATGTGAGTGGTAATGGAAATAATTTTCCCTCTCAGTACAGCTTTCAATGTATCCCATAAGATCACGGGAGAAACCGTGTCATTAAGGTCTAGATATTCTTTGATTTCTCCCCTTAATCTCTCCATTACTTTCGGGTTATTGAGTATATGTGAGTTTAGCCTCCATAGTGTTTTCCTCATTTTCCTTTCCAGGATTAGAGACATAGAGACTGGGCTATGATCCGACAGATCAATTGTTGCAATATTACAGTTTTTTATCCTGAATCTATCTGTATTAAAGATAAAGAAATAGTCTATCCTTGAATAGGCTGAATGAGGGAAAGAGTAAGATGTATAATCTTTACTAGTAGGGTGTAATTCCCTCCAGACATCTATAATTCCCAACTCCTCCATCAATGAATTCACTTTCCGAGTCAGAGGTTTATTCTGAGTAACTATTCTTGAAGAATCTAATATAGGATTTAATCTAATATTAAAATCCCCTCCACAAATTACTACCCCTTGAGAACTGACCATTAGGTCAAAAATGTGTCTATAAAATGACCATTCACAACCTGGAGGAGCATAAACATTCAGCAATGTTATTTCTGTACCTTCTATTCTTCCTGTGATTTTTACGAACCGTCCTTCTTTGTCTCTAGTCTCTGAAATATGTTCATAATTAAGAGTACTTGATATTAAAGTAGCTACCCCTCTTTTGTGACTCAATTTATATGATGAATAAAATACATGCTTAAAGCCCATTCTTTTTAATTTTCCATGTTCAGATTGGCTCATATGTGTTTCCTGGAGGAAAGCTATTTGTGCCCTCTCTTTTTTCAATTTAGACATAATCTTATTTCTTTTAATTGGATTCAAAACCCCATTAATATTATAGGAAATTATTTTTACCAATTCAGTTTGCATTTTTCTCTAGTAGAAAAAAACTCTCCTTTTCTAACCAAACAGTAAGCAATCCCTTCTCAACAGTAAACCAAGACATATAACCACACCCTAGACATTTTTGAACGTGCAACATTTGAAAATTTTTCCCAACTTCCCACAGTGAGGCCTGAGCACCGACCCACCTCAGTTCAGAGGGATAACCTCTATCTTCACCCTGTGTTAGAGTGCCCTCAGCAGTTTGAATAATCATAGAGAATTTTCTCCTATTTATGTCTCGACCATATTGCTATCATTCAAGTTATTCCGTCTAGTTTATTTTCAGTTACCAGTTTTCATTTTACCTTTAAGTCCGATTTACTCTTTTCAGTCATTTCTCTTAATTAATCTGTGTTCTCTGTACATTCGCGTCTGAATATTTGCAGCTTTTCCTTGTAGTTTGACACTCTGGTTCGTGTGGAGCGTCCTCGCCCCACTAACTGCCACGACTTCTGCCAAATCCTCTCCAGTAGCGACTCCGGTTGGGTGATAATTTTAATAGGTAGTCCCCGGTCCGCCAGGTCCAACGTTGCCTCCTCCACCGTAGCGTAAGTTTTTGTCCCTTCGTCGTAAAAGACTCTCAGCCGAGCTGGATACAGGGTCTGGAATTTGATGTTATTTTCCTTCAGGACTCTCCGTGTTTCCGTATATTCCTTCCGTCTGGCAAGAATCCCCGGTGCATAGTCGTGGTCTAAATTGATTTTACAGTTGTTCCACATGAGACCTTTCTTTTGCCATGTCCTTTTAAGCACCTCTTCCTTTGTTCTGTAACTGAGAAATCTGACCAGAATCGATTTGGGCTGCGCGCCTGCTGGAGGCTCTGGTGCCAACGCGCGGTGAGCTCTTTCTATCTGTAGGTCTTTTGCAGCCGGTATATCAAGGTTCTCTCTAAGTAGCTTCTCCACGAAGGGAATCATCAATCCGGGTTTACCTTCAGTTCCTTCGGGAACTCCGTAAATCCTCACATTTTCCCTTCTCGAGCGGCCTTCTTGATCTATTAGTTTCCACTGGAGCTGGTCTTGCAGCTTCAGCATTTCTGCTATCACCTCCTCTGCGTTTTGTAGCTTCTCTTCAATTCCAACAATCCTCGCTTCGGCTTCATCTATCCGCGAGTTAGTTTTTACTATTTCTCCTTTAATATCTTCCAGCTGTTTGCTGTTATCTTGTCGGAACTCGCGAATCTCTCCGAGAATCAAGGACAGAGTCACCGATTCCCCCTCGTTATCTCCGTCCTGGCTTGCCGTGGGGGAGCTAGGCCCGTCGCCTTGCTGCGTCTCTTTATGTTTATCAGCCTTCGGAGCGGACTTTTTAATCTTGTTCTTAGACATCATCCTTGCCCCTTTTATTAATATAGTTATGCAATATTAAGTATTTGTCTAAATTCGATTATGGGGCAGTTTACCTTCTTTTTTGTCGAGAGACCTTTTCCTTACGCCGCCATTCCCTTGATGACCCGGAAGTCCCCCAGGTAAACATAAATTTCATACAATATTCAGATCTATTTAGGCATGTATTTTTATACTCTTACTACTTAGGACAAATCAGAAAGAATATCAGATATGTGAAGGCATACCAAGGAAGAAAACTTGCTAAATGCATTCAACTCTATTGTTCCACATTGTTAAATCAGTTAAAATATTTTCGTTACATTAATCAGACATTTAAGTGCCTAATGTTAACAAAATCTTAATAACAGAAATGCAAAATTAAGGAAAGTGACAGGACATTATTAGTGTATTAATCTTCCTGTATAAAATCCAAGGTATACATCCAAGAACATATTATTGGTTTTGGATGCGCAGTCCAGTTTTCAATAATGGCAAACAATTCCTTGGACATGAAAGCCTCCAATCTCCTCAACCAATTTTGAGCAAGAGAAATATTAAATAGCAAGCCAGAAATGGGGCAGAAGCAAGGATCTTCAAGTTGGTTGCCAGTTGGGCAGACCAGTTGACATTGCTATGGATAAGATTAGATATGTTCTAAAGAAATACCAAATGTGTGACGGTTCATTTGATGAATGCATTTTATTTTCCTTCCAGTTATAGGATTGGTTCAAAATTCATCAAATCCATTGGTCTAAGAACCAACATAATGTAGCCTCTAACCTGATGGCATAAGCATAGATTTCTACAGCTCCTGGTATTGTCTCCCCCCCCACCTTCCACTTTTTCATTTCTGCACTCTGGCCTCTTACTATTCTCCTCAGCTGCCTATCACTGCCCCTCCTCCTTCCCTTTCTCCCATGATCTATTCTCCTTTCCTGTTGGATTCCTCCTCCTCCAGCACTTTGCCTGATCTACTTATAACCTCCCTACTTCTTACTTCATCCCCCCACTCCCCTACCCAACTGGCTTCACCTATCACCTTCTAGTTTGTCCACCTTCCCCCCGTCCCTCACCTTCTTATTCTGGCTTCTTCCCCCATCAGTCTTGATGAAGGGACTTGAACCTCGACTGTTGATTCATTTCCAGAGATGCTGCCTGACCTGCTGAGTTCTGCCACCTGCCATTTTGTGTTGTTTCTCAGGATTTTCAGCATCTACAGAATCTCTCGTGTTTACGTTTCACTACTAAAAATAATTCTGTGTTAACTATGATATTCGTGGTTGTGCATATATTCAGAAATGTAATAAGGCAAGAAGACCGTACGTGGCAAGGGTGCCAAGGTTAGTGCAACACATGGGGGTTCAATACCGGTCCCATTCTGTACTGAGTCTCTATACATCCTCCCCGCGGAATGCGTGAGTTTTCTCAGGGTCCTTTAGTTTCCTTCCATGGTACAAAGGTGTACCGGTAGGTTAATTGGTCATTGTAAATCGTCCTGTGATTGGGTTAACATTCATCGGGTTTGTCAGGGGTTGCATGGGTGAAAGGACCAGAAGGGCCTACTCCGTGCTGTTTCACTAAACACATGGGATTTGGAAATAGAACATCTGGTGAAATGGTGACAATCAACACTGGCACACCTCAGGGATATGTGCTTAGCCCACTGCTCTACTCTCTCTACACCCAATACCATGTGGCTAGGCACAGCTCAAACACAATCTATAAATTTGCTGACTGACGATATAACCATTGTTGGCAGAATTTCAGACGGTGACGAGAAAGCATACAGGAGTGAGATATATCAGCTCGTTGAGTGGTGTCGCAGCAACAACTGTGCAGTCAACATCAGTAAGACCAAAGAACTGATTGTGGATTTCAGAAAGGGTAAGATAAGGGAACACACACCAGTCCTCATAGAGGTGGAAAGAGTGGGCAATCTCAGCATCTCTGAGGATAGATTTCGTTAGGAGCTTGAAGAGATTTTGTATCTCACCAAATGCACTCGCCAATTTCCACAGATGTACCGTGGAGAGCATTCTATCTGGCTGCATCGACGTCTGGTATGGGAGCGGGGAGCTACTGCACAGGATCAAAGTAAGCTGCAGAGAGTTGTAAACTTTGTCAGCTCCTTCATGGCCACTAGCCTCTATAGTATCCAGAACATCTTGAGGAGCGATGCCTCAAAAGACAGTGTCGATCATTAAAAATTCCCATCACCCTTGCCTTGTTCTCATTGCTACCATCAGGAAGGAAGTACAGAAGCCTGAAGGCACACCAGCAACAATTCAGGAACAGTTTCTTCCCCTCTGCCGTCTGATTTCTGAATGGACACTGAAACCATGAACATACCCCACTATTTTTTTGTTTCAGGTTTTGCACTACTTTATATGTAATGCCCTGGTTCATAATTTTACTGCTATGCTGTATGCATTGCCTTTGGCAGCTCTGTAACAGCAGCTTGCTCCGTTTCAGCCTGCTCTGTTTTCAGCTTGTTTGGGTTATCGTTGAAGATAAGGGATGAGGAAAAATTTGTGTCATCCAATTAGGACAGTCAAATTAAGGGGAGGTTTCTCTGGTGAGGGACACTATGGTTGGGCTTGGGGCTTTTGTTTGGCAGGAGATGGAGGGAAGACGCTGGGAAGAACCAGTCGTAGCATATGATTCAGTGGGAGACCTGCCTGTTTGAGATGGATTGCGAGCGACGTTCGGAAGATGGTGTGTGCTTTCACGCTGACCGAGGGCCCAGCATGTGAGTGACAGAGAAGTTCAAGATGAGCTTCAACTTGTGCACATTTGACTGTTTAATTAGAATGGGCCCTTTTCTTTTTGTTTTTCTTTACTAACCATTTAGTTAAGATTCATAAATATAATTCCTTTAATCGTATGAACTGTACTGTCTGTAATTTCATGGCACTAATTTTTAACAGGGTAGCAAATTACACAGCATCCACACAAACTGAGGTTTGGGGTGGGATGAGCTGTCTCAATCTCACAAGTTTGGCAGGACTTGAGAGTGTCTTCCCTAGACTTGTGCAGCCAAGGAAACCAGGGTCTTTCATATATATTATACTAAATTCAGTTTTTTCTATTATTATGTATTGCATTGTAGTTCTGCAGCAAAGTCACCAAATTTCATAGGCCAATGATATAAACCTAATTCTGATTCTTGTAATATTTAAAATACTGCTTAATGTTGAGTCTATTAGAAATGATTAGAATAACTCATCAAAATAATAGCAATCGAGAATACAATTAAAATGCTCTGGTGCATAAACCACAATTTCAATATCAATATAAAAAGTGCTTTAATTGGCCATTGAGTTCCCCCTGCTTTAGGATTTTCCCACAATTAAACTATATGGGATCCAGCAGAGTTTGTAGATAGAACTTTCTTTACCTGCCGTGAAGAGTTGCAACTTTATTAGAGATATGATGAACTTTGGTGAAAAAGCCACTGTGCTATGATGCTAAATGATGTCAGTAAAGTCTTGCATTAACTAATCTAGAACACGGGAAAAAAATCTGAACTACTGCATTGGCAATTGGCCTCCATGGTTTGATGCCAAATTGGAGTTCTCGCTTCTGAATAATAACAGTAACTCATGGTGCAAAGAAGCTAAGGGATTAAAGGTTAAGTTTTTTTTTTATACGCAGAGTGTGGTGAGTGCGTGGAATGGGCTGCCGGCGATGGTGGTGGAGGCAGATATGATAGGGTCTTTTAAGACACTCCTGGACAGGTATATGAAGCTCAGAAAAATAGAGGGCTATGGGTAACCCTAGGTAATTTCTCAGGTAAGGCCATGTTTGGCACAGCTTTGTGGGCTGAAGGGCCTGTATTGTGCTGTAGATTTTTTATGTTTCTATGTTACCTATTACCAAGGAATTTCCTCTTAAAATCAGCATCTTGATAAGAGTTTAAAAGCCGACTAACAAGTAAAAGCAGTTGAAACAAATGGGTTCAGCACTAATATCTGAACTGAATATTTTTTTATCTTGATTCTCAGAACCAACATTGTATTGCAGACAATGAAAGTCCATTCCCGGACTGCATGCTGATGATGCTCAAGGAATTAAGTTTAGCACATGGTTCCAATCTTTCTTTATATATAAAGGTCATGGAACTTAACACAATTCTTGATGAGGTTTGTTCTCTAACATTATTTGACAAATCTGCACTCTATGAGTCGTGACGAAGGGTCTCGGCCTGAAACGTCGACTGTACCGCTTCCTACAGATGCTGCCTGGCCTGCTGCGTTCACCAGCAACTTTGATGTGTGTTGCTCTATAAGATTACTTTGTTTTCACCTGGCTTTTTGTTTCAGAATATATGTACAACCATCACAATTAATAAAATTATTTTAGTAGAATTAAATTTATTCTTGTACCAATGGATTTGATGAATTTACAAAACCAGACCCATAACTACAGTCACCAAAAGGAAGTAGAACATATTCAGCAATTTATTAAAGAAAACTTCCAAGCAGGTAAATCATACAGAAATAAAAATAATGCAGATTATTTTGCCTTTGAAGACTGAAAGCCACTTTGATTATTTTCCAGGGGTCACTGGTGAGCAGTGGAAAATACCTTCTAAAAGCACTAGATTCTTTTTTAGCTTCTAATTAGTTTAAGGTTTCATCTACTAAGAAAACTGTTTCTTGTACCTGAGCACTACTCACATCCAGTTATGCTGTGAATATAACATAAACCGCACCATAAAAAAACGCACATCACAGTAGACAGGACATAGACTGATGATATGTCACACACTTGAAATAAATAATAACGTTTATCTCAAATGCAAAGGCCTTAAATTGAAACTCCCATTAAAGAGTGAAAAAAATTGTCAGTTCTGGGAAAATTATAGTTTCTTCAATGATACTCTGCTTCCATCACATTCATTAATCATTGCACAATATCCATCTCCACTTGTATCTCCACAGCAAATGAAGTTCTCCATGTCTGAATGCAAAAAGATCAAGACAACACTGGGCTGTCGTGTTTATGGCATCAATGTGATGTCTGGAATCGATCTGCCTACCGTTGACATTCAATGGTACTTCCAATGTCTAGTTATCATCAACATCCCAGCCATCACCATTGTACAGATGCTCAAATGGACCCAGTCACATAAATACTGTGGCTGCAACGACCAGGACAGAGGCAACCAAATCCTAAAACTCTGAAGAATTCTACCATTGATAAGGTATTTTGGAAGCATAATGGAAAAGTCTCCATCTGGACAAGTGCAGCTCCAACACATGGGTACAGATTAAAGAAGCCTGTTTGTCTGATGACCCAATGGCCACCCCAAATGTTCATTCTCTTCATCGGGGATATGCAGTGGCTGGAGTGCTTACCATTTACAACATGTACTGCATTTACTCACCTCGGCTACTCCAACAGTGTCTTCCGAATCAGGCATCCCTACCACTATGGATGATCAGGGCATTACTTGCCCTCCAATGTGATCCAGAAATATCTCATTGGTCCTTCATTGCTGTTGTATCTAAATGCTGGAAATCATTTCCCAACACCACTGTGGGACTGCAGCAGTTCAAGATGGTTCACCACCATCTTCTCCAGAGTAATTCAGGATGGGAAGTAGGTGTTGGACTTGGCAGCAATACCCAGATCCCAAAATATGAATTAAAAAAGAAAATGACGGCCACGGAGATCAGATGAATGCTTCACAATTATGGATCTTATTAATATGCATTAAACCTACCAAAGCTAAATAGCCAGTAATAATATTTAAACAAGGAGATTATTTAATTTGGATTGTGTATCACTAGTAAGATAATAATTCTCCAAATGCTTACCTTGAAAAGGCATCATCAAGACCGTCGTCTTCTTCCTGCAAAATAAATATAAGGCATCTTATTACGATTACCCAATAGCCCCATACAGTATCACTAAAATTATAGCACATGATATCAATGGTTTTCAACCTATTACAGTAATATTTAGACGGCCTTTCTCGTGTTTTTTTCCAAATTGTAACAATGAAGAAAAGCTACAGCAGCCTTCTATTCCCCATCCTAACCAGCACTTTGAATGCAACAGAAGATTATTAACAGGGATAAATGTTAAAACTTTAATTTGCATCAATAATTTGTTTCTGCATTTTGTTTAAAAGCTGAATTGATTTTCTGTACTGGATTCAAAGTCAAGTCCATGAAACTGGTAATCCTAATAGCTTTGCAGTCACTCACAAATCTCCATATCTTAGATGCATATAGTTACAGCTCACAGAAAAAGTGCAAGGGTTTGCATAATTGAAAAGTCACAGCTGGAAATCTGAAATAAACAGAATTATGAAAATACTCAGCAAATCAGGCAATATCAATGAAATGAGAAACCAATTTAATGTTTCAGATCCAAAACCCTTCCTCAGAACTGGGAAAGAGAAAGAAAAAGATGGGGCAACGCACATAAAAAATGCTGGTGAACACAGCAGGCCAGGCAGCATCTGTAGGAAGAGGTACAATCGACATTTCACTGGTGGCTAAGTGGTAATACAAAATTTTGATTGCCTTTAACATCTGTCATCATGTTGTTTCGTTTTGTGTATTCAGTGGCACATTTTTTTGGGTGTGAATTTAACTAGATCAATTATCAAGCCAGCAAGTACTTTTTAAAAAAATTAACAAGCATTCAGATTTCATTCTCCAGGACGTCTTTACATATTTGCTTTGTTTTCTCCCTTTATATCTTTCATCCTTTCTGTGCTTGCTGCATATCAGGGGGCACCTTCGTCAGGGTCTCGGCCCGATACATCGACTGTACCTCTTCCTATAGATGCTGCCTGGCCTGCTACATTCACCAGCATTTTTTATGTGTGTTGCTTGAATTTTCAGCACCTGCAGATTTCCTTGTGTCTGTGTTTTGAAAAAAAAAGCTGGTTTTACATGGGACAGAAGGTAGAACAAGAGAGAAAAAATACCATAGCATGAAACCAGGTGAACTAGGTTAAGATTGTTTCTTTTTCTATTTTACTAAAGCAACCAACTAACCTACTTGGCCTCAGCTTATCACAGATATTTCCTTAGTCCAATCCATCTCATGATTCACCTTTTCAGCAACTTAAAAAGAATTTTTTTTACGTCTCTTTCCTAATTCTGACTGAAGTCTCAGACTTAAAATGTTAACTTTGATTCTCTTTCCAGAAGCACTACCTCATTTTCTGAGTGCTTTCAATGCCTTTTGTTCTTGTTTCTGCACAATTAAAGTCATGTTGAAAATTATAGGTTTGACAATTAACCAAATATGTGTACCAAAAGGGATTTCAACATGAATTGAAGTTGAATAAACATGTCAGGTTTTAAACTCTGAGAGCTTATTTTTGGAGTTTTACTTGTTCATATATCGTATAAATGATTTATTCTAGAAATGGGCACAGAATTCCCTATATAGAAAGTGAAATGAAGATTTGAAAATTTTTACAGATATTATGCAAAGTGATAGAAAGAAGTTATTTTTACTGGTTTGTGTAAATAAAACTCAGCAGCTGAGTGAAAACTAGAATCTACTGAACAATTTCTTAAATCTGATATTGATAATTTTTTTGCTATGAATATTTTCTGGGAAACTGAAAAATTGAGTACAGAGTTTAATCATAGAAACAGTTAGACAATCTATGACTCCTCAAGGTCTCAAATTTTCCTATATATTGAAAAATCATATCAACACCAACTGTGACTCCAGCTCAGATTGGGAAAAAAATGCACTGTATTAGTAATTTTTCAAATATTTTCAAGAAGAAAAAAATATTACAGATAAATAACAGCCATGGTTTGCTGTTTCTAATGTGAAATCATTATAAAAATCATTACCAATTTGCCAAACTTTAACCAAGATTTTTAGTTTCAGAGTATAAGCTTGGAGTAAACAGAAGAAAATTCTGGGAAGGAAATGCAGAGAAGTTTTCATAAATCCAGGAGCAAACAACCTTAATTACTTTGTTCAACAGGGCTCAGAGCACAGATACTACAGTGTCCTGAATCAAAACCCTGGCCCAGAGCAAGAATGGGAAATAATTCTACACTGATTTCAATGGTTAAAGTTCACATCTCTCATCCCATCATTTATTATGTCGCAAGAAGAATACGAAAAGTAATGTGTTTCAAGTACAAACTATCCAGACTAAAGTCAACAAAGAAGCAACTAGATATGATGACCTAATTACAAGAATGCTTAAAATATCATGTATTTGCACAATTCAGATTTTTTCTTGTTTTAGCTTTTTGGTGGATTAATTTTAAAGTAGTACTGCCACAGTCAGGCAGACTGCACCAAATAAATAACTCTTCCGTCCACCTATGTCAGCAAAAAATAGCCATTGGCAAACAACAATAAGTCTGAATTCTAATGACTCCAGCAGAAATGGGGCAATAGAGGATCAGAAAAATAAAGTTAGAAGAATAGAAATCAGCAGTGAGGTTTTTAGGCACAATAGGGGGAAACGTGAGGCAAGTTCAATGTGCACTGCTGTATTAACTTTTAGTTAGCATGCTATGAATTCTGGTCACATTTAGCAACCATCACAGGAGATGGAGTAATGAGAGGATGTGAATCTTTTAGTTGGAGCTAAAAATGATTAGATAACTACATCCAATGTTCACTTTCAATATACTGTGTCATGCCAATCAAGTAGCAATCCAGTACAGAGGTGTTCATGGGAAACAACAGTTTCCCTTGGAGGTGGGGGGTGGGGAGATTCAGCGTCCAGATGGAAGCTAAATCTCTCACTGAAGACGATGACCAGCCCTGCCCCCGATATGCAGCAAGCACAGAAAGGATGAAAGATATAAAGGAAGAAAACAAAGCAAATATGTAAAGACATCTTGGAGAGTGAAATCTGAACGCTTGTTAATTTTTTTAAAATACTCACTGGCTTGATAACTGATCTAGTTAAATTCACACCCAAAAAAAAGCGCCACTGAATACACAAAACGAAACAACATGATGACAGATGTTAAAGGCAATCAAAATTTTGTATTACCACTTAGCCACCAGTGGCCAGATACTACCTAAATAATTAATGATAGAGACAACAGACACATAATGTGCACTCATGTCCTAGATTTAGAGAGGTAGAATGTGATACTGTATACAGTACATGTTGATTCAAGTGCTCAAATGTAAATCGGTCACTGGCAATAATACTCATTTCATGGTCTTTTTTTCCCCTGTAAGTCCAATTAATTCAGTTTCCTATATTTGTTCTAAGATTAGAGCATCCATTAATTTATTCTAGTTTAATTACATATTACATATAACAGTAGAATTAGGCAGACATGCTTTAGCTCCTTTGAAGGTGAAATAATCACAAAGCTAAATGAAAAGTTCCAACTGTGCCTACTTTTATTTTCTTTTAATTTAACATCACCTCAGTGTGATTTTGATCTGTTGAGGTCTTATCTAGCTTTAGCGCTTTCATGCGCACAGGAATCACCAGTTTATCCAAATGACCATCTGGCAGTCTGAGACTAGTTAGAGCTGATTCTCTGATAGCTTCTCTGCAGTCAGACAATATATGACATTGATAAACCAGGGCAAGCCAGAATGCTAAACAAATGGCTTCCCAGCACAAGGCAACGTCGATTCTCTTCCTAAACCTAACAATAAAATCAAAATTACGAATGTATTGCAAGTTAGCAGTACAGATGACAACAGAGTTCTAAACAGGAGGAATTCTGCAGGTGCTGGAAATCCAAAGCAACACATACAAAACACTGAACATGAGGAAAGGTCTCAGCCTGAAACGTTGATTGTTTATTCTTTTCCATAGATGCTGCCTGACCTGCTGAGTTCCTCCAGCATTTTGTGTGTGTTATATTGGACAATGGAGATTGCTTATCACAGATATGGCGTTCCTTCCCTCCCCCACTGACCCCAGCAGGCTACAATGCAAATCCCAAACACGAGGAAATCTGCAGATGCTGGAAATTCAAGCAACACACACAAAAAATGCTGGTGAATGCAGCAGGCCAGGCAGCATCTATAGGAAGAGCTTGGTTGTGTTGAAATAGGAAGGAGATTCATTATGTTTTTCTAATATGCAGCATTTCAGTCCTGAAATTTTTTTGCGATTTAATAAACTTTTGTTGAAAACAAATAATAGGAAAAAATAAAAAGACAATATTACAACTTACCCAAGAGAGTGCGTGTGAAGGAGATCCACAGGATGGACTGCTTTGCCTTGTGATATCGAAATGAATTTCGGCTTGTGAAATAAATGGATTCTGGACTTGGTTTACTGTATGATCCTTTGCTGCGGTTGCATCTGAAAAATAGAAAAACAATATTTTTGTTAATAATAACTATTTTCACATTAATCCTTTACTATAAATAAGAAGTATAGTGACTATTAAAGATTGGATGCTTACTCTTTACCTGGCTCTACATATCGTGTAGCTCCATTAAGGGCTGTGTGTTCAGGACTGTTACATAGTTCACGAGTCTTTTTACATTTTTCTGGAAATACAAAGTGAACCACAAGCAGAGTCATAGAATCGTACAGCACGGAAAAGGACTCTTCTGCCCCCCCCCCCCCAAGTCTGTGACAACTACCAAACACCCAGTTACAATAATTCTGCTCAAATCTTGTTTTCTTCTCTCCACGTTTCCATGAACTCTTAGCCCAGCTCCAGGTTCTGTCACTCATACGGATACTAGGAACCCTTCACTAAGGGCAAGCATGGCTTTGGAATGTGTGAGGAAAGCAGAGCACCTAGGGGATACCCACACTGTCAGGGGAAGAATGTTCAACACCATACAAACAGCATTAGGATTGAATTTAGGGTACTAGCACTATGAGGCAGCGGTGCTACTTGCTATATCACTGTACTCTCCAAATATTATTCAGTCTCCTACTGCAGACATTACTCTTTTTTCAAAACTGCAATCCCATTCACTAGTTACATTTTATAACCAGATCCATTCTCTCCACCAAACAACAACCTTCATGAATAGAAAAGGCTTAATTTTGCACAGGAACCTGTTCAGGTCTGTCCAAAATTCCTGTCTGATGATAATGTTTTGCTGTGCCTCTCTCTTTCAGAGCTTTAAGTATTCAAAGTTTGAAGTAAATTTATCATCAAAATACATGTCACCATAGACAACCCTGAAATATCTTTTCTTGCAGGAAGACACAGTAAATTCAATTCACAGTTATTGCTATACAAAGATCAATTAGCAGAAATTGCAGCAATACTTCTAGACTGAAATTAATTTTCCATTCAAGAACTCAAATTTCATATTTTGTTTTTCTACACCCCACGCCCAAGCTTCTGCATTACTGAGGCAAATGCTGTTAGATTGATGGTGAGGCCTCACCTGGAGTATTGTGAGCAACTTCGGGCCTTTTATCTTAGAGAGAATGTGCTGAAACTGGAGAGGGTTCAAAGGAGGTTCATGGAAATGGTTCCAGGATAAAACAGCTTGACAAACGAAAAACATTTGATGGCTCTGGGCCCACATTCATTGGAATTCAGAAGAATGAGTGGCCACCTCATTGAATGGCCAAAGGCTTCGCTAGAGTGGACATGGAGAAGATATCTCCTATGGTGAGATAGTCTAAGACCAGAGAACACAGCCTCAGAATAGAGGGACGTCCATTTAAAATGGAGATGAGGAGGAATTTCTTTAGCCAGAGAGAGGTGAATCTGTGGAATTCTTTGCCACAGGCAACTGTGGAGGTCAAGTCTTAACGTACATTTAAGGCAGAGGTTGATAGATTCTTGATTGGTCACAGCACAAAGGGATACGTGGAGAAGGCAGGAGATTGAGGCTGAGAGAAAAATTGGATCGGCCATGATGAAATGACAGTGCAGACTCGAAGGCCAAGTGGCCTAAGTCTGCTCCTGTATCTTATGGTCAAATGGTCAGGACTTGAGTGGTGAAAGGCTGTCTCCATCAGCAAATCTCTGTTTTTACTGACTAATCTCGGCAGTGTTATTCTACACTTAAGAATGTACATGATCTATTGATGTGAAAGGAACTGAGATCTGGAATTGGCAGCTACTGGATTCACAATCATTTTCTGTCTGAGTTTTAACTTGAGATTTTGTTTGGCATTACATAGGTTTCAAATAGAAAAATTAGGTACATTGATTATTGATTAAACCATCTGGCATTTCAACTTCGCACCGGTTAACAGTTAGTCTTCAAGAGGTGTCTTTTGGTCTTCATAGGACAGAAGTTGAAGGAGCGACAAGTCCAATTCCTGCTGAAAATAAATCCCAGGCCAGCAAGTTCACCAGCAATCAGCTCCTCGTTATATTAACTCAGTGTAGGTCTGAATCTGCAACATTAGTAAACTGTAAGTAGATCAATATCTGTCTAACACGTTCAGTTAAAGCACGATCCACATCTTCCACTGACTCACAAGCCATCCAAGCACATTGGGCACCTATTCTCAAAATCTGCTCTTCCTTGGAGCAATTCTCCATATGATATCCAGTACTGAGATCCTACTTATACCTGCTGGGTTAGTAGGCAGAGGGGTTGTGTATAAGTGGGGGCGTGTATGAGCAATAATATTAAATCATTGGAAAGAGATGACATAGGATTGGAAGGTGAGGAGTCTCTATGAGCTGAGTTAAGAAATGGCAAGGGTAAAAGGACCCGAATGGCAGTTGTATACAGGCCTCAAACAGCAGCCGGGATGTGGATTACAAATTACAGCAGGGGATAGAAAAGGCGTGTCAGAAAGGCAAAACATCATAATAATTGTTGGGGATTTTAACATGAAAGTAGACTGGGAAAGCTAGGTCAGTACTGGACCTCGAGAGAGAATTTGTAGAATGTCTAAGGGATGGCTTTTTAGAACAGCTTGTTGTTGAGTCCACTAGGGGATTGGCTGTGCTGGATTGGGTGCTGTGCAATGATCTGGAGGTGATAAGAGAGCTTAAGGTTAAGGAACCCTGAGGGAACAGTGATCACAATATGATTGAGTTCACATTGAAATTTGAAAGGGGAAAAGTAAAAGCGAATGTGTCAGTATTTCAGTGGAATAAAGGAAATTACAATGGCATGAGAAGGGAACTGGCAGAAGTTGACTGGAAAGGGACATTTGCAGGAAGGACAGCAGAATGGCTGGAGTTTCTGTGAAAAATGAGGGAAGTGCAAGGCAGATATATTCCAAACAAGAAGAAATTTTCAAAGGGAATAAGGACACTACTGCAGCTTACAAGTGAAGTCAGAGCCAAAGTAAAAGCAAAAGAGAGGGCAGACAAAGGTGCCAGAGCTAGTGGGAAGATAGAGGATTGGGGAGATAAGAAGGTCACTCGGAAGGAAAAGATGAATTAAGAGAGGAAGCTGGCGACTAATATCAAAGAAGATACTAAAAGCTTTTTTAAGTATATAAAGGGTAAACGAGAGTCGAGGGTAGATATAGGACTGAATCAAAACGATGCTGGAGATATTGTATTGACAGATGCAGAGATAGCAGAGGAACTGAATGCGTATTTTGCATCAGTCTTCACAGTGGAAGACACCTGCAGTATACTGGACATTCAAGAGGTCACGGAGTTGAAGTTTGTGCAGTGAAAATTACGAATGAGAAGGTGCTCAGGAAGCTTAATGGTCTGAGTGTGGATAAATCTCCTGGACCAGATGGAATGCACCCTTGGGTTGGGAAGGAAATAGCTGGAGAGATTGCGGAGGCATTAACATTGATCTTTCAAGAATCAATAGATTCTTGCATTGTACTGGATGGCTGGAAAATTGCAAATGTTACTCCGCTATTTAAGAAGGGTGGGAAGCAACAGAAAGGAAACTATAGACCTGTTAGCCTGACATCAGTGGTTGGGAAGTTGTTGGACTCGATTGTTAGGGATGAGATTACGGAGTACCTAGAGGCACGTGACAAGATAGGCCAAAGCCAGCGTGGTTTCCTGAAAGGAAAATCCTGCCTGACAAACCTGCCTGAGGAAATTACAAGCAGGATAGACAAAGGAGATGCAGTAGACGTGGTGTACTTAGATTTTCAGAAGGCCTTTGACAAGGTGCCGCACATAAGGCTGCTTAGCAAGGTAAGAACCCATGGAATTATAGGGGAGTTACTAGCATGGGTGAAGCATTGGCTGGTTGGCAAAAAACAGAGAGTGGGGAAAAAAGGGATCCCATTCTGGTTGGCTGCCAGTTACCAGTGGAGTTCCACAGGGGTCGGTGTTGGGACCACTGCCTTTTACGACGTATGTCAATGATTTGGCCTACAGTATTAATGGATTTGTGGCTCAATATGCCGATGATACAAAGATAGGTGGAGGAGCGGGTGGTGTTGAGGAAACAGGTAGCCTGCAGAGAGACTTAGATAGTTTAGGGGAATGGGCAAAGAAGTGGCAAATGAAATAAAATGTTGGAAAGTGTATGGTAATGCACTTTGGTGGAAGAAATAAATGATCAGACTATTATTTAGATGGGGAGAGAATTCAAAATGCAGAAATACAAAGGGACTTTGGAGTCCTTGTGCAAGATACCCTAAAGATTAATATCCAGGTTGAGTCGGTTGTAAAGAAGGCGAATGCAATGTTAGCATTCATTTCTAGAGGTTTAGAATATAAGAGCAGGGATGTGATGTTGAGGTTTTATGAGGCACTTGTGAGAGCACACTTGGAGTATTGTGTGCAGTTTTGGGCTCCTTATTTTAGAAAGGATATACTGTCATTGGAGAGGGTTCAGAGAAGATTCACGAGAATGATTCCAGGAATGAAAGGGTTGCCATATGAGGAATATCTAGCAACTGTTGGGCTGTATTCCCTGAGGTTCAGGAGAATGAAGGGGGATCTCATAGAAACATTCTGAATGTTAAAAAGCATGAACAGATTGGATATGGTAAAGTTATTTCCCACGGTAGGGGATTCTAGGACAAGCGGGCATGACTTTAGCATTGAAGGACGTCCTTTTAGAACTGAGATGCGAAGAAATTACTTTAGTCAGAGGGTGGTAAATCTATGGAATTTGTCACCATGAGCGGCTGTGGAGGCCAAGTCATTGGGTGTATTTAAGGCAGAGAGAGATAGGTTCTTGATTAGCCAGGGCATCAAAGGGTATGGGATGAAAGCAGGGGAGTGGGGATGACTGGAAGAATTGGATCGGCCCATGATTGCATGGCGGAGCAGACTTGATGGGCCGAATGGCTACTTCTGCTCCTATATCTTATGGGTATCCCAGGTAGGCTGAGCTGTGTCACGTAAAGGATTAGCAGATAGAGACAGGAAAAGACTCAAAGATGTGCTCAAAGATTCCTTTAAAAAAATGCAACATTCTCACTGACTGTCAGGAAAGAGCATTCAGGATGGCACCGACCTCATGCCCCTGATGTACACATCTCATTAGACAGCACCTGTCATACCTGTGGAAAAGTTTCCAGTTTTTCTTGTTGGTCTCCTCAGTTATTCCCAAATCCACAGAATTAAAGTGGAAACAAGTCCTTGACCCTAAGAGACTACCCAGGTAGAAAAAATTCTGACTTCCCACTTGGAATCTACTTCCCAGCTGGTGAATGGTAGTGCAGGGCCCTTCTGAACAAAAGTAGCATTTACAAACAGGCAAAGCCACTCAAAAGCTTGTAATAAAAAATATTCTTAAAAATATACAATCAAAAATACACTGAACAATTAAAATCAGTTAAACTTAATTGAATCAAAATAAAAGGAAATCAGCTTTTATGACCTCTCTCTTTCTGGCTCACTTTCTCCCTTGAAGTCAACCTACTGATGCAGGATATGCCAGGTCAACCAGTTACAAATTCAACTGTTATAATTTGCAGCTCAAATTCTGTGAAATCTGCAGAAGCTTACACTTATCCACCACGGAAGACCCTGACCAGCTAAGTGTCAGTTCTGGACTGAATGGTTAGACAGTTGTCCCCAAATTTCCACTCAATTATGTTAACAAAAGCTGCCAGTTCCAACCAGATCTGCTGGCGTTTCAACAGAAGATCAAGGCCTAAACAAAAATCATGTTCCTGGTGATCTTGCCTTGTTCTAACAAACCTTCCTTCAAAGAACGGATACTGATACGCAACACAGTATTTGAGATGTGGCCTCACCAATTCTGTGTATAAATGAAGCACAATTTTGTTACTTACATATTTAATTACCCATCAATAAATGATAGCCATCTGTCTTCTTCAGAACTTTCCCAACTTTATGTCATCAGCAATTACAGTAATTAAAACATAGATGCCTTTGTCAAAGTCATTCACATAAAATTTAAAAAGTAGTGATTCCAGCCCTGATGCCTGTGGCATATTCATTATATTTCTACCCCCCCCCCACCCACTCTAAACAGTAAGCATACGGTGAGCCACTGTTTCCTATAAGCCAGCCAATCTTACATTTGTGCCAAATGTTACCTCCTATTCGGTGAGCTTTTATATTCCACTATAGCCTTTAATGTAGCACCTTATCAAATGCCTTCTGGAAATCTGAATATTATGCAACTACTGGTCACCCTTTATTCACAGCCCACGTTATTTCTTCAAAGAACTCTGTAGTTGCACCAGACTGGATTTATACTGCTCCTGTATTTGCATTCATCATTAACAGTTTGAAGCTTTAGTGAGGGAGTTTGGCCATGGAAATAGGGAGCCCTCTGCTCCTGTGTTTTCCCAAATCACCACAGCTGATCGATTTTTAAAACAACTGCTCTAGTTACTGTGAAGACACTCCCATAAGGCTCCTGCCGGCCTCCCAAGATTCCTAGCAGCAACAGTGTAGAAGCTCAACTTCCAGGAGACAGCTGCTACTAAAATCACACGGGTTGCGTTCTAACATCCCAGTGAGAAGAAGAAGCAGGCGATAAGTTTTAATGACAGATTTTAATGATTTTGTCATTTCCTGTTTTGACGTGTCAATCCAAGGCCTTCTCTTGGTCTAAGGGTGGAGGAGCAACACCTTATAATCCGTCTGTGTAACCTCCAGCCTGATGGCATGAACATCAATTTCTCCTTCGGGTGAACAACGTCCTGCACCTACTTCCTCTATTCCCTCCCCCCGACCTTTCATTTCCTCTTGCTTGCACATCACTTCCCCCTGGGCCACCCCTCCTCCCCTTTCTCCTACGGTCCACTCTCCTTCCCTATCTTCTCCAGCCATTGACCTTTTCCACCCGTCTGGCTTCACCAATCACCTTCCAGCAAGCCTTCTTCCCCTCACCCCACCTTTTTATTCAGATATCCTCCTCCTCCTTCCTTCTCAGTCCTGAAGAAGGGTCTTGGTCCAAAAGGTTGACTGTTTACTCTTTTCCATAGATGCTGCCTGACCTGCTGAGTTCCTCCAGCATTTTGTGTGTTGCTTACAAGTTAATGATGTAGTGATTTTATATTTGCACATTCACATTTAACACATCAAACACAGTTGAAATACAAATTCTAGGAATATAACTGATTTTTTTCAGTAAATCTCCATTAAAAGTTGCAAAATTTTAAAGCTTTGTATCTCAACTTGGAAGAAGAATCGGTGTTTTACTAACATTAAGCCGTGTGGAAATTAATTCACAATAATTGAGGGAAAAGACAGAAGGGAAAAAGGAGAAATAAAGTAAATGAAGAAAGGCAGGCTTGGATACTTCACATGCAATTAAATGCTTTTGAAATGTAGTACACAATGTTTCAAACCCATGATATCTGACTTACACATTACACTGGGATTGAATATTAGGGTCTCGCAACTTCATCCATTATTTGACAAAAGATGTCTAAAATGCATTCTATCTAAAGCAGCAGAGACTGATCTACATAAAGAGCCCATTCAAATGTTGCTAGAGAGCTCTCTAGCATGTGATTTATTTTCAGTATTAGCTGAAATTAAGCACTCAGAAATGGAAGACTTCAGCAAATTATTTAAGATTAATTGTGGCCAGTGATGGCATATCCTGCAAATGAGCAGCAGCTCAGGATTTGAAGCTTGCTACTTCATGCCAGAAAGTACTTCCATTAATTGCTTCGCTCTATATTAAACCATTTCATTCTCCTTCAAATATACCTGCTTCACCACTTCACCCCTAAACAAATTCCCCCATCACCCAGGACATGCCCTCTTCTCACTGCTAGACATCAGGAAGGAGGTACAGGAGTCTGAAGTCACACACTCAATGATGCAGAAACAGCTTCTGCCCCTCTGCCATCTGATTTCTGAAGGGACATTGAACCCATGAACACTACCTCACTACATTTTATGTTTATTTCAGCACTCCTTATTTAATTTAACTTATACATATATACACACATTTTTTCTCTATTATTATGTATTGCATTGTTCTGCTGCTACAAAAACAACAAATTGCTCTCCACATGGTTTTAGACCACCTGGACAACACAAATACCTATGTCAGGATGCTGTTCATCGACTATAGCTCAGCATTTAATACCATCATTCCCACAATCCTGATTGAAAAGTTGCAGAACCTGGGCCTCTGTACCTCCCTCTGCAATTGGATCCTCAACTTCCTAACTGGAAGATCACAATCTGTGCGGATTGGTGATAATATTTCCTCCTCACTGATGATCAACACTGGTGCACCTCAGGGGTGTGTCCTTAGCCCACTGCTCTACTCTCTATATACACATGACTAAGTGGCTAGGCATAGCTCAAATACCATCTATAAATTTGCTGAAGATACAACCATCGTTGGTAGAATCTCAGGTGGAGACAAGAGGGCGTACAGGAGTGAGATTTGCCAACTAGTGGAGTGCAGCATCAACCTGGCACTCAATGTCAGTAAACTGAAAGAGCTGATTGTGGACTTCAGGAAAGATAAGATGAGAGAACACATACCAATCCTCATAGAGGGATCAGAAGTGGAGAGAGTGAGCAGTTTCAAGTTCCTGGGTGTCAAGATCTCTGAGGATCTAACCTGGTCCCAACATATCGATGTAGTTATAAATAAGGCTAGACAGCGGCTATACCTCATTAAGAGTTTGAGGAGATCTGGCATGTTAACACATACACTCTAAAACTTCTATAGATGTACTATGGAGAGCATTCTGACAGGCTGCATCACTGTCTGGTATGGGTGGGGGGGAGGGGGCTACTATACAGGATCGAAAGAAGCTGCAAAGGGTTGTAAATCTAGTTGGCTCCATCTTGGGTACTAGCTTACGAAGTACCCAGGACATCTTTAGGGAGCGGTGTCTCAGAAATGCAGTGTCCATTATTAAGGACCTCCAGTACCCAGGGCATGCTCCTTTCTCACCATTACCATCAGGTAGGAGGTACAGAAGCCCGAAGACAGTGATTCAGGGACAGCTTCTTCCCCTCTGCCATCCAATTCCTAAATGGACATTGAACTCTTGGACACTACCTCACTTTTTTTTAAATACACAGTATTTCTGTTTTTGCATTTTTTAAATCTATTCAACATAATTGATTTACTTGTTTATTTATTATTATTATTTATTTTTTCTCTTCTATATTATGTATTGCATTGAACTGCTGCTGCTAAGTTAACAAATTTCATGTCCCATGCTGGTGATATTAAACCTGATTCTGATTCTAACTCTCTCGGGTCTTTGCTCGCCCAGTTACAATATCGGCGTCATCAAGACAAGACAAAAAATAATTTATATGGCCCACCTTCTAATTTAATTTTCCCGGGAAAATATGCAGCTTTTCACTTTCAACTCCATTTGAGAGCAGAGAGGAGATAATCAATTCATTCATCAAAGCATATTAGAGGATAACAGCCAACATTGGCCCTCCATCAAACAGTCCACAACTGTGGAATACTTTGTTGTGACAATAAAGGTTCCAGTTTCAATTGGATTATGGGCACCAGTTGTTGTACCTCCCAAAGAAGCAGAGATCAATGATGAAATTTATCATTGCTTTCAGTGATCGGGAAGCCTTTGGGGCAGCTGTAATTCCAACCCTCTGATACTACCTACACCAGGTACTTCAAGGTACAGAACAGATATAGCCAAAGATGGTGTCTGCTGTATCCTCCACATGCACAGATAAGATAAACAAATCAACATCAGTATATATATCCTTTCCCAGGCCAACTCTCCAGCACTGAGTTCCCATTAACTTCCAGTTAATTCTGATGGGCCAACCACATTATTTGTGTGCTTGGCCATAGACTGCCTCAACCAAATCTCCAGTTCAAGCTCCATCATGGCAAGGGATAGCAGGTGAACTAATAAAAAAAAAACAGCAAGTTCTCAGTATCTTATTGGAAAAAAAAAAGCAACATTCTCACTGACTCCGAGGAAAATCTGGCCATTGTTTACTCAAAATGGCAAAGCAGCTTTCAGAGCCACGAGTCAACGTATTGGCATCACACAGAAGCTTGGTGTCATTGGTGGAAGTGGATTACCTCCCAAACCATCCACCTGCTTAGCCACAGGTGCTCCAGTCCCACCCATGACAGAGTCTGCAGACCTCACACTGGTCTCATCAGCCACCTCAGAAACCCGTAACTGCAATTAAACCAAGTCCCTTTCCACCCCAGCGACCGCCTATGGAGAAGGTGAGCCATTCATCATGTTTTATTATAGTCAAAGAACATCTGAAATCAGTCTCAGGGTTGCTGAATCTTGGTAGTCAGTGATGTTCACTTCTTGCCAAGCCTTATTCAGAATCATATAACATTACTGTACAGAAACAAGCCGTGGGGTTTGTTGGGTTTCTATCAGTAAACCTCATTCTCCAGTTTTTTTCCCAAGTAATTATCTAATTCTCACAGAAGAATTGGCATTTGCCATAAAAGGGCTGAAGCACACCTGAATTCTCATCTCCCATTTTCGACAGCAGCTGCAGATCATGTTAGCTCTCCTCTCATTCACCACCTTCCTTTCGCTGACTGTACTCCTCCCCAGGCCTCACCAAACCTACCTAAAGGCAAGTGGCAATGTGACAGGTGACCTTTATTGGAGATCCACTATCTGACAAGAGAGAAAAAGCACTGCAAAATAGGAGATACTACCTGTTTCCTATCAGTTTGACATGGGGGACATTTGAACTACTTTGTTTATAGAGCTTGCCTACAGTGAGAGGGTGTTCTATGATCCTACCATAGCAGAAAGAACTACATGATCTGTTCAATCAATAACTAATCCAGTATGCCAACAAATGGACCAATGTAGAAGTTAGCTCTATAAAATTTAGAGATTGCTACTGGGGCTTGTTCATCATGCTAATATTAATATAATTGCATTTACCCATTTCTTATCATAAATTCTTGTGCATGTTCTTTACTTCGTGTACTTTCTGTATCAAACATTGTTACACAACTTGAACCTCATTCAAAAACATTATGTTTGTGCTTACCCTCTTGTGCTATTTCCCAAAGGTCAAACGCAACTCTGAAGGCCTGAGCAACTGTTAAGGTCACAGCTTGTGCCTGTGTGGGAGAAACACTAACAATCATTAAGAAACAGTGCCAAGCCTCAACAGATCAGATCAATTTTTTGGGGGGTTAAATAACTATAAGCACTAATATTCTAAAATGACCCACTGACCAACTTTTCTGTAACCACTCTTTCTAAGTCTTATAAAGTAATGAACAAATATAAACCAAGTTGAGAACAGTGTATCACAATATATTTTATATTACAAAGACAGTTATGAATTAGGCCTATGGAATATAATGGAGATAGAAAAGACTGCAGATACTGGGATATGGAGCATAAACAAAAGTGCCGGATGAACTTGCTAGGTCAAGCAGCATCTGTGAATGCAAAGGGATGGCTGGCACTTTGGGCCAAGTCCAAGCGACGATAAATAAGATGCAAGAATGAATAGAGTGTCCCATCTATTCACTGCTCTGTTCTAATTGTATTAGCTTCATGTGAGAGTGCAATGTTGTCAAATAATTAAATTCCTGCTTACACAATAATTACTGCAGTTTTAGTCCATTGAAAACTGTGGATTATACCTACTCTTCTTAAGTCTTTCTTCCATCTGCCTAAGAAATCAAGCCTACTTGCAGGGTTTCCCATCACTCTGTAAAATGTCCTACACACCAGACTTATAAGATCCTCCAAAATCTTCCCTTTCAATCTCCTTAGGGCACTTAAATAGTGATTCTGTAAATTCCCACTTAAGTTAGGGTGGAGAGGAGGGAAGAAGCTCTGAAAACAATTAGGTCCATCACAGTTTCAGGATTAGAACTCAGCATCATGGGGTTGAAACCTTTGGAATTAGCTACCCTGCGGATTTTCAGTAGTTACTTTCAAGAGTGATAACAGTTTTTTGAAGTTTGGGGATCAGGAATATGAGAGTAGTTTAAGACAATGGAGGTTAATCATGCTGAATAAGTATTTATGTTTTATAATCTAATTTAGTTGGTTCAATTAACTACTAACAACAAAAAATTCCTGATACTTAATTTTCCTGATGCAGGGATTTCGGCACAGATCTGCCTTTCTCAGGAATTTCTCTGTGCAACCAGATGTGAGATGTTGAAATTAAACTGCAGAATTTCTGACAGCTTAGTCTACCTCTTGCTGGCTGGAATCAATGGATTAGAATTTTGCTATTTATGCCTGGGTAGTAAGATTTATCTGAATGAACAAAATAAAGAGAAATGGATTGCCACTTCTGTTAACATTATGGCAGTGCACAAATCATCTATCTTCTCCTCGCTCAGAATAAAGAATACAATGGAGTAAAAGTAAAGCTGAAAGCTTTTTTTTCCCCTGAAGTATATTGGGAATGAACTTCCTTGAAGCTTTATTTGATATATCATCATAATATTGGTGGAATTATGGAATATGGAAATATTCAGAGAGCTTACAACAAAGATAATATATTAAAACATGTATTATTCTTTCTGCTCTTTAGCTTTTCCACTTTTTTTCAACAGAAACAGCATTAATTTGTAAGATTCCCTTCATATCCCCTTCATGTCTCAGAAAGGACCTGGACCCACTGCAATTTGCCTATTGCCACAATAGGTCTACAGCAGATGCGATCTCATTGGCTCTCCACATGGCCTTGGATCACCTGGACAATGCAAATACCTATGTCAGGATGCTGTTTATTGATTATAGCTCAGCATTTAACATCATCATTTCTATAGTCCTGATCGAAAAGCTACACAACCTAGGCCTCTGTACCTCCCTCTGCAATTGAATCCTTGACTTCCTAACCAGAAGACCACAATCTGTGCAGATCAGAAATAATAACTCCACCTCGCTGACAATTAACACTGGCGCTCCACAGGGATATGTGCTTAGCCCATTGAGACACTCTCTCTACACCCATGACTGTGTAGCTAGGCATAGCTCAAATATCATCTATAAATTTGCTGATGATACAACCATTGATGGCAGTATTTCAGATGGTGACAAAAGGGCACACTACAGCGAGATATACCAGTTAGTTGAGTAGCATTTGAAGCACCTTCAATAACTCCAAAAGACTGAAGTAGGGTAAAATACTGAAAGGGTTTTACTCACTGTACAATATGACCTCCATGCTGAGTGTCTGCCCCTGGACTGAGGGGGAGGGGCAAGGCAAAATCAACTTTATTCAGGCTTCTGTGAGAGGAGCCACAGGGGCCGTCAGCAGAGGGGCGTGTCCAGACAGTTAACCACAGCATCATAGCAACAATCTTACACTCAATGTCTTCAAGACCAAAGACCTGATCGTGGACTTCAGGAAGGGTAAGATGAGGGAACACAAGCCAATCCTCAAAGAGGGATTAGAAGTGGAGAGAGTGAGCAATTTCAAGTACCTGGGTGTCAAAATCTCTGATGACTTAACCCTGGACGCAGCATATTGATGCAGCTATAAAAAAGGCAAGAGAGGGGCTATATTTCATTAGGAGTTTGAGGAGAATTGGTTTGTCATCTAAAGCACTCAAAAACTTTTACAGATGTACCATGGAGAGCATTCTAACAGGCTGCTTCACCGTCTGGTTAGTGGTGTGGGGGGGGGGGGGGGGCAGTAATGAACAAGATCAAAATAAGTTGTATTAACTTGTAAAATTAGTCAGCTCTATCATGGGTACTAGCCTCCACATTGTCCAAGACATCTTCAAGGAGCGGTGCCTTAGGAAGACGGCGTCCATCATTAAGGATGCCCACTACCCAGGCCATGCCCTCTTCACACTGTTACCATTGGCAAGGAGGTACAGAAGCCTGAAGGCACACAGTCAGCGATTCAGGAAGAATTTCTTCCCCTCTGCCATCCAATTTCAAAATGGACATTGAATCCATGAACACTACCTCACTATCTTCTTTAAATCCTGTTATTTTGCACTACTTATTTCAAATGAACTATATTATATATATATATATATATACTTAATGTAACTCAGTTTTTCTCTGTATTTATCTATCATGTAGTTCATTGTACTGCTGCCATAAAGTTACCAAATTTCATGTCTCATGACAAATGTTGATGATATTAAATCTGATTTGACTCCCTAGAATCCCAGACATCAAGTCAGTATGATCACTGTTTTCTCTCTCAGAAATTTCTTTTCTTTCAGCCCTTAATGATGCTCTAGTAAAATTCGACTGAAGTGAGTGTAATGGAGAGGGAAAGGCTATTCTACCCATTGCATCCATGCCAAACAAAAAAAAAATCTGCTTATTCTCAGAATCCCGTTCTCAATCTGTCATCTTCTAGCTTGCAGTACGTGAGCATTGTTTTTGGTGAAAATATATATTTTTTTCCACTTTCCTCTGCCAATGATCTTAAAACAATATTTCCACTCTGCTAAGGGAAATCAATCCCTCAGTTAATATTATTTCCTTTGCTACATAAAACTTTGAGGCATATCACAATTTAAATGCCTCAACTGAATTTACCTCAGTCTTTGTTCTAAAAATATACAAACCCACCTGAACAATCTCTCCTCAAAACAATAGTTCTCTTACTCTAGTAACATCTTCTTATATTTTCTTTGCATCCACTGTAAGCATTTAAAATTGTCATGAAGCCATAGCAAGTTTGACAAAGGTGAGCTTCCACCCTAAGTGTTGAATTCCATCAAAAGCTGCCAGGGTTTCTCAGGGGTGGGGGTCCCGCAGTATATCAGCTCAGGAATTTGTTCTTTGCATATTTCTTTACATGTCAACGTTGACCAATAAAAGTTACTTCCAATGTATGAGAGTCATGAAAAAACTTGCTCCCCTTCTCAAAAATGCAATGGTCAATGACCTATTGGCTACCATGCAAATTCATTAACTCCATATAAGAATTTTTGGCATTGACTTTTGCTCCAACATATCCAAAATTCTTATGCCAGGTCCTCCTGCAAATTGTTAGTGAGAAAGACTAAAAGCAACTTACTCATTGAGAGTTTTTCACAAGCTATGACTATTTTTTGAAACCAAATTTGAACACATGTTACACTGGTTAAGAATATCATTTCTACAGTTTCTTCAACTGAATCTGATTTCTTGCATATCTTTTTAAATTAATTAATTTATTTATTGAGATACAGTGCCGAATATGCCCTTCTGGCCCTTTCAGCATGCTGCTCAACAGCCCCAATTTAATCCTAGTGTAATCATGGGACAATTTACAATGATCAATTAAGCTACCAACTGTACATCTTTGGACTGTGGGAGGAAACCGGAAAACCAGGAAGAAACCCACACGGTTACGGGGAGAACCTACAAACCCCTTTTAGGCAGTAGTGGGAATTAAACCCGGGTCGCTGCTACTGTAAAGCGTTGTGCATTTGCTGTTTTGGGGAGAAAACTTAAAAACTCCAAACCAAAACAAACTCGCTTTCTAATAGTAATCTGCATCCGACTTTGCATCTGATTCACTCTCTATATTAACATCCTCAATCTTATCTTGCCAAGTTTGACAGTGTATCAGCCTTTATCATTTCACTACTTGTCAAACTCCAACACAGTGCTATTTATAATCTCCATTAAACCAAGGGAACATTTATCAAAAGGAAAAGCAGAGAAAAAGGTTTAAACAAAATTTTAAGAAGGATTTTTATCAAATGTTAATTAATGAGCTTTGCAAATATTTTGCTGCAAGTGACCGTTTAATCTCACAAAACTAAAGAGTATCATTCAATTTCTTGCACAAATTACTCAGCACATTGACAGCTTTACATTGCAGCTTACACTGCAACTAAAATGTCAATTCACTTGATAAAGAATCACTTCATTAATGTGAAGTACAATGTAATTCAAACATCAATCACCAATTTCCAGGAAGGAAGCAATAAGCCTGCTTCGGATATGCTTGAATAATGAAAGATTTTAAAACTTACAATTTTTTTCTTCGGACACAGAAATGCGTGACATTCCAATGTCCCATTTAGCTGGCTCCGAGCAATATATGCAAATACCTTGTCCTGAGTCTTGTCTGCAGTGCAGTACGATATTCTGTTGAAACAACATTATGCACACTCATTACTAAGATAGATTTGAACGTTGATTAAGTTTAATTACATTATGTGGTTAGAAGTTATTTTTTTGAAAATAAAGCCAATTTATAAGACTGTAATGTGCAACATTATTTTGATTTCCACATTTTAGGTCAGTCATAAATATTTCAAAAGTATTGACTGAGATAAAACTGATCAGATAATATGTGATAACAAAACCATTGCAGCTTCTTACAGACAGCATTAGGAATCTGGAGATGGAGTTGGGTGAACTCCGGGTCATTTGGGAGGCTGAGGGGTAGACTGGTAGGAGAACCAGGGAGGTAGTTATACCTCAGGTACACAGGTAACTGGATGTCAGTCAGGAAAGAGAAAGGGAATAGGCAACCAGAGAGGTATACCCCTGTGGCCATTTCCCTCAATAACAAGTATAACGCTTTGGAAACTGTTGGGTGGGGGGGGGGGGTAGGTATCAGCTAGTAGAGGGAGGCCACAGCAGGCAGCTCACTAGTACTAAGTCTGGCTCTGTGCCTCAGGAGGAAAGAGAGGAGAAGAAACAAGCAGTAGTCATAGAGGATTCATTGTTTCAAAGGAAAGGCAGGAGGTTCTGTGGATGAGAATGAGATTCCCGGATGGTATGTTGCCTCACAAGCATCAGGGTTGGGGACATCTTGGACCGAGTCCATAGCATTCTTAAGTGGGAGGGTGAGCAACCAGAGGTCATGGTTCACATCAGTACCAATGACATAGGCAGAAAGGGTGACAAACTCCTGCAAGGTGAGTTCAGGGAATTAAGTGGACGAGGTCTCCAGGTTGTGATCTCAGAATTGCTAGTGAGGCCAGAAATAGGTAGCCGATATAGTTTATCATGTGGCAAAAGGAGGAGGGCTTCAGAGTTGTGGATCATTGCGCTCTCTTCCAGGTAGGTAGGACTTGTACAGATGAGAGAGCTTGCACGTGAACTAGAGGGGGACCAATATCCTTGCAGGAAGGCTTGCTAGTGCTGCTCCCAAGGGTTTAAACTAGACTTGTGGAGGACAGGAACCACAGTTCCAGGACAGATATTGGATTGGTTGTGAGAAAAGATGTTGTTAAGCCTACGTACAAAGATGGAAATCGGGAGGTTGAGCATAGTGGGAATAATGTTCTGAGTTGTGACTATTTCAATGCAAAAAGTATTGTAGGTAAGGTAGATAAAACATAGATCAGCACATGGAAATTATTATTAATAATAATTATAATAAATCCATTAATAATAATAAATATATTATATATTAATAATATTTGTGTGTGTATATATTAATAATAATAATAAATCCATTATTATAAGCATTAGTAAAACTTGGTTGCAGGAAGGGCAAACCTTCCAGGATTCCATTGTTTTATACATGATACAAATGTTTGTAGATGAGAAGGTATTAAAAGCAGAGAGGTAGCATTACTAGCCAGGGAAAATGTCATGGCAGTGCTCAGAAAGGATAGACTGGAGCAATCATTTACTGAGGCCATATGGATGGAATTGGAGTATAAGAAATAGATGACCATGTTATTAGGATTATATTGTAGACCATTCAATAGTCAGTGGGATTTAGAGGAGCAAAATAATAGATAACAGACAGTTACAACTAAAATAAGGTTGTGATAGTAGGTGATTTTAACTTTCCACGTATTGACTGGGACTCCCATATTGTAAAAGGACTGGTTAAGATAGAGCTTAAAAATGTGTCAAGGGAAGTTTCCTTAATCAACCAGAGAGAGTGCGATACTGGATCTTCCGTTAGGGAGCGAGACAGGGTAGGTGACAGAAGTGTGCATAGGGGAACACTTTGGATCTAGTGATCATAATTCCATTAGTTTCAAGATAATTAGGGAGGCTAGGACTGGATCTTGGGTTGAGATACTCAATTGGAGAAAGGCCAGTTTTGGCGGCACCAACAAGGATTTGGCAAGTGTGGATTGGAATAGGTTATTTTATTGGCAAAGCCTTGCTTGGTAAGTGGGAGGATTTCAAAAGTGAAATTTTGAGAGTACAGGGATGGTATATTGCTGTAAAAGGCAAGGCTAACAGGTTTAGGGAACCTTGGTTTTTAGGAGATATTAAGGCTCTAGTAAAGAAGAGGTAGGAGCTGCATAGCAGGTATAGGCAGCAAAGAACAAATGAAGTGCTTGAGGAATGTAAGAAAAATAAAAGAACAATTAAGAGGGAAATTACGAGGGTGAAAAGAAAGCATGAGGTAGCTCTGGCAGACAAGATGAAGGAGAACCCCTGGTGCATCTACATAAGTATTAAGACCAAAAATATAGCAAGGGGCGAAATTAATCCAATTGAAGAACCAGAAAAGATTTTCTGCATCCATATTTACTTGGAAGACAGACACAGAATAGAACCAAGGCAAAACTACAGTGAGGTCATGGAACACAGATCAAAGTTGCTGGTGAACGCAGCAGGCCAGACAGCATCTCTAGGAAGAGGTACAGTCGACGTTTCAGGCCGAGACCCTTCGTCACCCTATTTGGATTACAGAAGGGATGTTTGCTGTCTTGAGACAAAGTAGGGTGGATAAATTGCCAGGACAAGATGACTCCTTGGACTTTGAGGGTTGCTAGTTCAGAAACTGCAGGGGCTCAGGCAGAAGTATTTAAAGTGTCCTTAACAACAGGTACTGGCTGAGCATTGGTTAGTTTGTTTCTCCAAGGTCCTTCTGACACCTACCTTGCTTTTCATTTTTAAGCGTGCCTGCAGTAATTGGCCCAGGTTCTGCTGAACATCAGGGAACAGCTCTGGACAGAACGGTTGGCCATTTGCAGCATGCAGGATAGCTCATTCCTGACTTCCTTCCTTGCCTGCACATTGCGGAGTCAGGTACAAGCTGGAGGTCAGGTGCCAGCAACACCTGTAGTCCCACTCTGCCTCGAGGCTCACCACTGAGTTCAAGGCTGGAGCAGAAACATCCTGAACTAAGCAGCCGTTACCACAGGGGTCACTGACTTTGACTGAAGTTTCAGGTTCAGGGGTTTGCTTTTTACTTCTTTATTTTAATCAACCCTTTCATTCCCGGAATCATCCTTGTGAGCTTCCTCTGAACCCTCTCCAATACCAGTACATGTTTTCTTAAATGAGGAGCCCAAAACTGTTCACAATACTCAAGCTGGAGCTTCACCAGTGCCTTATAAAGCCTCTTGGGAGTCATGCAAGATTCCCAGAAGGTTAATTCACAGGTTGAGTCCGTGGTATAGAAGGCAAATGCAATGTTGGCATTTATTTTAAGGGGCATGGAATATAAAAGCAAGAAAATTGGTGGACAGGATTAAGGAAAACCCCAAGGCGTTCTACAAGCATGTGAAGAGCGAGAAGATAAGATGTGAGAGAACAGGACCAATCAAGTATGAAAGTGGAAAAGTGTGTATGGAACTGGAGGAGATAGCAGAGGTATAATGAGTACATTGTTTCAGTATTCACTATGGAAAAGGACCTTGGCGATTGCAGGGACGACTTGCAGCGGTCTGAAAAGCTTGAGTATGTAGATATTAAGGAAGAGGATGTGCTGGAGGTTTTGGAAAGCGTCAAGTTGGATAAGTCACCGGGACCGGACAGGATGTACCTCAGGCTACTGTGGGAAGCGAGGGAGGAGATTGCTGAGTCTCTAGTGATGATCTTTGCATCAATGAGGGAAAGGTTCCAGCGGATTGGAGGGTTGCAGATGTTGCTCCCTTATTCAAGAAAGGGAGTAGAGATAGCCCAGGAAATTATAGACTAGTGAGTCTTACTTCAGTGGTTGGTAAGTTGATGGAGAACACCCTGAGAAGCAGGATTTATGAACATTTGGAGAGGCGTAATATGATTAGGAATAGTCAGCATGGCTTTGTCACAGGCAGGTCTTGCCTTATCAGCCTGATTGAATTTTTTGAGGATGTGACTAAACACATTAATGAAGGTAGAGCCGTAGATGTAGTGTATATCGATTTTATCAAGGCATTTGATAAGGTACTCCATGCAAGGCTTATTAAGAAAGTAAGGAGGCATGGGATCCAAGGGGACATTGCTTTGTGAATCCAGAACTGGCTTGCCCACAGAAGGCAAAGAGTGGTTGTAGATGGGTCATATTCTGCATGGAGGTTGGTGACCAGTGGTGTGCCTCAGGGATCTGTTCTGGAACCCCTACCCTTTGTGATTTTTATAAATGACCTGGATGAGGAAGTGGAGGGATGGGTTAGTAAATTTGCAGATGACACAAAAGTTGGGGGCATTGTGGACAGTGTGGAGGGCTGTCAGAGGTTACAGCGGGACATTGATATGATGCAAAACTGGGCTGAGAAATGGCAGATGGAGTTCAACCCTGATAAGTGTGATGTGGTTCATTTTGGTAGGTCAAATATAGGTACTGAGGGGAATGTCAGGGGTAAGTTTTTCACACAGAATGGTAGGTGCATGGAATGCACTGCTGGTGAAAGCGGATACAATAGGGTCTTTAAAGAGCCTCTTAGGTAGGTACATGGAGCTTAGAAAAACGGAGGGCTATGCGCTAGGGAAATTCTAGGCAGTCTCTAGAGTAGGTTACATAGTCAGCACAACGTTGGGGGCAAAGGCCTGTAATGTGCTGTAAATTTTTATATTCTATGTTCTAAATATGATGGCAAACTATAGCATTAATGGCAAGACTCCTGGCAGCATGGTGGATCAGAGGGATCTTGGGGTCCGAGTCCATTGGACACTCAAAGCTGCTACGCAGGTTGACTCTGTGGTTAAGAAGGCCTTCATCAATCGTGGGATTGAACTTAAGAGCCGAGAGGTAACGTTGCAGCTATATAGGACCCTGGTCAGACACCACTTGGAGTACTGTGCTCAGTTCTCGTCACCTCACTGCAGGAAGTATGTGGAAACTATAGAAAGGGTGCAGAGGAGATTTACAAGGATATTGTCTGGATTGGGAAACATGCCTTATGAGAATCGGTTGAGTGAACTCCGCCTTTTCTCCTTGGAACAACGGAGGATGAGAGGTGACCTGACAGAGGTGTACAAGATAACGAGAGGCATTGATCGTGTGGATAGTCAGAGGCTTTTTCCTAGTGCTAAGATGGCTAGCAGGAGAGGGCACAGCTTTAAGGTGCTTGGAAGTAGGTACAGGAGAGATGTCAGAAGTAAGTTTTTTTACGCAGAGAGTGCTGAGTGCATGGAATGGGCTGCCAGAGGCAATGGTGGAGGCGGAAACGATAGGGTCTTTTAAGAGACTCCTGGATGGACACATGGAGCTTAAAAAAATAGATGTCTGAAAATAGAGCCTCGGTAGTTCTAAGGTAAGGACATGTTCGGCACAGCTTTGTGGGCTGAAGGGCCTGTATCGTGCTGTAAGTTTTCTATGTTTCTAAAATAATGCTGAGCCTTTTTAAGACACTGTTCAGGCCGCACTTGGAGTACTTCAACAGTTTTGGGCCCCTTACCTCAGAAAGGATGTATCGTCATTGGAGAGAGTCCAGAGGAGGTTCACGAGGATGATTCCGAGAATGAAGAGGTAATCATATGAGGAGCTTTTGGCAGCTTTGGGCCTGTACTCACTGGAATTTAGAAAAATGTGTGGTGCTGTCATTGAAACCTACCAAATGTTGAAAGGACTAGATAAGGTTGATGTGGACAGGATGTTTCTTTTAGTGGTGGAACCCAGAACTAGAGCATGCGGCCTAAAAATTGAGGGGCAACCTTTTAGAACAGAAGTAAGGAGGAATTCCATCAGTTAAAGAGTGGTGAATCCGTGGAATGCTCCGCCACAGACTGCAGTGGAGGCCAAGTCCATAGGTATATTCAAAGCGAAAGTTGATAATTTCCTGATTGGTCAGGGCATCAAGGGATATGGTGAGAGGGCAGGTGAACGGGGTTGATTAGGATCTGGGATCAGCTATGATGAAATGGCAAAGTGGACTCGATGGGCTGAATGGCCTTTTTCTGCTCCTATGTCTTATGGTCTTATCTTTGCCTTTTTACCATCTGTCCTATCCTGAGCCCCTTCACTCAGGTTTCCACCCTCCTGCCAACTTAGTTTAAACCCTCCCAACAGCTCTAATAAACCTGCCTGTGAGAATATTGGTCCCCCTGGGATTCAGGTGCAACCCAATGATCCAAGAACCTGAAGCCCTGCCTCCTGCACCAGCTTCTCAGCCACGCACTTATCTGCCAAATCATCCTGTTTCTATCCCCACCGGGGCATGGCACAGGCAGCAATCCAGAAATTATGACCTTGGAGGTCCTGCTTCTCAGCTTTCTACCAAGTTCTCTAAATTCTCTTTTCAGGACCTCTTTGCTTTTCCTTCCTATGCCATTGGTACCAATATGTACCAACATATCCAGCTGCCCAAGACGTGCCCACAGCATTTAAGGAACCAGGGGAATCTACCTCAGTTAATAATAACGAGTTCATCAACATGTTATGATACAGCATAAAGCTACAGAACATCTTTAGAAATAAAGGTTACAAACCAAAGAGAAACAACAAACAAATGACAAAATCTAAAACTGCAGGATTAAGCCTTCTGGATTAAGCACAATACCTGTAGATGGAGACATTCTCTATGAGTTCATTGGTTATTGTGTCTTCCAACATTATCCCTCTAGGCGAAACAGTCAGGGTAACTTTGAGGAATTTCTTTCCACTTGCCTTTGCCTGAAATAATCATTAAAATGGATAAATATTTCATTATTACACAAGTAGAACATTAGACATTCTGGTTAAGATGCTTCATGATATGCTTAATCCCAATTAAAATTTCACATGCTGTGAAAATCAGTATTTTTGCACAAATGTATGCAGTGCATTCATTACGTTGTTGCTTTATTTGTGGTTATTACTGCCATAAAATATGATGAAATTTGGTTTTAATAATTGGCACTTTACAACTAAAACTGCTGGTGTTAAATGGAACCAGACACTTTATTGCTGACTTCAGGGAATTGTTTTATATATTGACAATAACCCATAGTGACAAAGGTTATACATTGCCTTTAAAAAGTATTCACACTGTTCACCCCGCCCCCGGAAGTTTTCATGTTTTTTTTGATTTACAATTTTAAATTACAGTGCCTTTTTTGACACTGATCAACGGAAAAAGTCTTTCATGTCAAATTGAAAACAGATCTCCACAAAGTGATCTAAATTCATTACAAATATGAAATACAAAATAAATTATTGCATAAATATTCAACCCCTTCAGGTCAGTATTTAGTAGATGCACCTTTGGCTGCAATTACAGCCCTGAGTCTGTGTGGATAGGGACCTGTACAGATTGGATGGGTTGCACCTGAACTCGAGGGGGAGCAATATCCTTGCAGGTAGGTTCGCTAGCATGGTTCGGGAGGGCTTAAACTAATTTGCAAGGGGGATGGGGCCCAGAGCGATAGAGCAGTGAAAGAAGTGCAAGGAGTAAAGCCAGATCTAACATATATAGAGGCTTTGAGGAAAGAGAAGCAGAATAAACGGTGTAAAGGCAGTAAGGTAGAAGGGCTGAAATGTGTGTACCTCAATGCAAGAAGCATCAGGAACAAAGGTGATGAACTGAGAGCTTGGATACATACATGGAACTATGATGTAGTGGCCATTACAGAGACTTGGCTGGCACCAGGGCAGGAATGGATTCTCAATATTCCTGGGTTTCAGTGCTTTAAAAGGGATAGAGAGGGTGGAAAAAGGGGAGGAAGGGTGGCATTACTGGTCAGGGATACTATTACAGCTACAGAAAGGGTGGGTAATGTAGCAGGATCCTCTTTTGAGTCAATATGGGTGGAAGTCAGGAACAGGAAGGGAGCAGTTACTCTACTGGGGGTATTCTATAGGTCCCCTGGTAGCAGCAGAGATATAGAGGAGCAGATTGGGAGGCAGATTTTGGAAAGGTGCCAAAATAACAGGGTTGTTATCATGGGTGACTTTAACTTCCCTAATATTGATTGGCACCTGATTAGTTCCAAAGGTTTAGATGGGGCAGAATTTGTTAAGTGTGTCCGGGATGGATTCCTGTCACAGTATGTGGACAGGCCAACTAGGGGGAATGCCATACTAGATCTAGTACTAGGTAATGAACCGGATCAGGTCACAGATCTCTCAGTAGGTCAGCATCTGGGGGACAGTGACCACCACTCCCTGGCCTTTATAATTATCATGGAAAAGGATAGAATCACAGAGGACAGGAAAATTTTTAATTGGGGAAAGGCAAATTATGAGGCTATAAGGCTAGAACTTGTGGGTGTGAATTGGGATGATGTTTTTGCAGGGAAATATACTATGGACAAGTGGTCGATGTTTAGAGATCTCTTGCGGGATGTAAGGGATAAATTTGTCCCGGTGAGGAAGATAAACAATGGTAGGGTGAAGGAACCATGGTTGACAAGTGAAGTGGAAAATCGAGTCAGGTGGAAGAAGGCAGCATACATAAGGTTTAGGAAGCAAGGATCAGATGGGTCTATTGAGGAATATAGGGAAGCAAGAAAGGAGCTTAAGAAGGGGCTGAGAAGAGCAAGAAGGGGGCATGAGAAGGCCTTGGGGAGTAGGGTAAAGGAAAACCCCAAAGAATTCTTCAATTATGTGAAGAAAAAAAGGATGACAGGAGTGAAGGTAGGACCAATTAGAGATAAAGATGGGAAGATGTGCCTGGAGGCTGTGGAAGTGAGCGAGGTCCTCAATGAATACTTCTCTTTGGTATTCACCAATGACAGGGAACTTGATGATGGTGAGGACAATATGAGTGAGGTTGATGTTCTGGTGCATGTTGATATTAAGGGAGAGGAGGTGTTGGAGTTGTTAAAATACATTAGGACAGATAAGTCCCCGGGGCCTGATGGAATATTCCCCAGGCTGCTCCACGAGGCGAGAGAAGAGATTGCTGAGCCTCTGGCTAGGATCTTTATGTCCTCGTTATCCGCGGGAATGGTAACGGAATATTGGAGGGAGGCGAATGTTGTTCCCTTGTTCAAAAAAGGTAGTAGGGATAGTCCGGGTAATTATAGACCAGTGAGCCTTACGTCTGTGGTGGGAAAGTTGTTGGAAAAGATTCTTAGAGATAGGATCTATAGGCATTTAGAGAATCATGGTCTGATCAGGGACAGTCAGCATGGCTTTGTGAAGGGCAGATCGTGTCTAACAAGCCTGATAGAGTTCTTTGAGGAGGTGACCAGGCATATAGATGAGGGTAGTGCAGTGGATGTGATCTATATGGATTTTAGTAAGGCATTTGACAAGGTTCCACACGGTAGACTTATTCAGAAAGTTAGAAGGCATGGGATCCAGGGAAGTTTGGCCAGGTAGATTCAGAATTGGCTTGCCTGCAGAAGGCAGAGGGTGGTGGAGGAGGAGGTACATTCAGATTGGAAGATTGTGACTAGTGGTGTCCCACAAGGATCTGTTCTGGGACCTCTACTTTTCGTGATTTTTATTAACGACCTGGATGTGGGGGTAGAAGGGTGGGTTGGCAAGTTTGCAGATGACAAAAAGGTTGGTGGTGTTGTAGATAGTGTAGAGGATTGTCAAAGATTACACAGAGGCATTGATAGGATGCAGAAGTGGGCTGAGAAGTGGCAGATGGAGTTCAACCTGGAGAAGTGTGAGGTGGTACACTTTGGAAGGACAAACTCCAAGCAGAGTACAAAGTAAATGGCAGGATACTTGGTAGTGTGGAGGAGCAGAGGGATCTAGGGGTACATGTCCACAGATCCCTGAAAGTTGCCTCACGGGTGGATAGGGTAGCTAAGAAAGCTTATGGGGTGTTAGCTTTCATAAATCGAGGGATAGAGTTTAAGAGTCGCGATGTAATGATGCAGCTCTATAAAACTCTGGTTAGGCCACACTTGGAGTACTGTGTCCAGTTCTGGTCACCTCACTATAGGAAGGATGTGGAAGCATTGGAAAGGGTACAGAGGAGATTTACCAGGATGTTGCCTGGTTTAGAGAGTATGCATTATGATCAGAGATTAAGAGAGCTAGGGCTTTACTCTTTGGAGAGAAGGAGGATGAGTGGAGACATGATAGAGGTGTACAAGATAATAAGAGGAATAGATAGAGTGGATAGCCAGTGCCTCTACCCCAGGGCACCACTGCTCAATACAAGAGGACATGGTTTTAAGGTAAGGAGTGGGAAGTTCAAGGGGGATATTAGAGGAAGGTTTTTTACTCAGAGAGTGGTTGGTGTGTGGAATGCACTGCCTGAGTCCGTGGTGGAGGCAGATACACTAGTGAAGTTTAAGAGACTACTAGACAGGTATATGGAGGAATCTAAGGTGGGGGCTTATATGGGAGGCAGGGTTTGAGGGTCGGCACAACATTGTGGGCCGAAGGGCCTGTACTGTGCTGTACTATTCTATGTTCTATGTACTGGTAGATTGGGTGAACCAAATTGGTAAAGGTGCTGAGGAAGAGGATTTCTTGGAATGTATGCGGGATGGTTTTTTGAACCAACATGTCGAGGAACCAACTAGACAGCAGGCTATTCTAGACTGGGTATTGAGCAATGAGGAAGCGTTAATTAGCAATCTTGTTGTGAGAGGCCCCTTGGGTAAGAGTGACCATAATATGGTGGAATTCTTCATTAAGATGGAGAGTGACATAGTTAATTCAGAAACAAAGGTTCTGAACTTAAAGAAGGGTAACTTTGAAGGTGTGAGACGTGAATTAGTTAAGATAGACTGGCAAATGACACTTAAAGGGTTGACGGTGGATATGCAATGGCAAGCATTTAAAGATCGCATGGATGAACTACAACAATTGTTCATCCCAGTTTGGCAAAAGTATAAATCAGGGAAGGTAGTGCACCCATGGCTGACAAGGGAAATTAGGGATAGTATCAATTCCAAAGAAGAAGCATACAAATTAGCCAGAAAAAGTGGCTCACCTGAGGACTGGGAGAAATTCAGAGTCCAGCAGAGGAGGACAAAGGGCTTAATTAGGAAAGGGAAGTGCAAGAAAATACTTAAGAAAGAAATCAGGAGGGCTAAAAGAAGACATGAGGTTGCCTTGGCAGTCAAAGTGAAGGATAATCCAAAGAGCTTTTACAGGTATATTAAGAGCAAAAGGATTGTAAGGGATAAAATTGGTCCTCTTGAAGATCAGAGTGGCCGGCTATGTGCGGAACCAAAGTAAATGGGGGAGGATTTTTGCGTCTGTATTTACTAAGGAAACTGGCACGAAGTCTATGGAATTAAGGGAAACAAGTAGTGAGATCATGGAAACTGTACAGATTGAAAAGGTGGAGGTGCTTGCTGTCTTGAGGAAAATTAAAGTGGATAAATCCCCAGGACCTGACAGGGTGTTCCCTCGGACCTTGAAGGAGACTAGTGTTGAAATTGCGGGGGCCCTGGCAGAAATATTTAAAGTGTCGCTGTCTACAGGTGAGGTGCCGGAGGATTGGAGAGTGGCTCATGTTGTTCCGTTGTTTAAAAAAGTATCAAAAAGTAATCTGGGAAATTATAGGCCAGGAAGTTTAATGTCGGTAGTAGGTAAATTATTGGAGGGAGTACTAAGAGACAGAATCTACAAGCATTTGGATAGACAGGGACTTACTAGGGAGAGTCAACATGGCTTTGTGCATGGTAGGTCATGTTTGACCAATCTATTGGAGTTTTTTGAGGAGGTTACCAGGAAAGTGGATGAAGGGAAGGCAGTGGATATTGTCTACATGGACTTCAGTAAGGCCTTTGACAAGGTCCCGCATGGGAGGTTAGTTAGGAAAATTCAGTCGCTAGGTATACATGGAGAGGTGGTAAATTGGATTACACATTGGCTCAATAGAAGAAGTCAAAGAGTGGTAGTACAGAATTGCTTCTCCGAGTGGAGGCCTGTGACTAGTGGTGTGCCACAGGGATCAGTGCTGGGTCCATTGTTATTTGTCATCTATATCAATGATCTGGATGATAATGTGGTAAATTGGATCAGCAAATTTGCTGATGATACAAAGATTGGAGGTGTAGTGGACAGTGAGGAAGGTTTTCAGAGCCTGCAGAGGGACTTGGACCAGCTGGAAAAATAGGCTGAAAAATGGCAGATGGAATTTAATACAGACAAGTGTGAGGTATTGCATGTTGGAAGGACAAACCAAGGTAGAACATACAGGGTTAATGGTAAGGCACTGAGGAGTGCAGTGGAACAGAGGGATCTGGGAATACAGATACAAAATTCCCTAAAAGTGGCGTCACAGGTAGATAGGGTCGTAACGAGAGCTTTTGGTACATTGGCCTTTATTAATCAAGGTATTGAGTATAAGAGCTGGAATGTTATGATGAGGTTGTATAAGGCATTGGTGAGGCGGATTCTGGAGAATTGTATTCAGTTTTGGTCACCAAATTACAGGAAGGATATAAATAAGGTTGAAAAAGTGCAGAGAAGGTTTACAAGGATGTTGCCGGGACTTGACAAACTCAGTTACAGAGAAAGTTTGAATAGGTTAGGACCTTATTCCCTGGAGCATAGAAGAATGAGGGGAGATTTGATAGAGGTATATAAAATTATGATGGGTATTGATAGAGTGAATGCAAGCAGGCATTTTCCACTGAGGCAAGGGGAGAAAAAAACCAGAGGACATGGGTTAAGGGTGAGGGGGGAAATGTTTAAAGGGAACATTGGGGGGGCTTCTTCACACAGAGAGTGGTGGGAGTATGGAATGAGCTGCCAGACGAGGTGGTAAATGCAGTTTTTTTTTAACATTTAAGAATGAATTGGACAGATACATGGATGGGAGGTGTATGGAGGGATATGGTCTGTGTGCAGGTCAGTGGGACTAGGCAGAAAATGGTTCGGCACAGCCAAGAAGGGCCAAAAGGCCTGTTTCTGTGCTGTAGTTTCTATGGTTCTATGGAAAAAAGACTATGAGAGAAAACTGGCAGGGAACATAAAAACTGACTGTAAAAGCTTTTATAGATATGTGAAAAGAAAAAGATTGGTTAAGACAAATGTAGGTCCCCTACAGACAGAAACAGGTGAATTGATTATGGGGAGCAAGGACATGGCAGACCAATTGAATAATTACTTTGGTTCTGTCTTTACTAAGGAGGACATAAATAATCTTCTGGAAATAGTAGGGGACAGAGGGTCCAGTGAGATGGAGGAACTGAGGGAAATACATGTTAGTAGGGAAGTGGTGTTAGGTAAATTGAAGGGATTAAAGGCAGATAAATCCCTAGGGCCAGATGGTCTGCATCCCAGAGTGCTTAAGGAAATAGCCCAAGAAATAGTGGATGCATTAGTGATAATTTTTCAAAACTCGTTAGATTCTGGACTAGTTCCTGAGGATTGGAGGGTGGTTAGTGTAACCCCACTTTTTAAAAAAGGATGGAGAGAGAAACCGGGGAATTATTGACCGGTTAGCCTAACATCGGTAGTGAGGAAAATGCTAGAGTCAGTTATCAAAGATGTGGTAACAGCACATTTGGAAAGCGGTGAAATCATCGGACGAATCTCATAGAATTTTTTGAGGATGTAACTAGTAGAGTGGATAGGGGAGAACCAGTGGATGTGCTATATTTGGATTTTCAAAAGGCTTTTGACAAGGTCCCACACAGGAGATTAGTGTGCAAACTTAAAGCACACGGTATTGGGGGTAAGGTATTGATGTGGATTGGTTGGCAGACAGGAAGCAAAGAGTGGGAATAAACGGGACCTTTTCAGAATGGCCGGCAGTGACTAGTAGGGTACCGCAAGGCTCAGTGCTGGGGCCCCAGTTGTTTATAATATATATTAATGACTTGGATGAGGGAATTAAATGCAGCATCTCCAAGTTTGCGGATGACACGAAGCTGGGTGGCAGTTTTAGCTGTGCGGAGGATGCTAAGAGGATGCAGGGTGACTTGGATAGGTTAGGTGAGTGGGCAAATTCATGGCAGATGCAATTTAATGTGGATAAATGTGAGGTTATCCACTTTGGTGGCAAAAACAGGAAAACAGATTATTATCTGAATGGTGGCCGATTAGGAAAAGGGGAGGTGCAACGAGACCTGGGTGTCATTATACACCAGTCATTGAAAGTGGGCATGCAGGTACAGCAGGCGGTGAAAAAGGCGAATGGTATGCTGGCATTTATAGTGAGAGGATTCGAGTACAGGAGCAGGGAGGTACTACTGCAGTTGTACAAGGCCTTGGTGAGACCACACCTGGAGTATTGTGTGCAGTTTTGGTCCCCTAATCTGAGGAAAGACATTCTTGCCATAGAGGGAGTACAAAGAAGGTTCACCAGATTGATTCCTGGGATGGCAGGACTTTCATATGATGAAAGACTGGATCGACTAGGCTTATACTCGTTGGAATTTAGAAGATTGAGGGGGGATCTTATTGAAACGTATAAGATTCTATAGGGATTGGACAAGCTAGATGCAGGAAGATTGTTCCCGATGTTGGGAAAGTCCAGAATGAGGGGTCACAGTTTGAGGATAAAGGGGAAGCCTTTTAGGACCGAGATTAAGAAAAACTTCTTCACACAGAGAGTGGTGAATCTGTGGAATTCTCTGCCACAGGAAACAGTTGAGGTCAGTTCATTAGCTATATTTAAGAGGGAGTTAGATATTGCCCTTGTGGCTAAAGGGATCGGGGGTATGGAGGGAAGGCTGGTACAGGGTTCTGAGTTGGATGATCAGCCATGATCATACTGAGTGGCGATGCAGGCTCGAAGGGCCTGCACCTATTTTCTATGTTTCTATGTCTGATGGCCATAAACCTCAATTTTGGTTTCATTTCATCAGACCATAGAACCTTCTTCCAGCTGACTTCAGAGTCTCCCACATGCCTTCTGACAAACTCTAGCTAGATTTCAAGTGAGTGTTTTTCAACAGTGTCTTTCTCGTTGTCACTCTCCTATAAAGATGCGATTGGTGAAGCACCCGAGCAACAGTTGTTGTATGCGCAGTCTCCCCCATCTCAGCCACTGAAGCTTGTTACACCTCCAAAGATGTCATCCGCCTCTTGGTGGCCTCCCTCACTAGTCCCCTTCATGTACAGTCACTCAGTTTTTGATGGCGGACTGCACTATGCAGATTTACAGCTGCGTCATATTCTTGCCATTTCTTGAGATTAACTGTACTCCAAGGGATATTCAGTGACTCGGAAATTTTCTTGTATTCATCTCCTGACTTGTGCTTTTAATAAAATTTTTTCAGAGTTGCTTGGAGTGTTCTTTTGGCTTCATGGCATAGTTTTCGCCAGGGTACTGACTCACCAGCAGTTGGACCTTCCAAATACAGGTGTATTTTTACTACAGTCAGTTGAAACACCTTGACTGCCATTTAACAAATTATGTGACTTCTAAAACCAATTGGCTGCACCAGTGATGATTTGATGTGTCATATTAAAGGGGGTGAATACTTACGCCATCAATTATTTTATGTTTTATATTTGAATGAATTTAGATTACTTTGTACAGATATTTTCACTTTGATACAAGTCTTCTTCTATTGATCAGCATCAAAAATCCAAATTAAATCTACTGTGACTCAATGTTGTAAAAACAATACAATGTGAAAACTTCCAAGGAGGAGGGGTGAATACTCTTTCTAGGCATTGTACATATCAAGCTCCTTATTGTGAAAATCGTGGTTTTTAAAGCGATTACATTGATTGTCAAATAGTACATTAACTGCACTCAGGGTAGAGTCAGGGTACTCTATATCCTACACTTTCATTAAAGAATGGGTCACAATGCCACTATTTAACAAGTTTAACGTCTAGTTGACTAAGATAAGAAGCATCAGATTTTAACTTGACACAAGAGAGTCTCATTCATATTTATGACTGACAATTAGGCTTTGCAATTAGATTTTTAAAATGGTATATTAATGCTAAAATGAACTTACAGACGTCGGTGATTGGGCTCTGTACCAGGAACATTAATAGAGTCATAGAAAACTACAGCACAGAAACAGGCCCTTTGGCCCATTTAGTCCATGCTGAACCATTTAAATTGCCTGGTCCCATTGACCTGCACCTGGACCATAGTCCTCCATATCTCTCCCATTGATGTATCTATCCAAACTTCTCTTATACATTGAAATAGAAATCGCATCCACCACTTGCGCTGACAGCTCTTCCAACTCTCTCACCACCCTCTGAGAGAAGCCTCCCCTCAAGCTCCCCTAAACATTTCACTTTTACACTTAACCCATGAGTTCTAGTTGTAGTCTTACCCAACCTCAGTGGAAAATCCTACTTCCATTTACCCTATCTATACCCTCATAATTTTGTGTACCTCTATCAAATCTCCCCTCAATCTTCTACATTCTAAGGAATAATGTTCCCACCTGTTTAATCCTTCCTTATAACTTCGATCCAGCAACACCCTTGTAAATTTTCTCTGTACTCTTTCAACCTTATTTACATTTTTCCTGTAGGTAGGTTACCAAAACTGCACACAATATACCAAATTAGGCCTCATCAACGTCTTATACAACTTCAACAAAACAATCCATCTTCTATACTCAATAATAATAGTAAACAGTCTGGAAATTAGTAGGCTTGTTACCACATGGAAGCTTAAAATGTACACATCAAATTATCCTCAACATAGGAAATAGGATCAATGTCTTGTAGGCTACAAGAAATCAACTGGTAGTACAATAAATACACAAATTGCACATGAGACTTCAACTGAGTTTTCTCGAAGATTGAAATAGATTTATAATCAAAAATATGCTTTGCAAAGACTGTAATATGTAATTCTCTATTAAATTCCTTTCCTTGGACTCAGATTCAGCCACATTCCACTCATGAAATTAATTCTTATAGAGCCACACAGCACAGAAACAGATTTTTTCAGTCCATCATGTTCACATTATTTAAGTACCCAACTACACTAATACTATTTACTAACACTTGGTAAGTAGATTCAAGTACTGACCTAGATACTTCTTAAATGTTGTGAGTGTTTCTGACTCCATCATCCAATTAACCCATATCATCCAGGCTCTCACTGCCCATGGAAAAATTCTTCCTCATCCACTCTAAATTTCTTAGCCCTCATAGTAAAGCTATCCCCTCTAATTTTAGAGACCTCTGCTATGGAGAATTGTTTCCTTTCATCTACCCTGTCTAAGACCAACATAATTTTGCATTTATTTTTCAAGTTTTTCTTCAGCCTTGTCATTTTCAGGGAAAACTATCTCAATCTTTCCTCATAACTGACAATATACTATCTTTTGTACCCTCCCCAGTGCCATCACATCCTTCTTAAAGTGCAGTGACCAAAATCGTACTCAATATTCCAGCTGTGGTCCAACCTGTGTTTGATAAACTTACTCAATTAATTCCTTGTTCTAATATTCAATCCCTACACTAATAAAGACATGTATCCTATATTACCTCATCCAGGTGTGCTGCCATTTTCAGATCAAAGGCCTTTTTGAAGTTCATGTAAACTATGGCAACTGCTCTGTCCTCTACAGTACATTCCACTACCACTTGAAAAATTCTAATTAATCAGACAGGATCTTCCCCTAACAAAATGACAGTAACTATCCTTGATTAATCACTAACTTTCCAAGTGCAGATTAATCCTTTCCCTCAGAAATATTTCCAATAACTTCCCTAGACCAGCATTTAGACTCAAAGGCTGTAATTACTTGGCTTATCCCTGTGGATACTTCTTAAATAAAATTACCATACTTCCTGTCCTCCAGTTATCTACTGCCTCACTTGTGGCCAGCAAAGATTTAAAACCTCTGTCAAGTCCACAACAATCTCTTCCCTTGCCTCTCATAACAGCTAGGAATACACCTCATCAAGCCCTAGGGCGTTATCCACCTTTAAGGACACTATATATCTAATACACGTTCTGGAATTTAACCATCCCACTCCTTGTTTTTCCTCTATGGGTGAATAAAGGCAAGAAGTATTCTTTTAAGCCCCAACTAACAACTTCTGGTCCCACACACATTGCCCTTGATTGCTATGGGTTGAACTCTTTCCATGGTTGCCCGAAATATGCTGATGACGTATTTGGCAATTTTCTAAAATCTTGTTTGTCATTGATACTTCACGCTGCTGTTTGCCACCCTATTTATTTTTTCTTAAGTATTCTCTACACTTCTTATAGACTTGATGAGTTCAGTTCTCTATACCTGCTATGTGTTTTTTTTCTTCAATCCAGCCCTCGATAACACTCAATGTCCAGGATTTCTAGTGCGCGTGCCCATAGGAACACATTGGACCTGAATTCTCATTATTTCACTTCTGAATGCTACCCACTCATTGAATGTAACTTTCCCTGCAAGTGGCTCCAACCAATCTACTTTGCCAGGTCTTACCGTGTAATATTGAAATCTGCCTTTCCTCAGTCCAGGGTTTTAATTTCAGACCATCCTTAGCCCTTTCCTAATGATCTTGAACCCTGCAGTTATTGTCATCATCTCCAAAATGTTCTCCCACTGACACACTAGTACTTGCCAAGCTATACTCACTAGCATTAGATTCACTATTGCCTCATCTCCAGTAGAAAAATGTGTCTCCTGTAGCCACTTTAAAAAAACCACTCCTCTAATAATTCCAATAATTAAATAAACATAACATAAATTTTGTTCATGTTATCATGAACTGACTCAGTGTTGCTAATAAATAACAACCAACAAATATGAGGACTTGTGAATTTATCCATAAACTCTTAGCATACCTAAATCCATCCATAGCATTGTAATGGTGTTCATTTCAGCCCAACTATAGGAGGCAGTCCCTTGATCATAGTTCGCACCCCAAAGAATGCAGCACAATCTTCTATTCCAATAACCTTTGATTTAATGTTGGAAATATAGCAGCTGTGCTTTAGCTGATCATCCATTTTATTATCTCTGCATCAATTAATACTATTCTGTGATATTTTAAGGAAAGAGTTTCTTATAAGTCATATTACATATAAATATTCCTAAATTAATCTTAAGAATGAAGGTGAAGAACACATATTCCTATAAGTAGGTTATCTTCCTAAGCAGCTACGAGACCATTTATCATTAGTAATTGGGACAGTTGCTGCACTGTTTTATCCATTAGTTCATGAAATTGGTTTGACAAGAGTTTACTTAAAGCTGAACTAGTGAAAAAAATTGCCATCCAATAATTCAATGGACTGTCACTATCTGTAAATCAATGAAAATGGTTTCTTTTTCCAACAAGACAAAAGTTGACATTTACACTTGCTGATGAATTTTGCATTAATTAATGTAATATTTTGACTCAAGTACATATAATGCCAAATTCTAGGCCTGCAAAACAGAATGATATTTTGTTTGTGTGTAGTTTTTACTGATACTGCAGTTTTTCACTGATACTGCAAGAAAATGAATCTCAGGGTGACATATGGTGACATATACAGTACATACTTTGACAATAAATTTACTTTGAAATTAGAGGTTCTATAAAAAGAAAGCACACCAAACAAAATTCTGCGGTGTGCCATTAGTGCAACTCTTCCTCAAATCATGCACCATATTTAGAAATGTTCAGTATTTATAATGAACAGTCTCTAATATTCTTGTCACCCTCAACATAAGAAATTATATTAAGTCAGAGGAAAAAGAAATCATAATTTCTCTATTTCTGAAATCAGACTATCTCTGAAAGCATTGCACCCTCAAAGGTAAACTCTAAAGGCTACGTGCAATCTGTTCACATTATCTCAGTGTTCACATTATCTTCTCAGATAAAAGATATCAATTCCCACTCAAGTCAGTAAGTTTCCTGATACCCTCAACAGCCACCTTATATTGTGGCATCAGATTTACCTGAGAACGCCTCATGTTCCTGTACCTGCCTTAAATATATGTAAATAAGAGAGGCCTTGGCAGGGACAGTAATGTAAAGTGTGCAACCACCAGATATTTAAAATAGCCCATTGAAATTGGAGCCATAATTAGTGGGAGATCAGTGCTCACCGATAAAGTGACGAGCATGTGTCTGGCACAACTGTACACCAATGCTGTCCAGTGACAGATCTTTATCCACCAGAACAGTACTCCAGTGTTATACAATGGCAGAGACATATCCCTGTTATAGATCCACCAGTACAGTAACACGGGATCTAGAGTTGGATATGGACCTGGACCTGGATGTTAGCTCAGTAGATTGGACTGAACCAAATAAATTTTAAATTCTATCAGAGAAACTAACGGTAATGTAATTGCAACCATACAGTATACTCCTAATGCCAACCATTGAGTAAAGTCTTTTAAACGATGTCAGCAAAATAGCGTTACCACAGTAATTATCCGCCTAATGGCTGCAGCCGCCATCCCTTCCCCCTTTGGCTGGTCCACTGCTGTCACACCGAGGTATTTAAGGTGAAAAGCCATCCCTTCTTGTAGAGTTTCTTTTGTGTCAGTCCAGTTTTCTGACAACTCTGAAAAAGAGGGAAGGAAAATTATAGGCACATTTCTGAGAAAATTAGCTGAAATAGCAAGGGATTTCATCCCTCTGAGGTTTACTGGAGAGAATCAGCCTATACAAAGTACCACAGGCACGTGAACCTTAACATGCAACACACCAGCCTACAGTGGAGCCATCCCAGATAATGTTTTAGTATCAGCGATTATGCATCACTCAGATTTAGTACAACAACAGAAATGAACAATTAGAGTAAGTGTGAATATCCCCGTTGGGAAGAGGTCGATTAAGCCAGGATGTAAGCAGCTGCTCCACATCATAGGAGTGGGAGGCAAAGAAAGCAAAGAAACTGAAGGTTGAGAGCAAATCTAATGTTCTAGATTTCAAGATGGAAACGGGGTGAATGATGTAGATGTTGGATAAACTGATTAAAACTGCAAAGTGGAAGAGAGATTATTCAATTAGCCAATTTAAACTAATTCATGGATTATGAGCAATATTAGCTATTTAGATGTATTGTGGTTCCTTAAGGCTTTTATAGCTGTGGGTGGTAGTATGGACAAGCTCCCACTACCTATTAAATGCTCCCTATGACATAGCCTTTGACAACCAAGTTCAGCTCCAGGTCTTCACACATGGCTTCGCTACTAAGCCCGGCAGAACCATTTCTACCGACAGGAGAAGGGGCAAAGGTGAGTTACCGCCACCTTAAAACCAGTCGCTTCAGGCAGATGGAGCTCATTAGCCATGGTTGGCAGCTTTCCGAGGAGAAGACAAACTCCAATCTCAAATCTCTGCTACCTTGAAGCTGTACCCACTCATGGCCTTCGGGAGTAAACCCTGAGGTAAAACCAGGAGCTGGAGTCCATAAGGCAGTCCGATGTTGTGTTCAATGCTGACTGGCAACTTCTGCAATGCTGTTGGTACTAAACTGTATTGGTCTCCGACGTTCCTTTGGATTCATCAGATGCGTGGAGAGGGGGAACCTGCTACATGGGCACAGCTTGCTCTCTTTATCGTACTGCCCAGGCTTGCGTACAGGCACCTGACCAAGACAGGACCTCAGACATAATGCCCATCCCCAGCGTGACACAGAGGTCAGTGATAATCACATAAAAATGCAGATGCTCTCAAGAAATCTTGCTGGAAGAGATCATCTTCAACACCTATCAGAGGGTCAGAGGGATCTTGGGGTCCGAGTCCATAGGACACTCAAGGCTGCTGCGCAGGTTGACTCTGTGGTTAAGATAGCATACGGTGCATCAGCCTTCATCAATCGTGGGATTGAGTTTAGGAGCTGAAAGGTAATGTCGCAGCTATATAGGACCCTGGTCAGACACCACTTGGAGTACTGTGCTCAGTTCTCGTCACCTCACTGCAGGAAGGATGTAGAAACCAAAGAAAGGGTGCAGAGGAGATTTACAAGGATGTTGCCTGGATTGGGGAGCATGCCTTATGAAAACAGGTTGAGTGAACTCGGCCTTTTCTCCTTGGAGCGATGGAGGATGACAGGTGATCTGATATAGGTGTATAAGATGATGAGAGGCATTGATCATGTGGATAGTCAGAGGCTTTTTCCCAGCACTAAACTAGGCATGACAACCCACCTCAGAGTACTGAAATGTTACGTTTATCCAGTTATGTTATATGGATCAGAATGTTGAGCAATATCTAGTAACATGAGGAAATGAATTGAAGCAGCAGAGATGTGGTTTTTGAGGAGGATGCAAAGAATATCATGGACGAAACGAATATCTAACGAGGATGTCATGAACAGAACAAACACAAAAAGAGAAATTAGGTATGAGATCATGAAAAGGCAACGTAACTTCTTTGGACATGTGATTAGGAAACAGGAGTTAGAATGCATGGTAATTATGGGGAAGATTGAAGACAGGAAAGCAAAAGGAAGGCAAAGACAAATGATGATGGAGACAGCAGTTAGAGAACTGGAAATGAATACCAATGAAATGATCCACTTGACCCGAAACAGGAGTGTGTGGGCCATGGCAGTCAAAGCTCAATCTGGGCATGGCATCTGATGATGATGATGATGTTTCTATTTTTCTATGTTACCTAGCAATGGAAAAATTACTCTTGTAAGTACAGTGATATAGTAAGCTCAGAAAGTTGCAGCTACGCACTTCCATCTGTCAACGTGGGATAAATCCAAACTCTCCATTTGCCACTGCTGCAGGAAATACAGATTACACTGACCAGGAAAATTGGAAAAGAAGATCTCTCGTTGATTTACTGTAGTGAGACCCCATTGTAGCCCATGCACATTCCTAAAACTAAACCCGATCATTTCTTCATTTTTTAGCTTTCTTTAAGTTAGCTGGAGTGCTGTGACTTTTGAAAAAGTAACTGTAATTAACTTAATTTAAGAATTTAAAATGTGCATTAATATTTTAATCTCACTGTTAAACAATGGGTGTGCTTTCCTCAAATGCTCTAACAGAAGGTGCTCTGGCTTTCTGAATAAATCATTGGTGAAGACTTCTCATTTCCCAATACATTAATGAAAAAATACATTAGCTTTCTGACTAGTCTAATAAAGAAATTGCAAGCATCAGGTACAGGAGCTCGGCAAGCCTAAGTAAAAGGAGTTCCAGAGATATTTTGACCAGGATTCCATGGCATTCGAAATCAGACCCACTGGAGGTATTTTTAACTTCGGCTTTGAAGACCCTTTTTTGCTCGTGATAGGGAACATAGGCTGCAGAGGACTGCCTGCTGGGGTGGTTGAGCAAAAGGAGGAAGGAAGGGTGGCAGCAAATCTGAGGGTTGTCTGCATAGACAGCATGGTGGATGCAAGGGAGGAAAGAAGCAGTTGCTGGTCCGGAAGAGTAGACAGCATGAATTGAGCAGTTGCCGAAGAGTCAGTTGGCGCTGTGAGAGAATGTAACAAGCCGTATTTGACCGACAGGATGTATTGCACAATATTTGAATTCATCTTTTATTTTCAATAATGCATAATTAAGAAATTTAAAAACACTGATACACTAATTTGCATACATCATTGATATAACAGACATAACCTAAAATTAGAAAAACACAAGAGATTTTGCAGATGCTGGAAATTCAGAGCAACACACACAAAATGCAGAAGGAACTCAGCAGGTCAGGCAGCATCGATGGAAGTGAATAAACGGTCGACGTTTCAGATCAAGACCCTTCTTCAGGATTGGAAAGGAAGGGGTAAGATACCTGAATAAAAAGTGAGGGGAAGGAGAACTAGATAGAAGATGATAGGTGAAGCCAAGTGGGTAGGAAAGGTAAAGGGCTGGAGAAGAAGGAATCTGACAAGAGAGAAGAGCAACTCCATGGGAAAAAGGGAAGAAAGAGTTGCTAGGTAGGTGAGGAGAAGAGGTAAGAGGCCAGAGTGGGGAGTGGAAGAACAGGGAAGGGGGAGGAAATTTTATTTTACCAAAGGAGAAATCGACGTTCTCAACAAGAAGCTCAGAGACCTCAGCCTTCACCCTGCCTTGTGTAGCTGGATCCTGGACTTCCTGAAAGATCGCCAGCAGGTGGTAAGAGTGGGCTCCCTCACTTCTGCCTCTCTGACCCTCAACACAAGTGCCCCTCAGGGCTGTGTACGAAGCTCCCTCCTTTACTCTCTGAACACCAATGTCTATGTCGCCACTTACAGGTCCAATCTGCTAATTAAATTGCTGACAACTCTACATTGATTGGCCTAATCTCAAATAATAATGAGGCAGCCTACAGAGAGGAAGTCATTACCGTGACACAGTGGTGTCAAGAAAACAATCTCTCCCTCAACATCACAAATACAAAGGATCTGGTTGTGCACTACAGGAGGAATGGAGACAGGCTAACCCCTATAGACATCAATGGATCTGGGGTTGAGAGGGTGAACAGTTCTAAATTCCTCAGCATAAACATCATCAAGGATCTCATGTGATCTGTACATACCAGCTGTATGGTGAAAAAGGCACAACAGCATCTATTTCACCTCAGATGGTTGAGGAAGTTTGGTATGGACCCCCAAATCCTAAGAACTTTCTATAGGGGCACAATTGAGAGCATCCTGACTGGCTGCATCACCGCCTGGTATGGGAACTGTACTTCCCTCAATCGCAGGACTCTGCAGAGAGTGGTGTGGACAGCCCAGCACATCTGCAGATGTGAACTTCTCACTACTCGGGACAGTTGTGTAAAAGGGCCTGAAGGATCATTGGAGGCCCAAGTCACCCTAACCACAAACTGTTCCAGCTGCTACCATCCAGGAAATGGTACCGCAGCATAAAAGCCAGGACCAACAGGCTCCGGGTCAGCTTCTCCCACTAGGCCATCAGACTGATTAATTCATGCTAATGCAACTGTATTTCTATGTTATATTGACTATCCTCTTGTACATAATATTGATTATAAATTACTATAATTGCACATTGCACATTTGAATGGAGATGTAATGTAAAGAATTTTATTCCTCATGTATATGATGGATATAAGTAATAAAGTCAATTCAATTCAATTCAGGTTGGAGGCTACGCAGACAAAATATGAGGTGTTGCTCTTCCATCTTCAGAATGGCCTCACCATAGCAAAAGGGGAAGGCATGCGGCCCCAAAAATTAATATTATTCCATGCATTAGTTTCAATGTATACCTCAGGGGTCTATATCAAGTTTTATTTCTTTATTTAGTGATACAGCATGGAGTAAGCCCTTCTGGCCCTTTGAGTCGCACTGCCCCAGCAACACCAGAACCCCGATTAACCCTAACCTAATCACGGAATAATTTACAATGACCAATTAACCTACCTGGTAGATCTTTAGACCGTGGGAGGAAACCAGAGCACCTGAGGTGAACTCACATATTCCATGGGAAGGACATACAGAGACTCCTTACAGAATGACACCGGGAATTGAACTCTGAACTCGAGAACGCTCGGAATTGTAATAGCGGCTGCACTAACCACTACGCTTTCTCTAATTAAGTACTAGTGTAATAAGTAAAACTGTAATAAGCCCGACTCTTTACTTGTCCTTTATTCTACACTTTTGATCCCATCCCAAACTCAATAATAAATCTCTCATCCTTCCTTCAAAATATCCATGAGACACAGGCCTGAAAATACATCAGCAGTAGGGAGTGGTGGTGGGGAGGAGCAGACTGAGAATGGATGTGTAGCATTCTAATAGACTTTGAGGTCATGCACCCTAAGCCTTTGGGTGGTAGTGACATGGGTGGAAGGGGCAAGACCCTCAAACACTTTGTGGAATTTATCATTCCAGAGCCTACAAAGGAAAACAGGAGTGGAGCAGGTCCAGCAGTTCACAGGGGAAAGCAGGTCAGTACGTCAGAAGCTTAGCTGGGGATTTGGGCGACGCAGTAGCATTGTGGTTAGCACAACGCTTCGCAGTGCCAGTGACCCCGGCTCAATTCCCGCCACTGTCCTGTAAGGAGTTTGTACGTTCTCCCCACGACCGCGTGGGTTCCGTCCAGGTGCTCCGGTTTCCTCCCACAGTGTGAAGACGCACTGGTTGGTAGGTTAATTGGTCATTGTAAATTGTCCCGTCATTAGGCTAGGATTAAACTGGAGAACTGCTGGGTTGAAGGGGTTATTCCACGCTGTATGTCAGTAAATAAATAATCTCAGGCAAGGTCAGGGAATGACGGACTTATATAGCAAGTTAATAATTAAAGAGTCATCAGTACCAGGAAATTACCACCAATGCAGTCTGCAAAATCCTCCAGATTAATTGGAGGTATAAACCAAAGGAACCATCTTTCCCCTGCGCTGAGGCCCCAGTCTCTCTCAGTTGGCTGGCTACATAAGCCTTTGGCCCAATGCCAGACTCGCTGAACACACTATCCGTAGTTTTATATTGGGTCAAGATGTTATTTGGACAAGGGAAAAGATTCGAGGATGTGCTCAGTTTCCATGAAGTGCAACATACCCGCTATCCATGTAAGAGGGTCTCGGCCCGAAACGTCGACTGTACTCTTTTCCATAGGTGCTGCCTGGCCTGCTGAGTTCCTCCAGCATTTTGTGTGTGTTATCCATGGCTGCCCAAAGTGCAGAAGGAGCATTCGGTATGGCAATGAGAGCCTCAAAGTCCCATTTTCGAAGAACACAAGAGCTCTGGGTTGTCTGGCGAAAGCAGTACACCACCTCGAAGACCCCACCTCCTGCCCTGCCCTAAATGCAGATAAGTCTGCTGTTCTCCTCACTAGCATCATTAACACCTCAGAACCTACAAACTCAGACCAAAAACATAACATTCTCAATCCTGAGTGGCTACTAAATAAGAAATTAAAAAGCAGATATCCCTGAATTGGGTTTGGAGCACTGGGTTACACCATTTAAAAGAGGCCTGCTTTAACTGGTATTACAGCTTTTCCTAGAATGCCCAGTAAGTGTATCTCAGTACAAGATGACCTAATTTCCCAAGTAGTGTGCTAAAGGAATATTACACAGGGGTATAATGTTCAATGCGCGTCTGATGAGGCAATCTACAGTACATCGAGCAAGTACAACTCCCGACTGGCCATATTCCCGAGTGATACAAATGGACATTGCAATAGCCACAATTGCACTGCTCTGCAGAAATAAACAAAACAGGCATTCCTGTAGCACACGTTGTACATTATAAAATGTAATCAAAGGCTCAATAGGTAAGTCAGATGAACTCAGAACGTGAGTTGGCTCTGGGGTTTGGGATGTTACAATCAAAATGAAAAAAATGGCTGGAAGAAGCTCAGGACTGAAATCTCAGTGTCCCAGGATACAGATGCTAAAGGATTGACTGAGATACAGGTGAAGAGGGATATTGCCTTTTTGTTAAGGGAGAATATTAAAAACAACACTTGGAGATAACATTTGGGGGGGGATCATCCAATTAGGTCATATGCATAGAACTTAGGAACAAGGGAAGGGTCTCTCTAGAGCAGGGCTTCTCATCATGGGGCCCACAGGCCCCTCCATTAACAATAGTTGTCCCTGGCAAAAAAAGGTTGGGAACCCCTGCCTAGTAGGTCATCTCCCTTCCCAATAATCAGCAGGAACTTGAGGAGCAGGTGTGTAGAGATAATGCCCAGAATTGTAAGACTATCAGGGTTGTATTAGTGTGAGATTTTGATGTCCCCAGTATTAACTAGACCACTTAGAGTGTCAAAGGTCTGAGCAGGGTGGAGTTTGTGATACGTGTCCAGCAAAACTTACTGCGACAATAGACCCTATTTGGGAGGGTGCAAAACTGGACCTACTCTTAGGGAATGAGGTAGAGCAGGTAATTGAAGCGGCAGTTAAGGAACACTTTGGCTCAGGTGGCTGTAGCTCTATTAGTTTTAATGGGCAAGGACAGAACATGTCCACTAGTCAGGTTTCTACACTGGAACTGGGCTAAGTTTGGGAGAATTGGGCAGGGTCTAGCACAGGCCGATTGGGTGAGCCTGATTGGAGGGAAAGTGAGGGGCATTCCAGAGTGTCATATCAAGAGTGCAGCAGCAGCATGCTCCTACTAGGGTGAAGGGTAAAATTCAAAGTTCAGAGTAAAATTTATTATCAGAGTACATACATAGAATATTTTTCTGTGGACATACTTAGCAAATCTATAGAAAAGTAACTTCAAACAGGACCTGTAAACTGCAAACAAACTGTGCAAATGCAGATAATAAAAAATAGCAATAAATAACGAGCCATGAAATAACAAGACAGAGGAGTCCTTAAATGAGTTTACTTATCCCTTTTTGTTCAAGAGCCTGATGGTTGAGGGGTAGTAACTATTCTTGAACCTGGTGGTGCCAGTCCTGAGGCCCATGTACCTTCTACCTGATGGCAGCAGCGAGAAAGGAGTAGTCTTCAGTACTCGGCCAGGTACGCCATCCAGACCGGATGCTTTCCTGGCAAGATTAGTGAACCCTGGCTGATGAGAGATATTGAAGCTCTGGTCAAGAGAAAGGAAGAATATATTGGGTTTAGGAGGTTGGAGATGAATAATTTGGATGAGTGAATCATTGCTGACTATAAACAGATTAAGAATACACTTAAAAGGGAAATGAGGAATGGTAGAGGGAGGGTATGAGGTGGTTCTGGCAGGTAAGGTTAAGACGGTTCCCAAGTGCTTCCATGGCAATTATGAATAAAGGGTGGCTAGGGAGAAAGCAGTAGTTTTCTGCATGGAGCGTCATGCTTCATGAATCCTCCAGAAATTTTTGAAGAGATAACCAGTAAAACAGTGGGTGACGCAAAAGTAGGAGGTGTTGATGATAATGAAGAAGGTTACCACAGTTAACAGTGTGACCTTGATCACTTAGGGAAATGGGCTGCCTAGTGGCAAATGGATCTCAGTACAAATAAATGTGAGGTAAAGCATTTTGGAAAGTCAAGCTAGCGTAGACTATGAATGGGACGCGTTAGGGACAAAGGGACCCAGGAATACAAGTGCTAATTCATGGATACTGGCATCATAGGACGAAAGGTAGTCAAAAAAGCATTTAGTACACCCGATCTTCATTGATCAGGGCACTGAGTATAGAAGACTTACAGCTGTACAAGTTATTAGTGAGACTGCACTGAGAGTACTGTGAACACAGATGATTCTGCAGATGCTGGAAATCCAGAGCAACACACAAAGAGTGCTTAAGTTACTTAGCAGGTCAGGCTGCATGCATGGAAATGAATAAACAGTTGATGTTTTGGACGGAGACCCTTCTTCCGGATTGGAAAGGAAGGGGAAAGATGACAACGACGACTACGACGACTACTACTACTACTACGACGACTCAGGCCTAGGGGAAAGGGGAAGGCAAGGGGAAAGACGCCAGAATAAAAAGGTGGGGCAAAGGGGAAGGTGGACTAGCCAGAAGGTGATAGGTGAAGCCAGGTGGGTGGGAAAGGTAAAGGGCTGGAGAGGAAGGAATCAGATGGGAGAGGAGAGTGAACCGGGGGAGAAAAGGAAGGAGGAGGGCCACCTGGGGAAGGTGATAGGCAGGTGAGAGTAGAGATGAAAAGCCAGAGTGGGGAACAGAAGAAGAAGAAAGAGGGAAAGAGAAAGGGATGTTCATACAATCAGGCTGGAGGTTACCTAGACGGAATACGAGATCTTTCTCCTCCACCTTGACAGTGGCCTCATCATGGCAGAAGAGGAGGCCGTGAACTGACAAGTCAGAGCAAGAATGGGGATAGGAATTAAAATGGCTGGTCACGGAATATTCTGCTTCTGGTGATGGAGTGGAGGTGGTTGACAAAGCGGCCCACCAACTTACGTCCGGAAGTGGTTGATGAAGGTAGAACAGTCATTTAAGAAGCATTTGGACAGGTATGTGGAGGAGTAACACATGGATAGATATGGGCTGAATGCAGGAAATTGGGTTGAGCCATGGCCTGTATCCCTGCTGCATTGCTCAATTACCCCATTACTGATAATTCTGTAACTGAATTATCAAGCATAGCCCCTTAATATACTTCGGTACCTTGTTTTAATGGGGTTTAATTTTCATCCTGTTTTTCATATTCTCTACTTGTCTCTGATCACCCAATTTGATTCTCGCCTGGCTATTGAAAGCAGCAAATGGACTCAGAAAAAGGTTAACACGAGGAAATCTGCAGATGCTGGAATTTCAAGCAACACACATAAAAGTTGCTGGTGAACGCAGCAGACCAGGCAGCATCTCCAGGAAGAGGTACAGTCGACATTTTGGGCCGAGACCCTTCGTCAGGACTAACTGAAGGAAGAGCTAGTAAGAGATTTGGAAGTGGGAGGGGGAGGGGGAGATCCAAAATGATAGGAGAAGACAGGAGGGGGAGGGATGGAGCCAAGAGCTGGACAGTTGATTGGCAAAAGGGATATGAGAGGATCATGGGACAGGAGGCCTAGGCAGTAAGAAGTGGGGAGGGAAGCCCAGAGGATGGGCAAGGGGTATAGTGAGAGGGACAGAGGGAGAAAAAGGAGAGAGAGAGAGAAAAAGAATATATATAAAATAAATAAATAACGGATGGGGTACAAGGGGCATTAACGGAAGTTAGAGAAGTCAATGTTCATGCCATCAGGTTGGAGGCTACCCAGATGGAATATAAGGTGTTGTTCCTCCAACCTGAGGGTGGCTTCATCTTGACAGTAGAGGAGGCCGTGGATAGACATACCAGATTGGGAATGAGACGTGAAATTAAAACGTGTGGCCACTGGGAGATCCTGCTTTTTCTGGCGGATAGAGCGTAGGTGTTCAGCGAAACGGTGTCCCAGTCTGCATTGGGTTTCGCCAATATATAGAAGGCTGCATCGGGAGCACCGGACGCAGTATACCACCCCAGCCGACTCACAGATGAAGTGTCGTCTCACCTGGAAGGACTGTCTGGGGCCCTGAATGGTAGTGAGGGAGGAAGTGTAAGGGCATGTGTAGCACTTGTTCCACTTACAAGGATAAGTGCCGGGAGGGAGATCAGTGGGGAGGGATGGGAGGGACGAATGGACAAGGGAGTCATGTAGAGAGCGATCCCTGCGGAAAGTAGAGAGAGGGGGAGAGGGAAAGATGTGCTTAGTGGTGGGATCCCGTTGGAGGTGGCGGAAGTTACGGAGAATTATATGTTGGACCCGGAGGCTGGTGGGGTGGTAGGTGAGGACAAGGGGACCTCTATTCCTAGTGAGGTGGCAGGAGGATGGAGTGAGAGCAGATGTGCGTGAAATGGGAGAGATGCGTTTGAGAGCAGAGTTGATGGTGGAGGAAGGGAAGCCCCTTTCTTTAAAAAAGGAGGACATCTCCTTCGTCCTGGAATGAAAAGCCTCATCCTGAGAGCAGATGCAGCGAAGACGGAGGAATTGCGAGAAGGGGATGGCATTTTTGCAAGAGACAGGGTGAGAAGAGGAATAGTCCAGATAGCTGTTGGATCTCCCCCTCCCCCTCTCAAATATCTTACTAGCTCCTCTTTCAGTTAGTCCTGACGAAGGGTCTCGGCCCGAAACGTCGACTGCACCTCTTCCTATAGATGCTGCCTGGCCTGCTGCGTTCACCAGCAACTTTTTTGTGTTGTCAGAAAAAGGTTACTTCAGATTCTGATTCGCTTATTTATCACATTACATCAAAACATACAGTCAAGTGTGTCATTTGCGTTAACAACCAACGCAACCTAAAGATGGCTGCGGGCAACCTGTAAGGGTCGCCAACATTCTGCCGCCAATATAGCATACCCACAATGTTCAGCAAAACAAACCCCCGTTGCTTTTAGTTTTAAATTTGCATTTAATTGTAGTGGTTCAAGGAGAAATATTGAGCAATATATCAGAAGGACTCCTTGTCAATCTTTAAATAACGTGCTTGGGATTTCTTCTTAATTCCCAACTCAGCAATCAGGCTGTGAGCGCCTTGATTTAAGATCCGATCTGAACACTTCAAGTTGTGAGAATGTGGCACTCTGTTAGCACATAATGCACCGGGTCTTGAATCCACAATGTTCTGCCTCAGAAGACGAATGGCAATTAGCTGGCACTTGGCTCTATTTACAGATTACGGCCAGGGGAGTAAATGTTGGCCCTTTGTCTGTGGATCTCTATGAGGAAGACAGAATGCAAATTAAATGTGCACATAAAATGCTATGTGGAAGAGGAAATCGTGCAGCACCAGCAATACTGTGACCGCTACTAGCAGTCTTGTTCTTGGTTCATTTTATATACTTCAATCATTGCCCTTGCATTGTGGACAACTTCACCCCCCTCAGAACTGAACTGAGCACTGAACACAACCTAACGACTCACTTTCAGGAGATCCGCAACTCATGTTTTCAGTAATATTTATTTATTATTATTAATTTTTTAACATCTGCACGTTTGTTTCCTTTTGCACATTGGTTGCTTATCAGTTTTTGTTTAGAACATAGAACATAGAAATTTCCAGCACATTACAGGCCCTTCAGCCCACAATGTTGTGCCAACCATGTAACCTACTCTACAGACTGCCTAGAATTTCCCTACCGCATAGCCTTATATCTTTCTAAGCTCCATGTACCTATCTAAGAGGCTCTTAAAAGACCCTATTGTATCCGCTTTCACCATCACCGCTGGCAGTGCATTCCACACACCCACCACTCTGTGTGAAAAACTGACCCCTGACATCCCCTCGGTACCTATTTCCAAGCACCTTAAAACTATGCCCCCGCATGTTAGCCACTTCAGCCCTTGGAAAAATCCTCAGGCTATCCACATGATCAACACCCCTCATCATCTTACACACCTAAATGTGTTTATGTGTAATTCTTCATTGATTCTATTGTATTTCTTTGTTCTACCATGAATACCTCAAGAAAATGAATCTCAGGTTAGTACAAGTGTCCCCCGCTTTACAAACGTTCACTTTACGAAACCTTGCTGTTACATAGAAACATAGAAACATAGAAAATAGGTGCAGGAGTAGGCCATTCGGCCCTTCGAGCCTGCACCGCCATTTATTATGATCATGGCTGATCATCCAACTCAGAACCCCGCCCCAGCCTTCCCTCCATACCCCCTGACCCCTGTAGCCACAAGGGCCATATCTAACTCCCTCTTAAATATAGCCAATGAACTGGCCTCAACTGTTTCCTGTGGCTGAGAATTCCACAGATTCACCACTCTCTGTGTGAAGAAGTTTTTCCTAATCTCGGTCCTAAAAGCCTTCCCCTCTATCCTCAAACTGTGGCCCCTCATTCTGGACTTCCCCAACATCGGGAACAATCTTCCTGCATCTAGCCTGTCCAATCCCTTTAGGATCTTATACATTTCAATCAGATCCCCCCCTCAATCTTCTAAATTCCAACGAGTACAAGCCCAGTTCATCCAGTCTTTCTTCATATGAAAGTCCTGCCATCCCAGGAATCAATCTGGTGAACCTTCTTTGTACTCCCTCTATGGCAAGGATGTCTTTCCTCAGATTAGGGGACCAAAACTGCACACAATACTCCAGGTGTGGTCTCACCAAGGCCTTGTACAACTGCAGTAGTACCTCCCTGCTCCTGTACTCAAATCCTCTCGCTATAAATGCCAGCATACCATTCGCCTTTTTCACCGCCGGAGGACCTACATTAGTTACTTGTTTTCACTAACAGAAGCTGTTTTCACTGTTACGAAAAAAGGCAGCGCGCAAAAAAAGCAGCGCGCGCCCCGAGCAGCCAAGTTCCTCCCCCAGAACTGCATTCTCGCTGGCATTGCTTAAACACGTGCCTGTGAGCAGCCATTTGCAAGATTAGTTCTAAGGTATTGGAAAAACCTAAAAGAGCTCATAAGGGTGTTACACTTAGCGTAAAACTAGACATAATTAAGTGTTTCGATCATGATGAACGAAGTAAGGACAAAGTGAGTTTGGCTTGTAGAAGTTGACGAAGATGATGTTGAAGAGGTTTTGGCATCCCATGACCAAGAACTGATAGATGAAGAGCTGATGCAATTGGAAGAGGAAAGGATAACAATCAAAACCGAATGTAGTAGCGAACGGAGTGAAAATGAAGTCGTCCAGGAACTGAATGTGAAGCAACTGCATGAGATTTTCACTGCAATGATTGAGAGAAAAGTATGACTTTAATTTTGAAAGGGTACGTAGCTTTAGGGCATATCTGCAGGATGGTTTGAGTGCTTACAAAAAACTGTATGATAGAAAAATGCGCGAGGCTAAGCAGTCAAGCATACTGTCGTTTTTCAAGCCTTCCACATCAGCCACAGCAGACGACGAACCTCGACCTTCAACATCGAAGCAGGCAGACATGGAAGGAGATGTGCAGGGAAGGTCACGTTTGACAAATCTTACTGAATTTTTTTTAAGAGGTTACTAGGAATGTTGACGAGGGTAAAGCGGTGGATGTTGTCTATATGGGCTTCAGTAAGGCCTTTGACAAGGTCCCACACGGAAGGTTGGTTAGGAAGGTTCAATCGTTAGGTGTTAATATTGAAGTAGTAAAATGGATTCAGCAGTGGCTGGATGGGAGACGCCAGAGAGTGGTGGTGGATAACTGTTTGTCAGATTGGAGGCCGGTGACTAGTGGTGTGCCTCAGGGATCTGTACTGGGTCCAATGTTATTTGTCATATACATTAATGATCTGGATGATGGGGTGGTAAATTGGATTAGTAAGTATGCAGATGATACTAAGACAGGTGGAGTTGTAGATAGTGAAGTAGGTTTTCAAAGCTTGCAGAGAGATTTAGTCCAGTTAGAAGAGTGGGCTGAAAGATGGCAGATGGAGGTTAATGCTGATAAATGTGAGGTTTTGGTAGGACTAATCAAAATAGGACATACATGCTAAATAGTAGTGCATGGAAGAATGCAGTAGAACAGAGGGATCTAGGAATAATGGTGCATAGTTCCCTGAAGGTGGAATCTCATGTGGATAAGGTGGTGAAGAAAGCTTTTAGTATGCTGGCCTTTATAAATCAGAGCATTGAGTATAGGAGTTGGGATGTAATGCTGAAATTGTACAAGGCATTGGTAAGGCCAAATCTGGAGTACTGTGTACAGTTCTGGTCACCAAATTATAGGAAATATGTCAACAAAATTGAGAGAGTACAGAGAAGATTTACTAGAATGTTACCTGGGTTTCATCTCCTAAGTTACAGAGAAAGGTTGAACAAGTTAGGTCTTTATTCTTTGGAGTGTAGAAGGTTGAGGGGGGACTTGATAGAGGTATTTCAAATTATGAGGGGGATAGATAGAGTTGACGTGGATAGGCTTTTTCCATTGAGAGTGGGGGAGATTCAAACAAGAGGACATGAGTTGAGAGTTAAAAGGCAAAAATTTAGGGGTAACATGAGGGGGAACTTTACTCAGAGAGTGGTAGCTATGTGGAATGAGCTTCCAGCAGAAGTGGTTGAGGCAGGTTCGATGTCGTTTAAAGTTAAATTGGACAGCTATATGGACAGGAAAGGAATGGAGGGTTATGGGCTGAGTGCAGGTCGGTGGGATTAGGTGAGAGTAAGAGCTTGGCACGGACTAGAAGGGCCGAGGTGGCCTGTTTCTGTGCTGTAATTGTTATATGGTTATAAGATGACCTGCCTGCCCTGATGGAAACAGATGACGATGAGATGACACCTCAGTGTTCCACCACCCCAGTGGTCCCAACCTCCAGGCCGCGGACCAAAACATTGCCGCGGAGAATGCAGCGGTATCCAGGACGCACCCAACACATCTTAAAGAAAAAAGCCGAAATAAACAAGCTAATTAATTAGATGCTACCTGGCACATAAGTGTCGGCCCAGATCAGAGGCGATTGCCGATTGCATCACCTCTGATCTGGGCCGACATTTACGTGCCGGGCGGCACCTAATTAAGTAGCTTGTTTATTTCGGCTTTTTTCTTAAAGATGTGCTGGGTGTGTTCCAGCCACTGCTGTACCGCTGCATTCTTCATGGATCAGTATCGGTCGGTGGCCCAGAGGTTGGGGTCCACTGCACCACCTCAACCTCCGACGACTCAGTCTAACACACCATCATCAGTGTGCTCGGCGCTGACTTCTCGATTCTGGTAAGTGATACTACACTGTACATACATTATTTCTACTTTCTATAGGCTGTGTATTTTTATGTGTTATTTGGTATGATTTGGCAGCTTCATAGCTTAAAGGTTACTGGAGAGAGTGTTTCTGCCGAGAGTGTTTGCGCCGTGTTTCTGCTGAGAGCGCTTGCGTGAGAGTTTCGCTACGGAGAACAGTGCGGCAATGATTGTGGAAAAGTATTTCTACTTTATATAGGCTGTGTATTTATCATATCATTCCTGCTTTTACTATATGTTACTGTTATTTTAGGTTTTATGTGTTATTTGGCATGATTTGGTAGGTTATTTTTCGGGTCTGCGAACACTCACAAATTTTTCCCATATAATTAAATGGTAATTGCTTCTTCACTTTACGACATTTCGGCTTACAAACCATTTCATAGGAACGCCCTACCTTCGGATGGCGGGGGAAACCGGTATATGGTGACATATAAGTTTACTTTGAACTTTGAAATTTTCCTTCCAGGAAAAAGAAATTCAATTTTTTGGAAACATGTTACGAAGCGTTTCGTCATAGAAGAACGCCCATCAGCAAACTGGATCTTTCACTTTTTTGGAGTCCGTATTGGCAGAAAGAAATCTTACACTGCTTTCTAGGTGTTCTATGCAAATAACTGAGCAGAGTCAGGATTCACATAATAGGCCTCCGATATTTGGAGCCATGACATCTCATTCTGGGTTAGACAGTTGCCTAAATCTGAGGCAAGAACAGTACCGAAAATTGGGTTGTTATGAGCTCATTCAATGTATTTTCCGATATTCCCTCCTACATTGCACTTTGCTGCCTGTGATAAATGAGCAACTTGGTTTTAACAGAACTCAACACAACCTGATTTCTAGAGCACTCGCTGAATATTTTTACGTTGCTGCTTTCAGTTAAATGCATCAGGAATTAATGTTGTACTAGCATTTTCTGCCAGAAGTGATAATGACATACATTGTAAATTATTCCAGTTTCTCATCTGCTCATCTGACCTGAATTTTCCATTTACTTCTATCATGACAATGTGTCACACCGTACCTCATTTATTTATGACCTAAGTGGCAGTGTGTTGAACAACTAGTTGTTGAGCCTTAACAGAAGCTCCATCATTTGACAGGAAATTTCAGTATGCAACCCGCAGTGTATATAGTAAAATTGATAGGAATTATGTAAATACACCAGCTAGGACAAATATACCCATCTGGATACATAGATGTTCTTGAAATCATCTGATATTAAGTAAATGTCACAAGCAAAATTATAGCTAAGAGTTCTAATTCACTATATTCTCAGAAATACTTACATAACGTTGATGAAAACAATAATTTCATCTGAACTAGAGACCAGATAATGTGCTAATTTCTCCTGGACCTGGACAATGCAAATACCTATGTCAGTTTGCTGTTTATTGACTATAGCTCAGCACATAGTTTCAGTCCAAGCAAGCAGCTGGGAAGAAGGGAGTGAAGAAAACGGGTAGAAAAAGTCTTTTTTTTAAACACTGCTCGGGGAGAAGGGTCTGCACTGCGCAGGCGCATGACATAGCGCGCCAAGGTTTAAAAACAGACCACCATATACAGCGGGCAGCAGAGTGAGAGGGAGCAGAGTGGGACGGCTTTGGCTCAAAAGGCTTCGGCGAGAACAGGCAGAGGCCAGGGTAGGTTCTGGTAAGTTTTTTTGTCCAAATTGTTTACAGTAGAGAGAATGCCAGGCAGGATGTTGGAATGCTCCTCTTGCAGGATGTGGGAAGTCAGGGAGCCCTCCAGTATCCCTGACAATGACACCTGCAAGAAGTGCATCCAGCTGCAGCTCCTGACAAACCACGTTAGGGAACTGGAGCAGGAGCTGGATGACCTGCGGATCATTCGGGAGAATGAGGAGATTATAGATAGTAGCTACAGGGAGGTAGTTATGCCAAAGGAGCAGAGCACAAGAAATTGGGTCACTTTCATGTGAGGGAAGAGGAAAGGGCAGGCAGAGCAGGGTTCCTCTGTGGCCATTCCCCTCAACAAGTATACCGCATTGGATACTGTTGGGGGGGATGACTTAACTGGGACAAGCTGCAGCAGCCAGATCTCTGGCACTGAGTCTGGTTCTGCAGTGCAGAAGGGAGGGTGGAAAGAGAGGTCTGCGGTAGTGATAGGGGACTCGATAGTTAGAGGTGCTGATAGGAGGTTCTGTGGTCGTGACAGAGAATCCAGGATGGTTTGTTGCCTCCCGGGTGCCAGGGTCAAGGATGTCTCTGATCGCTTGTATGACATTCTGAAGTGGGAGGGTGATCAGCCAGATGTCGTGGTGCACATCGGTACCAATGACATAGCAAGGAAGAGAGAGGAGGTCCTGGAGAGTGAGTATAGAGAGCTTGGTAGAAAGCTGAAAAGCAGGACCTCGAGGGTGGTAATCTCAGGATTGCTACCTGTGCTACGTGCCAGTGAGGGTAAGAATAAGATGCTCTGGAGGATGAACAAGTGGCTGAGGAACTGGTATAGGGGGCAGGGTTTCAGATTTCAGGATCATTGGGACCTCTTCTGGGGCAGATTGGGCCTATACAAGAGAGACGGGTTATTCTTGAACTACAAGGAGACCAATATCCTTTCAGGGAGGTTTGTTAGTGCTATTAGGGAGGCTTTAAACTAGGTTTGCAGGGGGATGGGAACCAGAGTGCCAGAGCTGACAGTGGGGCTGGGGTGAAAATAAATGATGTTAAGAGTTCAAGCAAAGCCGCAAATCGAAAGGTTGTGACTGGTGGTAAAAATCTTCTGAGGTGTATATACTTCAATGCTAGGAGTATTGCAGGGAAGGCAGACGAGTTGAGGGCGTGGATTGACACATGGAATTATGATGTTATAGCAATTAGTGAAACTTGGCTACAGGAGGGGCAGGACTGGCAGCTTAATATTCCAGGGTTCCTATGTTTCAGATGTGATAGAGGCAGAGGAATGAAAGCTGGGGGGGTAACATTGCTTGTCAGGGAAAATATTACAGCAGTGCTCAGACAGGACAGATTAGAGGGCTTGTCTACTGAGTCCGTATGGGTGGAGCTGAGAAACGGGAAAGGTATGGCCACATTAGTGGGATTGTATTATAGACCACCCAATAGTCAGCGAGAATTGGAGGAGCAAATCTGCAGAGAGATAGCAGGCAACTGCAGGAAACAAAGTTGTGGTGGTAGGGGATTTTAATTTTCCACATATTGATTGGGACTCCCATACTGTTAGGGGTCTAGATGGTTTAGAGTTTGTAAAATGTGTTCAGGAAAGTTTTCTAAATCAATATATAGAGGGACCAACTAGAGGGGATGCAATATTGGATCTCCTGTTAGGAAACGAGTTAGGAGAAGTGACCGAAGTGTGTGTAGGGGAGCACTTTGGTTCCAGTGATCATAACACCATTAGTTTCAACTTGATCATGGATAAAGATAGATCTGGTCCAAGGGTTGAGGTTCTAAACTGGAAGAAGGCCAAATTTGAAGAAATGAGAAAGGATCTAAAAATCGTGGATTGGGACAGGTTGTTCTCTGGCAAGGATGTGATTGGGAAATGGGAAGCCTTCAAAGGAGAAATTTTGAGAGTGCAGAGCTTGTATGTTCCTGTCAGGAATAAAGGCAAAGTGAATAGCAATAAGGAACCTTGGTTCTCAAGGGATATTGCAACTCTGATAAAGAAGAAGAGAGAGTTGTATGACATGTATAGGAAACAGGGAGTAAATGAGGTGCTTGAGGAGTATAAAAAGTGCAAGAAAATACTTAAAAAGGAAATCAGGAGGGCTAAAAAAAGATACGAGGTTGCCTTGGCAGTCAAAGTGAAGGATAATCCAAAGAGCTTTTACAGGTATATTAAGAGCAAAAGGGTTGTAAGGAATAAATTTGGTCCTCTTGAAGATCAGAGTGGTCAGCTATGCGCGGAACCAAAAGAAATGGGGGAGATCTTAAATGGGTTTTTTGCATCTGCATTTACTAAGGAAACTGGCATGAAGTCTATGGAATTAAGGGAAACAAATAGTGAGATCATGGAAACTGTACAGATTGAAAAGGAGGAGGTGCTTGTTATCTTGAGGCAAATTAAAGTGGATAAATCCCCAGGACCTGACAGGGTATTCCCTTGGACCTCGAAGGAGACTAGTGTTGGAAGTGCAGGGGCCCTGGCAGATATATTTAAAATGTCGGTGTCTACGGGTGAGGTGCTGCAGGATTGGAGAATGGCTCATGTTGTTCCGTTGTTTAAAAAAGGATCAAAAAGTAATCTGGGAAATTATAGGCCGGTAAATTTGACGTTGGTAGTGGGTAAGTTATTGGAGGGAGTACTAAGAGACAGAATCTACAAGTATTTGGATAGACAGGGACTTATTAGGGAGAGTCAACATGGCTTTGTGCGTGGTAGGTCATGTTTCACCAATCTATTGGAGTTTTTTGAGGAGGTTACCAGGAAAGTGGATGGAGGGAAGGCAGTGGATGTTATCTACATGGACTTCAGTAAGGCCTTTGACAAGGTCCCGCATGGGAGGTTAGTTAGGAAAATTCAGTCGCTAGGTACACATGGAGAGGTGGTAAATTGGATTAGACATTGGCTCAATGGAAGAAGCCAAAGAGTGGGAGTAGAGAATTGCTTCTCAGAGTGAAGGCCTGTGACCAGTAGTGTGCAACAGGGATCAGTGCTGGGTCCATTGTTATTTGTCATCTATATCAATGATCCGGATGATAATGTGGTAAATTGGATCAGCAAATTTGCTGATGATACAAAGATTGGAGGTGTACTGGACAGTGAGGAAAGTTTTCAAAGCTTACAGAGGGATTTGGACCAGCTGGAAAAATGGGCTGAAAAATGGCAGATGGAGTTTAATACAGAGAGTCTGAGGTATTGCACTTTGGAAGGACAAACCAAGGTAGAACATACAGGGTTAATGGTAAGGCACTGAGGAGGGCAGTAGAACAGAGGGATCTGGGAATACGGATAGAAAATTCCCTAAAAGTGGCGTCACAGGTAGATAGGGTCGAAAAGAGAGCTTTTGGTACATTGGCCTTTATTAATCGAAGTATTGAGTATAAGAGCTGGAATGTTATGATGAGGTTGTATAAGGCATTGGTGAGGCTGAACCTGGAGTATTGTGTTCAGTTTTAGTCACCACATTATAGGAAGGATATTAATAAGGTTGAAAGAGTGCAGAGAAGGTTTACAAGGATGTTGCCGGGACTTGACAAACTCAGTTACAGAGAAAGGTTGAATAGGTTAGGACTTTATTCCCTGGAGCGTAGAGGAATGAGGGGAGATTTGATAGAGGTATATAAAATTATGATGGGTATAGATAGAGTGAATGCAAGCAGGCTTTTTCCACTGAGGCAAGGGGAGAAAAAAAACCAGAGGACATGGGTTAAGGGTGAGGGGGGAAAAGTTTAAAGGAAACATTGGGTGGGGCTTCTTCACACAGAGAGTGGTGGGAGTGTGGAATGAGCTGCCAGATGAGGTGGTAAATGTGGGTTCTTTTTTAACATTTAAGAATAAATTGGACAGATACATGAATGGGAAGTGTATGGAAGGATATGGTCCGTGTGCAGGTCAGTGGGACTAGGCAGAAAATGGTTCGGCACAGCCAAGAACGGCCAAAAGGCCTGTTTCTGTGCTGTAGTTTTTCTATGGTTTCTATAGTTTCTATTTAACATTCCTACTGTCCTGATTGAAAAGCTACAGAACATAGGCCTCTATACCTCCCTCTGCAACTGGATCCTCGACTCACAGGTGAAATGTCACCTCACCTGGAAAGTCTGTTTGGAGCCCTGAATGGTAGTGGGGGAGGAGGTGCAGTAGCAGGTGTAACACTTGATCCTTTGTAAGGATAAGTGCCGAGTGGGAGATCAGTGGAGATGGATGAATAGATAAGGGAGTTACATAGGGAGCTATCCCTGCGGAAAGCAGAAAGTGGGGGGGAGGGGAAGATATGCTTGGTGGTGGAATCCCATTGGAGGTGGTGGAATCCCATTGGAGATGGTGGAACTTTTGGACAATTATGTGCTGGACACGAAGGATGGTGGGATGGTAGCTGAGGATACGAGGAACCCTATCCCTGGCAGGGTGGCAGCAGGATGGGGTAAGAGCAGATATGCATGAAATGGAAGAGACGTGGTTGATGGTGGAGGAAGGAAAGCCCCTTTCTTTGAAAAAGGAAGATATCTCCTTCATTCTAAAATGGAAAGCCTCATTCTGGAGCAAATGCAATGGGTGTCGTTTTTACAAGTAATAGGGTGGGACAAGGTGTAGTCTAGGTAGCTGTGAGAGTACGTGGGTTTGTAATAGATATCGGTGGATAAGCTGTCTCCAGAGATAGAGACAGTGAAATCCAGAAAGGGAAGGGAGGTGTCGGAAATGGATCAGGTGAACTTGAGGGTAGTGTGGAAGTTGGAGGCAAAGTGGATGAAGTCAACAAGCTCAGCACGGGTGCGGGAAGCAGCACCAATACAGCATAGGGAAAGTGTAGGACGGTCTCCAGTGTAGGCTTGGAACATTGTGAATATAACTTGCTTTCTGCACTTCAGACATAAACTAAATGTATTCATGAAATCACAGGTACAATCACAATCCCTATGGGAAGCTCTATCATTGACGCAAGGATGCATAGTTTCAATTTAAATTTTGCAGTGAAATTTTTGATTTTTAATGAACACTGTAAAGAAAGTTTCACATGATTATTTTATTTGGCTGTGATGCATCTCATCTTTGAAAAAACACAAACTGACTGGAAGAAAATGTTCAAATAAGAAAATGCAGTAATAAGAACAAAAACAGAATTTGTGAAAAGCTGTAACATGTCACCAGGTTACAGCAATAAATCAGAAGAGATAATGGCTTGAACTTGGAGGTACAAAGCAGAGGATGTGCCCTTTTGGAGCATTCATTTGTCCTTGGGCAAGAGGTCAGTATTACTTACTCTTGTTTTCTCTGAAACCTTTGCTAAATTTGATAAATTCACTGGCTTTTCTCCAATGGAGAATGAGCGACAATTTCTTACATTAGTAATTGTGTGAAAAAGGAAATAAAATTTCAATCAGATCTATTTCTGGAAAAGTATACATTCTCTCTGGATTTGACACAGGAAAGTGGCAATTGTGCTTTCATAGAATGGCCAATGTGCCCATTATTTAATACGACTATGCAAACTAATGCACAATAATGCTCAGAATTTCCTGTTCTGGTTTTCCATAACAATCTACCATTGAATTTACTTATGTTATAAAATATCATGAAATAAATTAAATACCAGCAGTGCAAGATTCATAATTCATAATCCTCTGGGTTTGAAACATGGAGTGGAAAATCCCTCCCGTTACCTATTTGTGAATTTCGAATCTTAAAAGGGAATGAAGAACACATCTTAATGTGTTCCAAGTCTACTTGCTCTACATTGGATCAAAGCATTCAAAGAAAGAAGCTCCAAACATCCTTTCTCCCTTTTCAACACAACCTAGGCACAGGCGACAAAGGGTCAGATGCCTGAAATGTTAATTGTTTCACTTTCCACAGATGCTGCCTGACGTGCTGAGATCTAACAGTGCTTTCAGCTTGTATTTCTGAGCAGGGTTTTAGAACTGAGCTTAGCAGGTACCGAGACTGGCATCTTTTTCAGATTCTTTTCTTTTGATACTGCAGTGATCCCTTTTTGAATTTAGCCTTGGTGCTTGAAGATACTCAGTAACATATCTCATCTCAATTGTTCATAATTGCAATTAATTAGAATTGTTTACATTAAGAGCGTCCATTTTTTTTGAAACAGCCAGTGCAAGGTTTTCAGAAATATGGCTGATCTCCTGAGTGCTTCCAGTAACTTGATTTTATTCCAGACTTCAGGTGTTTTGTTTTGATGTTTTGTGGCAGTTCCAAAATATTAATTTTCTGTGAGGAAAGTGAAACATCTCCAAGCAAGCAGTCTATTCTCTGGTATTATTGTTCAGGAAACATAAAATCTAGCCAAGTAGTAGGAATGGTATTGATACCTTGGCTGCTTTTTTAAACCCCTCTGATTAATCCAACACAAGTGAGCCTTTCCTGAACATATGGCATTTGCTTTTGAAGGAGAATTGCTGTGAAATATAATTGATGAATACCTGACTACAGAAGGTGTGTCAGTTTAGATTAGCCATGTATGATTTTTTTCCTGCCCCCGCCCACCCCCCCACCACTCCTTCAATAACAGGAGGGCCTAACACATGTAGCAGCCCAGCCCCAGTGTGTCACTGCACACCAAATCCATTTACTAAATGATGGTGGTGCAGCTTCATCAGACGAAAATGCTTCTTTCAGAATTCATTCTCATGATGTGAGGCCACTGGCAAGGCTGACATTTAATGACCACTGAAAATATTGAACTGTGGTTAATACTAATGCATCTATTGCAATGTTATAATTCCTATGAATATAAATCGAGTTTCAACTATTAATGTACCTACTTTAACATTTGATCTCCTTTTATCACATTATTTAATTAATTTAATGTAATCAAACTATAGGCCTGAGGTTCCAGCACCGCTGCACATCATATAAAACACCCATCCTTGGTCAGCTATGAATACGAAATCAATGCCACCTTGTATTCCAAATAATACATACTTAAAACAAATCAGAAGCTCAACTATTTTGAACAGGAAAGCCTGGAAAAGTGCAGACGGTCTAGTGGAACAGCAACAGAACTAACAAAAACCATTGGCTTGAATGCCCACATCTGTCTGTTGTATGTTCTCTTCCCTCCCTGATGTATGGTCAGTTAACCCTCAATTATCACCACCTTGGCAAACGTTTGAATATCAAAGCAATACATTTTTTGACTTTTAAAAAATATATAATATGTAGATACTGCAACAAGAACTATGTTGACCAGACAGGATGTAAACTCTCAACTCACTTACGGGAACACAAATTGGCGGTACGGAGGCGTGATCCACTGTCGCTGATCTCGGTATGTGAAGACCAAGAAGGACACTACTTTAACTGGGACAGTGCGGAGGTCCTGGCGCAGGCAGGCACAGAACAGGCACAGGAATTTTTAGAAGCGTGGTTCTGTTCTGATAACTCCGATTTCAAACATATGGAAATAGATGGCATCTGCGAACCCCTACGAGCTAAAGAAATGCCAAGACAATAGAATTCAAAAGTCAACTGAAGGGGTAGCCAATCAGGACTGAGGCATGCAGACAGGAGTCTATATAAATGCAAGCACTCCCAGAGAGAAACACCAACAACTGCGTACTGAATATGTCACCTTGACTGGTGATGAAACGTCTGCAGGCTAATTGCCAAGCTCGGCGAATACTGCAACATCAAGTACAGGAGAGACAGGAAGACAGAAGGAGAGAGGGACAGAAAGAAAGAAAGAGAGAGAGAGAGAGACACACACAGAGACAGAGAGAGAGAGAGAGAGAGACACACACACGCACACGGAGAGAGGGAGAGAGAGATGTATAATAAGAAACTGATCGATTGCTAAATTTTTGAGCACCTGCGAATGACCTCATGCAGAAACCATGCTTTATTCCCCTCCATGGTCTCGATTCAAATCCGGGATGAACAGATGGAATAAAGATCACATACTCTTTCTGAAGAGGCAATAGTGCAGTCAGAAAGTGTCAATGCCCAAAGCTACTGCATTGGTTGGCAATGTGTCTCATGTTAATCTGTCCTTCCCTTCCCCACCCTGCAAAGCAAGGTGCCAGAATTATTACCCCACTTTCAGAGAAACAAACAAGTCAAAATTACTTCTGCTTAGAGCAACTGTTTTTGTGTACCACACAAAGAAATTTACATCACAGCCCAGTCACCAAACATGGGACAATGCTCACACAAGGCTCATTTCTGCTTCACAGAAGTCAAAAGTCTTCTTTGGCCTGGCCTGCAAGTTCAACCCATCAAACCGTTGACAATCCTACAACTGTTGTTTAGTATTTACTCGGCCCCCACCCTTCATTCTCAACCCTTAGATGTCAGACCTATAGTTGCCCCCATCCTCACCCTCGCTCTGGACCTACCCTGACTATATCGTCAACCCTCTCACTGGTCCCAAAAATTAAACACAGATCCTCTCCCACCAACACCCCGCCCCCCAACTAGCCCTCAGGTTTAACCAGCTCACATGTCCAATCCCGAACACTGTTTGGCTCAAATCGCCTCTTCCTTTTGTGTTAACAAGTTCTATCTCCTGATTCCTCCAATCAAACAGTGCCCTTTCCTGACTGTCCAATCACTGCAATCCAAGGCCCAGCTGGCTTGATTCTTAGCTCTGCAATAATGGGGAAAGGTGTTCTGCCTCACATGGAAATAGAACAGAGCCCTGTGCAGCATTAGTCACCTCTTTGCCGAAGATTATTCTGAGCACATGCCTACATTTTAAAGGGCTTTCATGCGTGTTACATTTTGTATAAATTGGTGATTGTTGAATTCTGCCACTGTTATTCTCAATCCAGAAATTGCCACTGAAAATTGCAGGTTGAACAGTACCTTGTCTAGATGTTATTTTATTCTGTTTAGAGATGCTGCACAGAACAGGCCCTTCCAGCCCAATGAACAGCACAGTCCAGCAACCCACCTATTCAATCCTAGCCTAATCACAGGTAGGGTTGCCAACTGTCCCATATTTACCAGGACATCCCGTATATTGGGCTAAATTGGTTTGTCCCATACGGGACCACCGTTGTCCTGTATTTCCTCCGCTAAGGTAGAGTGTTTCTATGAAACCGTTCGTAAGCCGAAATGGCATAAAACAAAGAAGCAATTACCATGAATTTATCTGGGAAAAATTTTTGAGCGTTCAGACCCAAAAAATAATCTACCAAATAACACATAAAACCTAAAATAACACTAACATATAGTGAAAACAGGAATGATATGATAAATACACAGCCTATATAAAGTAGAAACAATGCATGTACAGTGTAGTTTCATTTAACAAAATTGGGAAGATTAAGCCAAAACCGATATGTAGAAAAAAAAATCGGCACATACACGCATGTGCACACAGGTGCCCATGCAAGGCTTAATGGTCATGGTAGTCTTTCTCAGAGTAAACACAAGTGTCCCGTATTTGAATGCTACTTTAGTCCCTTATTTGGGAGTGAGAAAGTTGGCAACCTTAATCACAGGACAATTTACAATGAGCCTACTAACTGGTAGGTCTTTGGACTGTGGAAGGAAACCGGAGCACCCAGAGGAAACCCACTCATTCAAGGGGAGGGAGTACAAACTCCTTACAGAGGACACCAGAATTGAACTCTGAACTCATACTAGTGTCATGCAAACCGCTACACTACAACTGAACCCTCATGGACACACAAGATTGCAGATGCTGGAACCTAGAGCAAGGAAACGTTCCATCTTTTGGGTTGGAGCCCCGTATCAGTCCTGACGTAGGATCTCAACCTGGAATATCAGCCATTTCTTTGTCCTCACAGACGATGACTGACCTGCTGAGTTCCTCCAGCAGTTTATGTTTTGCTACTGAATTATCATTGTCTTCTTCCCTTTGTAGCACCATTTCATGCACATTTGTGATTTTCTACTGCAGAGGTAAAAATTTAAAATGCAGTTTAATTAATGACATCTTTCAACAATACATATTATAAACTGTTCAGAAAATTTTCCAAATGATAAATTGTGGTCTCCATCAAATGAATATGGTTTACTCCTCAATTTAAATTAGCATTTTGAATTATACAAAAATAATACAGAATCCTTCAAATTCCCTCATTTTGTGTTATTTATCTATCTAGTTTAATTTTAAAACTTCAGGGATTCAATATCTTAAAATTCAAAATAAATTTATTATCAAAGTACATATACGTCACCATATACAACCCTGAGATTCATTTTCTTGCGGACAAGCACAGTAAAGACAAGAAATACAATAGAATTAATGAAAGATTGTACACAACAGGATGGACAAAACCAATGTGAAAAAAAACAACAAACTGTGTAAATACAAAAAGAAAGCGGGAAGAAAAGGAACAGTAATAATAAATTCATAATTAATAATCCTCCATAGAAGACATCCCCAAGATGTGAGCAAACTAGGTGTCAACAAGGAAGCATCGAATGCCTGGCTCAGAGTTGGAGACCTCTTCCCAGAAACAGAAGGGTTGCTTGTGGCAATATAGGACTATGTGGTTAACACAAGAAAATGATCAAAAATGAATAATAAAAGACCAACAAATTCAAGATGATAAATGCAGAAAATGCCAAGAGAAACCAGAAACAATCCAACACATTACAGGATCTTTCAGCAGTTTAACTCAATCTGATTACGTACACAGGCACAACAAGTGGCAAACATCATTCACCAAAATCTTGCTTTACCATACCGTACAAGCCTGATCCAGTTTCAGAGTCAGAGTCCTACAAATTATATTACGACCGATCTGTTAATACAGATAGGGCAATCCATAACAACCATCTGATATAATAAAACAGGATAAACAAGTAGGAACTACTTATTTAATAGATACAGCCATTCCAAACACACATAATATATAGAAATCATGAAGTGGAAAAATACTGTATCAAAAATATGCAGAATTAAAAGAGGAAATGAAAGACTATGGTGTGGCGCGTGGCCAAGTGGTTAGGGCGTTGGGACTAGCGATCTGAAGGTCATGAGTGCGAGCCTCAGCCAAGGCAGCATGTGTGTCCTTGAGCAAGGCACTTAACACCCAATGCTCTAGTCTACTCAGCCGAGAATGGGTACCGGCAAGAAAGATGCTGGGGGTTAACCTCGTGATACACTGGCATCCTATCCGGGGGGGGGGGGGGGGGGGGGGGAGTCTCGTACTCTCAGTCGCTTCATGCCACGGAAACCGGCCTGATGGGCCATAAGTCTCATGACAGACTTTAAAAAAAAGACTATGGAACATGAACAGGATATACATTGTCCCTATGGTAATATCTACAACTGGTATCATCACAAAGGACCTACAGAACAGCATTTTAGCAGCTTGAGCTGAGGGAAAAATAATAATAATAAATAAATAAACAATAAAAATTGAGAACATGAGATGATGAGCCCTTGAAAGTGAGTCCATAGGTTGTGGTAACAATTCAATGATGGGAAAAGTGAAGTTATTCCCACTGCTTCAAGACCCTTGGTCCCAGTGGTTGAGGGGTTACCTGTTGGTGTGGGTCCTGAGGCTCCTGTACCTTCTTGTTGACGGCAGCAGCAGGAAGAAAACATGACCTGGTCAGTGAGATTCCTCGATAATGGATGCTACTTTCTTGTTTCACATTTCTGTCAGCTTTTCCATACCAGGGCACAAGGCAACCAGTCAACATATTTTCTACTACAGATCTATAGAAGTTTCTCAAAGTTTCAGATGACATGCCAACTCTTTGTAAACTTCTAAGAAAAGTAAAACATTCGGCCAACTCCACATTGATTGTACATGTCCAATGCTAGTACTCATAGTTTCTAATTTTTAAAGTACTCTTTTGAAGAGAATGGAGAGGAGAGCAATTATGTAGTTTAACTCTACTACAGCTACTATTTGTAGGTAAAATGAACTATAAGCACTCTGCTGTGCCTTCCTAAATTATCAGGTTATTTGTTTTTGGGCATGCTGCATGTGTGCTACAGGAATAAATCAACACTAATTTTGACTCTTACAAGGTGAACTGCTGCACTGCATATAGAGTATGGTAGAACTCTCAATCTCTCCAGCATTGAGGCTCGAACTACTCTCAGCAAACCACGTGGGCTGGCCGTGCGACCACATGTTCACCAATACCAGGTTCCTGAAACAACCCTTTTATTCTGAGCTGTGTCAGGGGAGGAGAAAACCACGAAGAGACAGGAGCACAATTAATGACTTATACTTTTAAATTAGCCCAAAGTTATAATTTTTACCTGATTATGAACATAGTGTTCCATCAGTAAATTATAACTTTCAATTCTAACCGCCCATCCAAAGCAATCATCTCAGCAACAGCAAATTCCTGAGCCTAAGACCTCTGTCGGTCAGAGTTGACCACCGATATTGTGTCCTAGCTGTCTAGATACCAAGCCTGGGCAGTACGATATGGAGAGCAAGCTGTTGCCCATGTAGCAAGCTCCCACTCTCCACGCATCTGATGAACCCAAAGGAACGGCAGAGACCGATACAGTTTGGTACTAACAGCGTTGCAGGAGTTGCCAGTCAGCATTGAACTCAATCTCTGACTGCCTTCGGAACTCCAGCTCCAAATTTTTCCCTCAGGATTTACTCCCGAAGCCTTCTCTGTGAATGGGTATAGCCACAAGGCAACTGAGGTTTGAGACCAGTTTTCCTTCTCCAGGATGAGCTGCCAACCATGGCTTACAAGCCCCATCTGCTCTCTTTAGGAGATACAACACAGTAACAGGCCCTTCCAGCCCAATGAGCCCATGCCATCCAGTTACGTCCATGGGATCAATTGAGTTATTAATGCGTACATCTTAGGAATGTGGGAGGAAACCAGAGCACTCAGAGAAAACATACATGGTCATGGCGAGAACGTACAAACTCCTTACAGACAATTGATCCTGAGTTGCTGGCACTACAAAGCATTACACTAACCACTGTGATTCTATACTGCTGCAAATCATGAACGATATTAGTTGCATGAAGAATAAACGATAGACAAGATGTGCAACAGAACACAAGTTTACAACAAAAGGAGCAAATTGCATTTGTTCCCATTCTGGCCCTATGTAATTAAGAACTATACGTTGGTGCAAGAGGCAGATACTATGTGAATGCTTCTTCAGCATTTTCTCTCAGCTCATTTTAAAGGTTGGATATGTTTACATTAGAGGCAAAGGAGTTCCATAGGTTAATTCATAAGATTAAGGAGTTGTCTCGTCAAGAACTATAATACAGGCTTGACCTGCACTTCTTGTTGCTTAGAAGAATGGGAGCTGATAGTTCTGAGTCTTATGACTCTGAGGGGTTTTGACAAGTAGATGCTGTGTGGCTAGGCATAGCCCAAATACGATCTAAAAATTTGCTGGCGATACAACCATTGTTGGTAGAATCTCAGGGTGTGACGAGAGGGTGTACAGGAGTGAGATATGCCAACTAGTGGAGTGGTGCCACAGAAACAACCTGGCACTCACTGTCAATAAGACGAAAGAACTGATTGTGGTCTTCAGGAAGAGTAAGACAAAGGAACAAGTGAAGAGAGTGAGCAGCTTCAACTTCCTGGGTGTCAAAATCTCTGAGGATCTAACCTGGTCCCAACATATCGATGTAGTTATAAAGAAGGAAAGACAGTGGCTATACTTCATTAGGAGTTTGAAGGGACGTGGCACATTAACAAATACACTCAAAAACTTCCATAGTTGTACTGTGGAGAGCATTCTGACAGGCTGCATCACTGTCTGGTATGGGGGTGGAGGGGGGGGGTGGTTACTGCACAGGACCGAAAGACACTGCAGAAGTTTGCAAATCTAGTCCACTCCATCTTGGGCACTAGCCTACAAAGTACCCAGAACATCTTCAGGGAGCAGTGTCTCAGAAAGGCAGCGTCCATTATTAAGGACCTCCAGCACCCAGGGCATGCCCTTTTCTCACTGTTACCATCAGTTAGGAGGTACACACTCAGCGATTCAGGAACAACATCTTCCCCTCTGCCATCCAATTCCTAAATGGACAGTGAAGCTTTGGAGACAACCTCACTTTTTAAAAAAAAAAAATACAGTATTTCCGTTTTTTCATTTTTTTAATCTATTCGATATACATAATTGATTTACTTATTTTTTTTCTCTGCTAGATTATGTATTGCATTGAACTGCTGCTGCTAAGTTAACAAATTTCATGTCACGCGCCTGTGATAATAAACCTGATTCTGAAAAGGGATCTAGTTTTCAGTGTATACGATGAATAAGCTCTTTTCGGGCTTCCAGCCAGACACAGGTATCAATTATATCCCATGTTTCAATGACAAACTCTGGCATCTTCACTATAAAGATGTACCTGGCTGGAAACCCGAGAAGAAATTATTTGTCAAGATAGATGCTGATGGGATGTGATTCGGTTGGCTGACATAGGGGAATTGGAGAAATTTCATCTGTCAAAGTGTCATTAATCTTTGATACTCCATAGCCCAGATTTCCATGGAAGCTTAATTGTTGAACATATACAAGGCTGTGGATTTTTGGGTTGTAGAGGTATCAAGGTACATGAGGATGTGACAAGAAAGTAGGGTCCAAGCTCTATTCATCCATGATGTCACTAAATGCTGCAGCTGGTTTATGAGGCTATACAGCCTACTCCTGTTCCCACTTCTTATGCTGTTGTGGTAGAGTCTTACAAATGAAGCCAGTTCATTATTATACAACATGCTCAATTTCCCCACTCAGTAAGGTAAATTAGGGTGTGTGTGTGATTTAAAGTCCTGTACTATCTAGATGACGCTTTTATACAGTACCAAAAGAGGGCCACACTGTCAGAGGCGCCACATTCCAGATGAGATATTGCAACAAATTCTCTTTTTTCTCTCATATTTGGAGAATTATAAGATCACTGGTACTGTTCTGAACTAGAAGTATTATCATAATGCCTGGCTAAATGCCTATCTTTCACTAAATGCACCAAAAAAAATAAGTCGTTATCATCAGACAGGCTCTAGTGGGATATGGCTGTTTGTAAACTAGCATGCTCTTTCCTATTTTACAGCAGTGTTGACATTTGAAAAAATTTCTTGTCCATAAGATGCCATATGGGCATTATGAATGGCATGTGAATGGTTCTACAGTATGTGACTGTAAGCTATCCCCCCCAAACATAATCCATAATCCGTTAGATCCTCTTCTTCAAATTACACTGAACTGCTTAACGATGCAAAAAGAAACTGAAATGCAAACACTCAGTAGGCACTATCAATCGAAGTCAAAGTACTTGATTAAGGAAATTGAAATGTCAACGTCTGCTGCAGTGAGGAAAATAACCTATGGGACATAGTAATTTTCACAGTGCTGTTGGGAGAGGAAACTAAGGGAAATGCTTTACATTCAAAATAACAGGCCAAATTTTGTAGTCTACAGAAATGTAACAGCATTCTCCAATTATCACAAAGATAATTGTGAATATGGACTTCCGCTCTTCCATCTATTCAAAAAGGGAGACAGAAAACAGAATAATGTGGCCCAGCGAGCTCAAGATGTATCCAGGATGGTTTGTTGCCTCCCAGGTGCCAGGGTCAAGGATGTCTCTGATCGATTGCATGACATTCTGAAGTGGGAGGGTGATCAGCCAGATGTTGTGGTGCACATCGGTACCAATGACATAGCAAGGAAGAGTGAGGAGGTCCTGGAGAGTGAGTATAGAGAGCTTGGTAGGAAGTTCAAAAACAGGACCTCAAGGGTGGTAATCTCAGGATTGCTATCTGTGCTAGGTGCCAGTGAGGGTAGGAATAGGATGCTCTGGAGGAGGAACAAGTGGCTGAGGAACTGGTGTAGGGGGCAGGGTTTCAGATTTCAGGATCATTGGGACCTCTTCTGGGGCAGGTGGGACCTGTACAAGAGAGACGGGTTACTCTTGAACCACAGGGGGACCAATATCCTTTCAGGGAGGTTTGTTAGTGCTATTGTGGAGGCTTTAAACTAGGTTTGCAGGGGGATGGGAACCAGAGTGCCAGAGCTGACAGTGTGGCTGGGGTGAAAATAAATGATATTGAAAGTTTAAGCAAATCCGCTGATAGAAAGGTTGTGAGTGGTGGTAAAAATCTTCTGAAGTGTATATATTTCAATGCTAGGAGTATTGCGGGGAAGGCGAATGAGTTGAGGGCGTGGATTGACACGTGGAATTATGATGTTGTAGCAATTAGTGAAACTTGGCTACAGGAGGGGCAGGACTGGCAGCTTAATACTCCAGGGTTCCGATGTTTCAGATGTGATCGAGGAAGAGGAATGAAAGCTGGGGGAGTAGCATTGCTTGTTAGGGAAAATATTACAGCAGTGCTCAGGCAGGACAGATTAGAGGGCTTGTCTACTGAGTCCTTATGGGTGGAGCTGAGAAACAGGAAAGGTATGGCCACATTAGTGGGATTGTATTACAGACCACCCAATAGTCAACGAGACTTGGAAGAGCAAATCTGCAGAGAGATAGCAGGCAACTGCAGGAAACATAAAGTTGTGGTGGTAGGGGATTTTAATTTTCCATACATTGATTGGGACTCCCATACTGTTAGGGGTCTAGATGGTTTAGAGTTTGTAAAATGTGTTCAGAAAAGTTTTCTAAGTCAGTATATAGAGGGACCAACTAGAGGGGATGCAATATTGGATCTCCTGTTAGGAAACGAATTAGGGCAAGTGACAGAAGTCTGTGTAGGGGAGCAGTTTGGTTCCAGTGATCATAACACCATTAGTTTCAACTTGATCATGGACAAGGATAGATCTGGTCCTAGGGTTGAGGTTCTGAACTGGAAGAAGGCCAAATTTGAAGAAATGAGAAAGGATCTAAAAAGCGTGGATTGGGACAGGTTGTTCTCTGGCAAAGATGTGATTGGTAGGTGGGAAGCCTTCAAAGGGGAAATTTTGAGAGTGCAGAGTTTGTATGTTCCTGTCAGGATTAAAGGCAAATTGAATAGGAATAAGGAACCTTGGTTCTTAAGGGATATTGCAACTCTGATAAAGAAGAAGAGGGGTTGTATGAAATGTATAGGAAACAGGGGGTAAATCAGGTGCTTGAGGAGTATAAGAAGTGCAAGAAAATACTTAAGAAAGAAATCAGGAGGGCTAAAAGAAGACATGAGGTTGCCTTGGCAGTCAAAGTGAAGGATAATCCAAAGAGCTTTTACAAGTATATTAAGAGCAAAAGGATTGTAAGGGATAAAATTGGTCCTCTTGAAGATCAGAGTGGTCGGCTTTGTGCGGAACCAAAGGAAATGGGGGAGATCTTAAATAGGTTTTTTGCGTCTGTATTTACTAAGGAAGCTGGCATGAAATCTATGGAATTGAGGGAATCAAGTAGTGAGACCATGGAAACTGTACAGATTGAAAAGGAGGAGGTGCTTGCTGTCTTGAGGAAAATTAAAGTGGATAAATCCCCGGGACCTGACAGAGTGTTCCCTCGGACCTTGAAGGAGACTAGTGTTGAAATTGCGGGGGCCCTGTCAGAAATATTTAAAATGTCGCTGTCTACGGGTGAAGTGCCGGAGGATTGGAGAGTGGCTCATGTTGTTCCGTTGTTTAAAAAAGGATCGAAAAGTAATCCGGGAAATTATATGCCGGTGAGTTTAACGTCAGTAGTAGGTAAGTTATTGGAGGGAGTACTAAGAGACAGAATCTACAAGCATTTGGATAGACAGGGGCTTATTAGGGAGAGTCAACATGGCTTTGTGCGTGGTAGGTCATGTTTGACCAATCTGTTGGAGTTTTTCGAGGAGGTTACCAGGAAAGTGGATGAAGGGAAGGCAGTGGATATTGTCTACATGGACTTCAGTAAGGCCTTTGACAAGGTCCCGCATGGGAGGTTAGTTAGGAAAATTCAGTCGCTAGGTATACATGGAGAGGTGGTAAATTGAATTAGACATTGGCTCGATGGAGGAAGCCAGAGAGTGGTGGTAGAGAATTGCTTCTCTGAGTGGAGGCCTGTGACTAGTGGTGTGCCACAGGGATCAGTGCTGGGTCCATTGTTATTTGTCATCTATATCAATGATCTGGATTATAATGTGGTAAATTGGATCAGCAAGTTTGCTGATAATACAAAGATTGGAGGTGTAGTAGACAGTGAGGAAGGTTTTCAGAGCCTGCAGAGGGACTTGGACCAGCTGGAAAAATGGGCTGAAAAATGGCAGATGGAGTTTAATACAGACAAGCATGAAGTATTGCACTTTGGAAGGACAAACCAAGGTAGAACATACAGGGTTAATGGTAAGGCACTGAGGAGTGCAGTGGAACAGAGGGATCTGGGAATACAGATACAAAATTCCCTAAAAGTGGCGTCACAGGTAGATAGGGTCGTAACGAGAGCTTTTGGTACATTGGCCTTTATTAATCAAGGTATTGAGTATAAGAGCTGGAATGTTATGATGAGGTTGTATAAGGCATTGGTGAGGCAGATTCTGGAGAATTGTATTCAGTTTTGGTCACCAAATTACAGGAAGGATATAAATAAGGTTGAAAGAGTGCAGAGAAGGTTTACAAGGATGTTGCCGGGACTTGACAAACTCAGTTACAGAGAAAGTTTGAATAGGTTAGGACTTTATTCCCTGGAGCATAGAAGAATGAGGGGAGATTTGATAGAGGTATATAAAATTATGATGGGTATTGATAGAGTGAATGCAAGCAGGCATTTTCCACTGAGGCAAGGGGAGAAAAAAACCAGAGGACATGGGTTAAGGGTGAGGGGGGAAAAGTTTAAAGGGAACATTGGGGGGGCTTCTTCACACAGAGAGTGGTGGGAGTATGGAATGAGCTGCCAGACGAGGTGGTAAATGCAGGTTCTTCTTTAACATTTAAGAATGAATTGGACAGATACATGGATGGGAGGTGTATGGAGGGATATGGTCCATGTGCAGGTCAGTGGGACTAGGCAAAAAATGGTTCAGCACAGCCAAGAAGGGCCAAAGGGCCTGTTTCTGTGCTGTAGTTTCTATAGTTTCTATGGTATCACTGGGGAGATCCTCAAAGCTATTAAAAAGAATATGTTATAACAGAAAAAAAAAATGTGCTGTAACTCAGTTTTGTCTCTCTTAATAACCCTGACCAACCTCCAGGGTCTTTCCAGCATTCTGCTTTATTTCAGGATTTTTAGCAACTGCCTTGCTGTACCTCGTATCTCCCACAGGTCTACTTTCTTCACATCTGTTCGTTCTCTCATTACCCCTCTCTTTGGGAGAGATTACATGCCATTAGCAAGCCTTCAGCACCCTCTCTTCACTGACACCAGACTGTGTAATCCGTTTTCCCATGCCCTCTACACAATAACAAACATTCTCTTATTTCTCTCCACCTTCTCCCTCCCCTCTGCCAGTTTAAACATGCATAATTTATGGAAAAGGGTCAGTGATCTGAATCATTAACTCTGGGTTTCGCTCCACAGATACCACATGATCTAGTGAGTTTTATAGCACTTAAGGATTTGTTATTCACTTTTTATAATCTTATAGGAAGCAAAATAAATAGTGGGTTATACATATGCACTTTTGATAAATATATAAAAAAATTTAAACACCTATCCATGTGAATCACAATGGATACATATAAAAAAGCTGTTTAAGCCAAAACGGATCACTAAGCAGCAGCTATGGCATAATGTCTCATTAAGAATTCAGATTTATGTAACAGAATTTAGCATAATGATGATATTTTATAGCTGGAATATTTCTTAGATAATGTTCTGTCATTGTTTATTCATTGACTAAAATGAAGGGAGCATAATCTGTTAATCCTGTGGGAGAACAGGCAATCATCAGCAGTAGCTTCTTGTATATTTATTTCATACCTCTGTACTCCAGAGTTAGGAGTCAAATGCTGTCAGTGTCACTGTTACTCCTGTTGCAAAATGCAGGTCAATGAAGCAACTCAAATAAACTAGAGGGCAATTCACGGGATTGACTTCTCTAACACCCCTTGACAATCTTCTAAATTCCAACGCCTTAACACTAACTTGTCCGAAATGTCAACACCTACATTACGTTGAACACTATTTAATACTGTACATCACTTCTGCCCTCATTAGTGCTCATTGTTCCATTAATCCTCACCAATCTGTGACAGCAGATTTTAAAGCTGCCTTTGCATTCACCTACAACTCTTTTCCCTAGCTCCTTTTCACTCCCTCAAAAATCTACTTCTTTCAGAATCCAGCAGTTCACCTTTAATCTGACAGAAAATACTATGTATAAATGTAAATGTACTGGCCAGATGAACATCTTTAAATTTATAAAAGGTTGAAATAGAAATAGAGAAGCTGTTCCCACAAAGTTTCCTACATTTTTTGGCAGCAAGGGCAGTATTTATTGTCCATTCTCAATTATATTTGAGAAGGTGACAGTGAACCATTGAGTGAAGTAAATCGCACAATGCTGATGTGGAGGATGTTCTGGGACTTAGACCTAGAAATGATAAAATCAGGATACTGCGCGACTTGGAAGGGAACCCATAGCAGGTTGTGTCCCCATGCACCTCCTGTCCTTATACTTCGTGATGGTGGAGTTCGTAGGTTTGGAAGATGGTGTTCAAGTAGATAATCTGAAGAGCTACATCACTGTGGAGAAGACCAGAGTTAAGGAGCAAAGGTCATAATATATGTTGGTCACTAATAAATCCACAGGGAATTCAGATGAAGCTCTTTCTGGAACTCACTGCTACAGAGAATACTTCAAGGGAATCCAGATGCAGCCAAAAGAAGCAAAATATACACCGGAGGCATGAAGAATACAAAGATAAAGTTATGGAGTCACATAAGGCTTGTGAAGAACATGAACTCTGGTAACAAGAATATTTGGAGAGTGCACCTAATACTACATTCTATGTTAGTCCCACTTCAGAGTTTAAGACCATAAGAGACAAAATAGGCCATTTGGTCCATTAAGACTGTTCCATCATTCAATCATGTCTGATTTATTTTCCCTCTCAACCCCCATCCTCCTGCCTTCTGCTGGTAACCTGTGGCACCCTTACTAATCAAGAACCTATCAACCTCCGCTTTAAAAACAAGAGAAAATCTGTGGATGCTGGAAATCCAAGCAACACACACAGAATGCTGCAGTCCTCACTTTCTTCCTTCTACCAAACCCAGGCAACACAACCTTTGAGACTCTTGACTCTATGACAGAGAATTGTGTCTATTCCCTGACTATACTATCCCCAATTGCAACTGCATTTCTCTCCTCTCCACCCTCTTGAATGGCTTGCTGAACCGTGGTGGCACGGTCCCATTGCTTTCCTACAGCTCCACTCTCCTCCTCACCGGGAACAACAGCCTCAGACCTTCTGGCAAGCTCCAAGGGCTGATCACCCTTTCTGCTTCACTTGTAGTCAGACCCTCTTTTCCCTGGCCACAGACTGAATTTGTAGTAGTTAATCTAATGGGCGTGACTGCCCACTGAAGCACATTTTCCAGGTACCTCTCCCCCATCACCGCCTTTGAAGATGAGATTCCAGGTCATCAACCCTGAGCCTGAGTAACCAACATGTGCTGCCAACGTGGTCATCAGGAGGAACAATGGGGTCAACCAGCTCCCACATCAGGCAGCTACAACACATCACCTGATCCTGCATCCCTACTTTATTTAATTACTTTTACATAATTAGGCACACAATTTTGCCCACGATATCTCAATATTCCTCCTGGCATAACGCATTGCACTAACTTGGGCAAAAGAGTATCATGATGGTTTTATAGATAAATTATTTACTTACAGACACAATACAGAAAAGGGCCCTCTCGACCTGTCCAATTACACCCAAGTGACAAATTCTGGCACTGAACCTTTTTAGTGTGAAATGTGTTAATCTCTGCCGTCATTCAATTCTGATTAGATTAATTATAGCCAAATGTAGGAAAGCACAAGGTGTAAATATTTTCTACTCATGCAATTTTCAGTGGAGACCAAAAAGAAATTGATCTAATCATCTAAGACTTTTCACTTAACAAGAGAATAAAATCCATGCTGACTGTAATTTAAACTGTTATAGATACCATAAACTAAGCTTTTTTTAAAAAAAAAGTGAAGAGGCAAAATGTTATGATAAGACATAGGAGGTTAATCAGAGGAAAATCTACCTCAATCCTAAAGTTACAATGCGGGAGAGCATCGTTTCAGTTGTCAAAACTGAGCTGTGAGAAGGTGTAAGTAAATGGCACAAGAAAGTAAAACTTTCAACTTGAAGCTCTTGGCGTTGAAATAAAATACATTTCAGAATGCCAGTAGTGTTCCTTGACTGAGTGCTTACATGGCCATAGGGATCTAACCTATTAACTTAGATTTTTTTAAATGATCTATAATATCCATAATATACATCCATACTTATAATATCATGTTATAGGTAACTCATTAGAAACTTTTCCAGCAGTTTTATTTTACATTTCTGAAAGCTGTAGTAACTTTTAGGATGTATTGTGGAGTTATGTGAATATTGCAGATATTAATTTAAACAAGAACCAAGCTTCAGTTCTCATTGTAAATGTAAATAAGTGCAGGAAGCTTGCAATTAGCCTTTTTTTTTTGTAAATTGCAAGCAGAAAATTGAAGTTACGTACACAAGCTACTCCATCAACGAAGAGATTGCATATGCATCAGCCATAGGTTGAATAGTGGGGTTGTCTTAATTACCCTGCATCAACTATGAGTTTACTGAATTTGCACCATTGTGTAAATTCAGGGACCCAGCCAAGGTATGTGAACATTCAGAAGTGTCTCCCACTTTAGATATATCATGCAAAGGAAGTCCTGTCAGTCTAATGTATTGAAGTAATAAACATCTTTGTAAAGGGTATAAAAATGTGATGTATTTTGAGTTTGTGAGCCTCTATCATGAGCGTTTGATGTCTGCTTGTTGTGTGAATAAAGATTTTCCAATGTTCTATAGATTCAGGATCAGTTCCTGTGGATTGGAGGGTGGCTAATGTTGTCCCTCTCTTCAAGAAGGGAGGAAGAGAGAAAACAGGGAATTATAGACCGGTTAGCCTGACGTCAGTGGTGGGAGAGATGCTGGAGTCAATTATAAAAGATGAAATTACGACACATCTGGATAGCAGTAACAGGATCGGTCTGAGTCAGCATGGATTTACGAAGGGGAAATCGTGCTTGACTAATCTTCTGGAATTTTTTGAGGATGTAACTATGAAAATGGACAAGGGAGAGCCAGTGGATGTAGTGTACCTGGACTTTCAGAAAGCCTTTGATAAAGTCCCACATAGGAGATTAGTGGGCAAAATTAGGGCACATGGCATTGGGGGCAGAGTACTGACATGGATTGAAAATTGGCTGGCTGACAGAAAACAAAGAGTAGCGATTAACGGGTCCCTTTCAGAATGGCAGGCGGTAACCAGTGGGGTACTGCAGGGTTCAGTGCTGGGACCGCAGCTGCTTACAATATATATTAATGATTTAGATGAGGGAATTAAAAGTAACATTAGCAAATTTGCCAATGACACAAAGCTGGGTGGCAGTGTGAAATGTGAGGAGGATATTATGAGAATGCAGGGTGACGAACAGGCTGGGTGAGTGGGCAGATGCATGGCAGATGCAGTTTAATGTGGATAAGTGTGAGGTTATCTACTTTGGTGGTAAGAACGGGAAGGCAGATTATTATCTAAATGGAGTCAAGTTAGGAAAAGGGGAAGCACAACGAGATCTAGGTGTTCTTGTACATCAGTCACTGAAAGCAAGCATGCAAGTACAGCAGGCAGTGAAGAAAGCTAATGGCATGCTGGCCTTCATAACAAGGGGAATTGAGTATAAGAGCAAGAGGTCCTTCTGCAGCTGTACAGGGCCCTGGTGAGACCACACCTGGAGTACTGTGTGCAGTTTTGGTCTCCGAATTTGAGGAAGGACATTCTTGCTATTGAGGGAGTGCAGCGTAGGTTCACAAGGTTAATTCCTGGGATGGCAGGACTGTCATATGTCGAAAGATTGGAGCAACTGGGCTTGTATACTCTGGAATTTAGAAGACTGAGAGGGGATCTTATTGAAACATATAAGATTATTAAGGGATTGGACACGCTGCAGGTAGGAAGCATGTTCCCGCTAATGGGTGAGTCCAGAACCAGAGGCCACAGTTTAAGAATTAGGGGTAGGCTATTTAGAATGGAGTTGAGGAAAAACTTTTTCACCCAGAGAGTGGTGGATATATGGAATGCTCTGCCCCAGAAGGCTGTGGAGGCCCAAGTCTCTGGATGTTTTCAAAAAAGAGATGGATAGAGCTCTTAAAGATAGCCAAATCAAAGGTTGTGGGGATAAGGTGGGAACTGGCTACTGATTGTGGATGATCAGCCATGATCACAGTGAATGGTGGTGCTGGCTCGAAGGGCCGAATGGCCTACTCCTGCACCTATTGTCTATTTCTATATCACCAACTTCCGTGTCTCTCCAGTGACTTTGTTCACAGTCAAAACATTCGGGGGCTCGTTCAGGAAACATTCGTGACCTACTGTCTGGCCAGCATCTTAGCAGTCTAAGAGAGTGAGTATTTTTTTTAATTTAAAAGAGTAACACACCATGCTTATAGCAACACACACAAAGTCAAGCAGCATCTATGAAAATGAATAAACAGTCGACGTTTCGGACTGAGGCCCTGGAACAGAAGAGGGAAGATGCCAGAATAAAAAGATGGGGGGAGTGAAAGGAGAATAACTAGAAGGTGATAGGTGAAGTCAGCTGAGTGGGAAAGGTAAAGGGCTGGAGAAGAAGGAATCTGATAGGAGAGGAGAGTGGACCATGGGGGAAAAGGGAAGGAGAAGGTGATAGGCAGGTGAGGAGAAGAGGTAAGCGGCCAGAATGAGGAATAGAAGATGAGGGAAGGGGAATGGAAAGAAATTCACTGTTCATCCCATTAGGCTGGAGGCTACCAAGATGTAATATGAGGTGTTGCTCCTCCACCCTGAGAGTGGCCTCATCGTAACAAAAGAGGAGGCCGTGGACAGACATGTCAGAACGGAAACGATGATAGGAATTAAAATGCTTGGCCACTAGGAATTCCCACTTTGGGCAGATGGAGCGCAGGTGCTTGACAAAGCAGCCCGTCAGGTCTCACCAGTGCAGAGAAGGCTGCATCAGGAGCACCAGATACAGTAAATGACCCCAACAGCTTTGCAGATGAGTGCTGCCTCATCTGGAAGGCCTTAAGGCTCTGAATGGAAGTGAGGGAGGAGGTGAGTGGGCAGGTGTAGCATTTCTGTTGCTTACCAGGAGGGAGATTAATTGGGAGGGACAACTGGACAAAGGAATCACAGGGAGGGGTGGGGGGGGAGAAGATAAAGATGTGTCTGGTGGTAGAATCCCATTGAGGATGGCAGAAGTTGTGGAGAATAATATGTTGGATGAGGAGGATCGTGGACTGGTAGGTGAGGACAAGAGGAACTCCATCCATGGGAATCACAAAGCATGAAAAGTACAAGCTGAACTGGTAAGTATGGTGCATGTGTGTTTGTGCAAGGGATCAGCTACAAGACAGTTTTGCATAGCCTGGTGAAAAAGGGCCACCAGTTGTGAAAGATGGTTACGGTCTGTTCGAGACACCAGAGAGGTACGTGTATATTCGTTCAGAGGAACTGTGTAGTACCATACTGGTTTGTGAGTGTGTTGTAGAATAAGTTTGAAACCCTGTTAACTAGAAGTTTAAATGCAAGGCAATACAGCAAACATCATGAGTTCAGTGGCACACAAGTGGAAGACTGCAGAGTACATAAGAGGTTCAAAGGTTCATTTTATTGTTAAAGTATGCATGTATATTACAACTCTGATATCCATCTACTCCAGGTAGCTATTAAATACAGAAAGACCATGGGTGTTGATGAAAGAAACCAACTCCCCCCAACAGCCACGGAAAAGAAGAGATAAAACTCGCAGACCCCAAAATCATCCCCCCCCCGCCTGCAACAAAATCCCCCTCTCGCCCGCAGCAAAATCGCCCTCTTGCAGACCCCAAGATCGCCCTCTTACAGACCCCAAAATCACCCTCTCACCCGCAGCAAACATCAGCTACAATAACAGTCCACGACCCCCTACTCAGAACAATCCCCGACCCCCTCTCTCACAGAACAGCGACAATAGGACCAAACCCCCCAACCCCCTCCCTCACACACAAAAAATTAACAGATCACCTACCCACCAATTATCCACAAGAAAGAAAACATCGAAAAACTGAGGGAAACCAATATACTGTCCAAAAATCACATAAATCCCAGAAAATGGGAATTGTCTTTTCATCTGCATACATGGACAGCAGCGCCATGAACTCAGTCCTTCCATAAAGAATGAACACTGACCTGCGTCTGAATGCTGCCGATCTGGGTCAAACGCAGCGATCCAGCTGCTGACCGTCTCTGTTGGAAGCCATCGCTGACCCCACCGCGTTCACCTCAATGCTTCAATCTTCCTTGCCGCTTTGAGATGGAGTCGTTCATGAACCGGCGCCTCGTCGCTGATCTTTTCCTTGGGTCAGCTTGTGTCCCTGGACCTATTCAGCCCCCCACCCCCACCCCCCGTCTCTGATCTCCACGAGGCAGCTCTCCGGACACAGCACAGCGCTGGATCCTTCAACTGAATTCAAACTGTACGTATAGGCCCCAACAGTTTCCATAACACGTACAAAACAACTAGAACAAGCAGAAGCCGTAAAAAAGTGAAATAATTGGAAAGATTTGCTGTCTGAGGGATGTCGCCCGAGGAACTGCTGTGCCCTGGTGCCATCCTGACTGGACTACTGTGCAGTTTTAGGTATGTACTGTTTAATTTTTATCCATCCTTTATATCAGAATCAGAATCCTTTATTATCGCCAAGTATGTGGCCACATACAGGGAATTTGATGCCGGTTTCCCTGAGCTCTCGCTGTACAGAATCAAAAAGCAAACAAAACAATAGTGCAAATAATTGTGAACTATATACAATGAGGTATACCTGTGTATGTACAGGTGGACTTGGTTTATAATAGACTAAAATTCAAGTGTTCATAAGACTGATGGCATACGGAAAGAAACTGTTCTTGTACCTGTTTGTCCTGGCATATAGTGATCTAAAGCGCCTACCAGAAGGCAGGAGTTGGAACAGGTGATGTCCAGGGTGTAATGGGTCTACAATGATGCTGCTTGCTCGCTTCCTGACTCTAGATGCATATAAGTCCTGGATCGAGGGCAGCTTCACACCAATGATCCTTTTCACAGCCCTGACGGTTCTTTGAAGTCTATTCTTGACTTGTTTGGTAGCCGATCCAAACCAGACAGTGATGGACGAACAGAGAACAGACTGGATTATTCCTGAATAGAATTGAATCAGCAGCTCCTGAGGCAGGTTGTACTTCCTGAGTTGATGTAGGAAATACAACCTCTGCTGAGCCTTTTTGATAAGAGTGTCTGCGTTGGGTGTCCACTTCAGGTCCTGAATATGTTTTTCAGTATGGAAGTTAGTGTAGAGATATTTGAGGGAGAGATTAAACACAGATATAAATGGAGGAGGCAGTGTCCTAAAACAGGAGGAAGCAGGCAGAATCCACAGCTGCACTCTCTCTGTCTGATTTGACTGCCAACCAGATTATCAGCATTCGGGTCAGACAAATGTCTGGCAGCAGCCTCAACTGCCAGTGGTGATCATTCACGGATGTACACAAAAGGTTTTTTTAGGGGGCCAGCAATGCAATATGTTAATTGACATGGGGCCTTCAGTATCGATAACTGATGTCCCCTTGCCTTTGACTGGAGAGGATACTTACATTAGCAGTGCAGGGTGTGAAACAATGAGGGCAGGTCGAAGTGACCCTCAAGAACTTTAGGTTGAGGGAACACAGCTCCCTGTGGATTTGTGGGTGTGCCCAAAAAATGAGGGCACTGTCTTGGTGATAGGCACACTAGGTAAAGCAGGTGCCATCATAGATACAGGAAAGGGAGAAATAACATGGGCAAGACAGGGACAGCAAATATGTGATCCCCAGAACAGACAACATGGCCCAGAGACAGCAGCCCCAAGCAGAGACAGAAGGTGGCACTTCTGGTTAAGGTGGTGCTACCGAACGTGCGTGACAGCTTCTAGTAGTCAAAAAGATAAGAAATCCAACTAGAAACATCACTAAGAATACCTTTTCTGTGGTAAATTGTGTTAAATTATCACTGTAAACAGTGAAGGGGTGAGTGATGGTGAGGTGAGTTTGTGGGGTGTTGCAGAATCATTGCAGATGGAGTTCTGATGCCCATACGCTGGCCTGGGTGCGAAGTTGGATAGCTCTGGGCACCAAAGGGAGAAGTCCAGGCCTGGGCAGAGAAATTCCAATGCTCATTCAACTGGCCCGAGTGCGAGGTTGGATTGCACTGGGCACTGAGCCGATCTGAAGACTTTGAGAGTGGCTTCAGGCTAGGTGGCGAAATCTGGGCCCAGAGCGAGTTGCTGTAGCTAGGTCCTAGTGTGAGGTACAATTCACTGTGTAGACAATTTAAACAACAGCCCAGATCGAGGGTGATTACACTTGCCCTAGGCGATCTTCACTCCTCTCTCCTGGGCGCAGACCCTTTCGCCGTTCTGTTGTTGGGTCAATTCAAACGGCGGACCAGATAGACTGAAAAGACAGGGTGTCAGTCAGTACGAGAGCCACCTTCACTCAATCTCTGCGAGGTCACTCCTCTCTCTATGTGGCACTAAGGCTATGAAGACTGCCCTGCTGCTATGCTCCGTGCCTGCTAATATGATGAAACGAGAAGCAAGGCTTTGGGCCTACTCCGGACTGCTCTGGGGTTCAGATCTGAGGACTCTTCTTTGGTTCGGAATGCTGTTGTTGTTCACATGATTTTTTTTTTCCTTTCTCTTGCAGATCGAGTGTTGGTCTTTTATTTTATATTTTTTTCTTCTTTAATTGCAGACATCCCACCCTGCAAAAACTCATTTCAGGGAGGTCTCAACCGGAAGTCTCAACCTCATAGCAGTCTGTGTCAATGAATTTGTTAATTTTGCAAGACATCAGATTCACAAGTGTTTTGTGAGACAACTGACCTCTGAATTCTGTCTGAATGTGCCGTGTTCACAATAGCTGCTGTCTTGGTTGATGAGCAGGCAGAGTTTTTTGCTATTTCTGAATCAGGAAACATTTCCCTGAATAGCTTGTCTGTGTGCTTACACACCTGGAATGGCAGGTTATGCTCAACGATGAAAGATGTAAAGGACACCTCAGCTCTAGTGACCTCCTCTGTCAGACATTGGTTTTCTGCTGAAAACAACTGTGAAATACTTGAGCAGCCTTCCCTGCGCTAAGCCTCCTTAATATGTTGTGGTCCCTAAAAGAAATAAAAGCATAAGGTGTATCCTTATTACAGGTGTGTGTCGCTTAAAGTCCATTCGGACAACGTCCGATCGCATATACATCCATAGTCTCTCTCTCTCTCACACACACACACACACACACACACACCCTGCAATAGTCGGGATCAGAACTTACTTTCTTACATCGAAATGGGGGATTTTAAATGAGTGACTTAGAAGTTCTGTATCTTGAAGTTCAAGTTTATTGTCATCTGGCTGATTGTCCACAAACGAAACCACCTCTGTCCGGACCACGGTGTAGCCACAATACATATATCACACACACCACATAAGACAATATATTACCATATTATTTTATAAAGCGTAATTCAAAATGCATATAAAGTGCGCAGGACAGGTAAACAGTTTGCTGTCCTAATGACTAGACCTCGGTGGGTGTCGGGTATTTATTAAAATCGGTTTTTCTTCTGAAAACAGCTGCACTTAAACCCAGCCCATCACGGGCTTCGATGTACCTGTAAGTGGAAGTATTTCAGGAAAAAAAAACCCGAAGAATTTGCTTGCTGCGAGCGCATTTTTAAAGATGTCTTAGCAGACGATCTTGGAATTTCTCTCCAATTTAAACCCCGTTCTCATCCCCTTTAAGATGCCAACGTGCCCCGTCCGTACAGGACAGCCTCGCGTAGTCAGGTTGTCACCGCCAGCCTTGGGAATTTCTTCGCCAGGCTTTTGTAATTCATCACCGCCAGTTGTCTGGATGATCTCAGCGTCATTACAGACGGCAGTAACTGAACTGATGGAATATGGAAGAGAGAAAGAGGTCGACTGTAAAGCCTGCCCACAGAGAAAACTGATAGGTCTACTTAGCACAAAGAGAGATCAAGCAGGATTCATTCACTTTCTTTTTTTCCCCTCTCCCTCTCTAAAAAAAAAATTGATTTCCGGGATATTGTATATAATTTGAGGGCATCAGGGAGCCACTATCGATATGCGGGAGACTCCCAGAACTCCCGGAAGAGGTGGGATGTCTGTAATTGGCTTCTTTCAGGTTTCTTGCATTGTGGCTACCTGGGAGCAAACAAATCTCAATGCTGTATAATTTATACATTCTTTGCTAATAAATGAAACTTGAATTTGGAGAGGGGACAATGCGTAGAAATCGTATCAAGAGGTCCCAAGGGTCGGGGACAAACACAGTCAAGAAATGTTAAAAGCAGTTCGGCTGCCTGCTGAGGTAGCAGCAATTAAAGTAAAGGCTCACCAGAAAAGGGGAGAGTCAGGAGCAGAAAGGAATTAAGTGCGCTGATCACGGAGCAGAGAGAGCAACAGAAAAACATGATGGAACAGAAATTGAAAGTGTGCAGGAAAAAACTACCAGAGCCAATTTTGTAACATGAAACGGGAGCGTGAAGGACCATTATAACCAGGTTAATATGATACAGGACAGAGTAAAATAGCAGCAGCATATTACTGACTGGAGAGTGCCAGAGGGAGAGCAGATAGACCTCCCACAGCTGGGTGAGAAAGTCAAATAAGGCAGCTGCCTGCAGGGGCAGTGTTCGCTCCCAGGTGGATAGGACCACGGGTGATGCCTCTGCGTTTATGTACAGGCCAGGTGAGGACTGGACTCTGGTTAAACTGTATGACTCACCTTCTTGTCACCCTCACAGACAGAACAAGGGATCAAGTTCTCCCATGAACAGTGTCATTACAGAGAATCCAAGTGATGAACACCAGCCAGTTGCTTCACATCTGACCACACCAGATGGAAGTGGACCCACAGATGAAAATGAATGGAAATGCAAATACAGAAGACATAGAGAGCATGTCGGTGAATCGTGAATTAAGTTCGAAGTATAACAGTGTCTATACTTTGTATCTATACCTGGTCCTCGGAGGTAGATGATTAGTTGCATAGATCAGAATAGAAAGATATTGGGGCAAATATGTCGAGGCAATGTGTAGTAAGACTTCTAGCAAGCAGGAGTGGTTGATAGGGCAAAATTGCAGTCAACAGGATGAGTTGCAGCATCTGCAGACCTCCAGCATCAGCAGATTTTCTCTAGTTTGAGAGTTGCAAGGTAAAAGCAGACAAAATCGAAAAAGGTGAATACAGGACTGAAGGTGTTATATTTGAATGCATGCAGTATACAGAATAAGGTAGATGAACTTGTAGCACAGTTACAGACTGGCATACATGATGTTGTACACATCACGGAATCAAGGCTGAAAGAAGAGTATAGCTGGGAGCTTAATGTCAAGATACACATTGTATCAAAAGGACAGGCAGGAAGGCAGGTTAAGTGGTGTTGCTCTGTTGGTAAAAATGAAATCAAATCATGAGAAAGATGGTGACATCGAGTCAGAACGTGTTGAATTATGGTGGATGGAGCTAAGGAACTACAAGGGTAAAAAGAACCTAATGGGAATTATGTACAGACCTCCAAACAGTAGTAAGGACGTGGCCTACAAGTTACAACGGGAGCTAGAAAGTGTATGCCAAAAGGGCAATGTTACAATAGTCAAGGGGGATTTCAATATGCAAGTAGATTGGGAAAATCAGGTTGGTGAGTGATTCCAAGGAGGCCAATTTATAGAATGTCTTCAAGATGGTTGTTTTTTTTTTTTAAAAAAAGGCCAGCATATGGTTCAGCCCACTAAGGGATCAGCTATTCTGGATTGGGTGCTTTGCAATGAACCAGAATTGATTAGAAAGCTTAAGGTAAAAGAACCCTTAGGGGCAAGTGATCATAACATGGGGAAGCTAAAGTCAGATGTATCAATATTACAGTGGAGTAAAGGGAATTACAGAGGCATGAGAGAGGAGTTAGCCAGAACTGATTGGAAAAGAACCCTGGCAGGGATGACAGCAGAGCAGCAATGGCTGGAATTTCTGGAAGCAATTCAGAAGGCACAGGAAAAAGAGGAAGAAGTATTCTAAAAGCAAGATGACACAACTGTGGCAATAAAAGTTAAAGCCAACATAAAAGTCAAAGAGAGGGCATATAATAGAGGAAAATTTAGTGAGAAGACAGAGGATTGGGAAGCTTTCAAATACCAACAGAATACCAAAAGTTTCTTCAGATACATATAATGTAAAACAGAGGCAAGAGTAGCTATCAGACTGCTGGAAAACAATGGTAGAGAAGTAGTAATGGGGACAAAGAAATGGTGGATGAACTGTATAAGTATTTTGCATCAGTCTTCACTGTGAAACACACTAGCAGTAAGGTGGAAGTTCCAGGTGTCAGCGGTCATGAAGTGTGTGAAGTTACCATTACTAGGGAGAAGGTTCTTGGGAAACTGAAAGGCATAAAGATAGATAAGTCACCTGGACCAGCTAGGGTACATGCCATGGATTTGAAAGAGGTGGCTGAAGAGATTGTGGAGGCATTACCAATGATCTTTCAGGAATCGCTAGATTCTGGAATGGTTCCGGAAGATGAGAAAATTGAAAATGTTACTCCACTCTTCAAGAAAGGAGAGAGGCAAAAGAAAGAAATATGTAGGCCTAATAGTCTGACCTCAGTGGTTGCGAAGATGTTAAGGAGTCGATTGTTAAGGATGAGGTCTCAGGATACTTGGAGGCACATGATAAAATAGGCTGTAGTCAGCATTGTTTCCTCAAGGGAAAATCTTGCCTGATAAATCTGTTAGAATTCCTTGAAGAAATAACAAGCAGGATAGACAAAGAAGGATCTGTTAATGTTGTATACTTGGATTTTCAGAAGGCCATTGACAAGGTGCCATACATGAGGCTGCTTAACAAGTTAACAGCCCATGGTATTACAGGGAAGATACTAGCATTTATAAAGCAATGGGTAATTGGCAGAAGGCAAAGAGTGGGAATAAAGGGAGCCCTTTCTTGTTGGCTATTGGTGACTAGTGGTGTTCCACAGGGATTTGTGTTGGCACCGATTCTCTAAGTTATACATCAATGATTTGGATGATGGAATTGATGGCTTTATTGCCAAGTCTGCAGATGATACAAAGATAGATGGTAGGGCAGGTAGTTTTGAGGAAGTAGAAATGCTATGGAAGGATTTAGACAGATTAGGAGAACGGGCAAAGCAGTGGCAGATGGAATACAGTGTCAGGAAGTATGGTCTTGCACTTTGGTAGAAGAAATGAAGGGGTTGATTATTTTCTAAATGGAGAGAAAATACAAAAAAACTGAGGTGCAAAGCAAAGTGGGAGTACTTGTGTAGGATTCCCTGAAGGTTAATTTGCAGGTTGAGTCTGTGGTGAGGAAGGCAAATGCAATGTTAGCATTCATTTCAAAAAGACTAGAATATATAAGCAAGGATATAATGTCGAGACTTTGTAAAGCACTAGTGAGTCCTCACTTGGAGTATTGTGAGCAGTTTGGACCCCTTATCTCAGAAAAGATGTTCTGAAACTGGAGAGGGTTGAAAGGAGGTTCACGAAAATTATTCCAGGATTGAACGGCTTGTAGTATGAAAAACACTTGATGGTTCTGGGCCTGTATTTACTAGAATTTAGATGAATGAAGGGTAACCTAATTGAAAGTTATTGAATGGTTTAAGGCCTTGATTGAGTGGATGTGGAGAAGATGGTGGGAATGTCTAAGACTAGAGGACACAACCTCAGAATCCAGGGGCATCCTTGTAGGATGGAGATGGGAGGAATTTCTTTAGAATCTGTGGAATTCATTGCCACAGGTAACTGTGGAGGCCAAGTCTTTATGTATATTTAAGGCAAAAATTGATAGATTCTTGATTTGTCAGGGTATGAAGGGATATAGAGAGAAGCCAAAAGATTGGGGCTGAGAGGAAAAATAGATCAGCCATGATGAAATAGTGGAGCAAATGGCCTAATGGGCCAAATGGCCTAATTCTGTTCCTATATCTTATAGTCTTATGGAAAACAGATGGGAAGAGATGCAAATTAAGGCAGAGACATCAAGTTCCACAATCTCAATGTCAAGATAGACTATGAAAGAGAGAAGAAACCGCACAGCATCAGAAGGCAACCATCCCAGCTGAAAAGGGAGTAAACACAAATATGTTGAACCCTTTCAGTGGTTGAACCAGTAATTGAAAGGACAGTCTGGGAGGAGGTGCTCTCGAAGCAAGGTCTTTGCAGCTATTTGAACAGAGACCACTCCAATCCCTCCTGTAGATTGATCAAAAAGACTGGCTGTTAAGATCATTCTCGTTAATCTTCTCTCACAGCATGAATGTGATCTGTTGCCTGTGAACCTGAAACAAGCTAACCTTGCTGTGATCCTGTTTTATTTTCATCTTTGCGCAGTTTTGTAGACAGCCAGTTAGGGATGTTAGATGGTGTAGACGTAGGTTAGTAATTGGGGAAGAGATTCAAAGTGAAGAGCATTTTTCTGCCCCATTTAATCAGATCCTCCTTAAAGTTTGACATTCCCAGAACAGATTCCTGTCCGGGAGCCAAGAGGAGGGTATGTTAGGGAGTATTCTGGAGATATGTTAATATGACATATATCAGTTCAAACAAGAACTAGGCTTCAGCGCTTATTGTAAATGTAAATAAGTTCAGGATGCTTGCAATTAGAGTTCAGCTTTCTTTTGTTAATTGCAAGCAGTGAATTGAAGTTAACGGTGGCACCAGGAGTTACAGCACAGACAACACAGGTTCAGCTCCTGCTGCTGCCTCTAAGGAGTTTGAACGTTCTCCCCATGATCGCGTGGGTGTTCTTCTGGGTGCTCTGGTCTCATCTCACGCTCCAAAGATGTACTGAAAGTTAATTGGTCATTGCAAATTGTCCTGTGATTAGGCTGGGATTAAATCAGGGGATTGCTGGGTGGCGTGGCTCAAGGGGCCTTTCTGCATGGTACCTCAATAAATAAATAAACAAACCAATTGTAATTACAAGCACAGGCTGCTCCACAGACTAAGAGACTGCATATGTACCTGCCATTAATTAAGACACTGAGGTTGTTTTAATCACCCTGGATCAACTATCTATTTAAGGAATTTGCACCCATCGTATAAATTCAGGGAAGTGTCCCAGCCAAGGTACTTGAACATTCAGCTGCCTCTCCCACTGTAGGTCTTACAGTGGAAAAAGGAGCATTGTCAACCCAACGTATTGAAGTAAATGGTGTTGTTAAAAGTACATAGAATCACCTATTGTTATCATTGATCTTAAGGGTATAAAAATTGTGATGTACTTTGAGTTTGTGAGCCTCCACCAAGCCTCTCCAGAATGATTTCTGCTTGTTGCAATGAATAAGGACTTCTATATCACCAGCTACTTTGATCGCAGTCACAACAGTACCAAAGCATTATTTTCACTGGATGTCTAATCATAATTCAAAAGCCAAACAGTGTCTTGTATTAACTTGCAATGCCCTTAAGGAAAGAACAGTTTAGTTAGAGCTTTATTGTCATTGCTGGCAGCAATGGATTGCAGTGCTACTCCATGCAGTGTAAAACAGCATCCAGGCAATTCAATTACTAAAAACACACGACTAAATTTAAAAATAATGTCTGAATTATTTAGAGTGACATCTAAGTTACAACTGAATTAAAAACAAACAACTCTAAATTGGGGCATTGCTCAGTTGCACAACAGCCCTGGGGAAAAATAGCTGTAATTCAGCATAGATGTTCTTGCAGAGAAGACTCTGTATCTTCTGCCGGATGGTAGATTAAGCAGGTGATTACAGGGGATGGATGAGTCCATCACAATTTAATGAACCTTCTGTAGATATTGTGAGCTATAGATGATTTCTGTATCTGGTAGCTGTGTCCCAAAGATGTTATGCTAAGTCCTGATCACTTGCTGAAGCGTTTTTTGGTCGACCTTGTTGCAGCTAGTGTATCATACGGTCATGCAATAGGTCCATATGCCTGCAATTACACATCGATAAAGGTTTATCAGCAGCTTTTGGGGCAGATTTGCTCTCTTTAAACTCCTAAGAGAGCCTCCCCTCCTATCGTGGTGGTGTTGGTGGCCCAAGAGGACTCCTCTGTAACATTCACTCCCAAGAAATTAAAGCTGGGAGACCCTTTTCACTGCTTCACCGTTTATGAGTAGTGGAGCTTGTTCATACATTTTTTGATTTCCTGAAATCAATAAGCATTTTTTAAAATGTTGAGCGAAAGGTTATGGTTTATGCATCATTCCGACAGTTTCTGCTCCTCCTCTCTCTATGCTGTTTCATCTTTATTTGTAATTAATCCAGCCACTGTGGTGCACCTGCATATTTGATGATGGAGTTGGCAGGGACACAGTCGTGGGTGAAACGAGGGTAACAGAGTGAGCTCAGTACACTTCCCCGCGGTGCACTGGTGTTCAGGGTCAGGGAGGTTGATGAGTACTTAGCTATTCTTGGACAGTCTGGGTGTGATTGGTAAGGAAGCCCACAATCCAGTTGCAAATTGATGTATTTAGTCCCAGATAATATTCTTTAATGATCAACTTGTTAGAGAGTATGATGCTGAAAGCAGAACTGTAGTCGATAAAAAAGTCATTCAAACTCATTTTGATTGAAGCAGTCAAGCCAGTGTCCAAATCCATTTTAATTAATTCACCGTTCACTTCTGGTGTAAGCCATATTGTTAATTTTCACACTGTTGCTCTCAAATCTACCCATGCCTATGTTACCCTCATCATTGTCAGATTTTTCATCAACAGCAGGCACACTGCTGCACTTTCTGAAACTGCAATTTGACTCTTTTTCTCTTCCCTGTGCAGTCCATTTATTTTTGTCTGCCCGACGTGCTCTTTGTATGTGTCCTACATTGTGGCATTTTCTGCTCAGTTCCACATTTAAACCTGCATTTATCTGTTGTTTGTGAGCCCTGCAACAACAGTAACACAATTTGCTTGACCAGGCAGATTTCTGTCTAGAGGCTGAAATTTTGTTCTTGCTCACTTTCATTCCTGACTGCAACTCAATTGTATTTTTGTCTGTTGTTTCTATTGATACAGCTATTTCAACTACTCTTTCAAATGCAAGTTGTGCTTCAGTTAGGAGCCATTTTGAATGCTTTCTCTCAGTGCATCATTAAACCTATTACTAAACTGGCAATGCTCAGACAACTTCTTCAATTCAGCCACATACACTGAAATGAACATTCCTTCCTGTTCATTCCACTTATGTAACCTAAATCACTTATTTGCTTCAAAATGTTGCTCAATTTGCTCAGCATAAATAAGCCAGTTATCCATTGTGCTATTAAATACACATATTTTTCCAACATAGCCAGTTATTTCTGTTTTTGTTTTATGATTATTGTCACCTGGTATTCACAGTTTATAAACCCATGAATTTGCCTATTTTCTGCCTTTTGTCTTTAAGACACTCAACTGTTTCTCTCTTGCAAAAAAAGCATGTTGCACTTGTTTTTTTCTTAAACTTGAACATCTTGCTGTGTTTTATTTTAACTCCAGCATCTCACTGCTCTTCAACTCGTAGATAGTCACATTGGTTTGTTTAAAACTTCCTTGTCACCACTGCTATGTTTTGTAACTCCAAATCATAAAAACTAATTGAAATGAAAATACAAAGCCAGGAATAATTCATGTGCATTCTTAGTTTTACTTCTAGCCTAGCACATACATATAGCGTTTGGAGATGATGACGTATGTCATTGATGTACTTTTACATGTAACCCATAATGAAATTATTTAAACTAGTTCTTCTTACAGAAACATCTCCATGATGCTTAATCAAACAGGATATTTACAATATTACTCAAATATTACTAAATTTCTATATACACAGAGAGGGACAAAGCAAATTGACAGCCTTGCTGAAAGAATCAATTGCAATCACTTCTGGTGATTAATTACCTAGAAAGTCTTGTCATTTTCATAAATTTAATTTTACCCCTAAATAAAATTGATAGCAATTGAATTCTGATCAATAAAATTAGTAAGAATTATTCAGCTACCATAATTTCACATTAGTAATGAATTGCATAAATAAAATTTTAAATGTGCATTTCCTATGAAAATGTTCCCTGTTTACTGTCAGGTCAAGACCATTTTGATTATATTAAGACATTGTAATCAGCTGACCTCCTTAATTTTGCTCACAGAATATGCTGATCTCATGGTGCAAATGCTTTGGGCATTGCGCGTTATAAACAGTGCAAGCTGGTAATGGTACAGTGAGGTCAAAGGGCACTGGAAATCTGAGATGCATACACAATACTGTGCAAAAGTCTAAGTACCCTATAATTTTTCGATGTGCTTTTAGATTGTATGGCCACCACAGAGCCCTGTCCTCAACATCTTCGAAGCTGTCTGGGATTACTGGAGAGACAGAAGCAAGCGACAGTCAAAGTCTGCAAAAGGACTGTGGCAGGTTATCCAAGATGCTTGGAACAACCTACCAACCAATTTTCTTAATAAAACTGCACAACAGTGTGCCTAAGAGAATTGATGCAGTTTTAAAGGTAAAGGATGGTCTCACCAAATATTGATTTGATTTATTGTTCACTGCTCTTTACAGTATTTCTTTAATATTGAGAAACTTCTCATTTCATTATTTTTGAATGTATTACATTTTTTGTAAGTTTTCTATCTCTACCTCGCTCTCTCTCCCCCTATATTATATATATATATATATATATATATATATATATATATACACACATATATATATATATATATATATATATACACACACACACATCTCCATCTCTATCTTTATAAATATTTCATGTAAGCAAAAAGATAAAGTTAGCTATTCATCTTTCTGTATAAATATGGATGAATTAAACTTAATGAACCCTGTACTTCTGTGATGAACTAAATGAGAATCAGATATCAACTGAGATAGGATGTTGTAAATGTACTAATTGGTTAAATTGGTACCTTGTGGACTGAATGATATTTGAAACTAGGAGATGTTAACTTTGGATTTCACTGTTACAGAGAAAAGAAGGTTCGGGCATTTAAGTATAAAGGGAAATAATGTTCAGGGCAATGGAATAACAAATGGGGGTAATAGAGTTGAGTGACTTGTCCTATAAGGAGCCAATCCACCTCCTGTTCAGCACTGAATCTATGAAACAAGTTGTTTGCACTGCTTTGTAGGTTTTTGTGTCACTAGCCTTTTACATCAAAGGCACATTACATAAGAAGCTCTCAGTTTTAACATTCGGCTTGGACTGTTCTGCTTGTGGTAGAACTAGGGGCTCCCGGAGCTCCCAGATTCTTCCATCGCTCTGCAAAGTGTAGAACACAATGGCGTAAATAGGGAGCCTACCAGTGGGGAAACTTATGTTCTTGAGCAAGAAGCAGAAATTCTGAACTCACCATGTGGACTGCTGCAGTTCAAAGTGCTGCCTAACCATCAAATTCGCAAGGGCACCTCAGGAGGAATAATACATTTTGGCTCTGTCAACTATGGCCACAATCCAACAATGAATCTCAAAAAAAAAAAATTCATCTACAACCTCAAATTCTCCAAAACTCAATTTCCTTTGAGTTCCATCAAATTTATCTATCTTCCGTAAGAAAATTTGGCTTCTGCTTTGCAAAAATGACCACTGCTTTTGTCATATCTTAATTCGTCTCATCCCAAAGCTGCTACAGAGAGTGGCTTTGCTCCCACAGACACACATATCAAACTCAACTGAAAACTGCAGATTTTCCCTAAATAATCCAAATACTCCACCCCATATTTTAATCAACTGAGAAAGTTTCCATTCTAGTATTTTTCTGGTGCCTAAAGTAACAGTACACTGATGGTTTCATAATGGTGAAATGTTCCCAAATGATGAAAAGTAGGCTGCAACAAGTTCCATTATTAACTCTCTTGCAGACATGCAGAGCTCTGCACTAATGTACTTAAATGTATGCACAGATCTCTGGCGACCTATCTGCAAATGATAGTTATATTTGAATATTAGAAAAGGGCCAATTCCCATCAGCTCCATACAACCTTATAAGATGTAAAAGTTGAAACCATCTTTACTTTACATCTTCCCACTATGAATCTGACTACAATGCTAACCTACACTACTGCTTTATAAAACTACTGTGGAGACACAAGAGACTGCAGATGCTGGAATCTGGAGTAACACGAAAACAAAAAGCTTGGGAAACTCAACCCAGTCAGGCAGCATCTGTGGAGGCAGAATGGTGGTGTTTTGGGTCGAGACCCTGCAGAGTCCTGATGCATTCTGAAACATGGGTCATCTTCCTGCTTCCACGCCTACTGTCTGAAGAACTGGGTCCCTCCAGCAATTTGTTTGTTTGCTATTATAAAATTATAACTCCATGGGACTATCTGCTATGTATTAGTTCAATTAGAAAGCAGAACAACACAGGGACAAATTCAGCTGAAACAAAATGAATGCTGTCCAGTTTACATAGAGGGCATCTGTTCAATAAAGCAAGTTATGCATCAACAGGAATATAACCCTTAAGACAAAGGGAACATTCTTCCACAACTTGTCCATTGTGCATTGGTAAGTGAAGTGATGAATTGTTTTTGGAGAAGCTCCAGTTGCAAAGAGAAGGGATTTTTTTGTGCTTTCCACCCTAGCCACGAAGGGTTCCTATCAGCTACGAGTCATGCAAACAGGTTGTGGCTTCATTCAGCTATTCAGAATTGCATGACACAAGCTGATACTTGGATGAAACTTCACTTAAGAGATGAACACAACCGAGTGCTTCAAAATATTCCCAAATGAAAACACCACCATGATGCATCTTTGAAGTGTATGGTACAATGATTCACTATAACTACAGCTGAGATGAAATCTGGTAAAACATCACATGAAGCTACACAAATCGCTTAATCCGATGTATGTGTGAAGACACAGCAACATGCACTTTGATGCAAAGGACAATGATACAAAAAAATGTGGTGTTATTCTGATCACGTCACCATTTCATGAATCGTGTATGCAATCCTAAATATTTGAATTTCCACACTGTCCCTCCAAGTACTTTACTTTTCCTTCTTGTATTACTTTCCTTAAGTTAAACCTCTAACAAGGCTTTTCACTTCTCAACCAAGTGTCGAATTTTTTGCATGGCTCTCCTGTGAAGCTGTCAAAAAATTTTTCCACTAAATAAATGTATGCTATTAGTTAACAAACAAAAAAAAACTTTACTCTGTGATCTCTGTTGTTCTTTAAGCAGATAATTGTGCAAGACAACTGATTTTAATTTTGTTTCAGCATTGACAGTTTTTAAAAAAAATTTCATTTTAATTTTTATCCATTAGTGGGGTATACAATATTAAAAAAAGGTCAGGCAGAAGGTAGAGTGGCATAGAAAGAGAGGAAATTCCATTAGCAGGAAGGCTATACAAGGAAATTTTACATAATTGAACAAATTTTTACAGGTAAAATAAAATTAGAAAACCATAAGATTAATATTTATGGTCTATGGCTGTAATTTAATGTGTTAGCAATGTAAAATTAAAATGCCTCATCACTGAAAGACTAACGTGAATAAAATTTAACCACAAATAAACTTTCATAAATATAATTCGTTAGGAAAATCAAACAGGCAGTCAGACAGTCAGGAAGGGCAGGCAGGTGAAGGGACTTAGTTGCAGCCAACAGGGTGAGTATCAAAACATTGGGGATGCAGAATCAGAAAGGATAGCAAATATCACACTCAAAGGTGTTATATCTAAATGTGCATAGTATAAGAAATAAGGTGGATGATCTTGCTGCACTATTACAGATTGCCAGGTATAATGTCGTGGCCATCACTGAATCGTGGCTGATGGATAGTTGTAGTTGGGAGCTGAATGTCCAAGGTTACACGTTATATTGGAGGGATAGGGAGGTAGGCAGAGGGGGTGGTGTGGCTCTACTGGTAAAGAATGGCATCAAATCAGTAAAAAGATGTGACATAGGATTGGAAGATGTTGAATCCTTGTGGGTTGAGTTAAGAAACTGCAAGGGTAAAAGGATGTTGACAGGAAATAGAAAAGGCATGTCAAGAAGGCAATGTTATGGTAGTCATGGGAGATTTTAACTTACAGGTCGATTGGGAAAATCAGGTTGGTAATGGATCTCAAGAGAGTGAGTTTGTTGTATACCTAAGAGATGGTTTTTTAGAGCAGTTTGTCATTGAGCCTACTAGGAGATCAGCTATACTGGATTGGGTGTTAAGTAATGAACCAGAGGCAATTAGTGAACTTAAGATAAAAGAACCCTTAGGAACCAGTGATCACAGTATGACTGAGTTCAACTTGAAATTTGATAGGGAGAAAGTAAAGTCTGATGTAGCAGTATTTCAGTGGAGTAAGGGAAATTACAGTGGTATGACAGACCAGTTGGCCAAAGTAAATTGGAAGGACGCAAACACAAGGAAATCTGCAGATGCTGGTAATTTGAGGATCATGGCACGGGAGGCCTAGGGAGAAAGAAAGGGGAAGGCCACACTCAGGTTGGAGGAACAACACCGTATATTCCGCCTAGGTAGCCTCCAACCTGATGGCATGAACATTGACTTCTCTAACTTCCGTTAATGCCCCTCCTCCCCTTCTTACCCCATCCCTTAATTATTTTTTCTTTCTTTTCCTCTCACTCTTTTTTCTCTTTCTGTCCCTCTCACAATAACTCCTTGCCTACTCTCCATCTTCCTCTGGTGCTCCCCTCCCGCTTTCTTTTTCCCTCAACATCCCATCCCATGACCCTCTCTTTCTCCAGCCTTGTATCCCTTTTGCCAATCAACTTTCCAGCTCTTAGCTTTATTTCTCCCCCTCCTGTCTTCTCCTATCATTTTGGATCTTCCCCTCCCTCTCCCACTTTCAAATCTTTCAGTTAGTCCTGACGAAGGGTCTTGACCCGAAACGTCGACTGTGCTTCTTCCTATGGATGCTGTCTGGCCTGCTGCATTCCACCAGCATTTTGTGTGTGTTGCTTAAATTGGACGGAGTTGCTGGCAGGGATGTCAGCAGAGCAGCAGTGGAGTGCATTTCTGGGAAAAATGAGCAAGGTGCAGGACATATGTATTCCAAAAATGAAGAAATACTCAAATGGTAAAATAATACAACTGTGGCTGACAGGGGAAGTCAAAGCTATTGTAAAAGCAAAAGAAAGGGCATACAAAGCAAAACGTAGAGGGAACATAAAGGATTGGGAATTTTTAAAAAATTTACAGAGAGCAACTAAAAAAAATCATTAGAAGGGAAAAGATGAAATATGAAAGCAAGTTAACAAATATTATCAAAGTGGATAGTAAAAGTTTTTTCAAGTATGTCAAAAATAAAAGAAATGAGAGTGGATATAGGACCACTAGAAAATGAGGCAGGAGAAATAATAACGGGAGATAAGGTGATGGTTGATGAACTAAATGAGTATTTTGCATCATTCTTCACTGTGGAAGACACTAGCAGTGTGCCAGATGTTGTAGTGTGTGAAGGAAGAGAAGTGGGTGCAGTTACTATTACAAGAGAGAAAGTGCTCAAAAAGCTGAAAGATCTAAAGGTACATAAGTCACCCGGACCAGGTGAACTGCACCCTAGGGTTCTGAAAGAGGTAGCGTTAGAGATTGTGGTGGCATTAGAAATGATCCTCCAAAAATCATTGGACTCCGGCATGGTCCCAGACGACTGAAAAATTGCAGATGTTACTCCACTCTTTTAGAAAGGAGGAAGGCAGCAGAAAGGGAATTATAGACCAGTTAGCCTGACCTCAGTGGTTGGGAAGACGTTAGAGTCAATTGCTAAGGATGTGGCGATGGAGTGCTTGGTGACACAGGATAAGACAATACAAATTCAGCATGGTTTCCTTAAGGAAATATCCTGCCTGACGAACCTGTTGGAATTCTTTGAGGAGATTACAAGTAGGATAGATAAGGGGGATGCAATGGATGTTGTATATTTGGACTTTCAGAAGGCCTTTAACAAGATGCCACACATGAAGCTGCTTACCAAGTTAAGAGCGCATGGTATTACAGTAAAGTTACTAACATGGTTAGAGCATTGGCTGATTGGTAGGAGGCAGCCAGTGGGAATAAAAGGATCCTTTTCCGGTTGGCTGCCAGTGACTAGTGGTGTTCCGCAGGGATAAGTGTTGGGACCACTTTTTTTCATGCTGTATACAAATGATTTAGGTGATGGAATAGATGGCTTTGTTGCCAAGTTTTCAGATGATACAAAAATTGGTGGAGGGGCAGGTAGTGTTGAGGAAACAGGTAGGATGCAGAAGGACTTAGACAGATTAGGAGAATGGGCAAGAAAGTGGCAACTGAAACACAATGTTGTAAAATGCATGGTCATGCACTTTGGTAGTAGAAATAAATGTGCGGACTATTTTCTAAATGGGGAGAAAATCCAAAAATCTGAGATGCAAAGGGACTTGGGAGTTCTTGTGCAGAACACCCTGATGGTTAACTTGCAGGTTGTGTCAGTGGTGAGGAAGGTGAATACCAGGTTAGCATTTATTTCAAGAGGTCTAGAATACAAGAGCAAGGATGTGATGCTGGGGCCTTATAAGGCACTGGTGAGGCCTCATCTTGAATATTGTGAACAGTTTTGGGCCCTTCATTTTAGAAAAGATGTACTGGTATTGGAGAGGTTCTAGAAGATGGTCACAAGGATGATTCCAGGAACAAAAGGGTCATCATACGAGGAACGTTTGATGGCTCTGTGTCTGTACTCAGTGGAATTCAGAAGGATGGGGGGGGGGGGGGGGTGGAAATCTCATTGAAAGGCCTAGACAGAGTAGATGTCAAAAGGATGTTTCCCATGGTGGGGGAGTCTCGGACAAGAGGGCACAGCCTCAGGATAGAGGGGCGCCCTTTCAAAACAGAAATGTGGATAAATTTCTTTAGGCAAAGGGTGGTGAATTTGTAGAATTTGTTGCACATGCAGCTGTGGAGGCCAGGTCATTGGGTATATTTAAGCCAGAGATTGATAGGTTCTTGATTGGACATGGCATCAAAGGTTACGGGGAGAAGGCCGGGAAATGGGGTTGAAGAGGAGAAGGAAAAAAGATCAACCATGATTGAATGGCAGAGCAGACTCGATGGGCCAGATGGCCTAATTCTGCTCCTATGTCTTATGGTCTTATGAAAAAGGTGAACTGACTGAGGAGTTGAATCTACCAGGCAGTAAGATGGAATCTTTAATTGTATCTCAATTGTAAGTGAGTGGCCACAGGAGATTTTGTGTACTGGTTAAAAGATGAATCTTCATACTATTCATTTGCTGTGATAGGTTTCATGAATCCTTATATCTGCTTCCTCAAGGCTTCTAGCTGAACCTGGAAAATGGAGTACTGTATCAAAGGCACCCTTGGTGTCAGGAGGATGAGAGGCTGCAGACAGCAGGTCCAGTTGTTTTTCAAGAAATGAACAGAAGTGCAAGACGGTTGTTTCACCCATGAGGGCCACAAGACATTCTTCCTCTGCCAGTACCCGCAACGCTACATCCTAGAAACTGCACACACCCCAGATACAAAACTTAATGAAAATTGCAGTCAATACTCATGTGCTTAACATGCAGTACACTTGTTTATGCACTCCAGGTAAATTCAAATTCTGCATTCAGTCTAGATTTTATAAACATTCATTTGATGTCTGCATTCACACTTCCATTAAAATAATCCTCTTCAAAGTTAAACTTCATTACCAACAACATTTGTTGGGAGTCAAACATTCATTATTTGTGTATCAACATATGAAATCTCGTTTAGGATAAAACGCAAGATTGCTATCAGGAACTTCGATGTGCTTAACAGAATTTTCTTGTGATAAGCAACCATAAAGTCAATGGCAATCTTTTCTGTAGAAATACTTGGAGTTTAATGGTTAAAATTTTCATACAGCTGCTTCAATGACAATTCTGTAATTTGCTGATCATACATAAACTTATTGCTCAGTTTATTAAGATTTTCACACATTTAATAATGTAGGTGCTAATTATAGGGACTAAAGAACAAAAGCAGGGCACACAGTCCACACAGAATGAACTGTAATATAGTTAAACAGTGGGTATTTTATACTTAGCTCCATTTATCCATTACTTCGCATCCCTTTCAATTTCAACTGAGATAACATATGCATTCTGTTGGTGGTGGGGAACCTACATTGTATGATTCAGAAACTGAAGTAGAGGCCAGAAGAGCGGTCAAAACTCTAAGTGTATCACTGGCTCCAGGAGTTAACAATTCCAAATTATCTTCTGCCATTTTACTGAAAAGGTGCTTCCTGACTTTGCTTCTTTCTGAGCCTATTATTCTGGATTATCCCAGCAGAGGAACTAGATTTCCTCACCTTCTCTGAAAGGAAATGCAACAGAAAATTTAGAAAACTGTAGGTCGGTCAACATCTGACCCTGTTATATCTACCAGGTAACTTCACCATCCTCCTTTCTCTCAGATTTCCAACAACTCTCCTGTTGCAGTGTATTCTTCTGGTTTTCATTCAAAGGATTCAAAGTACATTTATTATCAAAGTACATATGCAGTATATAACCTTGGGATTCATCTTCCCCACATCCAGCCACAAAACAAAGAAAACCACGGAACCCATTCAAAGAACATCAAACCCCACCCCTGTGCAAAAACACAAATCACAAAAAAGAGCAACAAGAGCATCAACCCCCCTACACAAAAAGAATTGTGCAAACAACAACAGAAAAGCAGTGAAAAAACATAAAATAAAACACAAAATTGAAGGAGTCCATATTCTCTCTAATTTTCCACATTCATCCATTAACTAAGTAGCTCAAAAGTATTATGTCACCTGGGCAATCACAGGCGTTTCACTTTGTTCTAACTCTCTACAACTTAAAACCACACACATTTTATTTTTCTTTAAATGTTTTAAGTCAAAAGCTCTTCACTTGAATAGGTCTCTCCACTGTTCTTTGAATTCAAATACTAATCCAGTTCCTCTGTCCTTAGAAGCTACCTGACCTGCTAAGCATTCTTAATACTTCTTTTATTTCAGATTTCCAGCATCTGTAGTTTTTGATCTTCAATGATTTTCCCTGCAATTATATTTTAAGACATACCAGTTACCAGTTATTCTCTTCTCATACTCCTTTGCTCATAATACTTTTCACTTCCACTTCCCTCTGTCTACGATACTCAGCCTGGTTCTCAATAACTATTCACCTGTCATGCATCAGACACCTGCCGTTTTCTCCCCCTCACCTCTTCTATTACCTTTAATATCTAGGAAGCTCCGATTTTGATATACATAGCTTTCCCCACATGTGAATGCATTTTCTCTGTACCCGAATCATCCGCTCTTTAATAGAATTTTACCCATCAATGTTTTCCCTTTTCATTCCATTCTGCCTCCCATTTAGAAACTTCTCTTTGCACGATTCTTGCCTTTCGTGATTAATCCGATGATCCTGACAATCAGTGCCCCCAGAGTTTCTCCCTCTGCCACATCAACCATTTTGCATATCTTATTCCCCAGTGTAGATTCAACAAGCTCATTCTTCATTGCGTCAGAAACATACCAAGTCAAGGAAGTCCTTGTTCAGCACAGTTCAAAGAAGATAATAGACCATAAGACACAAAAGCAGAATTAGGCCATTCAGCCCATTGAGTCTGCTCTGCCATTCCATCATGGCTGATCCTAGATCCCACTCAACCCCACACACCTACCTTCTCGCCATATCCTTTGATGCCCTGACTGATCAGGAAACTATCAACTTCTGCCTTAAATATACCCATGGACTTGGCCTCCACCACAGTCTGTGACAGAGCATTCCACAGATTCACCACACTCAGGCTAAAAACAATTCATCCTTGCCTCCGTCCTATAAGGTCACCCCTCAATTTTAAGGCTGTGCCCTCTAGTTCTCGACACCCCCACCATAGGAAACATCCTGTCCACATCATCTACTCCTTTCAACGTTTGGTAGGTTCAGAAGTTCACATTCTTCTAAATTCCATTGAGTACAGGCCCAAAGCTGCCAAACACTCCTCACGTTAACCCCTTCATTCCCAGAATCATCCTCGTGAACCTCCTCTAGACTCTCTAATGACAACACATCCTTTCTGAGATAAGGGGCCCAAAACTGTTGACAATACTCCAAGTGCGACCTGACTAGTGTCTTACCCTCAGCATCATCTCCTTGCTTGAATATTCTATTTCCCTTGAAATAAATGCCAATATTACATTTGCCTTCTTTACCACAGACTCGCCCTGTAAATTGTATTCCCATTTGCTGCCTCTGCCTGTCAGCCATTCCTCTATCCATGCCAGTATCTTTCCTGTAATACCATAGGATTTTATCTTGTTAAGCAGCCTCATGTGTGGCACCTATCAAATGCCTTCTAAAAAGGCATCTCTTTCTTTGCCCTTTACACTAACTCTGTATCAACCAACATCAAAATCAGATATAAAATCAGATTCGGAGAAGGTGTAGCCACTCATCCATTTTAAGCCTGCCACACAATTTAATAAGATCACAGCTGCTCCAATTGTAAAATCAATTCTGTATTTCCATTCACCCATGGTAACTTTGCACTCCCTTGCATATCAAGAAATTATTGACGTCTGCCATAAAGGGAAGTCTGCTACTGCTAGCACATGAGGAAAAGAATTCCATAAACACACTACCTTCCAAAAGAAAAGGAATTTAACCTCATCTCCAGCTGAAATGAGTGATCTCTTATTTACAAACAACAAATCCTATTTCTATCCATAGGCACAAGAGAAAACATCCTTTCCACGTCTATTCTGCCAAGATCTTTTAGATTGTATGTTTCAATCAAGCCCCCGCCACTTCAGAGGAAGAAGTCTTATACTTGCTCATGTGAACTTTAAAACTAGTTCCAATGCACCAACATCCTTCCTTAAAGCCCAATAATATACACAGTTCTCCAGATGTGATCTCACCATCGTGCAATATAACACCGGTATAACAGCCTACATTTCCTGGGGAACTGTTTACAATCAACAGTAATTTTCTATCAGCATTTATAATTATTGGCAGCATCTGGATAGTAGCCTTTTGCAAATCATGCACCAGGACACCAAGATCCCCCTCCATCTCAGTGCTCTGCAAACTCTCACCATTTACATAACGGGCTTCTGTTTTGCTGTTCCCTGCCAAAATGGACAACTTTCACATTTTCCTACATTACACTCCAATTGCCAGATCTTTGTACACCCATTTAATTGATCTAGATCTCTGTAGCTTTCTAAACTTACCTGATAGGTATATCACAGCCATTCAACGGTTACACACCTCTGTAGTTTCTTTATTATTTGCTTCTCTATCTTTATTTGGAGAATCTGTCCAGCACCATGATAACTGTTTTGAATTCTTAATTCCATCCAGATGGATTTTCTATTAACCACTCATTCTTTCTATCCTTATCTGCAATATTTTTGTTAATAGGACTACAATCAGAATAATTACTTTTCTCTTTGCTATCCTTCATATATTTTACATGATGTGGTATGAAATGCCCAGACCTGTCCTGTTTTTTATTGAAATGATGTCTAGCTCACCAACTTTACCTATGAGCATGCATGCATTTTAAACTTGCTCTGTATTTCTTAGATACAATAATATATAGTATCTCCTACTTATCTCCCAATATTGTACAACTTTGAGGAAATAGCAGACAGGAGAGACAAAGGAGAGTCAGTGGATGTTGTTGTGACTGCGAACAATGTCACCAGAGAGACACAGCAGGCAGACATAAAAGTCTTTATTCGGGACACACAAGCTGACAAGAGGGAAAATATGCAGACATCTCAGTCATTTGGGTGTTTCCAGGTCTACAAATTACTCTGAAATGCAGCTTCAGCAAGTCTATTGTTTTGAACTGCATTTTAAATTCAACCTACAATCCATATTTAGATCTGAAATCTAGTTGCTGTTGAAATTAATATTTGCTATATACCTCACACCAGAATACGCCCTAATGTAGTTTGCATGGATTTTCAAAAGGCCTTCGACGAGGTGCCATGCCACATGTGAGGCTGCTGAACAAAGATAAGAGCCCATGGCGTTACAGGAAAGATACTAGCATAGATAGAAGATTGGCTGGCTGACAAGCTACAAAGAGTGGGAATAAAGCGGGCCTTTTCCAGTTGGTGGCCAGTGACTAGTGGTGTTCCACAGGGTTCGGTGTTGGGACTACTTTTCACACTAACCCTTATGTCAGCGATTTGGATGATTGAATTGCTGGCTCTGTGGCAATGTTTGTGGACAATACAAAGAGAGGTGAAGAGCCAGATAGTGTTGAGGAAGCAGGAAGTCTGCAGAAGGACTTAGACAGATTAGAAGACTAGGGAAAGAAGAGGCAGATGAAATACATGTAAGGAAGTGTATGGTCATGCAAGTTGGTAGAAGATATAAAGACAGACCATTTTCTAAATGGAGAGCATATTCACAAACCAGAGATGCAAAGGGACTTGGAAGACCTCATGCAGGCTTCCTTAAAGGTTAACTTGCAGGTTGAGTTGGTGATGGGAAGGAAAATGCAATCTTGGCATTCATTTCAAGAGAACTAGAATATAAACGTAACGACATAATGTTCAGGCTTTATAAGGGATTGGTCAGACTGCTCTTGGAGTATTGTGAGCAGTTTTGGCCCCCTTATCTACAAAAGGATGTGCTGGCATTGGAGAGGGTCCAGAGGAGTTTCACGAGAATGATTCCAGGAATGAAAGGGTTAACAGACGAAGAGTGTTTGATGGCTCTGGCCTGTACTCACAGGAGTTCAGAAGAATGACGGAAGAGCTCATTGAAACCCACTGAATACTGGAAGGCCTAGAAAGAGTGGATGTAGAGAGGATGTTTCCTATGGTGGGGAATCTAGGACAAGAGGGCACAGCTTCGGAATAGATGGGCATCTATTAGCCAAAGGGTGGCAAACCTGTGTAATTCATTGCCAAAAATGGTTATGGAGGCCAAGTCACTGAGTACTTTTAAAGCAGAGGTTCATAGGTTCCTGTTTATTTGTAGCATCGAAGGTTACAGGGAGAAGGCAAGGGAATACAGTTGAGAAGGATAATAAATCAGCCATGATATAATGACAGAGAAGACTCGATGGGCTGAATAGCCAAATTTTGCTCCTATGTCTTATGGTCTTAACTTGTTTCTCAGTTACTTTTCTTTCATTCATCCCTTTCTGTACTTTATCATACTTTTCCATTACCATGCACTGGCTCACAATCTATTGCTAATTTAGTTCAAGCATTCTCCATTAGTGACCTTCCAATATTGCCTCAAGTTCTACTCAGGCATGACCCAGTTTGAAAAGATCATTCCTGTCCATGAACTGGTCCCAAAGTCTCAACAACCTGAAGCCTTTCCTCCTGCACCTCATCTTCAGTCACCCATTAATCTGCCCAATCTTATTTCTAATTTCTCTTGCACTTTGGGAGTAATCTGAAGTGACTATCTTTTAGATCTTTCCTAACTGAAAAAAAATATTGTCCCTAGCTTCTTGAAGTCTGACCATCAGATCTACTCCTCCCCTCCCTACAATGCTGGATCCAAAGTCTACCATGACCTCAGGCTCATTCCCTTGCTCCCACACGGTGCACTCAATGACCATAAGACCATAAGATATAGGAACAGAAACTTGGACCATCAAGTCTGCCATTTCATCATAGCTAACCCAATTTTCCTCTCAACCTCATTCTCCTGCCTTCTCCCCATATCCCTTCATGCCCTGACCAATCAAAAGTCTCTCAACGTCTGCTTTAAATATACTTAGAGACTTGGCTTCCACAGCTGCCTGTGGCAAAGAATTCCACAGATTCGCCGTTCTCTGGTTAAAGAATGATATTCGTTACTCAGGCAAAAGGGCAGCAATGCATCACAAGGGATTTGGTTTAGTGGCTAGAGAAAACCCTGTCCACAGAAAGGCTACAGAAAGTGGTGGATACAGCCCATCCATCACAGGCCAAACCCTTTCCACCACTCAGCACATCTACCAGCAGCACTGCCACAAGAAAGCGGAATCCATCATCAGGGATCTCGACTATCCAGTCTATGCTGTTTTCTCACTACTACCATCAGGTAGGAGGAACAGAAGCCTAAGGTCCCACACCATCAGGGTCAAGAACATTTATTACTCTCCAGTGATCAGGCTCCTGAACTGGCACAGACAACTTCCTTCAGCACTGACTTTACAGTCTCACTTTTAAGGACTCTCTATTTCTCATGTTTTCAGTGTTATTTTTATGTGCAGTTTCTCGTCTTTTTCACACTGGTGTTTGTATAGGTTTTTCGTAAAACTCTACTGCATTTCCTTTTTCCTGTAAATGTCTGCAAGATAATGAATCTCAAGATATTATCTAAACACGTACATTACCACATACTAACTGCAACACATACAAAATGCTGGAGGAACTCAGCAGGCTAGGCAGCACCTAGGAAAAGAATACATACAGTCAATGTTTTGGGTCGACTGTATTCTTTTCTATAGATGCTGCCTGGCCTGCCGAGTTCCTCCAGCATTTTGCGTGTGTTGCTCGGATTTCCAGCATCTGGAGATTTTCTCTTTTTTGTACTTAGATAATAAATTTATTTTGAACTTTGAGCACACTGGCTATATATCCCCTATACCTACTGCATCTCTACACTCAGCTGTTACCCACAGGTAGTCATTAGCTCCATGGTGCTGTGCCTTTCTAATGAAGAGAACTCAGGCTATCTAATGATTCTTCATTATGTAGTGGTAAGAAATGTGAACAGGCACCAGAGAGCTATATCTGGCCCATGACTCAGGAACAAACAACACAGCTGTTGCCCAGGTCCATGATCTGTGAAAGGAAGTAAAGTAGGAAGTTATGCAGAAATAAAAATACAAACTGCTGGAGGAAATCAGTAGACTGGACAGCACTTGAAGAGGGAAATAAGCAGACAATGTTTCAGGTCGAGACTGAAAACATCGACTGCCCATTTCCATCCATGGATGCTGCCTGACCAACTGAATCCCTCCAGCAGTTTGCATTTCCCTCCTGATTCTATCATCTGCAGTCTCCTCTGTTTCCAGGTTTTGCAGAGATATGGGTCATAAAAGCAGCATTACATTAGGATCTCAAACCAAATCTAAGCAGCAGATTCAGGATGTGTTTATTCCCTCTAATATCACACAACTGAAAAATTACATACAAATATGATCAGTAAGCTTTGGGGCTGAACTAGACAACTGGTGCACAGCACGACCAAAATATTCCACAAATACTTAAACTGTGAAATCATCTTAAGATAGATGTTACATGGAAATCCTGATATTGTAGATCAGGTAAAAACAGTTTCCTTTCATTTAACATTTAGCCACACAATCCATCTATCCCTATTAAACCAATAAAATGATGAAAGGACATTGGCTGTTATCTACATCACATAATTCATACTCCACTTATTGTGCATATCATGCCATGAATTAAGGCAAAATTCTTACAATTATCACATTATATCAGGAGAGAAAGAAATATATTGAAGTATAATATTTGCAAAGTTTTTGGTACTTTCTCTAACACGTTCATAACAAGATAAAAGAAGTTTTGCTCTTAGGCCATCAATAACAGTGCTTCAGGGTGGTTTGTTAGAAGACTTTGGATTAAAGCAAAAACTCCATCAATAGGTGGCAATGGGGAAATAGTGCCATGGTGTGATGGGATTTATGCAATTCAAATAGCTGACAAAAGCATGAGATTTATGCAGCAGCCACATAAAATCCAGATTTATCCCATCTACATGAAGTAACAATCAGAATGGAGCATACTCTGTTTGAAATATCTTTCCCCAACAACAGTGGCCAGGTTTGCTAACAACCAGCAATGACTGTATCCATGGCAACTGTTAGTTTAACAGTGTTGTCTGAGAAGTCTAATGATGTAACTTACGAAATTTTAATCAAAATTCTTGTCAAGTTGCAAGTTGTTAAATTTGCTCTCACATATATCATTCAAAAATCTTGCACCCTATACTTAGTCACAATTACTAACTCTGCACCCATGTATATAATGGTTATTGAATTATTTAATATGCTCCAGTTGCAAAGAGAAAATATTTCTTACTTTGCTCAATAATAATCAGTGTGTGGCTTTCTCTCTTGGAAGGCACAAGCGTCAGTAAATTTTCCATAAAAATGTTGTTTCAATCTGCTTATGGAAAAATTATGGCCATAGATTTTGTAGAAAATGTGAGATCCAGACCCAAACATCTAGAAAATGCAGACACCACTTCTTAGGAGCAATGGGTGGCAGACAATTTAAGATCAAACTAGCTGTGCAGTCTAATTTTCACTACAATAACATTTCAATAATCTGCTATCCTATTGTTCAGAAATCCACGAGTTCATCAGGGCCCTGCTTTCCATGCTCCCTTTAAACACACTGGGACAGCGTACCCACACGTCTTTTAAAGTCATTAGGTTTTAGCCATCATAGTCCCCTTAAACTCAATTCCTTTAAACATTTAAAAGAAAGGGTAAATTAAGTGTGTGTTGGGTATTCATACAAATAACATTTAAAAAAACATGGAAAATCTAACAATCCAGCACAAAAGAACTCAATGCGTCAGATTAACATAACTTTACATTGTACAGTTATTTCCAACCACAGCACACCTTAGTGCCCATAGTTTAACCTAGGTCATTTCCTGGGAGATCACACAATTCCAGGTGGGAAGGAGCGTGCAATAGGGTTAATGCCACAGATTTGTGAACCAAGTGGCTGAACCAGAATCTTCAGCCGTCAGTAATTGTTCAGATGTTCCCACATCACTGCCTTATACAAAATGAAATTTGTTGTTTTGTGGCAGCAGTACAGTACCTCATTACAAAATTGCAAATAAAGAGTGGCAAAAATGAGGTGACAGTCATGGGCTGTTCATAAATCTGATGGCAGAGGGGAAGAAGCTAGTCCTAAATTGCTAGGTGCTGGTCATCATGTTGCTGTGCTTCCTCCTTGAAGGCAATAAAGCGAAGGAGCCACGTACTAGATGGCAAGAGTCTTCAATGTTGGATGCTGCCATCTTGAGGCATCGCCTCCTGAAGATGGCCTTGATGGTGGGGAAATTTGTGACCATGGTGGTGCTGGCTGAGGCCACAATCCTCTGCATCCTCTGATCCTGTGCCTTGGAGCCCCCATACCAGAGTGTGATCTCCATATAGAAATTTCAAGAGTCGTCGCTGATGAATCAAATCTCCTCAAACTCCCGGTGAAGTAGAGCCACAGGTGAGCCTTTGGTGTGACTGCCTCAATGCATTGGGCACAGATAGATCCTCTGAGATGCTGACAGCCAGAAACTTAAAGCTGCCCATCATTTCTACACTGACCCCTCAATGAGTGAGGGCCAGTGGATATTCTCCGAACTTCCCTTGCCTGAAGTCCACAGTCAATTACTATTTTTGCTGACGCTGAGAGTGAGGCTGTTGCTGTGACACCACTCGACAGTTGATCTTTCCCATTCCTGAACACCACCTTCTTGACATCTGAAATTTCACCAACAGCAGGACCATCTACAAATTTATGAATGGCTTTTGAGTGCATAGCCACACGGTCATGAGGGTAGAAAGAAAGTAGAGCGTTCGACTAAGCTCGCATCCTTTAAGTGAGTCTGTATTGATTGACAGCGAGGGGGAGATACTATCACTGATCCTTACTGATGGTGGTTTCCCAATGAGGAAGTTGAAGATCCAGTTGTAGGGGGAGGTGTGGAGGCCCATGTTTAGAACTTTGGTGATTAGTACTGAGGGAATGACATTATTGAGCACTAATCGATAAACAGCAGTCTGACAACAGTTTTGCTGCTGTCCGGGTGCTCCAGAGTGGAAAGCCAGTGAGACACCATCTAATTGCATTGTATTCTTTTCTTCATACTCCAAAATATTGGGTGTTTTCCATTCCACAATCTTGAAAGAACTGATATGCATCACCTTAGGGAAAATGCACATCTTCCATGAAATAAGAGTTTGAAGAAAAGATTTACTTTTTTTAAAAAAAATGAAGTATTGGATGAGGAATAAATTTTATCCAGGATAGCATGCACACTCTCTGCTCTTCTTTGAAATACTGTCATTGAAGTCCTTCTTTGCACCATATAAATCAAGGTTCCACTTGCCCTGAACACTAATCTGAAAGCTGGTAAATCTGTCAGAGCTGTATTCACACAGCCAAGATCACACGTTTAACTCTCTGGAATTGTGCTTGAACACACACCTTTCCCAGTTAGTCACAGCCCTATCACCTAGAGCGTGAGCCTAGACCATGGTCACACAAGTTAGTTTCAGACAATTTATTTAGCAATATTCTAGACATGAAATAAACAGATCGCATTTTTCCATTTGCCCACAATATTATGTTGCATCATTACATTTTCCTTACACAACAAATTAAGTGGCCTAAAATGAACTAGCAATCATGAACTTTTTCCTGTGCTGTTGCTTAAACCATTATTTGAACTGTAAATGTATTTCCATAAATCATTAACTGCTGTTAGTAAGCTCTCCATGATGTAAAATGCCCAAATGGTACATCCTCGCTGCCGGGGTATAAATGGATAGACATGTGACATGGTTCCTTTCCTCATTTAGAATCACTACTAAGGGACAGCTAATTAGCAACCAGGAGCATTAGCCCAGCCCAAGCTTCTCTTCTTTATCCCAGGCTATTGAAAACAATCTTAACCTCTGCCCTTACAAATGGAAAATTGAACCAAGAGGACAGAACCTGGCAAAAATACAACAAAATAACTTAACAAAAAAACAGGTGCCATTGCTCCATTATTTCTTGGAATTCTCTCTTAGAATTCAGGAAACATGATTCTAATGGCTAACTTATAACAAAGAAATACTTCCACTGGGAAAAAAAAAGTAATCTTAGCAAACAACTTATGTCACACCACCATACCCCACTCATGATAGCTACATAAAAAACATTAAGTATTCAGCTGCAGTATACAGACCAGGCATTATGATTTATATATAAACATTTCCCTAAGCTGGATCCAAGTTAGATCCCCATTCTCCCCAATGATTGATTACCTTTGCAATTGCCGAGAATCAACAAAACAGCTTCATTACTTTTAAAGATGTACCACCCTGAAACCATTCATTACCATTTGGAGCTAACATCGTGAGAAAATGATGACTGTGGCCACAAATTTCTCCGCTGGAAGCAGCACATTACACTTATTAAATTAGTTAGTGATTTATGCAAAACAGAACTGAAAATCTGATTAAAGACAGCAATGTTGGAAATTTGCCTGTATTAAAAAAATATTCATTAACACTTTCCAATTTAATTCAGAGAAATCTGTTAGTAATGATTTTTTTTTACACCAGAAATCAAGTCTGTCAAATTTTACAAACTCAAGAGATTCTGCAGATGCTGGAGATCCAGAGTGACACACATTAACATGCTGGAGGAACTCAGCAGGTCAGGCAGCGCCTATAGAAATGAATTTTGGGCCAAGACTCTTCATCAGTTTCCAATGTTGAAGGCAAGGCAACAAAGCATATGATTTTAAAAATTCAAAATACATTTCCATAATTTCTTAAATCAAACGTGAAAATCCATTTAGATTCAAAAAAGACCAAGGATCAATTTTTCAATAAAACCTATTGAATGAAATTAAAAACTTCCCAGTGCAGAATCTAAAAGCAAAATACTTGTGTAGATAGAACATAAACAGTAAAGACCCTTCAGCCTGTGATGCTATGCCGACCTTTTCAGCTACTCCAAGATTAATCTAACCCCTCCCTTCCACACAGCCTCCATTTTTCACCCATGGAACTTCACAATCTTTTCTACGTTAAATGTAGCATAGTATGTTTTTAATATCCGAGAAAATAATGAATTTCAAACTCACATAAAAACATTAATATCAGAGCAGCAAATAAAAGTTGGTAAGCGTATACATTCACTGTCAATCATAACTCTTGACCAGAACTGACTGTTAAGTTGACAACATGTCATTTAAAAATAATCATCTGGGTATTGACTTCAAAATAGTGTCCAAACGTCACCATAAAGCATATCGAGTATCAAAAAACAAAGACAATTGCAACAACGTGTTTAGTTCATTTCGTAAAATTACAAACTATATCATCTTCTCGAAAAATCATAATTTATATCTTACATGTTATATATTACTGTTCTTCTCGCAAGTCATTTGTTTTCCATATTCTCTGCTTATGTGGACATGTGGTCTATACGTCTTATCCACTCAGGTGGAAACTGCCCGTTTATATAGTACGACTTCAATGGCAAAATCTTTTTTTTTAAAAATTTATACAAAATCATGAAAGATTAAATTAAAAATTAAATTAAACAAGCCGAACACTTCAACCAAGCAGAAATTTCAACAAATGCAGCCCGGTAGGAGAATTCCAGTTGCTCACGCACCATTCAGTTAAAAAGAGACGAGCAACATAAGCTTCAGTTACACTCATCCGCTGTTATACTTATTAAACACATCCACTTGCGTACGAGTGGACACATAATTTCATGAAAAGCTTACGCTCTAAATAAATAATCAGTGCATTAGTTAAATTAATAGTACCGACAATAAGAATCATATTGCTATGCGGATTGTCTTCACAGATTCTCCCTAACTTGTAGGGAACAAATTCAAATACGTCCGAACAAGACGAGCACAAGGACCCAGAGAAAGCAATCCTCCTTTAATGGTACGGGACAAAAGGCCCAAGTGGGACAAATCAGTAGGTTCAACGTTGTATTTTAGAGGCAATTATATTTACATTGTTCAGCGCCCCGATGCCCGAGCCGATTTGGGGTTTCATTCGGAAGCGCGGGATAGGTGACGCCTGCCGCCAGCCAGCCCATTGTACAACCCGCAGAAACTTACTGTGGTGCCTGGCCAAGCCCCAGCTGTGCCGGCTAATACTGGGGCTCCGGATCAGCGCTCTGCCAGCCGATTTTAACGCGTCCATGGTTGGCGAGAGCAAAGTAGTTTGGGGTAAGCAGAGTCTGGAGCGGCGTGCCCGGCTCGGTGTCCCTGAGTGAGTGACTGACAGGCGGCAGCCGCCGCTCTCAGCCGAGCGAGGGCAGCAATGCAGGGGCGCGGTCGCATTAACTCCGATCCCTTCGGCACGACTCAGTTTCAGCTTCACTCGGCCTGACTCGGCCCGACCCGACCCAAGTCAGTGGACTCTGCTCGCGCCATCCCTGCTCGGTTTGGCTCGGCTCACATCCGTTTGCTTAGCAGCTTATCTCAGCTCAGTTTGCCTCACTTTGGCTTTTACATCAGCTCTGTTCGGCTCGGCACGACCCGACTCACAGGCAGGGAGAAAGCAGATCAAGCGACTGGGGAAACTCAGCAGGACAGGCAGCATCTGGGGAGGCAAATGGACTATCCTTGCCTGACCTGCTGAGTTCTCCCAGCAGTTGTTTTTTTTTTCGTTTTTTCTAGATGACACCATCCGCTGTCTCCTCACTTTGACAGCATAGCGCGCACAAGATTGTCTCATCTCGGTTTGGCTCCAATCGGCTCGGCTCGGCTCATGTACCCTTTCCTCCCTTAGGCTCGGATCAGCGGGATACCATGAGCAACTTCAGACGAATTTCATCATGCCCTGTCTCTTCACCGCCTATTCACCAATATCTCGAATGTGTAAAAAGTGTAGACCATGAGTGCATCAGTCTTCACAATGGAAGACGTCTGCCGTATACTGGGCATTCAAAAGTGTCAGAGAAGTGAAGTTTGTGTAGTGAAAATTACAACTGAGAAGGTGCTCAGGAAGCTCAATGGTCTGAGGGTGAATAAATCTCCTGGATCTGATGGAATGCACCCTTGGGTTCTGAAGGAAGTAGCTGGAGAGATTGCAGAGGCATTAACAATGATCTTTCAAGAATCGATAGATTCTGGCATTGTACCAGATGACTGGAAAATTTCAAATGTTACTCCGCTGTTTAAGAAGGGTGGTAAGTAGCAGAAAGGAAACAACAGACCTGTTAGTCTGACATTAATGGTTGGGAAGTTGTTGGAATGGATTGCTAGGGATGAGATTACAGAGTACCTGGAGGCACATGACAAGATAGGCCAAAGCCAGCATGGTTTCCTGAATGGAAAATCCTGCCTGACAAACCCACTGCAATTCTTTGAGGAAATTACAAGCAGAGTAGACAAAGGAGATGCAGTAGACGTGGTGTACTTGGATATTCAGAAGGCCTTTGACAAGATGCTGCACATGAGGCTGCTTAGCAAGATAAGAGACCATGGAATTACAGGGAAGTTACTAGTGTGGGTGGAGCATTGGTTGGTCGGCAGAAACACAGAATGGGAATAAAGGGTAAACACAAGGAATTCTGCAGATGCTGGAAATTCAAGCAACACACATCAAAGTTGCTGGTGAACGCAGCAGGCCAGGCAGCATCTCTAGGAAGAGGTACAGTCGACGTTTCGGACCAAGACCCTTCGTCAGGACTAACTGTTGTGGGAATAAAGGGATCCTATTCTGGCTGGCTGCCGGTTACCAGTGGAGTTACACGGGGGTTGGTGTTGGGACCGCTGCTTTTTACGATGTATGTCAATAATTTGGACTACGGTATTAGTAGATTTGTGGCTAAATATGCCAATTATACAAAGATAGGTGGAGGAGCGGGTGGTATTGAGGAAACAGAGAACCTGCAGAGAGACTTAGATAGTTAGGGGTATGGGCAAAGAAGTGGAAAATGAAATACAATGTTGGAAAGTGTATGGTCGTGCACTTTGGTGGAAGAAATAAGCAGGCAGACTATTATTTAGAAGGGGAGAGAATTCAAAATGTCGAGACTTGGGAGTCCTTGTGCAAAATACCCTAAAGGTTAATCTCCAGGTTCAGTCGGTTGTGAAGAAGGCAAATGCAATGTTGGCATTCATTTCTAGAGGTATAGAATATAAGAGCAGGGATGTGATGTTGAGGCTCTATAAGGCACTTGTGAGGCCACACTTGGAGTATTGTGTGCAGTTTTGGGCTCCTTATTTTAGAAAGGATATACTGACATCGTAGAGGGTTCAGAGAAGATTCAAGAGAATGATTCCAAGAATAAAAAGGTTACCATATGAGGAATGCCTGGCAGCTCTTGGGCTGTATTCCCTCGAGTTCAGGAGAATGAGGGGGGATCTCATTGAAACATTCCAAATGTTAAAAGGCCTGAACAGATTAAATATGGCAAAGTTATTTCCCATGATAGGGGATTCTAGGACAAGAAGGTACAACTTCAGGATTGAAGGATATCTTTTTAGAACTGAGATGCAGAGAAATTACTTTAATCAGAAGGTGGTAAATCTGTGGAATTTGTTGCCTTGAGTGGAGGCCAAGTCATTGGGTGTATTTAAGGCAGAGATAGATAGGTTCTTGATTAGCCAGGGCATCAAAGGGTATGGGGTGAAAGCATGGGAGTGGGGATGACTGGGAGAATTGGATCAGCCCATGATTGAATGGTGGAGCAGACTCGATGGTCCGAATGGCCTACTTCTGCTCCTATATCTTATGGTCTAAGCAAGAGATGCTGGAAAGTCAAAGCAAAACACACACACACACACACACACACACACACACACATGCACACACACACAATGCTGGAGGTAAGTCAGCAGGTCAGGCAGCATCGATGGAAATAAATAAACGGTTGACGTTTCAGGCCAAAAACCTTAATCAGAACAGCTGTAGACCATTTAGTGTTAACTAGCAATTGCCACATTAAGTCCAAAGTCAGCACAGTAGTGGTTAGTGCAACGCTTTACAGTACCAGCAGGATTTATATTCACTTGAAAAGGCAGAGAATGATTAGAAGAAATCAGCTTGGTTTTCTACGGAAGTCGTCTCATAACTCTGATCGAAATTTTGAGGAAGTAATTGAGAAAAATTATGAATATGGTGACATGGACATGGTTTACATGGACTTTAACAAGGCTTTTGACAAAGCTCCACACACTGGGCTTGTCTGAAAGGTTAGGGCACATGAGATCCAAGGTGTGTTCAAGCAGGATCTAAAATTGGCTTTGTGACCCGAGGCAGAGGGTCATTGTGGAAGGCCGTTTTCTGATTGGAAGTCCATAACTAGTGGTGTAAAACAGAGATCAGTGCTGGGACCGTTATTGTTTGTTATAGATTTAAGTAGCTTTGGTGAAAATGTAGGTTTTCATATTAGTTGTTGCTGACAGTTGATGAGTAGTAGATATTTAGGAAGGCTGTGAAATGATATAGGGGAATATAGATCAGGTAGAACATTGGTCAAAGCAATGGCAGATGGAATTTAATCCAGGCAATGCTTTTAAGGGGTGCCAATACTTAACATATGCAATATATGTCAGGGATCACTGAACTAATGGTGTACTAACCTAGGAGAGTAAGTTCAAAGCTCCCTGAAAATGGCAACACAGATTGAAAGAACAGTCAAGGCATTGAGTGTAAGAGTTGGTATGTCATGTTGCCCCTGCAGGAAACATTGTTCAGGATGCACTTGTAGTACTGTGTACAGTTCTGATCTCTACACCTCTAGAAGGATGTAGTAGCTTTAGAAATAGTGCAGAGAGATTCACCAGGACGTTGCCCAGAATGGAGCACTTTACTTATAAGAAATGATTATTTAGGCTGGGTTCATTCTCACTAGAATCTAAGAGTTTGCAGCTGACCTTGTAGAAATTTATAAAACCATGGAAGAGCATAGATATGGTAGGTAATCAGAGTCTACTTGCTGGAGTGGAGAACTGTAGCACTTCAAAGTACATTTATTGTCCAGGTATGTATGACATAGATAACTGTGAGAGTCATCTCACGAACATAGGTGAGGACATAGGTTTAAAGTGAGGGGTAGACATTTAATGGAAATCATAAGGATAGTTTTTTTTTCTCCCACACAGAGGGTGGTAGTCCTAAGGAACAAGTGATAGATCCAATTACAGGTAGTCACCTCCCAGTCTCCACCCAGCTAACAGGAGTCACCTGCCACTCATTTCCAACTCATCACCTGCAGCCTATTTAAACCCAGCTATCATCCACAGTTCTTTATTCACCCATCAAACCAGCCAGACTCGACCACTTGCCTCGAGTCTTCAATTACGCTGTGGTGTTCAGTATCTGTTTGCTCTTGTTTTGTGGCCCCTCATGGCTTGTTATTTTGTAGTCTACTATTAAAGTTGATACGCTGATCCATCTCCACTGCTCTGCTTTTGGGTCAAGCTTCCTCTGCATTTCCTGACAGGATAAGTTAATGAACAATTGACCCAGCTGGGTATGCTTGCCTAAAGGAAGTCATCTGTCAACAGGAGCACACTCTCCGTCTCGATACAGAAATTCCACGCCAGTCAACCTTCTCCCTCAGAACCCTGGATTCCAGTGCCCAAACGCCAATGGATCCCGGACTCAGTGGTGCAACTTCTTGCACCAATGCATTTTACACTTCAAGCTCTATTCAATTCCTCAGATTAAGCCTAGATTGTCTTCGTTATTTCTTTCCTGACTGGGCAGACTCTGACCTAGGCTACTGCCAAACAGGACAATAAAACCATGATTTGCAATAAATATGAGGAATTCACCACTGAAGTGTACCAGGTTTTCAGTCATCCAGGAAGTGGAAACAGGGCAATGGATCAGAAACTTTGCCTGTGTCAAGGCCTACGTTCGGGGAATTTAGGATCCTCGCAGTGGAATGCGGAAGCACAGCTCTGCTGACCCATTACCATCACGGCATCCGGAGCACTTGAAAGATGAGCTGTCTACCCAGAAGGTGCCCACCAACCTCGAAAGCCTCATCACTCTGGCCCTCCGTGTTGACAAGTGTCTTATGGAATGCCCCTTCAGATCATCAGCCAGACCCCCAGATCCCATGCCAGAGCCATTTCAGACTGCAGGATCCTGATCATCAACCCCTCGATAACCCATGCAGGTAGGGAGAGCTCCCTTAAATCCACTCAAGAGCATGAGCAACAGCAGAGAAACAACTTGTGCGCTTTCTGCAGAGGTGACGGTCACCCACACATCAGAAGCTACCTGCATCTGGGAAAATGGCATCACCAGGTAGAGACAAGGGCCCTTCTATCAGACAAGCTCTCCCCAAGCCTCTCATTCCAGCACTATACCCCAGTGGCTCTATGCATACTGTTGGCTCTGGTGGATTCTGGCACAACAGGCAACTTACTGTACCGGACTCTAGATGTGCAACTTGGACTCCCTACCGAGCCTATCTCTCATCCCTTCTGCACCATCAATGATGGATGGTTAGAGCACGCAAACAGCCTGTGCATGTGAGCATCAGAGAGCACCACGAGAGCATCCAATTCCCTCTTACTGACTCACCCAACACTTCTCTCACCTTGGGTTATCTCTGGCTCTCCACTCACAAACCTCACTTTGCCTGGTCATCTAGTACACTGCCGACTAAGGGCCCCACCTACCTGAAACCTCAGCTAATTTCGTCCCGTAAAGCCATGGAGATTGACGAAACTTTTGACCTCACCAAACTCCCATAGGAGTACAATGACTTAGCCGTCACTTTCAGTAAAAGGGAGGTCAGTACCCTGCTGTCTCACAGATCACATGACTACGTGATCAACCTCTCTCTGCATCATGGCCATTACATCTCAAGTTCCCTTGTATTGTTACATTAGAATAGTCATTTAAATAACAGGTTTTGAAGTGAATAATTGGAATTGTAAGGAAATGTATTCCCCTTGTCCTGTTATTGTTTGTTATGAAATTGATGGACATTTTCAAATTGAAAACAATTGACCATAGTCCAGGCTCTGTTCCCTCAAACATAAGTATCCGAATTCAACTGACCATTGAGCTCAATTTTTTTACCGCTGAAGTAAACCATTAGGCCCTTCATTCTGCTTGAAAAAGAGATCATTAGCTGAATCTATTCTTCTAACACTAGGTAAATAGCCCTGCAAGTCACGGCTCTTTAAGGACACGTCCAAGTACTGTTTACATCTGATAAGGGTTTCTGCCTGTTATCAAGTAGTAAGGGTTTCTGCCTGTTATCAAGTAGTGAACTTCAGATCCCAGCTTTACGTTGGAGCAAATGCTTGCCTCTAATCTTTTGAATAACTCTTTCCAATCTATGTCGTCTGTTTTTTGATCCCACTGAATAGTCATCAAACAAAACTTTGACCCAACCATTAGAATAAAACAAGACAGTAGACCTATGATACAATCATAACTTTGTTTTCAATAAAGCCACAATATTCTTAGGTGTGTATATTATTTTATACATAATAAGTAAATAATCTTATTTTCAGGAGTTCAGAGAAAACAGGCAACCCTTTACCAATTTATTGTGTGATTAGTTGAGGCAGAAAAAATATGGGGGAGGAGTTAATTAAAACTTTCGTAAAATATAACTGTAAAACAGTTCTTGTTAAAAACATAGCCAGAAAGTGGATTCACCTACCTTTCCAATTGTACATTTTGTATAAAAGGAATTCAAGACATGTCTTTAATGCTTAGAATGCAGTTGTAGAGAAAATGGAACAGAACTTTTTTTCAGACATACTGAAAGTACATGTTATTTATAAGATTTTTAATGGTGATGTTCAAGAGAATTTTTTTCTTATGATCATTTAAACATTGTTATTTCTACTTTTTTTCTAGAGGGGATTGATAATTCTCATGCAAAAAATGTAAAAGTTAATGTACACTTAATCAGCCTCCACAATCTTCAGAATTATTTTCCTTAAAATACTGAAAGTATCTGTGGAAACTTTCCTTGATGTCAGCAACATCCTCAGCAACCTGGCTTTAGGCTTGGGTAGGATGATGCATTGATTTTATTTGAAGCTGAGAGAAGTAGAATGCTTTTTGAAGCAAAGGCAATTGCAGAATTTATGGATTCATATTCCAACAGAAGGGTTTCTCATACAAATACATGTTGTAAACACCCATCTGCAATACAGAACCCCCAACCTGTGTGAATCTTATTTCTCAGTCCTGGTAAATTTGAAGAACAATAATTAATTAGTATTTGCTGAGACCAGAGAGATCTTGTTAAAGTCTGAACAAAGAATACACCTGCTAGTAACACATTTTCAGTAGACTCCTTTATCTGTATATTTTCTTGTACTTTGAATTAAAATAATATATTTTTGTTCCTTCTCATAATTGTTATAGTCAAAAATGTCCAATTCTGTTTCTGCTAAATCAGTATGTCTGCAGGTTTTCAAGCACAGTTCTCCCATAAATAGAATTTTCTAAATAACTAAAGTGCTGAAAGGAGCTAAAAATGTTTTTCTAATTGCTAACATTATTCAATTAATGATAATAAGTCATTGATATTTGGATACAGGTGGCAGACATATTAATTGAGAAACAAAAACTACTCAATGTACAATTTTATTAGGTACATCTCTTAGTTATTGCAAATAACTAATCAGCCAATCATGTGGCAGCAATGCAATGTATAAGAGCATACAGACATGGTCAAGAGGTTTGGTTGTTGTGCAGTCCAAACATCAGAATAGGGAGGATATAAGATCTAAGTGACTTTGACTGTAAAACGATTGTTGGTGCTAGATGAGGTGGTTTGAGTATCTCAGACACTGCTGATCTGGGATTTTCACACACTATGGTCTTTAGAATTTATAGAGAATGGTACAAAAAAAACAAAAATAAAATCCAGTGTGCAGCAGTTCTGTGAGGAAAAAATACCTTGTTAATAGCCAGACTGCTTCAAGCTGACAGGAAGACAACAGTAACTGAAGTAACCATGTGTTACTACAGTGGTGTGCAGAAGGCCACACCACTCTGAACACACATTAGGGTTAGGGTTAGCCTTGAACACAAAAAAAGGGCTACAGCAGAAAAAGACCCCCACTGGGTTCTATTCCTATACCTAATAAAGTGGCAACTGAGTGTATATTGCTTAAAAATGCTAATAGTACTTTGGGGAGAAACAAGTATTAACTCTTAGCAATTCTGTAAGTCATTTACAGCAAATTTTCCTTTTGGGTAGAATTCAAGAATAAGAAAGATGCAATCACTCCAATGGGATTACACTATAAAACCTCCCAAGCCACCAGGATATTGAAGGACTGATATACTGGCAGATTAAGAAAAGGTTCAAAAACAACATGGTGTCATAGTGGATGATTTCAACTTCTGCTATATAGACAGTGCAAAAATATGTAGTATTTGAAACAAGGTCAGTGAACTTGTGGCACAAATCAGTACAAGGAAGTATGATTTAGTGGCCATTACAGGAATGTGGTTGCAGGGTAGACAGGATTGGGAATTAAATATCCAAAGATATCAGGTAATATGAAAGGATAGGCAGGAAGGTGGGGTAGCACTCTTAATTAAAGATGAGGTCAGGGCGATAGTGAGAGATGATATAAAATCTAAGGAGCAGCATGTTGAATCCATCTGGGTAGAGATTAGGAAAAGTAAAGGGAAAAAAGAATCATTGGTGGGAGTTGTCTATCAGCCACCAAATAATAATATTACAGTGGCACAGGAAATAAACGAGAAGTATCTGAGGCATATAAGAATGGAACAGCAGTTATCATGCGGGACTTTAACTTGCACATAGATTGGGTGAATCAAGTTGGTCGAGGCAGTCTTGAGGAGGGCTTTATAGAATGCATCCGTGATGGCTTTCTTGAACAGCATGTTACTGAACCTACAGGGAAATGTGCTATCTTAGATCTAGATCTGTGCAATGAGACAGCTAGTTAGGGATCTTCTTGAAAGAGTGACCGTAGTATGACTGAATTCCTCATACAAATGGAGGCTGCAACAGTTCAATCTAAAACGAATGTATTATGTCTAAACAATGGAGACTACAATGGGATGAGGGAGGATTTGACTAGTGTAGACTGGGAACACAGGCTATATAGTGAGATAGTTGAGGAACAGTGAAAGACGTGTGACAAGAATACACATAGATAAGATGTTAGCTGTCCTGTGTGATCAGCAGTTGGTCTGCCACCTGTCTTCGGGAGAGAGAGAGATAAGGAATACAATGGAGCAGCATTTGAAGATGTGTAATGAAGGGACGGGAGAGAGAGCTGTCTAGAGCGGCCCCCCCCCTTTGAACCCTGAACTGTTTGAAGTGATGGACAGGCGATACCCCAGCAGGGGGATAAAAAGGGACAGGTTCGCTAAGGCAAGACACACGACACCACGAGGTAACGAGACCCTGGAAGCGGCGCCCCCCCGCAAGTCGACGGGAGTCGTTTGGAAGGCTGGTTGCGGAACCAAGCCTTAGACGCACAGGGTGGAAAGGTACGATCAGCGGGAACCCGGTGTGTGTCCGCCCTTGCTTGGGTGCCAGGTTCACTGCAGAGGATCGACCGCATCTGGAGGAGGGGTCACAGTCGGTGACCTCAGGTGACATCACAACGGACTCGCCCGAAAGCTGCTTGTGAGCAATATCGCAGGTCTGTGTGTGGAAGCCGTTTTGAATGATCATTCGTTCTTGTTCTCTCTCTCCCTCCCCCCACGTTGTCCATCACCATGGCAATGATTACTGCGAACTGAACTAAATTGACTTTGTGTCACTTTGAAATTGGTCATTTACCCCTAGACAACGATAGAGCTTGATTGATCCTGTTATCTTAATTCTGTGCACATATGTGTTTATCATTGCTGAACTGTTGCATTTATTATCCTTTCGATTACTGTGTTGCTTGTTTCTTTAGTAAAACTTTCTTAGTTCTAGTAACCCAGACTCCAACTGAGTGATCCATTTCTGCTGGTTTGGCAACCCAGTTACGGGGTACGTAACATAAGTTCAAAGAGATTTTTTACGGTGCTCAACAGAAGTATATTCCAGTTAAAAGCAAGGACAGTAAGGGTGGGGAGAGTCAGCCATGTGAAGGTAAATAGGGAAATAAAGGAAGGCATCAAACTAAAAGCTCGTGCACACTAAGTCATCAAGGGTGGTGGGAAACTGGAAGATTGGGAAGACTTTGAAAAGCAACAAAGAACCACAAAGCGAGCAATAAAGAAAGTGAAGATAGATTATGAAAATAAACTAGCACAAAATATAAAATGGATAGTAAAAGTTTTTATAATTTTATAAAATAGAAAAGGTTGGCTAAAGTGAACATAGGTCCCTTGGAGGATGAGAAGGGGGAATTGATATTGGGTGATGAGGAAATGGCAGAGGCTTTGAATAACTATTTTGTGTCGGTCTTCACAGTGGAGGGCACATCTAGCATGCCAAAGAGAGATGTTAAGGTTGCGATGGGAGGTGCGGAGCTTGATACCTTAGCTATCACGAAAGTGGTAGTGCTGAGCAAACTTGTGGGCATGAAGATAGATAAAATCCCTGGTCCTGATGGAATGCATCCCAGGGTACTGAAAGAAATGGCATAAGTTATTGCAGAGGCTTTAGTGAAAATTTACCAAAATTCTCTGGACTCTGTGCAGGTTCCAGTGGATTAGAAGATGGTGAACGTCAGACCACTGTTCAAAAAAGGGGCAGGTAACAATATGCTGGTTAGTTTAACATCTGTATTTGGGAAAATGCTTGAAGCTATCATTAAAGAAGAAATAGTGAGGCATCTGGAAAGAAATGGATTCATCAGGCAGATGCAACATGGATTCAGCAAAGGCAGGTCCTGTTTGACAAACTTGTGTGTGTGTGTGTGTGCGCGCGCACGCGCGCACCCTTAGCTCCTGGTGGAATCACCAGGGCACCGTTATGACAAGCTTACTGCACCGATTTTTTTGGTATGCTCATTGTACAGCAAGTCTTGGGCATCTGAAACCTGGCGGAGCCCATCCCTCTCAGGTTTTTTTTCCTTACGAGGTAGAGTTGTTAGCTCGACAGTCAACCCAGGCACGGATGAAGAGCGTGCAAGGGAGTCGGCTGGATTCGAACTCGGGACCTCTCACCCCAAACTCCAGCGCTGATGCCACTACACCACCAGCATAGTGGCACCAAACTTACTGGAGTTCTTTGAGGATATAACGAGCGCAGTGGTCGAGGGGAACAGATGGACGCTATTTACTTGAATTTTCAGAAGGTGTTTGATTAGAAGCCTCATAAAAGACTTATCCATAAGATAAAGGATGCACAGAGTTGGGGGTGACGTATCAGCATGGATAGAGGATTGGTTAACTAATAGAAAGCAGAGAGTTGGGGTACATGGGTGCCACTCTGATTGGCAATCAGTGGTGAGCTATTTGCTTCAGGGGTCGGTGCTGGGCCCACAACTGTTCACAATATACATTAACAATCTGGAAGAGGAGACCAAGTGTAGTATATCTAAGTTTGTTGATGATACTAAATTGAGTGGAAAAGCAAATTGTGCGGAAGATATAGAGAGTCAGCAGAGAGATATAGATAGGGTAAGTCAATGGGCAAGGGTCTGTCAGATGGAGTACAATGTTGGTAAATGTGAGGTCATTCACTTTGGAAGGAAAAATGAAAGAGCAGATTATTATATAAATAGTAAATAATTGCAGCATGCTGCTGTGCAGAGGGACTTGTGAGTGCTTGTGCATGAATCACAAAAGGTTGGTTTGCAGGTGCAGCAGGCTATCAAGAAGGCAAATGGGATGTTGGCCTTCATTGCTAGAGGGATTGAATTTAAGAGCAGGGAGGTTATGTTGCAACTGTGCAGGGTACTGGTGAGGCTGCACCTGGAGTATTGGACTGTGAATTGGGAAATGAGCCTGGCCAAGTGACTGAACATGTCGGGAAATATTTAGGAAACTGCGATCACAATTCCTTAAATTTTATGAATAAGAGTAAGTATAAACCTTGTGAAAAGATATTAAATTGCAAATTATGTGAGTTCTAAGCAGAAGCTAGAGAGAGTTCCTTGGGAGTAAGTATTTTTGTTGTAAGTCCATATCTGACATATGGGGGGTGCACAGAGGTATGTTCCAATAAGAAGGGTAAGGATGGTAAGGTAAAGACTCAGAAAGATGTTGTGAATATTAGTCAAGAAGGAAAATAAAGCCATGGATGGGTGTTTTAGTATGTTTTCAAAAGACACAGAGACTGGTGGCTTTTTAGATGATACAGAAGATTGCCAAAGTAAATCTTTTGCAGATAATGGTAGAGAAATTGCAGGTGCAACTTAATCTAGCCACGTGTGAGTTGTTGCACTTTGGGAGATCTAACAGAAAGAGGAAGTATATAAATAATGGACCCTTTGTAGTGTCTAGGTACAGAGGGATCCTCGGGTCAAACTCCATCGCTCTTTGAAAGTAGCTGCTCAGGTTGATAAGCTAGTAAAGAAGGTGTAAGGCATATTTACCTTTGTTTGTTAAGGCACTGAGTTCAAGTATCAGTAGGTTATGTTGCGGCTTTATAAAACTCTGGTTAGGTCAGATCTGGAGGATTATGTATAATGTGATTGTCCATCGTGTTTGACGATGTCAGGAAACCTGAGCGGAGAATTTGTAAAGCGGAAAAGCCATTGCATTAGGGCAGTTCCACTCTCTCTACCTCAGAAGGCCGGGTCCAGTGGTACAAACAAGCATCACAAATTGGGCTCTTCCTTGGTTGCAGTGGAAGACCATGACGACTTCTGAGCCTTATTATACTCTTCGCTCTCCACAGAGCATTGCAGTACCACATTCCCGACCGTTGGATCTTACTGTAGATCTCAAATGCCCAGTCCACCAGAACTAATTTCACATGCTGGGATGAGCATGTCCCTGACTCACCCGGCTCCCCTCACCTTGTTTAGCTCACCTGTTGAAGCGGTGTATAGCGATGCGGCCGCTGTCACATGCAAACAGTGACTCGGAGCCACAGGTGAGAGCTGAGTGTCCGGTGGGGACCAAAGGTGAGTGAGCTGCCCTGTATTGGACACAAGTTCCTGTGCCACCCATCCTGGAACGAACACACACACACACACACACACACACACACACACACACACACCACACACACACACACACACACACACACACACACACACACACACACACACACACACACACACACACACACACCGAACTTGGCTGGTATGCATTGCCAGGGATCATGGTGGAGGTAAATAAAATAGATCTATTTAAGAGGCTCATAGGCACATGAATATGCAGAGAATGGAAGGATAAACCTCTTGCTTAGATCTGGACTATAATTAACATAAGGCAACATTAGAACGCTTTCTAAACCAAGTTTGACACCATACTGGAACTGCATGATGTATTAGCCTTTTATGTTTTAATTGGAAATAGATTTGAAGATATTCTGTCTGGAGTCAGATCATTATTTTCAGACTTACCCCCATTTTCACAGAGATAGCTCCGTGGCAGGATAGAAGATCTCCTGTACAATTGTCCTTCAATGATAATTGCAAATTCTCCTGTGTCTGTGAAGTGGCATCCCATTTGAAGATTGAAGATGCTTATACTTAAAAAGTGATTTAAATGCTTAATGTAGTGTACATCTGGATTAAAATAATCCCAAAACTAGAAAGAAAACTCAAACCACATTTAATAACAGACATCTAAAAGCCACCAGTTGTGAAACATTAATGTCATGTTTAGTGTCATCTGGTTATACAACTGAAGTTGGAAGTTTACATACACCTTAGCCAAATACATTTAAACTCAGTTTTTCACAATTCCTGACATTTAATCCTAGAAAATATTCCCTGTTTTAGGTCAGTTAGGATCACTACTTTATTTTAAGAATGTGAAATTTCAGAATAATAGTAGAGAGAATGATTTATTTCAGCTTTTATTTCTTTCATCACTTTCTCAGTGGGTCAGAAGTTTACATACACTTTGTTAGTATTTGGTAGCATTGCCTTTAGATTGTTTAACTTGGGTCAAACATTTTGGGTAGCCTTCCACAAGCTTCTCAAAGTAAGTTGCTGAAATTTTGTTCCATTCCTCCAGACAGAACTGGTGTAACTGAATCAGGTTTGTAGGCCTCCTTGCTCACACATGCTTTTTCAGTTCTACCCACAAATTTTCTATCGGATTGAGGTCAGGGCTTTGTGATGGCCACTCCAATACCTTGACTTTGTTGTCCTTAAGCAATTATGCCACAACTTTGGAGGTATGCTTGGGGTCATTGTCCACTTGGAAGACCCATTTGCGACTGAGCTTTAACTTCCTGGCTGATGTCTTGAGATGTTGCTTCAATATATCCACATAATTTTCCTTCCTCATGATGCCATCTATTTTGTGAAGTGCACCAGTCCCTCCTGCAGCAAAGCACCCCCACAACATGATGCTGCCACCCCCATACTTCACGGTTGGGATGGTGTTCTTCTGCTTGCAAGCCTCACCCTTTTTCCTCCAAACACAACAATGCTCATTATGGCCAAACAGTTCGATTTTTGTTTCATCAGACCAGACGACATTTCTCCAAAAAGTAAGATCTTTGTCCCCATGTGCACTTGCAAACTGTAGTCTGGCTTTTTTATAACGGTTTTGGAGCAGTGGCTTCTTCCTTGCTGAGCAGCCTTTCAGGTTATGTCAATATAGGACTCGTTTTACTGTGGATATAAGTACTTGTCTACCTGTTTCCTCCAGCATCTTCACAAGGTCCTTTGCTGTTGTTCTGGGATTGATTTGCACTTTTCGTGCCAAAGTACATTCATCTCTAGGAGACAGGGTGGGTCTCCTTCCTGAGCGATACGACGGCTGCATGGTCCCATGGTGATTATACTTGCGTACTATTGTTGGTACAGATGAACATGGTACCTTAAGGTGTTTGGAAATTGCTCCCAAGGGTGAACCAGACTTGACATCATTTTCTGACCCCAATCCAATAGAAAATTTGTGGGCAGAACTGAAAAAGTGTGTGCAAGCAAGGAGGCCTACAAACCTGACTCAGTTACACCAGTTCTGTCTGGAGGAATGGAACAAAATTCCAGCAACTTACTGTGAGAAGCTTGTGGAAGGTTACCCAAAACATTTGACCCAAGTTAAACAATTTAAAGGCAATGCTACCAAATACTAACAAAGTGTATGTAAACTTCTGACCCACTGGGAAAGTGATGAAGGAAATAAAAGCTGAAATAAATCATTCTCTCTACTATTATTCTGTCATTTCACATTCTTAAAATAAAGTAGTGATCCTAACTGACCTAAGACAGGGAATGTTTTCTAGGACTAAGTGTCAGGAATTGTGAAAAACTGAGTTTAAATGTATTTGGCTAAGGTGTATGTAAACTTCTGACTTCAACTGTATGTGTTATTGGGACATGCAATGCAGTCAAAAGATACTTCAAGCAAAATAGCATATTTTGTAGTGATTACTTATTTATCTATAGAAAAATCACTTACTTCAGGTGATTTCAATTGGAGTGGAAGCTGTGTCATGTTTGCAGCTTGTATAACATGTCCCAATGTTAGAAATGTTGAAAGAATAACTTTCCAAAATATGCAATCTCATTGCAAGTAGCAGGAAGCAAAAATGCAAAAGCAGTGTTATATCTGAAATTTCAGCACAGTATTGTACTTAATTTTACCTTTAGCTACGAACAGAAACACAGAGCTGAAAGTGTGCCATTCTAAAATAGATTGAGGTCACAAAGTATGAAATAGTCACAGTAAGTGTTTTCATTAGGAACTGGTGAGTTTATTCTTGCAGTGATGGAAACCAAGAGATTCTGGTGGGAGTTTTGACCCACTTATGATAATTTTGGAAGAATGACATGAAATTAACTTCCAGAAAAGCAATGTTCAAGATGATAAACTAAAGTACAAAACAGAGTATTTATGAAATCAGAAAAAAATATCTCATCATATATCAAAAATATCTCATCCCAGCAGCTAGCAACTTGTGCTATATATTTGCAATTGGAACTGGGTTATTGCTAACACATGTCCTCAGATACATTGAAAAACTTCATTATGCATGCTATCCAAACCGATCATTTCACAACATAAGTACTACAAGATAATACAAAGGGAAAAGCAAGAATAGGATGCTAATTGCAGTGTTAGATTTACAGGGAAAGTGTAGTGCAGCTGGATAAATAAGGTGCAAAGGTCATGATGAGGTAGTTTGACAGATCAAGAATTCATCCTCATCATACAAGAGGTTCCCTCAAGTCTCTTAACAGCAGAAAAGATGCTCTCTTTGAGCTTCATGGTGTGTTTTTTAAAAATTTTTTTGCTCAGTGTAAATGAGGAGAAGAGGGAATGACTGGGTGGGAGGGATCACAGATGATGTTACTGTAGCTGCTTTGCCAAGGTAGTAGGAAGTGTAAACAGAGCCAATGGAGGGGAGGCTGGATTTTGAGATAAACTAGGTTATGTTCATAACTCTGAGCAATTTCTTGCAGTTTTGCTTCAAGGAAAGTAATCAAAAAGAACACAATTTCATGAGAAACATTTCAATGAACTATTCATTTAGTTGATCCTTTTGACACAATATAGCCTCGATGAAATTTTCTAATTCAGGTGTTTAATGTAAATATTTTCAATATATTAATAGAATCATAAGACATAGGGGCAGAATTAGGCCACTTAGCACTTTCCACTATGACTAATTTATTGTCCCTCTCAATGGCTTCCTCCTGCTTTCTCCCTTTGCTTTAAATACAGTACATGGATTCAAAATTAACTTGCCCACAGAGGATGGTAGTAGATTGTGTTAAACCAAATATATGTTGTAACTGGGTTAACTGTCTGGACACGCCCCTCTGCTGACTGCTCTTGTGGCTCCTCCCACAGATCCTGAATAAAGTTGATTTTGCCTTGCCCCTCCCCCCTCAGTCCGGGGGCAGACGCTCAGCATGGAGGACGTATTGTACAGCGAATAAAAGCCTTTCAGTATTTTACCCAACTTCAGTCTTTTGGAGTTATTGAAGGTTCTTCATAGATGAAGCATATTTTGCCTGGAGGCCCATGACTAGTGGTGTTACATTGGGATCTGTTCCTACTGTTTGTGGTTTTGGAGGGGTGGATTAGTAAATTTACAAACTGAAGATGTTATGGATAGAGCTAAAAGTTGTCATAGGTTACAACAGGGTATAGACAGGATTCAGAGTGTGGTGGGGAAGTGGCAGATGGATTTCAATCCAAAAAAGTCTGAAGTGATACACTTTGGAAGATCAAACTTGAAAGCAGGGTACGTTTAATGGCAGGATTCTTAGCAGTGTGGAGGAACATGGATCTTGGGGTTCGCGTCCATGGATCCTTCAAAGCTGCCTTGGAAGTTTATAGGGTGGTTGAGAAAGTGTGTGATGTGTTGGGAATTGAGTTCAAGAGTCGTGTGATAACGTTGTACTTCCTTAAAATCTAATTATACCACACAAGAGTATTGTGTTCAGTTCTGGTCACATCATTATAGGAAGGATATGGAAGTTTTAGAAGGGTGCAGAGATTTAACAGGATGCTGTCTGGATCAGAGAACATGTTTTATGAGGAAAGGCTGAGTGAGCAGGGGCTTTCTTTTTTGAGCAACAGACGATGAGAGGTGAGTTGATAGGTGTACAGTATAAGATTAAGAGAGGCATAGAATCAGAATTAGGTTGAATAGCACTAGTGTATCTCATGAAATCTGTTGTTTTGCTGCAGCAGTACACGGCAATACACAATAATAAAAACGATAAATTACAATAAGTTTATATTAAAAAAATAAATAAGTATTGCACAAAGAAAGGGTAAAGAAACTACTGATAAAATGGTCGGCCAGTACTTTTTTCCCATGGCCAATACCAGGAGACATTGTTTAAGGTGAATGGAGGAAAGTTTAGGAAGATATCAGAGGTAGGATTATTTTTATTACACAGAGTGACGGGTGTGTGGAATGCATTACCAAGGATGGAGGTAGAGGCTGATACAATAGGGAAATTTAAATTACTCTTAGATCAGCAAATGGAGGGCTGTGTAGAAGGGAAAAGTTTGATCAAAGGTTCAAAGATTCATTTTATTACCAATGTACCCAGAATAAAACTGTGAGATTTGTCTTCTCCAGAGAGCCATGAAATACAGAAAAACCATGGAAGTCATTGAAAGAGAAGTTATCGACCTCCACTTCCTGCATGAAAAGAAAGAGAAACAAAACTCACAGTCCCCAACATCCCTCCCCCCCCCCACCCCAACCACTCCCTCACACAAAAACTAACAGATTGCCCACCCGGAAAACAGCAACTAGAACATCAAACTCCTAACCCCCAAGCTCCTCGTAGATTGATGGTGGAGGAGGTCTCTATTGGTCCATACCGTGCTGTACTGTTTAATTTTCTATGCTTTGTGACACACTGCCTTCTCTTTATGTGCTTCACCATTGCAAAGTCTATAGATCAAAACAGGTAGGAACTAGGTCCAGATGTGGATGAGGTGGAAGAGAGACTTGCTTCTGGCTTTTAAAGTCTTCTGCTTAAGTGGTCTGCACTCTCCATCAGCCACTTATAGTATGTGCGCAGAAATGGCACTCATGCATGCAATCACTATCCATTTAAACAGGTCTCATTGCTTTCGGTATATTCGTACATCTGACTAAAAGAAATTAAATCGCTAACTTCCCAGCCTGAGCAATGAGCCTTTCAGCTGCTTCTCCAAACTTTAGTTCATGGAAATAGTTTCATACGGCACGCAGAGAGCCATCTAGGTCTGCATTTGAAAACTCCTCGAGCTGTGATTGTCTTGACTGAAATAGTAAAGTTGCGTTTCAATTTCAGCACAGCATTATTTTGGGATTTTTTTTTGCTTCTAGCATTGTGGCAAAAGCAATTTATGGCACAGTAAAGCTGAAGTGGAAGAATCTGACTCCGTAGTCATATATAAAATAGTAACTTGTTCCTTGAAAGTTTTCACTTGAAAATGTCAGTTTTCCTTCAGGGTGTGCATATAATCAAAGCCCAAAAGTAAAAATTTCATTGCTGCATTTTCCAACATGTCTTCTGTAAGAACGATCGATGAATGCCCTCAAATCATTAATTCTGCACTCAAACCTAACGTGTATTATCATTTTTGGTTACCCTCCTTCTGCAAAAGTATATTGATTTTTACATTGTTTCTCCAATGAATTCCAATTGCAACAAGAGAGGAAAAAATAACTAATTTGCAGAAAGCTGACTTCTGTATCCAAATTCACTCTGGTTTTATATTACCCTTGTTTGACCTTTCCTAAGGCTTCAACGTAGACAATCTGAGGACTTGAAACTCATTTCCAAGGTTTAAAAAAAAACCCTCAAAAAAACCAAACACACAGCAGATGACATTTAGTGCAGTTAACAGTCTTATGATACTTATTTTTATTAATAGAAGTCTGATGTACAAATTCAATGAAATGCTAGAACTTTAAGAGTTGCTGAAGTGATCTCAACTGGATGCTGACTTCTGCAGGCTGGGAATGATCTTTTAGGTTTATTACAATGTTATGAGGTTTGAGAGATCAGTGTTCTGGAGGAACTAGTCTTGTTCTTCTTAGCACAGAAGATATTTAATTGGAACATTCAAAACAGTGAGGGATGTTAATAAAGCAGTTTCAACTAAACAATACGAATGGTAGGAAGGTAAAATCCAGAGTAATTAATGAACAAAACATGGGGGAAATCAGAAGGGTGTTTATTTCTATGGTGGGTTACTATGATTTGGATTGGAAGGCTCAGTGGAAAGCAAATACATATACTCGTTGATTCATTTCCAAATTCAGTTAGACAGATTTGAAAGTTGTTCCTCTTTTGAAATGTATTATGAGGCAAACGGAAAGAAGGTCTAACTGGATAAACCTCTAAAGAACTGGCAAACTTCTGTACTACATGTACTCTATGATATATAAGTGGCAATGACTCCCTGGATTCAAAAAATATCTTTTGATAACGAAAAGTACTGGCCTAGATTTGAGATCCCCAAAGCAGGTAGGAATTGAGGTACAGTGTATTGACTGAAGTACTAATCAGCTTGCAAACTTCACGGTGTCTGGTAAGAATGCATTCGCCGGCTGCATGACAAAACGAGGCCAAAGTCAGGGTACGTCCACACTACGCCGGATAATTTTGAAAACGAAGCTTTTTCTCTTCGTTTTGCCCTCCCGTCCACACTGAGCCGGCGTTTTCAGCCCCTGAAAACGGAGATTTTCAAAAACACTCTCCAGAGTGAATAAATCTGAAAACGCTTAATATCCGGCGTAGTGTGTACGGGATAACCGGAGAGATTTAAAAACGTTGTCATGACAACACAACAACAATGCTTTTTTCTGCTTCTGCTTGGTACTGCGCAAGCACTGCTGTACTGCTGTTATAACGCGCAGTCGGTGTGAACGGCGTGAGAGTTAAATTGCAAAGTGAGCTTTTTTGACTATTTAAAAACGCTGTCATGACGTGCCAGAACAGATGTTTGTTGTTTTAACAACGAAGTGAAGAAGTGAATAAGTAAACTCACTTCGCCGTTTTCTGTCCTTGCTTGTATGAAGGTGGTTTACCTATTTATGCAAGTACTTCTCTTACAATAGATGCCTAATGTAACATTGTATGGAAATACAAGATAACGCTGATGCAGACGTTTTATACATTTAACAAGGTGCTTTATTAATGCAACAGAGTTAGTCAGTTTTTCAATGTTCGTCGTCAGCTGGGTCATACTGTCCGTGAACTCCCTGTCGGTTGCCTCCATACGCTCCAGTATTTGTTTTTTTTTAAGTTTTAAGTCCTCCTGCGTGAGAGCCAAGAGCAATTCCTTTAAAGTTTTTCTACTCTGTAACTGGAAAAACACGCACCAAGTATATCGTTTCCTCTTCGCTTGTTTTCTATGTGTCCTGCGCATGCCCAGTAGGAGGAGATTCGCCCAAATATCCGTCTAATGTGGACGGAGATATTTTGAAAAACGCTTAGTGTGGACGCCTGTCGTTTTTCCTCGAAACCGGCATTTTCAAAATTATCCGGCATAGTGTGGACGTAGCCTCAGTGGTCTACATAAAGCTAGTCCGAATTGCTTAAGAAAAGGTGTATTGTGGTTGACATAGTTGAAAGCAACCAACAGAAACAAGGGAACAGTAACTATTGGAGAGAGTAAGATTCAAGGCTTGATGTAGGATCCCAGATGAGTTTGGTGCATGGTTTTGAGCAGAATTTGAAGCACAAACTTTCCAATAGGGATGTGGTTGTCAACTCACTCAACACACTTTGGACGCAAACATGAATTTCCATGTGGTAGCTAATACCTCAGCTTCCATGGCAACAGATGTAAATGTCAAGAGGAAATTGATGTTCACATTGCTGTTGTCATGCTTATAGATGCCACTGTTCCAAGGGACTTACTGGGTTGTTCTCTCTTTCCTGAGAGCACAACACTTAGATGTTGAAGTCAAATGAATGCAGCTGGGAATGCCCTATGTGGTGCTGTGACACCTCCTTTGAGTTTGTGGATCGCACAGCAATGGCAGCATGTCAATATTCTGTTGAGTATGTGTGATGGCCAGAGTGGTGAATGAGAAGGGAAGGGATGGGGGTGTTTGTTCCTCATTTCTATGTATTTCTTAGTGGGTTGTAGTATGGAAGATTATGGGTACTTACCAGCTAAGACGGTAAATGAGGGACATACATTACAACATTCATCCGGTCTTCAGCAAGCTAGTAATGTTCCATTTGCACCATTCCAGGTCTCAGTCTGCAGCCACTGAGTATGCTCCCATGCCAGCTCGTTTCAGGATAAGGTGACTCCTTAATACTGCATGATGACATTTAGAGGATACTGCATAGTTTAGTGTCACCCTGAGATACATTCGGGAGGATCCTACCTGATAATTTTGCTGGGTTTTTTTTACCACATGTATCAAGATGAGAAGCAGTGACCACTTCTTTTTGAGGAATTGATGAACAAATGATTCCATAACATTCCTCCATGATCTTCCCGATGGTGCAGTTGGTTGATATGCTAACTCACAGATTCAGTAATATCAGGTTCAGTCCTGACCTGCATTGCAATCTGCGTGAAGTTTGCAGGTTCTCCCTGTGAATGCATGGGTTTCCACGACAGCTCTCTCCTCACACATTCCAAAGGCATGCTGATTGGTAGATTAATCAGCCACTGTAAACTGCCCGTAGTATGTAGATGAGTGATAGAGTCCAGGGGAGTTGAGAATGTGTGGAGATTAGAGTACATGGAAAGTTAGTGTGGGAAAGGGGATTGTTCCTAGAGATGACATAGAATAAATGTATCAAAATCACCTCCTTTCATGATGAATGGAAACAGGATAGCTTCAGTGTAATTATAGTGGCTGCTTATCTGACTTGTGTGGGCACGTGGCCAAGTGGTTAAGGCGTTGGACTAGCGACCTGAAGGTCGTGAGTTCGAGCCCCAGCCGAGGCAACGTGTTGTGTCCTTGAGCAAGGCACTTAATCACACATTGCTCTGCGACGACACTGGTGCCAAGCTGTATGGGTCCTGTTGTTGTTGTTGTTCGTCCTTCGTAGTCGAAGATGACCATGGCTTCAAAGTCAAATGGGAGGTTGGTGGCTGTGGGTCCGGAGGTGACTGATGAGGCCAATCCAGGCCCTGAAGGCTCGCCCACATGTGGGACACAAGTGGGTGGGTGCTGTCGTGGCAGTGGATGCTGCTCGGGCCTTGCGCACAGCACGCTTTCGTTGCACCTCGATGATGAGCCTGACTTCAGCTGCATGGGCTCCTGTGGTGATCTTGCTGCGCCAAGCTGGACGGTCGAGGGCAAGCGTCTCCCATGTGTTGATGTCGACACCCAGGCCTTTGAGGGACACTTTGAGGCAGTCTTTGTAACGTTTCTTCTGCCCCCCCCCCCCCCAGACTGAGCGCTTGCCCTGACACAGTTCTCCGTACAGCAGCTGCTTAGGCAATCGGCTGTCTGGCATTCTGACCACATGTCCAGCCCACCTGGCTTGGGCTTTCAGCAGGAGGGTGTAGACGCTGCAGAGCCCAGCTCATTCCAGGATTTCCGTGCTGGGGACTTTGTCCTGCCACCTGATGTGGAGGAGTCTGCGGAGGCAGTTCAGGTGAAAGTGGTTGAGCTGTTTGGCGTGTCTGCTGTAGACAGTCCAGGTCTCGCTGGCGTAAAGGAGGGTGGTAAGGACCACTGCACAGTAGACCTTCAGCTTGGTGGTAAGGCTGAGTCCTCTCCGCTCCCAGACGTTCTCGCGGAGTCTCCCAAAGGCGGCGCTGGCTTTGGCAATCCTGTTGTTGACCTCAGTCCTAATGTCCTTGCCTTGGACAACATTTGTGTTGTGGAGAGGGGAGACTTGCAGCATGGGCAACTGCTGGTCTTCCATATAACCTTGCCCAGGCCTGCGCCCTGGAGAGTGAAGACTTTCCAGGCGCAGATCCATGGTCTCGCAAGACTAACGGATACCTTTACTTATCTGACTTGGTGATATTGGAGCTCTGTGCAACTTCAATGTTGAGCAACCAGGGTAAGTTGATATCATTGCTCAGCTGAGCACGTGGTTGTTAATGTCCACGTTAGACACAGTATTTGGAGGTAGGGGATGGTCCATGTGAATTTTGACATTCGGCATTTAGATTGAGTTATTGGTTGATGACAGCTGTAGAAACGTTTCACCACACCTGCACTTCTTCTGGAAGTTAGCCTTGTGTAAAGTGGTGAATAGCAAGGCATGGTTACAGGAGATTATTAAGTTGTTTAAGAAAACCATCATGTCAGGAAGAGACGTAGAGGTGAATTTAGCAGTGATTACATAGTAAATCACTGCTGTGTAGCCCCAGAATTTGCTGTTCTCATTTAAGTTCCAGCATGCATCATTTATTTTTTGATTAATGCTCAAGAAATAAGGATGCACACTAACGATAGGGTGAGAATCAGTAGTTTCTCTGTACTCTAACCTGGCATGGAGGAATTGTCACCATAGTTTTGGAGAAAGACAGACAGCATGCCTACAAAGATGTGGCCAAGTATAGATCCCTGAGGAGCATCACTAGCCATAAATTGCCAGGTGTGTACAAGCCCATTATCTCCACTCTCTGTTTCCCAACTTCCATCCAGTTCTCTACCCAGGCTTACAGCTGGCCTACAATTCCACGTTATCTTGTATTTGTTAATGATCTCTCATATAGAACCATTTTAAATGTCTTTCAGGAGACCAAACAATATTTATTGATGCTTTCTTTTCCAACTCCTCCAAAAAATTCAAGGATAAAGAAAATATTAAAGATTAGTGTTATTTGTCAAATGTATATTGAAACATCGAAACATACTGTGAAATGCAGCATTTCCGTCAATATCCAACACAGTCCAAGGATGTGCTGAGAGCTGCCAACAAGTATCATGATGTTGCTGGCACCAACATAGCATGTCCACAACTAACCCACATGTCTTTGGAATATGGGAGGAAATTGGAGGGCTCTGCGGAAATCCATGCATTCACGGGGAGAACGTACAAATGCCCTACAGTCAGTGGTTGAATTGAACCCAGGTCACTGACACAATGATAATGTTACACTAACCATTACACTACCATGCAAACCCTTGGTTCAGAAATCATGGTGTAGTTGGTTCTTTCTGATTATTTTTGGTTTCTAATCCTTGCCTTTTCGTAGTTCCCAAAATTAACTACCCTAGCTTTGATTTTTAGTTGCTCTGTCCCCAGAAGATTATGGAATTCTCTCCCTCATCTCCTTCACACTCATTTCTCCCACAGAGGCAAAAAGGTTGCCAACCCCTGCTTTAAGACAACTCTTAAAGCAGGGGTCCACAACCTTTTTGCCTCTGTGGGCCAGATCGCGTATTAATGAGCGGATGGTGGGCCAGACAAATGCCCTAAAAAACTTGAAATATGGGAATTATCCATTTAAATACATCTAGTTATGTTTTTCCGCAAATTAATGAATAACTCATGCTAGAAAATTATTTGTGCTTAACCAAGGATGCCAATTAGTAATCAAAGAACTCAGTTAGTTGCAATTTATTTCAATCATGGCATCTTTTGAATCTATTAAAAGTACAACAAAGGATCTTTAAACATAAAACATATGAACATGATGCATTGAATGGTGGTAAATTAAGTATAATAAAAGAGAAAATTTTAATGCAAACAGTCGATAAATCAATGTGAAACTTGATGCTGTTTGTTGCTTGAAAGCCTCTCAATATTGGGTGTCAGACTTGCTGATGCCAAGAGCAAGACATTATCCACTTGGGCATCAGTCAATCTTTTTCTCAAATGGTTCTTGGCATGCTTCATTTTTGAAAATAATTGCTCACATGGATAAGTGCTGCCAAACAATGATACCATCTTTTTTGCATGGTCCACTAAGTTAGGCTACTTCCCACTTGGATGAATATATTTTCTATAGAAGTCAAGCACTGACACATCTTCAGAGTGAAATTTCAATCTCAATATGTTGTCACACTGCATCTCAATCAATTCCATTTGAAAAATTTCTGATGCAGTGTCCACTTCCACATCAAATGAAGCAGCAAACAACTTGAACTCATTTGCATGCTTTACTTTTTTTGAAAAGTGAGAAAATGTGTACAATTTCCTTTTTGAAGCTGGTACTCTCACAATTGCAGCTTTCTTTCAAAGGCCACAATATGACCATACATCTCATGTATCAGCTGATTTTTTTCCTTAAAGTTGTAAATTCAAGTTACTTAAATGAGATGTAATGGCCACAAGAAATGCCAAGGTTGCAAGCCAATCAGGATCACGAAAATGTGAAGCATCCTCATTTTTGCTTTCAAGGAATATTGCCACCTCTTCATGCAATGCAAATACTCTTTTTAGCATTGACCCTCGGCTAAGCCAGCGTAATTTGCAGAAATAAGCCAGGTCCCCATATTCTGCCTCCGTATCCAACAAAAACTTGCTTGCTCGATGAAGAAGTAATCTAGTGTCCAAGTGTCTTGGAAATTTCGGCACTCAGTGTCTGCCTTCCTGCGTTTTGCATCCATTGCCATTGGAATTCTTTTCTTTGATCTTATTTCGAAACACGAGTTATTCAACAAGTATCATAGCACATGTAAGTATCTGGGATATTTAGCGTGGATTTCTTCTTAAAACACAGTGACGCTGTTTCTGTTTACAAATTTGAATGATCCCATCTGAAAACCTGTGCATGCACAGAGAGTATCTAATATATATCAATAAGGTAGGTTGCCTTCCCGTCATTTGTATATACCAGTGTTTGGTTTGGAACAAAACAGAACCTTGGGCCAGTGTAACAAGACGCCATGCATGTCCATCAGTGTGGTCGCGTGAAACTCTCAGAATAAGGAAAAATCACTCGTGGACCGGATAAGCATAGTATCTCAATATTTGCTCGCAGGCCGGTCAAAATACCTTCGCGGGCTGGATCTGGCCCATGGGCTGTAGGTTGCCTACCCCTGTCTTAAAATTACTTTAAGATCAAACTGTTGATTACAAGCTTTTAAATACACTGGAACAATTAAAAGGAAACCAAACTGACTAAAACTAGCCTGAGCCCCTTTCAGTTATTCCACAGAACTCATCTGTTTAGTTCTATCTAACTAACTATTTATTTATTTGCAAACAACAGGAATTCTGCAGATGCTGGAAATTCAAGCAACACACATCAAATTTGCTGGTGAACGCAGCAGCCCAGGCAGCATCTCTAGGAAGATGTGCAGTCGACGTTTCAGGCCGAAGGGTCTCGGCCTGAAACGTCGACTGCACCTCTTCCTAGAGATGCTGCCTGGCCTGCTGCGTTCACCAGCAACTTTGATGTGTGTTGCTATTTATTTATTTATTTAATTGCATGGTTTGCCTTCTTTCGCACATTGGTTGTTTGTTAGTCTTTGTGTGTTGTTTTTCATTACTCTATTGCATTTCTCCATTCTACTGTAAATGCCTCCAAGAACATGGATCTCAAGATAGTATATAAGTAGATAATAATAAAGTTACCATGAACTTTGAACTTTTAACTGAATGAGGGGTTAGTTGTTGTACATATGTGGCATATGTTTTTTGAATGGATTCCCACAATGAAATGTCACAACTAGAGAGCCCATTTCTGGGATTCATGAAGAATCCAATGATATGCAGCAGTTGGGAAAGCGGACAATTGTATGGCAGTAGGCTTGTGGTGTCCATGTTAACTTGTACATATGTGGGAACCCAAGTCTGTTTTGGCTCACCTTGCAAAATATAAGACTGCATTCATTTTCTGATGTAAAAAAAAATTATGGCTGAGCTCTACCTCACTATTACATATTAGTCTTTGATTTAGATACGGACCTCCCGCATAACATATATTTGTCAATTTCAGTTTTGGAGATCCACTTGCCCTGATGTCCACAGCTTTCTCAGGGTGATCACTTCAGGTTTTCTAAGTAACTTATGTTAATAATAGTTTCCTGATTCAGATCTGCCTCTTTGTTCCAGATTTCTTCAATAGAGGAAAAAGATTGCCTTTCAAATTCTTTCATCATTTGAAGAGTCTAGATCTCTCCCTCACTTCAATCACCACCAATCACTGATAAGACTTCATTGAATTCTTGGTTTCAAAATCAGATAGAAGTGTTGGAGCCTTTCAATAATGGCTGAACTTAGATAGGATAAAGAAGGAAAGGATGCAGATTATATAGTATAACTGAAAGATAATTATGATTATAAGAAAAATATCTGTTACATAACTGAGTAAGAATAGCTTTGATTATGCTCCGGACCATGTCAGAAGTGTTTACAATATTGATCAGGCAATTAGCATATTTGGATTCTTATTTGTGCGCAGAGACTCAGAAGATAGGATGTCTCATGACAATAATATATTTATTTATTATTAAGTGAATCATACCCCTTATAATATATAAACATAAATATTTTAAACCTTTAAATGTATATTTTGTTATTATTTCCTTAATAGTAATATACCAATACAAGTATAAAGATTTGAATTAGTTAAACCATGTAAGTGGTGTACATTTGCTTATTTGAATCCATCTAGGACATTGGTTGATTTTAATCATAGAAGCAGAATATTGTAGTGGTTAATTTTAAGTCATTATATTAAATTATGACACACATTTATAATTATTAGAATACTTGCAATAGAATTGTCTGCAAATAATAATGTGCCTGACACAGTCTTAAAGTTCAAATCACTTTAAAGACGACAATGTAGTAATAAGGCCATAAGACCATAAGACATAGGAGCGGAATTAGGCCATTCAGCCCATCGAGTCCACTCTGCCACTTCATCATGACTGATCCCGGATCCCATCAACCCAGCACACCTGCCCTCTCACCATATCCCTTGATGCCCTGATCAATCAGGAATCTGTCAACTTCTGCTTTAAATATACCCACACACTTGGTCTCCACTGCAGTCTGTGGCAGAGCATTCCACAGATTTACCACACTCTGGCTAAAAAAAATCCTCCTTACCTCTGTTCTAAAAGGTCGCCCTGAATTTTGAGGCTGTGCCTTCTAGCTCTGGATATCCCCACCATAGGAAACATTCTCTCCAGATCCACCCTTTCGATATTCAGTAAGTTTCAATGAGATCCCCACGGCACCTTCTAAATTCCAGTGAGTACAGACTGCCAATCACTTCACATATGTTAACCCCTTCTTTCCCAGAATCATCCACGTGAACCTCTTCTGGACTCCGTCCAAGGATAACACATCCTTTCTGAGATAAGGGGCCCAAAGCTGTTGAGAATACTCCAAGTGAGGGCTGACGAGTGTCTTATAAAGCTTCAACATCATCTCCTTGTTTTTGTGTTCTATTCTCCTTGAAATAAATGCCAACATTGCATTTGCCTTCTTTACCACAGACTCAACCTGTGAATTAGCCTTCTGGGAGTCTTGCATGAGGACTCAAAGTCCCTTTGCACTTTAGTACAGGGTGCATGTGAACCATTGATATGTTTTCGGAAATTTCTTTTCCAACCAATGATTTTTACGGTGAATTCAAATATCTAAAGATTTCCATAGTGTTTTATTTATGTCATTCACAATAGCACAGTTACATTTACCCGCTGAATTACCTTTTAAATTACAATGACCAGATTAATCTTTATTTCAAGGTCACAGGCTCTCTCAATAGCTTGAGCGTGATGATGATAATATGGCCCAGAACTGTGACTGTGAGCTGAATTTCAATTGTGCAGTCAGAGCATGTACTGCAGCTCCACGTTCCCAGAATACTTTAGTACCTTTCAGTCAGTTATACTTATGATATTCTTCTTCAGCTTCCACTATCTACTTCACAACAATATTCCTTCAGATCAGTTTGAAAGGCAGCAGCATGAACAATGACTGCAGGTTACTGGCATAAAATATTAGCTCTTGTTCTCCCCACAGGCATTATTTATTGGAAATCTGCAATTCTATGTTCTTGATCATTTCCGGGTGAAGTCACGCCAATTGTGTAGGTAGGCTGGGCATTTCCATCAAGATCCACTCTCATTCCCCTGCCTGAGACATGTTCCACTAATGTCAATCAGCCTGAAACACATCTTTGAAGTCTTCCTGATGTAAATTGTTCTTGTGTCCATTAACCTACTGTGAATGTTTTGCAGTCATAAAAAGGAGCCCACTCTATTTAGGTAGCATATGAAGGGCCACTTACTTTGCAATGGGAGGGCAGGCAGTTCTAAAGCCCACAGGAGACTACATCTCTATTTCCCAAATGGCTCAAAGATGCACAGAGTGCTTTTTGGAAGATTTAGCAATTGAGAAGCTCACTAAATTGGTGATTCAATGGACTATCTGTCTATGTCTTCATGCAGTATCAGAAGTGAACAACTTTTTTACATCAGCAATATGATTGGAGTGCTACCTTTGGGATCCATTAGTCATCTAATACATTTCTTTTTCTAGGGGCCACATCAATGCTTTTGCCATGTGACTCACACCTTACCACATTCCGTTAGGAGCTAATGTTGCACACTGGATGGCAGCCAATTTTGTGACTTTTACGGGGGACTTGATTTGGTGCTAACCCTATGCACAATGTTTCAACCACGAAAAAAATTTGCAAGCTAATTTCCTACATTCTATACTACCTGAGACTTTTATTTCTGATTTTATAAAGTACCTGCTGTCTCAGGAAGTAAAAGAAAGGAGTGACTGCTTCCGTCTGTTTACTTTTCCAAAGGAACCAGCTAATTTTGAAGCTGTTTGTGGTTGGTTGAGCTAAAGAAAGGTAATGCAACGTATCCTGAGTCTGTTTCTACTTTCTAATGTCCCATGGAGTATAGAGAGGATGGAAAGATAAGAGAAACTTGAATGTTCAGAGAGGTGATTGATTTAGTCAAGAAGAAAAGGGAAAAGTATGTAAAGCTTTGGAAGTCAGGATCAATCAAAGCAAATCAAGCCCAGTCACTCCAATCTTTCAACATATGACAGTCCGGCCATCCCGGGAATTAAACTTGTGAACCTACACTGCACTCCCTCAATAGCAAGAATGTCCTTCCTCAAATTTAGAGACCAAAACTGCACACAGTACTCCAGGTGTGGTCTCACCAGTGCCCTGTACAGATGCAGAAGGACCTCTTTGCTCTTATACTCAGTTCCCCTTGTTATGAAGGCCAGCATGCCATTAGCTTTCTTCACTGCTTGCTGTACTTGCATGCTTGCTTTCAGTGACTGATGTACAAGAACACCTAGATCTCATTGTGCTTCCCCTTTTCCTAACTTGACTCCACTTAGATAATAGTCTGCCTTCCTGTTTTTACCACCAAAGTGGATAACCTCACACTTATCCACATTAAACTGCATCTGCCATGCATCTGCTCACTCACCCAGCCTGTCCAAGACAGCCTGCGTTCTCATAACATCCTCCTCACATTTCACACTGCCACCCAGCTTTGTGTCATCGGCAAATTTGCTAATGTTACTTTTAATTCCCTCATCTAAATCATTAATATACGTTTGTATATTGTAAACAGCTGTGGTCCCAGCACTGAACCCTGCGGTACCCCACTGGTCACCGCCTGCCATTCCAAAACGGACCCATTAATCGCTACTTTTTGTTTTCTGTCAGCCAGCCAATTTTCAATCCATGCCAGTACTCTGCCCCCAATACCATGTGCCCTAATTTTGCTCACTAATCTCCTATGTGGGACTTTATCAAAGGCTTTCTGAAAGTCCAGGTACACTACATCCACTGGCTCTCCCTTGTCCATTTTCATAGTTACATCCTCAAAAAATTCCAGAGGATTAGTCAAGCACGATTTCCCCTTCGTAAGTCGATGCTGACTCGGACCGATCCTGTTCCTGCTATCCAGATGTGTCGTAATTTCATCTTTTATAATTGACTCCAGCATCTTTCCCACCACCGACGTCAGGCTAACCAGTTTATAATTCCCTGTTTTCTCTCTTCCTCCCTTCTTGAAGAGAGGGACAACATTAGCCACCCTCCAATCCACAGGAACTGATCCTGAATCTATAGAACATTGGAAAATGATTACCAATGCGTCCATGATTTCTAAAGCCATCTCCTTAAGTACACTGGGATGCAGACCATCAGGTCCTGGGGACTTATCAACCTTCAGACCCAACAAGTCTATCCAACACCATTTCCTGCTTAATATAAATTTCCTTCAGTTCATCCATTACCCTAGGTCCTTTGGCCACTGTTATATCTGGGAGATTGTTTGTGTCTTCCCTAGTGAAGACAGATCCAAAGTACCTGTTCAACTCGTCTGCCATTTTCTTGTTCCCCATAATAAATTCACCCATTTCTGGCTTCAAGGGCCCAATTTTGGTCTTAATTATTTTTTTCCTTTTCACATACCTAAAGAAGCTTTTACTATCCTCCCTTATGTTCTTGGCTAGTTTACCTTTGTATCTCATTTTTTCTCCACGTATTGCCTTTTTAGTTACCCTCTGTTGCTCTTTAAAAGTTTCCCAGTTCTCCGGCTTCCCACTGGTCTTTGCTATGTTATACTTCTCTTTTGTTTTTATACTGTCCATTACTTCTCTTGTCATCCACGGCCTCCCCTTACTCCCCTTAGGATTTTTCTTCCTCTTTGGAACGAACTGATCCTGCACCTTCCGCATTATTCCCAGAAACACTTGCCATTGCTGTTCCACTGTCATCCCTGCTAGGGTATTGTTCCATTGAACTTTGGCTAGCTCCCCCCTCATAACACCATAGTTCCCTTTGTTCAACTGTAATACTGACACTTCTGAGTTTCCCTTCTTCCTCTCAAATTGTAGATTAAAATTTATCATATTATGGTCACTACCTCCTATTGGCTCCCTTACCTCGAGGTCCCTGATCAAATCCGGTTCATTGCACAACACTAAATCTAGAATTGCATTCTCTCTGGTAGGCTCCAGTACAAGCTGTTCTAAGAATCCATCTTGGAGAGACTCCACAAACTCTCTTGGGGTCCAGTACCAACCTGATTCCTCCAGTCTACCTGCATGTTGAAGTCCCCCATAACAACTGTAGCATTACCTTTGCGACATGCCAATTTTAACTCGATTCAAATTACACCCCGCATCCAGACTACTGTTTGGGGGCCTGTAGATAACTCCCATTGGGGTCTTTCTACCCTTAGAATTTCTCAGTTCTATCCATACTGACTCCACGTCTCCTGATTCTATGTCCCCCCTCGCAAGGGACTGAATTTCATTCCTCACCAACAGAGCCACCCCACACCCTCTGCCCATCAGTCTGTCCTTTCGATAGGACGTATATCCTTGAATATTCATTTCCCAGGCCCTGTCCACTTGAAGCCATGTCTCTGTTATTCCCACAACATCACACTTACCAATTTCCAACTGAGCCTCAAGCTCATCCACTTTATTTCTTATACTCCGTGCATTCATATACAATACTTTTAATTCATTACTCCCCTCACCTCCCATATCAATTCCTATTTCACTTGGCCATACTGTATGATCCCTTCTTGAGCTTTCTGCTCTGTTGATTCTGCTGTCTTTCTTAACTTTCCTTATTCTCACTTTCCCTTTATCTCCATCCTTATATTTCCAGTTCGTCCCCTCCCCCCACTACTTAGTTTAAACACACCCGTGTTGCAGAGGCAAGCCTGCCTCCCAGAATGCTGGTGCCCCGCTTATTAAGGTGCAACCTGTCCCTTTTGTACAATTCATCCTTATCCCGAAACATACCCCAATGGTCCAAGAATGTAAATCCTTGCTTCCTGCACCAGTTCCTCAGCCACACATTCAGATCTATTATCTCCCTGTTCTTGTCCACTCCAGCACAAGGAACTGGAAGCAAACCGGAGATAACCACCTTGGAAGTCCTGCTTTTCAGCCTTCTTCCGAGTTCTCTGAAGTCATGCTGTAGAATGTCTTTCCTCTTCTTCCCCACGTCATTTGTGCCGACATGCACCACCACTTCCGGATGTTCATCTTCACTCTTGAGGATTTCCTGCAATCGGTCCGTGACATCCTGGATCCCGGCAGTAGATGTAGTGTAAATGGATTTCAGCACATCATTTGATAAGGTACCCCATGCAAGGCTTATTGAGAAAAGAAGAAGGCATGGGATCCAAGGGGACATTGCTTTGTGGATCCAGAACTGACTTGCCCACAGAAGGAAAAGAGTGGTTGTAGATGAGTCATATTCTGCATGGAGGTCGGTCACCAGTGGAGTGCCTCAGGGATCTGTTCTGGGACCCTTACTTTTCGTGATTTTTATAAATGACCTGGATGAGGAAGTCGAGGGATGGGTTAGTAAGTTTGCTGATGACACAAAAGTTGGGGGTGTTGTGAATAGTGTGGAGGGCTGTCAGAGGTTACAGCGGGACATTGATGGGATGCAAAACTGGGCTGAGAAGTGGCAGATGGAGTTCAACCCAGATAAGTGTGAAGTGGTTCATTTTTGTAGGTCAAATACGATGGCAGAATATAGTATTAACGATAAGACTCTTGGCAGTGTGGAGGATCAGAGGGATCTTGGGGTCCGAGTTCATAGGACACTCAAAGCAGCTGCGCAGGTTGACTCTGTGGTTAAGAAGGCACACGGTGTATTGGTCATATATAGGACCCTGGTCAGACCCCACTTAGAGTAATGTGCTCAGTTCTGGTCGCCTCACTACAGGAAGGATGTGGAAATCATAGAAAAAGTGCAGAGGAGATTTACAAGGATGTTGCCTGGATTGGGGAGCATGCCTTATGAGAATAGGTTGAGTGAACTTGACCTTTTTCCTTGGGGTGATGGAGGATAGGAGGTGACCTGATAGAGATGTATAAGATGATGAGAGGCATGGATTGTGTGAATAGTCAGAGACTTTTTCCCAGGGCTGAAATGGCTAGCATGAGAGGTCACTGTTTTAAGGTGCTTCGAAGTAAGTCCAGGGGTAAGTTTTTTACGCAGAGAGTGGTGAGTGCATGGAATGGGCTGACGGTGACAGTGGTGGAGGCAGATACGATAGGGTTTTTTAAGAGACTCCTGGACAGGTACATGGAGCTTAGAAAAATAGAGGTCTATGGGTAACCCTAGGTAATTTCTAAGGTAAGGACATGTTCGGCACAGCTTCGTGGGCCAAGAGGCCTGTATTGTGCTGCAGGTTTTCTATTTTTCTAAATAACAAGCAGGATAGACAAAGGAGAATTGGTTGATGTTGTGTGCTTGGATTTTTAGAAGGCCTTTGATAAGGTGCCACACATGAGGCTGCTTAACAATCTACAAGCCCATGGTATTACATGAAAGATTCTAGCATGGATAAAGCAGTGGCTGACTGGCAGGAGGCAAAATGTGGGAAGAAAGAGATCCTTTTCTGCCTGGCTGCCGGGGCTAGTGGTGTTCCACAGGAAACTGTGCTGGGACCAATTCTTTTTACATTATATGTCAATGATTTGGATGATGGAATTGATGGCTTTGTTGCAAAGTATGAAGATAGATGGATGGTCAGGTAGTTTTGAGGAAGTAGAGAGGCTACAAAAGGATTTAGACAGATTAGGAGAATGACAAAGAAATGGTAGTGCTGGGAAGTGTATGATCATGCAGTTTGGTAGAAGAAATGAAAGGGTTGACTATTTTCCAATTGAAGAGAAAACACAAAAAAATTGAGGTGCGAAGGGCCTTGGGAGTCCTTGTGCAGGATTTCCTCAAGGTTAATTTGCAGGTTGATTATGTGGTGAGGAAGGCAAATGCAATGTTAGCAATCATTTCAAGAGGACTAGAATATAAAAGCAAGGATGTAATGTTGAGACTTCATAAAGCACTGATGAGGCCTCACTTTAAGTATTTTAAGTAGTATAGGGCCTCTTATCTCAGAAATAATGTGCTGAAACTGGAGACGGTTCAAAGGTGGTTCACCAAAATGATTCCAGGATTGAATGGCTGTCATGTGAAGAGCGTTTGATGGCTCTGGTTCTGTATCCACTAGAATTCAGAAGAATGAGGGATGTCCTCTTTAAAACCCATTGAATGGTGAAAGGCCTTGATTGAGTGGGTGTGGAAAGGATGTTTCCTATGGTGAGATAGTCTAAGACCAGAGGACACAGCCTCAGAATGGAGGGGCATCCTTTTAGAATAGAGATGAGGAGGACTTTCTTTAGCCAGAGAGTGGTGCATCTGTGGAATTCTTTGCCACAGGCAGCTGTGGAGGCCAGGTCTTTATGTATATTTAAGGCAGAGGTTAATAGATTCTTGATTGGTCAGGGCATGAAGGGACATGGGCGGAAGGCAGGAGATTTGGGCTGAGAGGAAAATTGGATCAGCCATGATGAAATGGCAGAACAGACTTGATAGGTCAAATGGCCTAATTCTGCTCTATATCTTACGGTCTTATAAACATTCATTGCCTTATGGGCTGAGAAATGGCAGATAGAATTTAACCCAGTTTAAATGTGGAATGGTGCACCTTGGGAGGGCAAAGGAAGCAGTACACTGTTAAGGGTAAGGTCCTTAACAGAATTGCTGAGCAGAGAGATCTTTGGATCTAATTTCAGAGCTCCTTAATAGAGACTACACAGGTCAATAAGGTGGTTAAGGAGGCTCATACAATGCTTGTTTTTATTATCGGGTTCAAAAACCAGACGGTTATGTTGCAACTTTATAAGACTCTGGTTAGGCCACATCTGGAGTACTGCATAAAGTTCTGGTCGCCCCACTATAGGAAGGATGTTGAGGCTTTGGAGAGGGTGCAGAAGAGGTTTACCAGGATGCTGTCTGGTTTAGAGGGTACGTGCTATATCACGAGAGGCTGATAAACTTGTTTTTTTTCCCAGAACGTCAGAGGCTAAAGGGCGATTTGATAGAGTTTTACAAAATTATGAGAAGCATAAATGGAGTGGACAGAGAGTACCTGCTTCCCAGGGTTGAAATGTCTAATACCGGAGGGCATGCATTCAAAGTGAGAGGGGGTAGGTTCAAGGGGGATGTGAGGGGGAGGTTTTTTTAGTTAGAGAGTTGTGGATGTCTGGAATGTGCTGCCTGGTATGGTGGTAGAGACAAGCACATAAGAGGCTTTTAAGAGACGTTTGGATAGGCACGTGGATGGAAGGAGGATGGAGGACATGTTGTAAGTTGGAGGGGCTTGTGTTTGGGCATTTTTAGCTGGTTCAGCACAACACTGTGGGATGAATGGCTTGTATCTGTGCTGTACTCTTCTGTGTTCTAGTTCTAAATTCTAATTCAGATAAGATGATGCTGCAAACTTGGGGATGTGTGGGAGGCAAACATCTATGCAAAGAATGTACTCATGTCTCATTAAGTGCCAGCAGTATTTTTAATTTTTAAATTGCTTGTTGTGGCAGCATTTTATTTCCTTACTCTGGGGTTCATCAGTCTGTCTACATAACTAAAGCCTCACAACCCTAGCAGCGTTCTAGTTACCATCTCTAAGGCATACTAACCCTGAATAAGCAACCAATAGCAGACACAGTACTCGAAATGAGGCCTAATCCATGATTTGTTGTGTATACTCTTTGTTCTTTTTATTTAAGCCTCTGTAATAAAGCCATAGATGCTGTTCTCTTCTTAACACTCTTCTGAACATGATCTTCCATCTTAGATTGTTTTCTACACTCTCAGGATTCTGTTCCTTAACACCCTTTAAAATTACGCTCACTCTTGTCATTCTTCCTAATGAAATACATCTGTTTGAGCACCATGCAGAAGAAGCCCAATTAACCTTCATGCTGATTAGATTTTCTGTAATCTGAGATGAGCCCAGTCACCTCTCAACCGTGAGCAGAAAACATCATTGATAGGCATGAAATCATTCTCAGGATATATGGATATTTTTAATTAATAAAATCGAAGTTCCCAAGTCAGAATAAAACTAAGGTTAGGAGATCTATGAATAAGACGAAAAAGCACACTAAATAAAAGTGTATGGCTTTATTTTTAAATTGCCATCACTATAAAGGCACTATCATTGACACTTTTTCTTTAATTACAAACATAAGTTGTCTCCTTGCATTGTTCGTTCTTACTGCAGCATTGCTGCCAATTTACTTAAAAAAAACAATGAGTCATATTTCAACACTAATACATCAGCTTTGTATATTCTCCAGCATGTGGCCACATGAAACAGTTACGTATTTTGAGATCATTATTTTTAAATCACCGCATGAAAGCTTCAAAATCAAACTAAGTTAAATAGCACCCTTGTCTAAAGTGCATAAACTTACTTGTTGCAAATAGAGCCCAAACGCATGGTGTCAATGGGACTTTGTTACAATGGTGCCATTTGAAGTCAACTTGACTTTGGACGACAGTGTAAATTTGAGGGTGGCTGCCTGTCCCAGTTTCGATTAAGTCTGAGCTTTCCAACCTGGGGTCCACGGACCACCTGCTTACTGGTATTGGTCCATGGAATGAAAAAGGTTGGGAACCCCTCTATTAAGTCCATTGCCTCTCTTGGAACCAATACTGTTGCCACTTGAAGAAAGACTGTGGGCTTTGTTCACACAATGAAGTAAAAATGCAAAGGTTGATTTTCTAAGAATTGTTGTACTGTACAATCTCCAATACATGTAAAATTGCAGAAGAATTATACCTGCCTTGTCACAGAACAAGAAAAAATGCTTTTTGAATTAGAGCCTAATTCTTCCAGAGGAGTAAATATCTTTCACTTATCCATGTAGCATTTGGAGGTGATCTACGCAGCCTAGTATTTCCAAAACTAACATTTTAACATGACATAGATATACATAGCTACAATCACTGATACAATGACTACACACAGCTAGGTTTCCCAGTCTAATACATTACTACTTTGTAAATATTTTAAAACATTACCAGGTCCATCAACTTTTCCAAATTTCAGAATTTATTACAAAAATGACTACGTGCTTGCTACCTTATACAAATGCTTGACTGTTTTCCATTAAGTAGCAAAAAAGTTATTTTGAAGTAAATAACAAATCTTCTCTGTAAAATATATTAACAAAAGCAAGTTCAAAAATTATTCAATACACAGTAAAAAAAACAGTAGAAATGCAGCTAATATTCTGTAGTTCTAAAACAAACTCCACAGAAATCCTCTTTCATCATTCTTAGTAGAAGTAAAAAGTTTAATTATCACAAAATTCCCGTACTCATTTTGACATTGACTGACACACTGGGGAAAACTTCAGTGTATCTGTTAAATAGTGTCTGATTGAATTTTTAAGAAAATAAATCAAGGTTGCTAATACTTCTTTGAACATTGGGAAAACAGGTAACAGGAAAAACAGAAAGATGTTGAAGGTGAATTAAAGGCTGAGTATTTTGGGTGGAGTGTGTGTGGAGTGCTTAAAATGTTTTACCAATATTTGGATAAATGTTGATATTGAAATTATGCTGTTCTACAGATAAATAATTATAATGAGGATTAACAACTTTTTAAAGCAGCAGAAAGTAAAATATTGCAAGAAAGCTTTTATGATGCCAACTAATAGTATCACCACATAGCTTCAAACTAATTGTAAAACATTTTCTGATTCTAAATATTATATATATTTCTCCACAATTACATGCAGCCGTTTAAAACTTGCATGACATTGGTATTTATTTTGTTGCCTGTTAGCACTCTTAAACACTTCTTAGCATTAAAGATATTAAGTGCAAACAGCATGTCAAACTGAAGCTGTTTCCTAAGCCTCGGGAATCTGGGGAACAATTCAGTAACATTCTTATACACTACAGTCTCCTCAATTCTTTGCAAAGAGTGCAACATTTTCTCCTATTTCTAATGTAAATAGTATAAATGATTGGAATACTAAATAAGCAAAGCTATTTAAACATATTTGACCTGACTTTCAAATTTAGCATTTAACAACACATAATTTTGTGTTACTACATATCGCTTTCACCATGATCATTGTTCCGGTACATAAAGATTTATTTTAAAATAATTTATAAATAATGAACAGTTTATAAATACTAGATGGTTAGGGAAGATTCCATGCATTGGCACAATAAAACACTTGTGCTAATCTTAATTGATCCCACAAATATTTACTCACAAATAGCGATTTTATACTAAAATATAGAGAATCCCTGTTTCACAATTAAACTTTGAGTGAGAAATGCCCTCAAAATTGCTTACCGTCTACCAACTATTAACTGCCAAAAAATGCGTTCATATAAAATTCAAATAATCAGTAAACTAAAATAGAGTCATAAAACTGTACAGATTCAGAGAAAATTTCCACATCTGGAGGTTTTTTAGTTCCAGTGTGGGAATAAAATAGTTTCACAAGATTTGTATTTTGGGTTAATCAATTTAAGTCACAAAATGTTCTATGTTAGAAAAACAATTTACATCAGATAAAAGCTGCAGGAAGTACATACAAGAATAAGATATTGTTCCTTTTATCTAATTAACAAACAGTGAGTTTAGGATTTTTTTGTTTTGTTCATGCAATTACAGACGATAATTCCACTTCTGCTATTCAGTTTTGTCAAATTATTTTTTTCCAAATATAGTGACCTCGAATGTCAGCAGGTTTCAAGCACAAAATGGCCTCCAACCTACCTACATGTTTTAACAGGTGAATGCACTTATCATTCATTGAAAGTGAATTCTTGATTACCTTGTTTAAAAAGTAGAAAGGAATGGTCCTAAGTCCATGATTGAAGAAAGGGTTAGGCATTTTTCATCATATGTTGGAAACCACACATATTTGAGTTCCCTTTTGCAACATTGGATTGCCCAATGAAACACGGTTCCAATTCTTTTCCAGTTCTGAGCACCTTACTTCTTTGCAAATACCCTAAATCTATCAAAATTTCCAATTCTGCTTATCCATTCACAACCAATTGTTTAAATTACAATTGTCTTGACCCATAATGATCATACCTTCCCTGATCTAATACCCCACATCCCTGTATCCTAGTTGCCAGTCCCTTTAATCCTAATGTTCCAGTTGCCTCCTTTCAATTCCAAACATCATATTCCTTCCTGATCACATTCCTCCTTCTCATAGAACCACTGTTTGTGAGGAATTGGCCTAAAATTTAAACAAAATGAAAATCATTGAAGTATAAACCATATATTCCTTATATGCCATTTTGGGCTTGTGTCCAAGACCAAATTCCATTCATTAATGGCAAATATAAATTTTGAGTCTGATGGAATACCTTTCAGTCATAATAATGATGCCAGACATTTCAAAATAGCATTAAGCACAGCACAACTTCCAATTGCTTAATAAAACTTAGCACAGAAATGTTTCTGCATTTCGTGAGTTAGTAGCACCAAGTCTTTTGAGCTTGCAGAAACAAACTGCAGCTTACAGTCAGCAATATGATTTAATCAGTGTAATGTCTGAACTTGAGCAGAAGGTATTGTTTCAAGAGAAGAAAGCTACACTATGATCATGAAATTATATTTTTAGAAATAATATGCCACCACTTGATATACACTTGACTGAATTGAATTTCTCTGCTATTTTGGTAAATGAGTTTTTAATGTACTCGTCTAAATCTCTTTTTAGAGAGATAAACAATTAACTCTTAACTATGAAATGTGAAGCCCTGCCTGCTGGTATCCAAAATGGATTCTGAAGGCCTAAGTGTCTCCCTCCCAATTTATTTAATACAATCTGGCAATCAGCTCTGCCAAGAAAAGTGAAAAGTAACTACAACCAAATTTGGTCCATCTAGAGAAATCATGTAATGAAAATATAGTATCAGGTCATCGTGTGTCAATACAAACTTAATAAAATGATATATAAATCTCTGGAAGAACTACAGATTCTGTTAGCTTACACAGTATTTAACAACTACTTTTGTTCTATCTGCCTAACCACAGAAACTTCCGTTCTCTGCCCTGGTCATTCTCGGGAATCTGTCCAAGTTAGTATCAGTTACGTCCACTGAGCTGTGTCCAACAACTCACATCTGGGTTTGTCTGTTTTCTACAGATTTGCCCATTTAATTTCACAAAGATAATTAAACAGTTACTCTCCACAGCAAATAACAATAGCCACCTTTCAAATTCTTGAAACTTTCTATATTCTGCACCAAGTTAATGCTTGCACATGCACCCCATTCCTCTGTCTTTGAAACATTCTATATTCAGCACATTCACCACATTCTGCTGTCTGGAAGACTAAGATGTAATGCTACAGTGGGAATATCAATGCAGTTGTTTTTATTTAACTTGGCGCTTCAAACACAAGGCTGGATTTTTTTTTGCTTTCCCCATAGACAATGGGAGGTTATTTGGGCATTAATGCAGGGAATCCTGTGTGCTTTTTTACCCCTGTGATTTATTTTAATTTTAAATCCAAATGCACACAGCACAAGTCTGCCACTGTAAAAGCACTTCTAGATTATTGTGATACACTTTCTAGACAGGAGATGTATTTCATTAAATTTAATAAAAAGTTAATATTCCTACATAATTTTCTCTGCCTACCTCAGATAATACTGTCAAAGACTCATTTTTATCTAATTGTAAATATTACTGAAGACTGGGATTCCAGTCGAGAGCGATATATGCTTGTACTAGATCTAATGCAACCCCAAAGACCAGCATTTAAATTGGATTCTCCTAATTATTGTTTGCTGAAACCTGAAAGAACTGAATAATGATGAGAAGATATAAGAACCTGAGGATTGTGCCGCACCATTATTTTGGGTTTCATGCATTTTGTGAAGCTCACATAATGAGGGAGAATATTGAGCTCTCTATATAAATCCATGCTGAATGTGACCCTGCTGTTTCAGGGCAGCACTCCTACTGATTGTTTCGAGTTCTTGCAGCTCTAGGTAGGTGGTGCAGCAGGTGAAATGTTGCAGCAACTTACAAAAGGTCATATGGTAATCCCAGCAGCACTCTTCCAAGCGCAGGGAAGTGTTGTTATTGAATGAATAAATGGTGGGAGGGATCGTAAAAATGTTCTAGAGACTCAGGGGAACCTGAGCAGACTAGTGAGGAACAGGATTCACATGTTCTCTTTGACAAGGGGACCATGTAAACCCTGCAATGCTATATCAAAGGAGGTTGCTAGGGAGAAAATGAGTGGAGTTCATGAACGTCTGTGTTGTGGAGAAGCCTGCCTTGTGCTTGTCTCTGTTGGGTGAAGGAAATGTGCTTCCCTTGTGTCTGGAGTTTGGATGAGCTCTCTAATGCAATAGGGAACATCAAACAGTGAGATGTGGTTGAGATCAGTAGCAGTCAGGAGGGATCCTGTGACTTGGTTGCTAAAGTGGACTATGGCCCTGGTTTCTATGGCAAAGCAGTCAAGGCACACACAAGGTTGTACTTGAGGCTGTGAGGTCAACAAATGCATTTTGAGTGCTGGCCCTTTAAACTGCATAGCTTCAAAGGAAATGAAGTTAGTGAAACCTGCAGGCTGTCATTCCTCAGACCAGTGTGGTGGGAAATCTCATTTCTGATGAATTATTTACATTGGACTCATGCCAATGTGTTTTTGAAGAGCTTAGATGGTGGGGAGAGTTGGAGAAAATGGAAATCCCACTAAATGACATAGCAAATAACGTCTGAAGGAATTTGGATCAATCCAAACAAATGAGTAAAACAACAGAACCTGATGGAAGAACATTAGCTCTCAGATGAATTAGGAGTACAGATGTTCACGTAAATGATTCATATCTTAAATAGCATCATAAGTATTATTTAAGAACTAGTCCAGCAATCAGTTAATCCAACATTTGCACTAGAAAGTAAAATGAACACAAGAAGCTAAAGATGCACTGGGATTGTTACTTTGCCTAAAAACTGCACCATCACCGTTTTGATTCTATTTTAGCTACAATTAATGAAGAGCTATTTTTATTCCAATCCACGTCGCCTGTCTGATCACAGAACTTCCAATGTGTTGTCAGAAAATATTTTATAGGCCTAGTTATTATGAATATTTCTAAAGTTAATTGACATAGACAGGATTCGTGCACAGATCCTCACCCTACTGCGACCAAAATTAATTAAAATTCAGAGGCAAACAATGTGCCAGGTCATTCATTCAATCCCACTATGAAGCCAGACTATGGAAAAGTAAAATTTAAAGTAGCTGCTCCCCCGTGGTAGGCTGATGAAAAACAAATCAAAAGAATGCACCGGAAGGCCTTCATCGCTGTTCTGAAAGAGAATCAACATTTTATTGAATTGTTCAGTGAACCCCTCAATTATGCTACTCTCTTCCCATTGCTATCCTGATAAGCAGTGTCTTCTCTTCATTATGTGACATTTTCTGTTTTCAGCCCAGTGCCATCATTACCAGAGAGTGTGGCCATAGGCCCATGGGTGCGATTAAGATGTATCTAGAGCAGAACACTGTTTCATCTCATGATTCACACAAGGGAATTTTATGCAATAGTATCTGTTCTCGGACAACCTTCAGCAACAATACTTAGACATACAAAACACCAGACAGTAATCAACCACAAGACATCAAAAACTGTGCATGTTTTCTGACACAATATTTGTAATTTGCAGACTAAATAAGTAGAATACAACTCTCTTAAAACTCAGTCATCTAGAATCAAGATTTCCAATATCTTGACAATTTGCTTACAACTGTATAAACCATAAAAACTGCTGCTACCAACAACCACAAGATCGTTTGTGTAAAATAACAACCTCTCTCATGTTGAAGCAGCCTCTATTTTATATTGCCCTAATTATCCAGAACACAGTACATATAAAAGTGGCCCTTGCTCATTTATTGAGAAATATCATTATTATGTTTTAACACAATTAACTGTTTATGGCAGTTTCTATATTACGATACCACCCGGGACCAAACATCAGTTACGAAAAGGGAGCTACAACATAAGATAGAAATGACAAGCGCAATGCAAAATGTTAGCCTGAGGAGGTTAGACATTTAATTGATGTTGGGAAGGGTGTTACAGTAAATATCAAAGAGTTTCTGTGGAACATAGACCTATTATATTATTACATGATTTGGCCACCACTGCCGGCCCACCAACTGGAGAGTGTCATGGTTAAGGGTCGAAACACTCAGTGAAGGTTGGGAACCACCTGAAGACATCTGCTCCTGGCTGAAAGCTACGGTTACCTTATGAGGTAACTGGAGAATGCACCCTAGCAGGTGTATGTAACAAGTTACAGAGGACATAAAAGTGTTAAATGAAGAAATCGGAGGAGGGAGGGAACGTCGACAGACCATGAGAGGCCTGCGTCGGGCATTTTCCTGCCTTACAAGGCGCAGATTGGAAGTCTGTGTGGGGCGCCACTCCTCGCACAGGCTCTAGAGCAATGTGTGGTTAAGTGCCTTTAAACAAAGAGTTCACAAGTACAGTAGTGTTAGCATTTCTGGAATAAGATTAAAAAGGAATTTGCGGATGGTTTTTAGTGATAGTATTATTAAATAATTTTCTATTAACAATTCAAGGAAGAGGAACAATGATTCAGCCTTTCCATTTCTTTGAAACTATAGAAGTCTTAAACATCTAAATAATGTTGCTTTTAAGTGATGACATTTTTAATGTGCATATGTTACCCGTTATTATCTTGGTTTTGTTATGCTTTTGGTGAACCCATGAATAAGATCCACAGCAGTGCAAATAATGGACCTGCTCTGCTAGAAATTTGTTCTTGCTTTAGTTTAACTTTAATTCCACCGCACTGTTTTGCAATAATCATCCCTGTGTTTTTTTACGATTTGCTTGTTAATGCCGATTTAATGTTTAATCCAGCGTTAATTCTCACTGAGTCCCGATGAAGGGTCTCGGCCCGAAAAGTCGACAGCTTACTCTTCTCCATTGATGCTGTCTAGCCTGCTGAGTTCCTCCAGCGTTGTGTGTGTTACTTTGGATTTCCAGCATCTGTAGATTTTCTCGTCTTAATTCTCACTGCTGCTTCAAGCAAAAGAAAAACGTCATAACATGCTGCCATTGTTCAAAGGTTGTATCAATACCAGTTAAGCAGTAAGGTGCTACATGAAGGTCTTCATCAGAATTTATAAAGTTTTGGGTAGATTGATGGACATAATAATGGCCAAATGCTTCCAGACGTCCAAGTTTTCTGAAGAATCCAGCCAATTATATGATACGAAGCACCTTAATTCCATATAATTATAACCTAAAGACCCCTCAAATCCAATCAAAAGATAAATCAGTACTTTTGAATAGAAAAAAAAGGATTCACCTCCTCCAGCATGAAACATGCGTAAAAGGTCATAATAATTAACGGTTAGTTAGGGAGGATAGTGCATTTATTTCTTCAGAGGCTGGTACATTGAAGTATTAGAATCAAGTACAGAATTCCCAGTTTCCACAAATTTAGAGGAATAGTGTGAAGTTGCTGGACTGAGTGTATTTGCCACACTGTAAGTGATCCCTGGCATAACTGCCATAACTTCGGCAACCTTCTGTTTGAGCTCTTCAATTTCCTGATCTTGTTGAATTATATGTCCTGCAAAACAAAAGTAATGCATAATAATTTATGTTAAGTATATGTCAGGTTGCATATCCTCTGGTAGCCTCTGTTTTTAAATGTTTATTGCCTTTGTTCATTCCCGGTGGAAAGGAAGGAGATAGCAAAATCAAGACTTCTTTACATAGTAAGCAATACTCATGGTCCTGCTCATAGACTGTTGGTCCCACTCCCATCAGGGGAGATGCAACATCCACACCAGGACCACCAGACTCAAATGACAGTTACTTCCCCCAAGACATCAGGCTGTTCAATACCCCCACCCATTAACCCACCCCACCACGCTCCCCACCTCCACTACATTATCATTTCTTGGCAAAGTTATCTTATGTACAGATACTTCTGCATGTAGTGTCACACCAGACCATAAGACATAGAAACAGAATTAGGCCATTTGACCCGACGAGTCTGCTCCGCCATTCAGTCATGGCTCATCCCTTTTTCCCCTTCTCAGTCCCACTTCCTGATCTCCTCCCTGTGACCAGTCAAGAACCTATCAATCTTCGCCTTAAATACACCCAACGACCTGGCCTCCACAGCTACCTGCGATAACAAATTTCACAAATTCACCACCCTCTGGCTAAAGAAATTTCTCCACATCTCTGTTTTAAATGAACGCCCCTCTATCCTGAGGCTGTGCCCTCTTGTCCTAGGCTCCCCCACCAGGGGAAACATCCTTTCCACATCTACTCTGTCTAGGCCTTTCAACATTCAAAAGGTTTCCCTCTCTCCCCTCTCATCCTTCCAAATTCCAGCGAGTATAGACCCAGAGCCATCAAATGTTCCTCGCATGATAACCCTTTCAATCCTTGTGAACGTCCTCCGGACCCTCTCCAATGCCAGCATATCTCTTCTAAGATGAGGAGCCCAAAACTGTTCTTAATACCCAAGGTGAGGCCTCACCAGTGCATTATAAAGCCTCAGCATCACCATCCCTGCCTTTATATTCTAGATCTCTTGAAATGAATGCTAGGATTGCATTTGCCTTCCTCACCACTAACTCTACCTGCAAGTTAACCTTTAGGGTGTTTTGCACTAGGACTCCCAAATCCCTTTGCATCTCAGATTTTTGGAATTTCTCCCTGTTTAGAAAATAGTCTGCACATTTATTTCTACTACCAAAGTGCATGACCATGTATTTTCCAACATTGTATACATACAATCAGACTATGTATATAAGCTAACCTTAAGTATATACATTTAAATGTGGTTTTGTGTTCTTTATGCTTATTGTGTTATATTTTTCATTCTCCTTTACATTTGTGTATTGACAAATGACAATAAAGAATCTTTTTTTGTGGGGAGAGGGTAGCCGCCAACAGCATATCGCCATGAGGGGAGGGTCCTTTCACTCCCTGAACCTGTTTTATTCATAGGAGCAGCATGGTTCAGTGGTTACAGTCGTAACTAGAAACAGCACAAAAATAGATGGAAGAGCATATGTACTAAACAGGGGAAGTAAAGCACCAGGAAAGAATAAGCCAGGACAACAAGGATGCATCCCTCTCTGTATCTTAAGGTTTGTTCTTATGCTAACTGTGCCTCATGTATTTTACAAGTGGTAAAACTGAAAACCCAGACACGTGGCAAACTGGCCCTCAATGTGTCATTTGTCAATAAATCACATTGATACATGTCAATATGTCAGCTTTTACTGTTGGATTGTAAAACACAGGGGCAGTTATGTTATGGTGGATTTTTCTTCTGCTAACCTCCATGCCCCAAAAAACATACTGCCACACTTAATTCTCAAAAAAGCCACAAAGATTCATTTCAGCTCTATGAAAAATAACAATGACTTTAACATTGCGAACGCTACTTACCTTGTGCAATCTCTAGTTGTCTCCTGGCATCTCCAAGAGCAGAGAAAAGGTCCAGTTTGATCCTGGTCTCTGCACTGAGATTGGTTTCTAAATGCTGAGTTTTATCCTGCATGGCTGTAAGAGCTGCCATCAGCATTTCAGTCTCCTGTTCAGTTTCTTTATACTTACAGAGTTCCTGCAGTAAAGTGATAAAAGCAGCCAATTAAGATAATTTTTCAATACTGTCATCTTAATTAGAATCATCAAAACTCTGTTTGGAAAAGGGTTTACCCACTTAAGTCTGATTTTTTTTTAAAACCCCATTCTCCTGCTTTCTCCCTGTAACCTTACTCCAAGCCCAGAAGATCCTTCCTTAGAAAAGTGGCTCATAGTTGCTCACTGTCTTCCAAATGTGATTGGACCAATGCCTTAGAAAGCCTCGCCAGTACATTCTTCCCTTCATCAAAATGAATGCTAACATTGCATTTGTCTTCATTGCTAGCAAATCAATCTGCAAGCTAATCTTCAGGAAACCCTGAACTAGATCTTCCGAGTCCCTCTGTGCCTCTGAATTCTGAATTCTCTCCATCATTAGAAAATATCCAATATTTTCATTCTCCCCACCAAAGTGCCTGAGCATACACTTCCCTGTGGTATATTCTGTTTGCCTACTCTCACAACCTATCCAAGCTCTTCTGCAGGCTCCCTGCCTTCATGCAACATTACCTGCCCCTCCATCTATCTAGCTATTATCCACAAATCTGGTCACAATGACATCCATTCCTTCATTCCAGATTATTAATGTGTAAAGTAAAAAGTTCTGACCCCTGCAGAATTCCACTAGTCACCAGCAGCCATCCTGAAAGTAACTCGTTTATTCCCACAATCTGACTTCTGCCAGTCAGCCAACCTTGGCTATAACACCTTCTTGTTTAGCAGCCTTATGTATGGTACCTTGCCAAAGGGCTTCTGAAAATCCAAATAATAATCTCAATCGACTCTCCTTTGTCTAACATGTTCAAAGAATTCCAACTGGTTTGTCGGGTAACTAAACTGTGATAACTTTGCCTTATTTTCATATGCAGTGGATTCCAGTTGATTGTGCCATCAATTAATCAGGGCAACACTTGAAGAGCTTGCTCATACACCGGGGTGCTCTCTTCAGTTTCCTGATGAGGTAACCGTAGCCTTTGGCCAGAAGCAGATGTTGTCAGGTGGTGCCCAACCTTCACTGAGTGTTTCAACCTTTAACCACTACACTCCCCAGTTAGCAGGTCAGCAGTGGTGGTCGAGTCACTACTCATCTGCTCCTGACTTCCAGCTCAACTCCCCACACCTGCTCCATTTCCAGCAAGAGGCCCTTTCTGTTTCCTCCCCCATCCTGCGAGCTGCTTGGTTCTTGATCTTTTCATCAAGGCCCAGTGCAGACAGCAAACTCCATGCCGACCTTGCTGGGATCCCTCTACAGCTGATCTCCACAGGGAATAGACACGCCTGCCATCCTTTGTCCCCGAACTCCTGGACTAAAGATCGGTACCTCAGGCCCTTTCTGTCATGACCCTAGTCACATCCTTCCTCCCATGGTACTGTGAGCTCCACCAGGATGATTTTCTCATCTTCAGTGGACCACAGTACGATGTCTGGTCAAAGTGCGGTTTGCACCACCTCCAGGAACTGCAGCTTCCTCCCACATCAACACTCATCTGGCACTTTGCAGCAGATTGGATTTCGGCCTCGTTGATATGACTGGTGTGGCCCTCTTCTTCATGAAAATGACTGCCCTGTTTGCCTCTCTGCCAGCTGGTCTCTCTTTACACCTCTCCCACCCCAGTGTGTCAGGAAGGGACAGCAGGACCTTGTCGTGGTGTCACCTTTACCCTCCTTGTGTTAAAGCTGTTTTGCATCCTGACAGTATGTGTGTTAGTGAACCCCGCTGACCACAAACCCTGCAGTTAGGGTCCTCTCTCATCCCCCATGTGTGTAGTTGTGGTGGTGTAGGGAGAGTGTCAAACACAGACCGCAGGAGGAAGGAAATGCAGAAGGGCGCCAGTCTCCAAAGCTCTGCCCAAGAGATCTTGCACTTGGGAAGATCCCATTTCGTCCCCAACTCCGCCACCTTCCTCAACTGCCTTTTGTCCTCGTGATTTCATACCTCTGTCTGGACCATGTCATGCCTATCCCTTGCACTAGTACTCCCCCATTGTCAGAAATGTGCAGAGCCGAGGCCTTGCCGTCCCAGGAATGGGTTGCCGGTGATGTCTGTCAATTGCAGGGCGCTCACTACAGCCGAGTTGGCGGCCCACTTTTGGCCTGATCTTGTTGTGACTCCTGCTTGGTTCATCTGCTTGTCATCGGAGCCCCTCAGAGTCAACACAACTCTACACTTTGCCACCTTGGACTCCTCCGCTACCGATGACAATGGGAGCTGTTGCTGGCCTGATCTTATGTACAGTCCTACTGAAGAAAAACTTGGAGGTCTTACCGCCTGGTTGTAAAGTGGACTGAAGTGAAGCATAGCTTGAATCCTCCCAGGTAGCTGGTGATCATGTCTCACGTTACTGGTGGGATATGGTAGTGGTCCAGCCCAGGCTGGATGAGGATGGGTGGAATTGATCTGTTGGCGTTGGCTAGGTCCAACCAGACAACTGTTAGGTCACCTTTCTTCTGCAAGGCCTCCTGGATCAATTGGCTGATTATTGAGATGTGTTCAAGGCACCCAGAAAAAGCACCTTGGGAATAAAGCACCCTTCAGCCATTTTCCAGCTTGGTGGGATAGAGCCTTTTGTCCAAATCTTCCTCATTATCTTTCACAACCTCCAGAGGAGCTTTGGGCATTTCTTACATACCTTGTCGGGTATACCACTTGGTCCTGGGGTAGCAGATGACTTTGCTCTCTTGACGATATCCTGGATCTCTTGCCACAGGGGCTCTGCCATGTTCAGCACAGCTGCTGGGATTCTTGGTTGGGGGACTTTTGGACTGAATTCTCGACCCTGATTCCTACGGGGATCGCTGTGTGATTCCCGCAGAAATTCTTCCAGCTCCTGCTTTGAGCTGGTTGCTGCCAGATTTTCACTGGTTAAGAAGACCCCTGGTGAACCTGAATGGCTTTTTAAAACAACTGTTCCCTCCTTCTCTCTTTCTCTATTCTTCCTCGCAGCTCGACACCTTCTTTCTCGTCAGGTGAACAGTTTATGAATTGGTTGTTCAGGGTCTTTATCCTGCGTCTCAGGTGGTGAATCTCCCTTTCCCTCCTGTTCGATTGCCATGATGGTTTAAGATCCCCTTTCTTCTCCATTGGGCCAAATCGCTCTTCAGCGAAGTTGAACACAATGGCTGTGAGGGAGCCGATTTTCTGTAGACAGGCCTTGCCAATGTAGCTTCCAAGAAGCAATCCAGGTCATCATCAAACTGCTTCCAAGATACATTGTCTGAAGGTTCTGGCCATCTGATCCTCTCTTTCCTTGATGAATGTATTAGGGTGACAGAAGGGGCACTCACTTGGTCTCTTCGTTGGCACTAGGTGGCTCAGGTGTGGAGAGATCTTCAGCTCTGTGAGGTGCTTCCCAGCTGGAGTTTTCCATCGGTGAGCTGGAGTCTCACCGGATGTTGAGTCCATGCATTACACCTGAGTCGCCTTTGTTCTGCAGCTGGACCTGCTTTGGTGTATCTTGAGGCCTTTGATGTTTTTGCAGATTTTGCTGCAATGGCACTTTGCAATAAATGCCTCCCTGGTCAATGTTGTTTGCTTGAGCCCTTCGTGTTACGATATTTACAGTCCTGGCCATTACCATTATGTCTGTCCTAAACCTAATCAAGAAAATTGCTGGGACTCCCTTTATTTGGGGCACTATGCTACTTTATGGAGCAGGAAAATAATGCCAAACAGTTTCTAACTAGTGTCAGTTGCAAGAACTTGTGTGGGCATTAAGACAGTACATCGTGCTTAGAGCAAACAGTTTTTAAGTAGCATCAGTTGACCATAAAGTCCATAAGATATAGCAGCAGAATTAGACCATTTGGCCCATTTTGTCATGGCTGATCCAGTGTTCCTCTCAGCCCCAGTCTCCTGCCTTCTCCCCTTATCCCTTCATGCCCTGACCAATCAGGAATTTATCAATCTCTGCCTTAAATATACACAAAGACTTGGCCTCCGCTGCTGCCAGTGGCAAGGTATTCCACAGATTTATCACTCTCTGGTAAAGAAAATCCTCCTCATCTCTATTCTAAAAGGATGCCCTCTATTCTGAGGCTGTGTCCTCCGGTCTTAGACTCTCCCACTACGGGAAACATCCTCTCCACATCCATTCTGTCAAGGCCTTTCAGCATTCGATAGGTTTCAATGAGGTCATCCCTCACTCTTCTGAATTCTAGTGAATACAGGTCCAGAGCTATCAAACCCTCTTATATGACAAGCCATTCTAGCCTGGAATCATTTTCATGAATCTCCTTGAACCCTCTCCAGTTTCAGCACAACCTTTCTAAGATAAGGTGCCCAAAACTGCTGACAATACTCCAAGTGAGGCCTCAGCAGTGCTTTACAAAGTTTCAGCATTGCATGCTTGCTTTCATATTCTAGCCCTTTTGAAATGAATGCTAACATGGCATTTGCCTTCCTCACCACAGTCTCAATCTGCAAATTAACCTTCAGGGAATCTGGCATAAGAGCTCCCAAGTCCCTTTGCACCTCGATTTTTTTGTATTTTCTCTCCATTTAGAAAATAGTCAACCCTTTCATTTCTTCCACCGAAGTGCATGACTATATACTTCCCCACACTATTCCATCTGTCATTTTTTTGCCTATTCTCTTAATCTGTCTAAGTCTGTCTACAGCTGCTCGCCATCCTCAAAACTAGCTGTCCCTCCACCTACTTCATATCATCTGCAAACTTTTCAACAAAGCCGTCAATTCCATCAACCAAATTTTTGACATATAACATAAAAAGAATCAGCTTCAACACAGCCCCCTGTGAAACCATTAGTCACCGGCAGCCAGCCAGAAAAGGCTCTCTTTATTCCTGCTCTTTGGCTCCTGCCAATCTGCCACTGCTTTATCCATGCCAGAATCTTTCCTGTAACACCATGGGCTAGTAGCTTGTTCAGCAGTCACGTGTGTGGCACCTTGTCAAAGGCCTTCTGAAAATCCAAGTACATTTCATCAACTGATTCTCCTTTGTCTATCTTGCTTGTTGTTTCTTCAAAGAATTCCAACAGATTTGTCAGGCAAGATTTTCCCTTGAGAAAACTATGCTGACTATGGTCTATTTTATCATGTACCCCCAAGGACCCTGAGACCTCATCCTTAGTAATCGACTCCAACACCTTCCAAACCACTGAGGTCAGACTAACTGGCTTATAGTTTCCTTTTTTCTATCTCTCTCCCTTCTTGAAGAGTGGAGTGACATTTGCAATTTTCCAGTCTTCCAGAATCTAGTGATTCTTGAAAGATCATTACTAATGCCTCCATGATCTCTTCAGTCACCTCTTTCAGAACCCTGGGGTGTACACCATCTGGTCCAGGTGACTTATCTACCTTCAGACCTTTCTGTTTCCCAAGAACCTTCTCTTTAGTTATGATAACTTCACACACTTCATGCCCTCTGACACCTGGAACTTCCACCATGCTGCTAGTGTCTTCCACAGTGAACATTTGTGCAAGATACTTATTCAGTTCCTCCCCCACTTCCTTGTCCCCCATTACTACCTCTACAGCATCATTTTCCAGCAGTCCGATATCCACTCTCGCCTCTCCTTTACACTTCATGCATCTGAAGAAACATTTGGTATCCTCTTTAATATTGCTGGTTAAGTTACTTTTGCTTTCCTTCTTTACCTTCTTAATGACTTTTTTAGTTGCCTTCTGTTGGTTTTTAAAAGCTTCCCAATCCCCTAACTACCAACTAATTTTTGTTCTATTATATGCCCTCTCGTTGGCTTTTATTTCAGCTTTGACTTCCTTTGTTAGCCATAGTTGTGTCATCTTAGCTTTAGAATAATTCTTCCTCTTTGGGATGTATATATCCTATGCCTTCCAAATTGCTTCCAGAAATTCCAGCCATTGCTGCTCTGCCATCATCCCTGCCAGTGTTCTTTTCCAATCAATTTTGGCCAACTCCTCTCTCACACTTCTGTAATTCCATTTACTCCATTGTAACACTGATACATCTGACTTTAGCTTCTCCTTCTCAAATTTCATGGTGAATTTGATCATATTATGATCTCTTCCCCTAAGGTTTCTTTTACTTTAACCTCTTTAATCAATTCTGGTTCATTGCACAACACCCAATCCAGAATAGCTCATCCTCTAGTGGACTCAACCATGAGCTGTTCTAAAAAGCCTTCTCATAGGCATTCTAGAAATTCCCCCTCCTAGAATCCAGCACCAACCTGATTTTCTCAATCTGTCTGCATATTGACTATTGTAACATTGCCCTTTGGGCATGCATTTTCTATCTCCCTTTGTAATTTGTAGGCCACATCTTTACTACTGTTTGGGGGCCGGTATGCAACTCCCTTTAGAGTCTTTTTTACCCTTGCAGTTCCTTCATTCTATCCACAATGATTCAACAGCTTCCCATCCTATGTCAATTCTTTCTAAAGATTTGATTTCATTTTTTACCAACAGAGCAACACTATCTATCCTTTCAATACAATGTGTATCCTTCGACATGAAGCTCCCAGCTATAATCTCTTTCACCCATGATTCAGTAATGCCTACATCATACCTGCCAATGTAACTGTGCTGCAAGTTCATCTACCTTATTCTGTATACTGCACACATTCAAATATAACACTTCCTGTCCTATATTCAACCTTTTCAATTTTGTCTGCCTTTTACATTACAATTCATCCTGTTGACTGAAATGTTGCCCTTTCAGCAGCCTCTCCTCACTACACATTGCCTCTGTTTGTAAACCAGCTAGCTCATCTTCACCACCATCATCCGCCTTTCCTACAACACTTCTTGCAATGAAATATATGCTCAGGTTCCCATTCCCCTGAAACTCTAAATTAAGCCCCAAATTAAACCCCACTGTGCAGCATTAACAAACCTTCTAGCTAGGATATTAGTCCCTTTCCAGTTCAGGTGCTAACTGTCCCTCCTTTACAGGTCCCACCTTCCCTGAAAGAGAGCCCAATGATCCAAAAATCTTCTTTCCTCCCTCTTAAACCAACTCCTTAGTCATGTATTAAACAATATAATTTTCCTATTTCTGGCCTCACTAGCACGTGGCATGGGTAGCAATCCTGAGATCACAACTCTGGTGGTCCTGCCCTTTAACTCCCTGAACTCCCTATGCAGAACCTCATCACTCATCCTACCCAAATCATTGATACCTACATGGACCACGACTTCTGGCTTCTCAGTTAAGAATGCTGAGGAATCAATCTGAGATATCCCGGACCCTGGAACCTGGGAGGTGTCATACCATCCAGGAATCTTGTTCTCACCCACAGAACCTCCTGTCCATTCCCCCGACTAACGAACGCCCTATCACCACAGTGTGCCTCTTCTCCCCACTTCCCTTCTGAGTCACAGAGGCAGACCCAGTGCCAGAGACCCGAGCATTGTGACTTTCCTCTGTTATGTCATTCCCCCCACCCCCCGACAGTAACCAAAGTGATATACCTGTCATTGAGGGGGATGGCCACAGGGATACTCTGCACTGGCTCCTTAACCCCTTTCCCCTTCCTGACTGTCATCCAATTTCTTGTGTCCTGCACCTTGGGTGTAACTACCTCCCTGTATCTACCCCTAGCTGAGCAGATATAAGGAGAACAAAAAAACTTGAGCATTTTTTTCCTTTGCTGTCTCTGAGTGAAACCTTTCTTCGATGAAACCTCGAAGAGCTAAAGCCTCAAGATCCCCACTCTCACTCTGGTCCCAATGTGTGCCAGTTAATCAGAATCCATTGTACCTCCAAGAATTCTAAAATTTCATTTTAATGATATTGTAAAATCTTACTAACCATCAACATCAGGCTAACTGGTATATAATTTCCCGTTTTTTTTATCTCCATCCCTTCTTAAACAAAGGTGTTACTTATGTGATTTTTCAGTCCTCTAGGACTTTCCCTGACTCTAGAGATTCTTGAAGGATCACTACTAATGTCTCCATAATCACTTCAGCGAACTGTTTCAGAACCCTGGAGTGTATTCCATCAGATGATTCATCCACATTCCAGCCTTTCACGTTCCCAGCACCTTTTTCTTAGTAATGGCCACAGCATTCACATCTGCCCCCTGACTCTTTTGAATTTCTGCTATGTTATTAGTGTCTTTCATTGTGAAGACCTGACCTTCTCTTCCATTTCCCTGCTTCCCATTACTACTTCTCCAGCATCATTTTCAACTGGTCCAATGTCCACTTTTGTCTCTACACTTTATGCACCTAAAAAAGAAGCTTCTGGCGTCTCCTTTTACGTTATTGGCTAATTTACCCTTGTATTTCATCTTCTTTTTAGCTGTTTTAGTTATCCGTTGTTCTATTTTAAAGGCTTCCCAACCCCTTGGCTGCCCGCTAATCTTTGCCATATTGCATACCTTCTGTTATTCTTTTACATTGCTCCTGACTCCCCTTGCCAGCCATAGTTGAACTGTCCTCCCTTCAGTCTCCTCCTTCCTCCATGGGAGGAAGTTCTTCTGCGTCTCCCAAATTACCCCAGGAAACCAACTATTGCTGCTCCACTGTCTTTCCTGCTGGGATCCCCTTCCAGCCTATTCTGGCCTGCTCTCCCTCAAGGTTCTAGAGTTACCTTTACTCATCCGTACTACCATTACATCGGATTTCAGCTTCTCTCTCTCAAACTGCAGAATGAATTCTATTTTATTATTGTCACTGCCTCCTAAGGATTCCTGCACCTTAAGCTCCTTGATCAAGTGTCCCTCATTACACAACACCAAATTCACTACAGTCTGTTCCTTAGTGGCACCTACCACAAGCTAATCTAAAATGGCATCTTGTAGATATTCCATTAATTTCTTTTCTTAAGGTCAACTACCAACCTGGTTTTCACTGCCAATCTGAATATTGAAGTCCCCTCTGATCTCACTGTAACGGTACCTTTCGCGCATTCCTTTTCTAACTCCTGGCGTATTTTGTACCCCATGTCTTGACCTTTATCCAGAGAGCTGTACATAACTCCCATCAGAGTCTTTTTTACCTTTGCAGCTCCTCAAATCCACACACATAAGGTTCTACATCATCTGATCCTATATTGCTCCTTGCTGCCAACAGAGCTGGCCCGTCCCTTCTGCCCATCTGCCTTGCCTTGTCAATAGGATGCAGATCCTGGGGTATTTAGCTCACGGCTCTGATACCTATTCAGCCCCGTCTCTGTGATGGTATCTGTGCTGTAAACTCATTAATCTTGTTATCTACACAATGTACATTCAAATACAACATCCTCAGTCATGTATTCATTACCTCCCTTTCTAGTCACCCTGATGTTGCCTGAAGCTAGATTTCTAAACCCTTTCTGAACTCTCTATCCTATTTTTTATTTGGAGAGTTTAATAACTTTTCCTGTGCTTCACTTCTCTTTAACCTTTTCCTCACTCTACCGTACTATTGAAACCCCCCTCCCCCCACTGATTAGCTTAAGACATTAGTGATGCAATTCACCACGACTCTGCTCCTAACATGATTCAACTGAAGCCCGTCCTGTCAGAATGGCTTCCTCCTTTCCCCTGGTGGTGGCAATGCTCCAAGAGTCCAACACACACAACACGCCGGAGGAACTCAGCAGGTCGGGCAGCATCGGTGGAAATGAACAGTCAACGTTTCCGGATGCTGCCCGACCTGCTGAGTTCCTCCAGCGTTTTGTGCGTGTTGCTTTGACCCCAGCATCTGCAGAGTATTTTGTGTCTCCAAGAATTCAAACCCGCTTCTCTGTCACCAATCTTTGAGCTATACGTATATTTCTTTTGTCTCGATGACACTGTGCCAATTGGGTAGTAAGTCAGACAATCCAAAGGACAGAGATCTATAGACCTATGGATGTTCAAAGAAACTAAGAACTTGCGGATGGGGCACACAGAATAGACTTGTTACATATCAGCCCCATTCCTTTTCAATGGTGGAATATGTTGAAGGACAACATGATCTGATCTTCAATTACTCAAGCATCTTATTAGCTACAAAGCACATGATGGTTCTTCCCATGTTAATGTCTGCTCCAGATCAAAGGAACATCTTTATACACAGTTCATTCATTCATTCATTATATGCCATGTCATATGAGGTGGGTGATCATGGTCTTGACCATGATTGTTTCTGGCAAATTTTTCTAGAGAAGTGGTTTGCTATCGCCTTCTTCTGGTCAGTGTCTTTACAAGACAGGACACCGCATCTATTATCAATACTCTTCAGAGGTTGTCTCCCTAGTTTCAGTGGTCACATAACCAGGACCTGTGTGATATGCACCAGCTGCTCATACGACCATCTACCATTTGCTCTCGTGGCTTCACGTGGCCCTTATGGGGAGTCTAAGCAAGTGTTACACCTTGACCTGCAAGCTAGCAGAGGGAAGGAGCATTTTACACCTCCTTTATTAGAGAAGTATCTCCACCCCGCCACCCTTTATGTACAGTAAAAACTAATAGCATAGTTTAAATAATAATAAATCTGTTTAATAGTGCAATCACAGGCGTATTTATTGTTCATACTGATGTTCAAAGTTCAAATAAAATTTGTTATCAAAGAACATATAGTCACTGCATACAAGCCTGAGATTGTGTGGTCTTTCATTGAACCTATTAAGGTTATTATTCCATTGTGGATTTATTGAGTCTGCCCACAAGAAAATGAATCTCAAGGTTGTACTTGGTTATCATTTGTACTTCGGTATTAATCTTTGAACATTGATTTTTGAACAGTAAATACAAGTGACACAATAAAATCAATGAAAGACCACCCCCGACATTTTGCATTGTGCAAAAGACAACTGTGCAAATACAAAATTAAAAATAATAATAATAAATAAATATGAAATAAATATTGAGAGCTTGAGATGAAGAGTCCTTGAAAGTGAGTCCATCGGTTATGAGAAAAGTTCTCTGATGGGGTGAGTGAAGTTGAGTGAAATTATCCCCTCTGGTTCAAGAGCCTGATTGTTGAGGGGTAATAACTGTTCCTGAACCTGAGGCTTCTGTACCTTCTTCCCGATGGCCTGGGTAGTGAGGGTCCTTGTCGATGGATGCTGCTTTCCTGTGACAGCGCTCTGTGTAGAAGCGCTTTATGGCGGGGAGGCTTTACCTGTGATGGACTGGGCCGTATCCGCTACTTTTTGTAGGATTTTCCATTCAAGCGCATTGGAATTTCCACACCAGGCCATGATGCAACCTGTCAATATACTCTCCGCCACACACCTATAGATGTTTGCAAAGTTTTAGGTAACATGTCAAATCCTTGCATGCTTCTAAGAAAGTAAAAGTGCTGCTGTGCTTTCTTCGTAATGGCATTTATGTGTTGGACGCAGGACAGGTCCTCTGAAATGATAACACCAAGGATTTTAAAGTTGCTAACCCTCTCCACCTCTAATCCCCGATGAGGAATGGCTCATGGATTTACGGTTTCCTCATCCTGAAGTTAATAATCAGCTCCTTGTTCTTGCTGATTTTGAGTGAGATGTTGTTGTTATGGCACAACTCAGCCAGAATATTCAATCTGCCTTCTACATGCTAACTCGTCACCAACTTTGCTTTGGCCAATGACAGTGGTGTCATTGACAAGTTTTATTAAGGCCTTGGAGCTCAGATGTTAAGCACTAGAAGTGCCCAAGTTGATATCTACGGCTCCACCAACACAGCGTTTCTAAAGGTGTTGATTTTTCTAAGCTGCATATGTCAACCAGCTCTAGAGCCCTAACCTACAGCTATCATTCCCAATGATTGGCATCAGAAAACGAGTATTCTTAAGCTGTTTGAAGTGGGTACAGAAGTGTACTTTGCAGCAGCAGTTAGTAATTTATATAATTATGAATAAAAATTAATTGCCATGACTAGCTTCCATTCTCCAAAATCCAATAACACTGATTTTTTTTCTAATGTTATAAAATTTCTCAATAATCCTGTTTCTTGTGACAATGTTACGTTAAAAAAAAAGTTAAACAAGCAATATCAATGTTGTATCAACTGAGCAACCTTGAAACTGTTTGTGTAGTTCAAAGAAGTTGCCCAAGACTGTGTGGTTAATAGTCTTTAACAGTGACTTTTCAGTGCCAATTTTGAAAAGTCTTATTCAGCACTTTGTCTACTTTAGAGAGATACAGAGTAATATCAACACTTTAAACCACAAGCTTTTGCCAGAAAGTAGGGTATAGAACCAGACTTTTTATTTGATATGTTAATGAAAAACATAACAAGATTCTACAAGTTTAGTGTTTACTTCCTTTCCAACACACTTCAGGTGTCATACTCTACTGATCCATACTCTCTTTCACTCTTATCTCCAGTAATTTTCCTTGCAGAGGTTATTTTCAATCTGTTGCCACTGGCATGCAGCCAATCCTCACACCTGCCAACCAGCCAGACTGCCACCTAGTGCTCACTTAATGTTATTGCACCCAACCAACAAATCACTGCGCCACCCAGTCCTTGGCAACCACCCAACCAGCCACACAGTTAATTTCTTCAACTTCTGGTAATTTCTCCTCTTTCCCTCCTTTACTCATTTTTCATTCCCTATTCTGATTACCCTCTCACCCTTTCGCTTCTCCTCACTTGCCCATCACCTTCCTCTGCTTTTCCTCTTTCCCTTTCTTCCATGACCGACACTCCTCTCCTATCAGATTCCTTCTTCCTCAGCCCTTTATCTCTTCCACCTATGCTCGCCCAGCTTCTTACTTCTGCCCACCTACACACACCCACCTTCGCTCTCAGCTGGTCTCACCTATCACCTGCCAGCTTGTAACCTTTCATGTACCGCCCCCCCCCCACTCCCCTGTCCTATTCTGGCTTCTGCCCTTTCCTGTCCAATCCTGATAAGGAGTCTCGGCCTAAAACATTATTGTTTGTTCCTCTCCATTGATGCTGCCTGGCTTGCCCAATTCCTCCAGCATTTCACCCAATACCATTGCATCCAGCCAATCCACCTCAGCACCACCCAGTGTTCACCCTATACTATTGCACCCAAACCAACAACTACAGCACCACCCAGTGTTCACCCTATACTATTGCACCCAAACCAACAGCCACAGCACCACCCAGTCTTCACCCTATACTATTGTACCCAAACCAACAACTACAGCACCACCCAGTGTTCACCCTATACTATTGCACCCAAACCAACAACTACAGCACCACCCAGTGTTCACCCTATACTATTGCACCCAAACCAACAGCCACAGCACCACCCAGTCTTCACCCTATACTATTGCACCCAAACCAACAGCCACAGCACCGCCCAGTGTTCACCCTATACTATTGCACCCAAACCAACAGCCACAGCACCACCCAGTCTTCACCCTATACTATTGTACCCAAACCAATGGCCACAGCACCACCCAGTGTTCACCCTATACTATTGCACCCAAACCAACGGCCACAGCACCACCCAGTGTTCACCCTATACTATTGCACCTTGCCAATAGCCCATCTTGGCAAATGACGGGAACAAGGCAACATCTGGTCACTAATGCCAGAAAAAAGCAGCAGTTTATCTGAGAGTGGCAGGCCTTCCAGCAGCGAAGAGATATCTACTCTCTGCAAAGAGCCAAAAGGATTGCCTGTAAGGTTTGGACTGTGTTCTCTGATAATTCCCAGTGAAGATAAAGAGATTAAGATTTTTTTAAAGATTAGCTTTGTTTAAGACATGTACAATGATACATCAAAACATGCAGTGAAATACATGGCCTGTATTACTGATCAACAGTCCAAGGATGTGCTGCAAGTGTAGCCGTGCATCCGGAGGCAACATAGCCAGCCCACAGCTTAGCAACTCTAACCCTAACCTAAACGTCTTTGAAACGTGGGAGGAAACCAGAGCACGTGGAGAAAACACATGCGGCCACAGGGTGAATGTACAGACCCCTTATCGATAGCGGTGGGAATGGAACCCCGATCACTGGTGCTGTAAAATATACTGCTGGCTTCTATGCTACTGCGTCGCCCACCAGCGTTGTTTCCTCCCCCCTTGATCAGATGCTCATGGGAAAATACATTTCATCCAACAGTAGAGGATTAAATGTCTGCAAGACTTATTTCACTTCATCAATAAATAAAGCCTGGGCAATCTGCTTAGAAACAAGCTCAGGTGCGCAGTTCTGAAGCTCCTGTTTGACATGACAATGAACATCCAAGATCACCTGCTGAAAGCCAAGGTTCCTCAGGATCTAGTTGATGGAACTGTCACCGCCTGCATACACACACACACACCTCGATAATAAGTATACTTTGAACCTTTGAACCACACTTTACTGGTGCACAAGGAGAACAGTCTAACCCCTGCCACTGAAGTGCTCTGAAGTTGCAGCTCAAAATTGCCAATTCTTATACAAGTACCGATCCAATTGAAACATTGTGCACTTCTGAATCCCTTTACTTGCATATCTAAGGACAAATTGTAATGCATATTTCAGGTGTTACTAACCAATAAAATCTACGAGTTAAAGACCAATACGATGAGAACCAGTAAAATAGCTAGTATGCCTTATAATCCTTTGTATTTTTGTTTTGGTACACCCGGCACAATGGCTCCCAGAAAAGCTGTGCGATACAGAGTTCAAGGTTAACTTGCTAGCAAGGGTGACTGCACAGTGCTCGCACACCTTCTTCACCCTTGCCTTGCTGCAACCTTCACAACGCACCGAATCCATGTTACACCAAAGTACATGGAGGCACCTTCATGAACCCCCACAGCCCCGATGACCCTGTGAGCTCAGTGTCTGAGGCTGACGTAAATGATCTATCAGGAGGGTGAATCTGTGGAAGGCACCATACCCGCCTGAGTACTGAGGGCCTACGATGATCAACTTGCAGGACTGCTTACAGATATCTTCACCCCCTTGCTTTAGCAATCTGAGGAACCCACCTGATTCAAGCAGGCATCAATCATACTGGTGCCCAAAAAGAACACGGTGTACTGCCTCAGTGACTATTGTCCAGCAGTTCTTATATCCACCATGATGAATTGCCTTGAGAGATTGACGATGAAATATATCAACTTCTTTTCATATTATATCTCAATGACTTGGATGACGGAATTGATGGCTTTGTGGCCAAGTCTGCCGATGAGATGAAGGTAGGTGGAGAGGCAGGTAGTTTTGAGGCTATAAAAGGACTTAGATTCAGTGAATGGGCAAAGAAGTGGCAGATGGAATACAGTGTCATTGTCATGCACTTTATTAGAAGAAATAAAAGCATAGACTATTTCCTAAACAGAGAGAAAATTCAAAAATCTGAGGCGCAAAGGGACTTAGTCCTTGTGCAGGATTCCCTAAAGGTTAGTTTGTAGATTGAGTCCGTGATGTTAGCATTCATTTCAAGTGGACTAGAATATAAAAACAAGGATGTAATATTGAGGCTTTATAAAGCACTGTAAGACCTCTCTTGGAGTACTGTGTGGAGCTTTGGGCCCCTTATCTAAGAAAGAATTGGTGAGGGTTCAAAGGAGGGTCACAAAAATTTTTCCGGGACTGAAAAGCTTGTCATATGAGGAATATTTGATGACTCTGGGCCTCTACTCACTGGAATTCAGAAGAATAAGGGGTGACCTCATTGAAACCTATTGAATGTTGAAAGGCCTAGATAGAGTGGATGTGGAGAGGATGTTTCCTATGATGGGGAGAGTCTAAGACCAGAGATCAAACCTCAGAATAGAGGGGTGTTCTGTTAGAATGGAGAAGAGCAGAAGTTTCTTTAGCCAGAGAGTGGTGAATACATTGCCACAGGTGGCTGTGGAGGCCAAGTCTTTGTGTATATTTAAGGCAGAGATTGATAAATTCCTGATTGGTCAGGGCATGAAGGGATATGTGGAGAAGGCAGGAGATTGAGGCTAAGAGGGAAAATGGATTGGCCATGATGAAATGGCAGAGCAAATGTGATGGGCCAAATGGCCTAATTCTGCTCCTACATCTTATTGTCAGGGTCTGGTCCGTGGACTCCTCATTCCAGTTATTTCCTTTTCCCCATGTTCCGTTGGGTGCCTTGATTAAGGTACCTGATCTTCATTTCAAACTGGCGGTATAAAAGGCTCCGCGGTACAGCTGCTCATTGCTGGACCATCATCAGAAGTTTGTCACTGGAAACCAGTCACCGTAGCCAGTATGGCTGCTCATCCCGGGGCCAATGCAAATCATGGACTCTAGTTGCTTTGGTGCCTGTGGCTGCTTAGTGAATTCAGTCATTTTCGTGTCCAGCTGAGTTGCTGGTCGTTTGCCGCAGTTCGGAGTTGGGTTGCGAATTCTGTCATTTTCATGTCCAGTGGGTCCATTACCATAGCCAGGGCGGTAATGCAAGCTTCCGAGCCGCCAAAAATAAGGGACCGTCTTCCCAGCCCGAGCCAAGTGCCTGCTGTCCTAATCCTCCCAGCTGAGTAAGCCCGGCCGCTTGCCGCTACCCTGAGTTGGGTAGTCTGTCTCCTCGTTGTCCAAGTCCTTCAAGACCAGGCTCGTGGTCTCTGTCCAGTTCCAATCTCCAAGTCGCGTTCCAGTTCCAGGCTCCAAGCCAGTTCCAAGTTCCAGTTCTGAGTTCTGATTTCCAGTTCCCATTTCCAGTTCCAGTTCCGAGTTCCAGGTTCTGAGTTCCAGTTCCAGTTCCGAGTTCCATTTCCAGTTCTGAGTTTAAGGTCCAAGTCCAAGTTCAGGTCAAGTCCAGGTTTTACCGGTTGGTTATCCTACGTTTACGTCCATGTTAACCTTTTGACGTGTTGCACTTGGGTCCGCTCCCAACACCCCCCTTGTAACACTTATGGTCTAACTCCTGCCCAAGAAGCAACTTGGATCCACTCCAATTTGCCTACTGTCAATACAGGTCCACATCAGATGCCATTTCATTGACTCTTCACTCAGATCTGAAACATCTGAACAATGAAGATGCATATATCAGCATGCTCTTCATTGAATACAGCTCAGCATTCAACACTTCCATCCCCTCAACACTCTTCAACAAGCCCTGAGCCTCGGTACCTCCCTGTGCAACTGGATTCTCGATTTCCTCATAGCAGACCCCAGTTAGTACAGGTTGGCAATAACATCTCCTCCGCTCGCACCATAAGCACGGCTGCACCGCAGGGCTGTGTGCTCAGCCCCCTGCTCTACTTACTTTATACTTATAACTGAGTGGCTAAGTACAGATCCAAATGATGCTTTTAATTTTTCTGTTGTTGCTGAACGAATCAAGGCGGTGCAGGATCAGCATATAGGAGGGAGATTGAATTTAGGTTCTGCAATGCCCCAGTAACTTCTCCCTTAATGTCAGCAAAGCCAAAGAAGCCGAAGGTCCATGAGCCAGTCCTCATTCGGGACGACACAGTACAGTAGTGGTTAGCACAACGGTTTACAGTTCAGGCGACCCAGGTTCAATTCCCATTGCCGTCTGTAAGGAGTATGTATGTTCTCCCCCTGACTGCGTGGGTTTCCTCCGGGTGCTCCAGTTTCCTCCCACTGTCCCATTCCTACTGGCTGGTAGATGAATTGGTCATTTTACAGTAAATTGTCCTGTGAATAGGTTCGGATTGCTGGGTGGTGTGGTTTAAAGAGCCAGAAGGGCCTGTTCCAGGCTGTAGCTCCATAAATACACAAATAAATAAGAAGAATGGACATGGAGATTGTGAGCAGCTCTGGGTTCCTTGGCATTAAAATATCAGAGGATCCGTTCTGAGACCAGCACCTCAGTGTCGTCACAAAGAAAGTATGGCAGCACCTATGCTTTCTTGTAAGTTTGCACAGATTTACCATGTCACCATAAGTTTCAACAGATTTCTTTTGATGCATAATGGGAGGTATCCTGACTGGTTGCATCGTGACCTGGTATGGAAATATCGATGCCCAGGAATGGACAAGGCTACACAAAGTGGTGGGTTCAGCCCAGTCCATCACAGGTGCAGCTCTCCCAGTCTGCGAGTACGTTGACTAGTCACGCTGCCACAAGAACGCAGCATCCATCCCGGCCATTCCCTCTTCTCACTACTACCATTGAGCAGGAACCTTAGCTTCCACAGCACAGTTTCAGCAACTGTTAATACCATACAACCATTAGGGTCCTGAATCAGTGTGGATATCATCACTCACCACTACTCTGACCCACAAACTCACTCTCCAGGACTCTGGCAACTCATGCTCTCCGTATTATGCTTATTTGCATAGTTCATCTTCTTTGCACGTCTTGTTTGCCAGTCTCCGTTTATGTATAGCTTTTTGTAAAATTCTACTGCACTTCACTTTTCTGCAAATGCCTGCAGGGAGATGAATCTCAAGGCAGCATTTGGTAGCGTAGGAGCAGTTTGGTAATAAATATACTTTGAATTTTGAACTTCAGTGTGAACAAACGTGAAGTCCATTCAGCCAATACTCTTGCTTTGAGTATGTCAGTGAAATGTCACAGTTGCTCACACACAGAGTTATAGAAAAGCACAGCACAGGAACAGGCCCTTTGGCCCATCGGGTCTGTGCTGAACCATTTAAACTGCTTACTCCCATCCAGCTGCACTGGGGCCACAGCCCTACCATCCATGTACCTGTACAAACCATAAAACTGCAGAGCACTGAAAGAATGGTGACACTCTCAGTGAACTCTGCGTCTTTCATTCTAACCCATAGAGAATCTGGTATGAGATAATTACCTGCACCTCCTGCTCTACCTTCCTCAGGTGTTCGTCTTTCATTCTGAGTTCTGTTTGCAGTTGTCTATATTCTGCATCCATTTCTTTCACTCTGTTCTTCAGGGTGTCTGTGCAGTCTCCCCTGAAATGATGAGCCATATAGGTAAGTACACAGTACGCGGGGTAAAAAAAACACAGAACCCTGAAATAATGCCCCCCTCCTTCACCATTCCCCATCCCCTTTCCCTCTCTCACTTTATCTCCTCGCCCACCCATCACCTCCCCCTGGTGCTCCTCCCCCCTTCCCTTTCTTCCGTGGCCTTCTGTCCTCTCCTATCAGACTCCCCCTTCTCCAGCCCTGTCTTTCACAGCTCATTCACCAATCAACATCCCAGCTCTTTACTTCATCCGTCCCCCTCCAGGTTTCACCTATCACCTTGTGTTCCTCTCTCCCACCTCCTACATCTACTCCTCAGCTTCTTCTCTCCAGCCCAGCCCAAAACGTTGACTGTACTTTTTTCTATAGATGCTGCCCGGCCTGCTGAGTTCCTGCAGCACTTTGAGAGTGTTGCTCGGATCTCCAGCATCTGCAGATTGTGGAAGAAGGAGGGGAACCCAGAGGGAAGTAATGAGCAGGTGAGAAAAGGTAAAGGGTCAGAGTGGTCAGAATGTGTGTTTTTTGTTTCTTTTCTTCGTTGCATGTTTAACTCTTGCTCAAAAATGTGGTAAAATATCTGAAGTTCTTCACAGACATTAAACAACAAAGGAACCAAATCAAAGGAGATAAGTGGGGAAATGGAAATATCCAGAGACACTTAGCTGATGATTCTAAACTACCTCCTTATCAAAAACAAACATGTTCTGACAGTCAATTCCACCTTCCATTTGTCCCAATAGGAAACTGCCAAGGACTGCTATTTTCCACTCATACCCAGATTGATTGGGTGATCTCAGATAGTGGGGCCCAGAAGTTAACATATTCCAAATCGACCTTCTGAGGTAGCAGATGAGTTGCCAGCACACTTCACAGTTCATTCCCTCAAAATTGACACAGCAACTAATCATAAACAACTCTTGTACAATTACATCTCTTGCGAATGCAATGTTGGCATTCATTTCTAGAGGTATAGAATATAAGAGCAGGGATGTGATGTTGAAGCTCTATAAGGCACTTGTGAGACCACACTTAGAGTATTGTGTGCAGTTTTGGGCTCCTTATTTTAGAAAGGATATATTGACATTGGAGAGGGTTCAGAGAAGATTCACAAGAATGATTCCAGGAATGAAAAGGTTACTGTATGAGGAACGTCTGTCAGCTCTTGGGCTGTATTCCCTGGAGTTCAGGAGAATGGCAGGGGATCTCATAGAGACATCCCAGATGTTAAAAGGCCTGAACAGATTAGATATGGAAAAGTTATTTCCCATGGTACGGGATTCTAGGACAAGAGGGCACGACTTCAGGATTGAAGGACATCCTTTTAGAACTAAGATGTGGAGAAATTACTTTAGTCAGAGGGTGGTAAATCTGTGGAATTTGTTGCCATGATGGGCTGTGGAGGCCAAGTCATTGGGTGTATTTAAGGCAGAGATAGATAGGTTCTTGATTAGCCAGGACATCAAAGGGTATGGGGTGAAGGCAGGGGGGTGGGGATGACTGGGAAAATTGGATCAGCCCATGATTGAATGGTGGAGCAGATTCGATGGGCCGAATGGCCTACTTCTGCTCCTATATCTTATGGTCTATGGTCTAATTTGTTAACTGACTACAGGACAATATTTATGTCTTGGATCCCATTATTAAGAAATGGTAAACAAAATATGAGAATATTGCGTCTTTGTACTGATTTGGAGAGAATGCGTACAAAAGCAGGCATGGTAAAAGACAGACGCAGTACCTGATGGACGTGGTGAGTGTAACAGCCCGAGTAAGAACTGAAGCCTCATCTGTCTTTCTCCTTTTTGCATCCATCAGCTGTTTCTCCAGCAGAGCTCGACTCTCCAGCTCTGATCGAAGCCTTTTCTCCAGATAGGCAATGTTCTGCTTGTCCTTCTGCTTGGCTTGAAAAGCACAGTGCATTCTGAAAGGAAACGAAACACAACCATCCCATTCGAACAGTGGCTAACTGTGATCCATTTAATCTGAGAAAAATCAGTGGTCAAATGGAGCCCACTTTAGTTCTGTGCACTGTGCTCACCCCTACCTGGTCTGTAGAATCTCATTTTCTTGTCGGAGTTGAACAAGCTCAGACCGTACTTTTTGTTTGCTGTTGGTCAGTATGTTAACCTGATTGCGGAGTTCCTGCTCATTTTGCCTAGAGGCTTGTAGGTCTGCCTTCAGTTTCTTTATATCACTTTCCAGTCTAGGCAAACAAAAATTATGGTTAGCTTTGCCGGCTTTGTAAAACAGATTGAGTAGTTACATTTTTAAATAGTTCATCTAAGTGCCTCAATATTACAGCAACTTGCTAATCATATTTTTCAATGAAAAAATGAAACTTGTCTGCTTTCCTGCATTCTCCTAGAAAGTTTCCTGGGGTGCTGAGATCAAATTTTTACTTGAATGATGGCTGGGGAAACCTTGAAATTGTAACCCTTGTATCTTCTGTCAAGCAAGAAGGAACCTGGAAATAAAAGCCATATTACACCACAGCACCATGTTTACACAGAAGTATCTTCCAGCCCAAGAGGTCTTTTTGACACACTATCGCTGTGATAATGGAGAAGACACTTACACTCAGCAAACTCTCACAAGGCCTGATGTGATCATGACAAGATAAGCTGATTCAGTGAAGATGATTGCAGAACAAATATCGCTTTTCTTGACATAGAGCTGTGAATCTTTCACCTTCACCCGGGGGGGGGGTGCATCAGTTTAACGTTTCATCAGAAGACTGCCCCACTAACAACGCTTTGCTCCCCCAACACTCCACGAAAGTGTTAGTCTAGCACATCTCTGGGTTAATCTCAAAGCATCGGGGTATGAAGGGATACGGGGAGAAGGCAGGAGATTGGGGCTGAGAGGGAAATTGGATCAGCCATGATGAAATGGCAGAGCAGAATCGATGGGCCAAATGGCCTAATTCTGCTCTGCTATCTTATGGTTTTATGATCTTATGGTCATTTGACTCAGTGGTGAAAGTGTAACCAACTAGTTATGATTAACACGTACAAAGCCCCAAAATGGTAAAAACAAAGCAAGCAAGTACAAAGTACGCGCTGCCACAGTATTTCTAATAAAAAGGTGAATAAATTTGCAACCGCAAATGGGAGTATAACAACTTCTGTCACTCACAGAGTGTCAATCATCAGCAGCAACTAGAGAGAGGATGGCAACTCGATGATTGGCATTGGAAGAGGAAGCTTTCGAATCAACCACCCAGCTCTTGGTAACACAGGCTCCTTTCACTCAGACTGATGAAGCTATCTTATTGTCTTCTGTTTTAAACTGGCTACTCATTGGTTTTCTTCAGAAGACTGTCTTCCCCAGTAGGAAACTTCTTCACTCGGATGGTGCTGAGAGTGTGGAAAGAGCTGCCAGCAGAAGTGGTGGATGTGGGTTCAGTTGTAATATTTAGCAGAAGTCTGAAAAGGTACAGTGCATGTGTGGGGGGGGGGGGAGAGGGTTTGGAGGCCTACAGTTTGGGCACAGGCTGAAGATCAGGTTGGTATGGACTAGGTGGGCTGAAGGGCCTGTTTCCGTGCTGTAGGACTCTAAGACTCTACTCCGGCAGCAAAATCTCTCGTGGTACAAACAAGAGAAAATCTGCAGATGCTGCAAATCCGAGCAACACACACAAAATGCTGGAGGAACTCAGCAGGACAGGCAGCATCTGTGGAAAAAAGTACAGTTGACATTTTGGGCCGAAACCCTTCGACAAGACGGGGGCAAAAAAGCTGAGGATTAGATTTAAAAGGTGGGGGAGGGGAGAGAGAAACACAAGGTGATATGTGAAACCTGGAGGGGGAGGGATGAAGTAAAGAGCTGGGTCGTTGATTGGTGTAAGAGACAGAAGGAGGCGAAGGGCAGGCAAGGAGATAAGGTGAGAGAGGGAAAAGGAGATGGGAAATGATGAAGGAGGTGGGGGTGTTGGGGGGCATATCTCTCACGGTAGACTGATCCAGAGGGTCCATGGTGACTTGGTAGATTCAGAATTGTCTTGGCCATGGAAGTCAGGGGGTAGCGATGGAAAGGTGTTATTCTGACTGGAGGTCTATGAGGATCAGTGCTGGAACCTCTGTAGCTTGCAATATATACAAATGATTTGGATGAAAGCATAGCTACGGTAATTAGAAAGTTAGCAAAAAACACAGAAATTGGTGGATTTGTAGATAGTGAAGGTTGACAAAGGATGTGTGTCAGTTGGAAGTATGGGCAGAGAGATAGTATTAGCAAATGTGTGAGGTGTTGCATTTTAGAAGATCAAATTTATTTATTTTATTTAACAATACAACACAGAGTAGCGACACCCCAGCACCCCACCCAACCCCCTGAAAACCCTGATTTAAACTTAACCTAATCACAGGACAGTTTACGATGACCAATTAGCTACCCGGTATGTCTTTGGACTGTGGGAAGAAACCAGAGCACCCAGGGAAAACCCATGTACTGAAAGGGGAGTACACACTGACTGGTTACAGGGGATGCTAGGATTGAACTCTGACGCTCTGAACTCTGAGCTGTCATAGTGTTGTGCTAACTGTTAGAACCGATGCTAAGAAGTATTTTGAGGTACTAATCCCTAGCTTCCTGAAAGCAACAACACATGAGGGAAGAGTGGTAAGGATGGCACAATGCAATGCTCATAAAAGTTGGCAGGTAATGTTGCAGCTGTATAAAACTTTGGTTTGGTCACATTTGAAGTATTGCATGCAGCTCTGGTCATTGAATTACAGAAAGAATGTGAGGGCTTTGGGGAGGGGTGGTGCATAAGAAGTTTACCAGAGTGTACCTGGATTGGAATACGCTCAGTGTCCACTTTATCCGGTACACCTGTACACCTGCTTGTTAATGCAAATATCTAATCAGCTAATCATGTGGCAGAAACTCAATGCCTGAAAGCATGCAGATATGGTCAATTGTTGCTCAGACCAAACAAGAGAATGGGGAAGAGATGTGATCTGAGTGACTTTGACTGTGAAATGACTGTTGGTGCCAGATGGGGTGGTTTGAGTATCTCAGAAACTGCTGATCTCCTGGGAGTTTCAACCACAACAGTCTCTAGAGTTTACAGAGAATGGAGAAAAAACACAGAAAAAAAATCTAGTGAGGGGCAGTTCTGCGGGCGAAAATGCCTTGTTAATGAGAGGTCAGAGGAAGATGGTCAGATTTGTTCAAGGTTATTAGTAACTCAATTAACCACACATTACAGCAGTGGTGTGCAGAAGAGCATCTCTGAATGTACAACACATCAAACCTTGAAGTGGATGGGCTACAGTAATGGAAGACCTTGTACAGGTAGTACCTAATAAAGTGGCCACTGAGTGTGAGAGGTTGCATGAGCTTGGACTGTTTTCTATGTAGTGCCAGAGGTTAAGAAGTGACCCGATAGAAGTATGTAAAATTATGAGATTTCCAGAAGGTGTTCGATAAGGTGCCACATAAAAGACTTACCCATAAGATAAAGGTGCATAGAGTTGGGGGTGATGTATTAGCATGGATAGGGAATTGGTAAACCAGAAAGCAGAGAGCTGGAATCATGGGTGTTACTCTAGTTGGCGATCAGTGGTGCACTGTGTGCCGCAGAGGTTGATGCTGGGCTCGCAACTGTTCACGATATACATTAACGATCTGGAAGAGAGGACCAAGTGTAGTATATCTAAGTTTGCTGATGATACTAAATTGAGTGGAAAAGCAAATTGTGCAAAAGGTATGGAGAGTCTGCAGAGAGGTATAGACAGGTTAAGTGAGTGAGTGTTCTTATGCTCTTCTGACTCGACTGGGCAACTGGTCAGAGTCCTTTGTGCAGACCGTAAATGTCAAATAATAGAGGGCATGGTTTAAGGGAAAAGGGGAAAATTTAAAGATTTACCAGATGAGCTTTTCCTACACAGAGAGTGACAAGTGGCTGGAAAACAGACAGATTAGCAACACGTGAAAGGCATTTAGACAAGCATGCAAATAGGCAAGGAATGTATAGGCAATTCGGACTGTTTGGCTTCATGGTCAGCACAGACATTGTGGGAAGAAGGCACTTTTACTGTGCTTTCATATCTTCTATGCCAAAGACCTGTTTACCCTTTTGATTGAATGTAGTGGGTCAATAGTGCTGGATGAAGCAAAGAGTCAAAGTTTTCTCAAGAATCTGGGCAAGATCTACCTCTCAACCTATACCAGCAGAATATCTATTCGCTTACTTCACTGCTGTTTTGTGGGAGCTTGCTGAGATTGCATTGAGAGGTATTTAATCTGTACCACTACCATGTTTACACTTCGGAAGTACTTAATTAGTGCTGAAAATCCCAAGGTCAGGAAAGACGTTCAATTAACACAAGTTTTAAGAGTTCTATTACATCCTCTCTCTTAGTAGGCCAAGACACAGTTAAATATTTTGTTCTTGTCGGTGATACAGTACACCTTAGTCTAATCATACCAGCTCCAAAGCAAGATCTCACTATCAGTCACTTTTAATCACAGAACATTTGGACATTCTCAGTGTTTCCTGGGTCAGATTTCCAGTATTCAATGTAATACACTGACTATTTCTTTTTGTCTGAATTAAGTAACATCAAGCCGATTTATAATTCGAATGTGGATGTTGAGCATATGTAATTATCTTAACTTAAAATGGATTTGCTTTTGATAAGCAAATATAATTCGATACTATGTGACTATCTGAAATAAGTAACTGACAGGCTTTAAACATATCAGAAAGTTTAACAAGAGCTGCAAACTTGGAAGAGCTGGCAGTGCTTCACTTTGTACCTGGGTTCTTCACTATGACTTCGGAACCAATTTTATTGTTTTAATTAATCAACTTCACTTGCCCCATCATTGAAATAGACTCACTTTCAAGGACTCTTCATCTCATGTACTCGATATTTATTGCTTAATGTTCATTTATTATTATTTTTTCTTCTTGTATTTGCACAGTTTGCTATCTTCTGCACAACAGTTGAACACCCTCGTTGAGTGATCTTTCATTGATTCTCTTATGGTTATGATTCTATAGATTTATTGATTATGCCCACAAAAAAATGAATCTCAGAGTTGTATATGCTGACATACATACACCTTGATACTACATTTACTTTGCATTTTGAACTTCATTGTTTGTGGTTTCTAGTTATTTCAAATTTGTAAAAATCAGTGTCAGCTCTCTGAATCATTGAGGTAAAAGCAAAGAGTGCAAAGAGTGTTATTGATATACATAGGTACAAGCAAATGTCATTCAATGCCTAATCTCACCTAAATGTAAATAGATGCTCTCCCATCCCATTTGGGTGAGCACGTACTTTTTCCATTTAGATAGATAGATAGATAGACAGACAGACATACTTTATTGATCCCGAGGGAAATTGGGTTTTGTTACAGTTGCACCAACCAAGAAAAGAGTATAAATATAGCAATATAAAACCATAAATAATTAAATAATAATATGTAAATTATGCCAGATGGAAATAAGTCCAGGACCAGCCTATTGGCTCAGAGTGTCTGACCCTCCAAGGGAGGAGTTGTAAAATTTGATGGCCACAGGCAGGAACGACTTCCTATGACGCTCAGTGTTGCATCTCGGTGGAATGAGTCTCTGGCTGAATGTACTCCTGTGCCCAACCAGTACATTATATAATGGATGGGAGACATTGTCCAAGATGGCATGCAACTTGGACAGCATCCTCTTTTCAGACACCACTGTGAGAGAGTCCAGACAGTCCATTTGCATGGCTGGTTATTTATTGTCCATGTCTTGTCGCTTGTATTAAAGGTGGTATAGAGCAAGCTATCATCTTCCCAGTGAAGGTACTCCACAATGCTGTGATGATGCAAGAACAGCAGAGTGTTTCCTAGTTAGGATGGTGTGTTGCACAGAGGGGAACTTGAAGGTAATCACTTCCCCACGGATATGCTGCTCTTGTCTTTTTAGGTGCTACAATCTTGTAGGTGTTGTTGTAGAAGCTTTGGTAAATTCTGGCAGTGCACCGTGAAATGATACACACTCTGATCTACTGAACATTGGTGATGGTGAATGCTTAGGGTGGTGTGCCCTGAATACAGATCATTGGGGTGTTGTTGATGCTGCTCTCACCCAGGCAAGTGAAGTACTGGAAACCCCTGTGTTATGGGGGTGAGGTGGGGTTGCATTCCCAGAAAACAACTGCTGGTGTCCCGTTCTTGTCTGCTGCAGGAGCAATCTCTCTCTCCCTCGCTAGAGAGCCTGTCTGAGGTGTCGAAGTGCTGGGATGGACAGTACTTTTCTGATGGACTCTAGATCATGCTCTCTTTGAGTGCTTTGTTATTGCTTGCACGCGGGGTGGGGGTTGGTGCTTTTGCTGGAGCAAGTGGGGAAGGGGCAGGGTTGATGCTTTTGCTGCTTGTGTGTGGGGAGGGGAAGGGGAGAGGGGCTTTGGGGTTCTGATGTTTCTGTCATTCATTCTTTGTGGTGGATGTCTTCGAAGAGTAAGAATTTCAGGTTGTATTCTGTGCACATGTTCTGATATTAAATGGAAACATTGAACCATTCACATCACAACTTTCTATAACATGAACCACGCTGTGTTCATCAAGAAATGCATGGCGGAAAAAGTTCCGAAAAGCATATCTTTATTCTGTACCCCAAATATTTTTATAGAGATTTGTGAATTCCATAAAGGTGAACTGCCACTACATAGGAGTCATCTGTATTACATCAATCCCCTGATGAAGGTGAAGACCTTTGATAGTCACTGGTTATCAGACACCCTCCACCCATTCACTCATTTTCCATTCCCTCGAATGAATAGCTTCACCTTTACCATTCATGTATAAACCTCTACTGAAAGTGTTGGACAAGACATGCGGGAACGGTGGTAACTGAAAGCTGGTTGGCTGGAAAGTGTAATTAATGGACAGGCTCAAAGGACTACCCACATACTCCATAAGTGTTCCTGAACTCACTTTCAATGAAGCCAAATGAGATCCAGGATCCATGGCCAATCGAAAACCAAACTTGTATACATATGCAGGAAGCATTCAACAAAGGTATTAATTTACTCATGAGATGTAGACCTCTTTAATGAGAAGACTGAAATTAGTGTGACAACACTTGCAAGCTGCCCCCTGCACACTCTTAAGTTGTGTTGACTGTTATCACAAACGATGCATTTCACTGCGTTTTTCGATGTACAGGATAAATAAATGAATTGGGATCCAAACCTGCCTCTTAACAAGGAGGTAGTCAGGAGTTAACCACATCACTATGAGCTTGAAGTCACATATAGGTCATGCAAGGTAAAGATAGCAATTTTCCTTCCCTGAGAGATGTTTCTGAACTTGGTGGGTTTTAACCATAATCCATTTGTTATTTTGACACCAGTTTTTATTCCAGACTTAACGATTTGAATATAAATCCTTTTAGCTTCAAACTCATGTCACCTTATGAATGGTCCAGATACTGGGTTACAGTTCAGTAGCATAAACTATCAAAGAACACTTTGTTATTAGTATAATGAAACACACAGCCAAAAATAATAGAATAGTTAGATCAACCCATGAATACCATGTTCCGTTCGATGACCTAGAAAGAAAGGCACTCTTCTGATTGTAAATGTCAAGGGTCTGAATTATGAGAATAAAACTAGGGCCTTCCCGTCTAAATACCTCATATAAAATTAAATATTTTACAAAAAAAAAAGGTCTTGAGAGTCTTCCTCAGATGATAGTGGTTGTTCTAACTTTGATGCTATGTTACAAGTAGTTCAGCATTATATCATTTTCACTTTGTGTTAAAAGAAAACTGTTCTTTGAATCACTATAAGTACATTAAAAATAGCGTTTACTAATGACAATATAACTAAGTTGTGTCTTTTAACATCACAATTTTATTTGTAAGTAAGAATTCCAAAGTAATGAAAGAAATATAATAATGTCCTGTTCATAATATGGTGGAATTCTTCATTAAGATGGAGAGTGACATAGTTAATTCAGAAGCAAAGGTTCTGAACTTAAAGAGGGGTAACTTTGAACGTATGAGACGTGAATTAGCTAAGATAGACTGGCAAATGACACTTAAAGGATTGATGCTGGATATGCAATGGCAAGCATTTAAAGGTTGCATGGATGAACTACAACAATTGTTCATCCCAGTTTGGCAAAAGAATAAATCAAGGAAGCTAGTGCACCCGTGGCTGACAAGAGAAATTAGGGATAGTATCAATTCCAAAGAAGAAGCATACAAATTAGCCAGAGAAAGTGGATCACCTGAGGACTGGGAGAAATTCAGAGTTCAGCAGAGGAGGACAAAGGGCTTAATTAGGAAGGGGAAAAAAGATTATGAGAGAAAACTGGCAGGGAACATAAAAACGGACTGTAAAAGCTTTTATAGATATGTGAAAAGGAAAAGACTGGTAAAGACAAATGTAGGTCCCCTGCAGACAGAAACAGGTGAATTGATTATGGGGAGCAAGGACATGGCAGACCAATTGAATAATTACTTTGGTTCTGTCTTCACGAAGGAGGACATAAATAATCTTCCAGAAGTAGTAGGGGACAGAGGGTCCAGTGAGATGGAGGAACTGAGCGAAATACATGTTAGTAGGGAAGTGGTGTTAGGTAAATTGAAGGGATTGAAGGCAGATAAATCCCCAGGGCCAGATGGTCTGCATCCCAGGGTGCTTAAGGAAGTAGCCCAAGAAATAGTGGATGCATTAGTGATAATTTTTCAAAACTCGTTAGATTCTGGACTAGTTCCTGAGGATTGGAGGGTGGCTAATGTAACTCCACTTTTTAAAAAAGGAGGGAGAGAGAAACCGGGGAATTATAGACCGGTTAGCCTAACGTCGGTGGTGGGGAAACTGCTGGAGTCAGTTATCAAGGATGTGATAACAGCACATTTGGAAAGCGGTGAAATGATCGTACAAAGTCAGCATGGATTTGTGAAAGGAAAATCATGTCTGACGAATCTCATAGAATTTTTTGAGGATGTAACTAGTAGAGTGGATAGGGGAGAACCAGTGGATGTGGTATATTTGGATTTTCAGAAGGCTTTTGACAAGGTCCCACACAGGAGATTAGTGTGCAAACTTAAAGCACACGGTATTGCGGGTAAGGTATTGGTGTGGGTGGAGAGTTGGTTAGCAGACAGGAAGCAAAGAGTGGGAATAAACGGGACCTTTTCAGAATGGCAGGCGGTGACTAGTCGGGTACCGCAAGGCTCAGTGCTGGGACCTCAGTTGTTTACAATATATATTAATGACTTGGATGAGGGAATTAAATGCAGCATCTCCAAGTTTGCGGATGACACGAAGCTGGGTGGCAGTGTTAGCTGTGAGGAGGATGCTAAGAGGATGCAGGGTGACTTGGATAGGTTGGGTGAGTGGGCAAATTCATGGCAGATGCAATTTAATGTGGATAAATGTGAAGTTATCCACTTTGGTGGCAAAAATAGGAAAACAGATTATTATCTGAATGGTGGCCGATTAGGAAAAGGGGAGGTGCAACGAGACCTGGGTGTCATTATACACCAGTCATTGAAAGTGGGCATGCAGGTACAGCAGGTGGTGAAAAAGGCGAATGGTATGCTGGCATTTATAGCGAGAGGATTCGAGTACAGGAGCAGGGAGGTACTACTGCAGTTGTACAAGGCCTTGGTGAGACCACACCTGGAGTATTGTGTGCAGTTTTGGTCCCCTAATCTGAGGAAAGACATCCTTGTCATAGAGGGAGTACAAAGAAGGTTCACCAGATTGATTCCTGGGATGGCAGGACTTTCATATGAAGAAAGACTGGATGAACTGGGCTTGTACTCGTTGGAATTTAGAAGATTGAGGGGGGATCTGATTGAAACGTATAAGATCCTAAAGGGATTGGACAGGCTAGATGCAGGAAGATTGTTCCTGATGTTGGGGAAGTCCAGAACGAGGGGCCACAGTTTGAGGATAGAGGGGAAGCCTTTTAGGACCGAGATTAGGAAAAACTTCTTCACACAGAGAGTGGTGAATCTGTGGAATTCTCTGCCACAGGAAACAGTTGAGCCCAGTTCATTGGCTATATTTAAGAGGGAGTTAGATATGGCCCTTGTGGCTACAGGGGTCAGGGGGTATGGAGGGAAGGCTGGGGCGGGGTTCTCAGTTGGATGATCAGCCATGATCATAATAAATGGCGGTGCAGGCTCGAAGGGCCGAATGGCCTACTCCTGCACTTATTTTCTATGTATGTTTCTATGTATACTTTGTGAGCAACCAACATGCTATTTATGATTTTATTTGAATAAAATTGCCCAGATTTTGCTGAATGAACCTGTTTCAATGCTAGGTGGCCCAGGGCTTCAGGTTGTGTCATTCAGCATGGAAACAGACTCTTCAGCCCTCGGTCAATGTCAACCAAGAGTCCCATCTAAGGTAGTCTCACTTGTCCATGTTTGGTCCAAATCCCTCCACGCCTTTTCTATCCATACACCAGTCCAAGAAACTTTTAAACGTTGTGACTGTACCTGCCTCAGCCACTTTCTCTGATAGTTCATTCCATATACTGACCACCCTCTCAGTGAAATACAGTACATGGTGATCAAAGGACCTGATTCAGGAGGTACTCTGTGACTCAGAATGTAACCACTGGCTGCTAAAAATGTTCATGAGCTGGCTTTTGTTCTTTTACCCATCACTTTCATTCAATGTCCCCTCATTTTTAACACCTCCACCAATGGCAACAGTTTCGCTCCATCCCGTCTGCAACTTTCGTCATTTTAAATATCACTATCAGATTCCCTTTATCTGTTCCAGGGAGTGCAACTTCATTTTCTCTGCTCTATCCACATCTATAAACTCACTTTCAATGATTCTACAACTCACGTTCTCAGTATTATTTATTTATCTTTTTTTTATTTCCACAGTTTGTCTTCTTATGCACACTGGTTGTTTGTCAGTCTTTGTTTAGGTATAATGTTTCATAAATTCTTGTGTACTTCATTACTTTTCCATAAAAGCCTGAAAAAAAAACGAATCTCAAGGTGACATATATGTACTTTGATAAGAAATTTACTTTGACTTTGGCTTTGAAATTCCCTCATTCTGGAATATTTTACTGACACTCTTCTACACCCTCTCCAAAGACTTTACATCGTTACTATAAAGTGCAGCATATAGAAATGAACGCAAAGCTCTGTTTGTGCACAAGTCACTTTATAAATATCCATCCTGACTTCCTTGGTCTTATATTTTACATAATTGTTCATAAGTGCCAGAATCCTGTGTGTTGGGCCCATTGGTGGAAACTTTTGGATTAGCTCTTTGAGCTTTTGAAATATTCCTCATTATCCCATTGGTCAGGGCAGGTAACTCTTGTTTTAATGTTCTTAGTATGTTTTCATATCTCTGGTACAAAAGTAATAAAGATTAGTTTTATTTGTCACATATACATCAAAACATCAGAAAGAACATACAGTGAAATGCATCGTTTGCATAATTAACCAGCGCAGCCTGCGCATGTTACCGACCTTCTGGCAGCAAAGTAGCGTGTCCACAGCTTAATAAACATAATAATTGCAGGCATTCCTATTATAGTATGTTTTTTTTTTGCTTTCAATATCCTAGGACTGGAGGTTAAACTTTTTTCCATGCATAAATATATCATATTTCTTTTTTTTTCTTCTTTTTTTTTAATTTTATTTTTATTTGGATAAGGAATTCACAAATATCATGTACTTTTTTCACACATAACCTTTTCCATTTTTTTATATGTATAAAACTACAATTATTTATACATTAAGTACACATTGAGATGACATAAAAGGAAAATAAACATTTAAATAGATAATTATGTACTGTGGTAAATCTAACCTATTAGGCTAAGTAATGGAATTAGTTGTTAAGAAAAATGGTAATAATAGTTTCCATATAACCCTTCTGGACCATTTCCACTGGTCCAAAATGTTGTATATAAGCCTATGTATCAACCATTGTAGGTGTTTATATCCTAATTTGTTCATGCTTGCTCCTTCATTACTGTATTTTCAGAAAGTGTAAGTGTTGTATATTGGAGACACATGTATACTGCACAAATCTTGTTGACAAATTAATCTGTTCCGAGTTGGCTGGATCAGCCCCCTAACTTAATGTTTTGCCATTCACCTCTATGTAACCAATTACATCTCTCTAACGTTTGACCATGCATATTTCTACATTTGAGACTGAGGACTGCAGCCAGCATGAAGATTTCTTACCGTAGCACAGCCTCTGGTTTGCTGCTCTGATGATTCAAAGAGCCGTTCTCGAAGATCGCCTTGCGTGCGCTGGTGCTTTTGCTTGAACACTTCTGCCTCTTGTCCACCTTGGCGAAAATCACATTGCCATTCGAAGCACCATGTGCCTTTGGTGATTTGTGCTTGCAGACTCTTGAGCTTTCAACACACAGGTCATCATGGGATAGGTTTTCGGTACTTTCGAAAGGCTCATACTCTGTGGTTTTGATAAGGTGATTTTCCACACATTCCATTTCACTCAATCTAGAGTCAGTTGCTTGTAAACAATTACCAGCTCCAAGAGTCTGCTTTATGACCTCCTTCTCTTTACCTTTTTCTTTAAACTCCAGTTCCGGTAGGACTAAACTGTACTTCTTCCCGATTACAATGGCTCTATTTTCTTGCTGGTACTGAGACCACAGTGAAAGCCCTTTAAACGCTAAAACAAATAAAACAAAGCAAACATTTTATGGAATGAGGAGATTTCTAGAAAAACAAATTCTTTAGCATTTCTACCACCTGCAGCAAATTTTAGAGAATGTTATTGTTTATTGCAAAGGGAATTGGGGGAAGTTATAGTTCAGGTATACAGTGAGACCACATTGGGAGTAGTGTAATGTATATTGTACTAGCTGCCTTATTTAAGGAAGGATGTTAATGCACTGAAAGCAGTTGAAAGAAGCTTTACTCAACCCATACCTGGCATGGTCTCCCATTTAAAGATGAAATAAGGAGCCATTGCTTTAAAATAAGGAGTAACCCATTTATCACAGACTTGAGGTAAAATTCTCAGAGAGCCAGGAGTGTTTAGAACTCTCTTACTCAAAGCAAAGTCTTCAAATATTTTTAAGGCAAAGGTATCGAGAGATTCTTGATAAACAAGGGTGTGAAAGATGGCAACAAGCAGACGGGAATGCGGAGTTGGGATTACAGTGAAAATAGCCAAACCGCGCCCAACATCATTTCAGAGTTCAGATGGTCATACTCTCTGAACATGCCCAGTGTGCTAACATCCGGGCCCCTCTTTCCTCCCACTGGAGTGGCAACCCACCAGCAGCTGGACTGAGCCACTGATCATCCAGCTGTTCTGAAATTTGGTCCCTTCTCAACCTGACTCTCTCAACTCCCTGACCCAACCCACATTTGGCACTTGCTCATAAACATGAAAAACAATAAGGGCAAAACTCAATAAATGGCATTTGTGTCAGATCTATCATTAGAATTAAGGGGATATAAACCAAAATCATTTAAGAACTCTTAGCAAGTTTGCTTTAAATATTAGATAAATACATCTTGTGGTGACTTGACACAGATCCCCTATTTGTTAAATAATGGATAAAAAATACTGTTTCCCTGAATCTTTGTATGAAAGGAAAACAGTAGCAGGAATTTGGAGATCATTCCAATACCTTTATCCAGTGCCTGGTCCGGTCCTGCCTGTAGTTCTGTTGAGGGCAAGGCCTGCAGAAGCAGTTGCATGTAAAACTCGTTCTGCTTTTGAACTTCTTTTTGTTTCCTTAATTTAATTTTGTGGTGAATATAACTTTTAAATTCAAAACCTAAGGATGCCATTGGATACCCTATGCTAAAAAAAGGAAAACAAAAGATGTTACTCAAGGAAAGAGAAAACACGTGTAGCAGTACAGACAACAGTATTTTCCACCTGTGATGGTCACCATGTGCGTGAACACCTGAAAAATCATAAACAAAATCCAAAGCTGACACAGCAGCAAGCTGTGTTTCATTTGTGCTAAATCCTGAAATGCCTGCTTGCTTTAAAACTGTGGGTTTTAAATAATCTTCTATGTCCTGACTCTTTAGTCCAAAATACAAAACATTGTTTCAAGTAGGGTTAAGGAAAAGAGGTGTGCTCTCTTTAGTTCTCACGTGTGATTCACAATCTTTCCCACCCCTTCCAAAGTCGAAGCAGTTATCAATCCCTCGTGTTTCTTCCAGAAGCAACAAATGCATGTTTTTCAATATACGTGAGTAGATTAAGCCTCTTAGTGATATATGACATAGTACTGATAATTCTGAGAGAAATGAATGTGCAAGTAATTGAAGCTTGGGTGCCACAGGAACGTGAAGCCTAAGACCACAATAGTGTGAAACAAAGAAAAGCCGACAATAAAATATAGTAAACTATTGCAAGGTCAGATTTAATTGGCTCACTTCATGCCTCATTTAACCCATGGGGGATCATCCATTAATTTAGCCCACAGCATGATAATGTTACCTTAGCAATGATGATAAAATAGATTTTTTGAAAAAGTAGGCATTGAGTTTAATGTATCTCAAAGTACTTATGTATTTAAATATTTTAATTGGTAAAACTGATATTAAGCTGGAACCACAGGACAAGGATTAATAATAAAAGTTACCCTGTGAGGGTCAAACCTGATTTGCTTCAACCAAATCACTTTAAAAAATAATTCCAATTTAAAAGGTCATTTGTGATATTCAAGTCATTTTATATGTTAAACAGTAAACCTCGTTGGATAGAGGGGATTCCAGATTTTGGAGGTGTCTGTTCTGAATAAGGGTTTCGTCCCGAAACGTCGACTGTTTATTCAGTTCCATAGAGGTTGCCTGGCCTGCTGAGTTCCTCTGGCATTTTGTGTGTGTTGCTCTGGATTTTCAACATCTACAGACTTTCTTGTGTCTGGTTTTTTTCATGTTTTGGGCCTGTGGAGCAGTGTGGTGCAACCTGATGAATTTTTTGGCCTAAACTTGCAGGGATGTGCCAGCAGTTTAAAGCTGTACTGTCAACACTTCCTTGTGAACTTTCTGGCTCAATTCTGCAGAAAGCTTGCAGGATCTTCATGGGTAAACCCAACTTTATCTCTGCAGGTCAGTAAGGGCATTGAATTTGGGCTGCATGGTGAGCATTGGTGGAGAGGGGCGGGTAAGCAGGGATGAGGTGCTTTGAGAGATTAGAAATGAAGCATATGAACCCTTGTCTGAGGAGTGACCTGGATCTACTCCAATTTGCCTACTACCCACACAAGTCAACAGCAGATGCTACTTCACTGGCTCTTCACTCAGCTCTGGAGCAGCTGGACAATGAAGATGAATACGTCAGGACGCCCCACAGCTCAGCATTCAACACTTTCATCCACTTGAAACTCATCATGAAGCTCCAAGACCTGGGCCTCAGTACCTCACTGAGCAACTGATCCTCAGTTCTCTCACTGGCAAACCCCAGTCAGAGCAGGTTGAGAACAATATCTTCTCCACACTCACCATCAACACAGGGGCACCACAGGGCTTAGCTCCCTGCACTTTTTTCTTTATATGACTGTCTGGCTAAGTTCAGCCCCAATGCTGTACCCAAGTTAACTGATGACATCAAGTCAAGGGTCGTGACGAATTGGCATATAGGAGGGAGATGCAAAATCTGGTTGAGTGGTGCCACGACAACAAGCTCTCACTTAAGATCAGCAAAACCAAAAGCTGATTATCAACTATAGGAAAAAGAAGCTGGAGGCCCATGTGCCAGTCTCCATTAGTGGAATCTATGTGGAAGAGTTAAGTAACATTAAATTCTTTGATGTTAACATAGTAGAAGATCTATCCACAACCGGCATGTAAGTGTCATCACAAAGAAGGCTTGGCAGCACATCCACTTCCTTAGAAAAGGCTGCAGGAAGTGGAGGAGAGAGCCCAGTCCACCACAGGGAAAGCCCTCTCCACCATCTGTCCTCAAGAACCAGGCCCTGCCCTCTTCTCACTTCTACCATCAATCAGGGGGTACAGGAGGCCTTTGGGCCCACACAGCCAGGTTTGGAACAGTTATTACCCTACAACCATCAGGCTCCTCAGACGGTTCATTCACCACTACTCTGAACTGACTCTACGATCTACAGGCTCACTTTCTCGGACTCTTTACAACTCACTTTCTCAGTATTACTTTTATTTGCACAGTCTGTCTTTCACACTTTGGTGTTTTGTCTATTTTTCTGTAGTTTTTCGTAAAATTCTATTGCATTTCTTTTTTCCTGTAAATGCCTGCAAGAAAATGGACTTCAAGGCGATATACAGTAACACATCCACACTCTGATAATAAATTTACTTTGAACTTTGAATGTGAGCGGTGTGGTGAACACAGGTGGTGAGAATGGACAGTCAGTGCAGGCCGAGAGCTCAGGACAGTTTTCTACTGGCAAAAAACTCTGGCCCTTTGCTTTTCTCCCTCCCATTAGGTGGCCTAATGTGTTTTTTTATTGCCAGAATGAAAGCATTATTTACAGCAATCTTTGCTTCACTTTAAAACCCCCAGCCTTTGCCAACAGCTATTCATTACTTTGGTATTTTCCTCATTCTTGGATTCACTTCCCAGAGCCATAGTGTCATACAGCTTGGAAATAGGACTTTCAGTCCATTGATCCCACATTACATGCCCACTTACACCAATTCTATTTTATTCCCCCCGCCCCTCATTTCCATCAATGCCTCCTAGTTTCCAGCACTTGTCTACACATTAGCAGGACAGTTGCCAGCCTGCACACCTCCCAATGTGGGTGGAACCCAGATTATACAGAAGAACACAGGGAGAACATGCAAACTCCACACAGACAGCTGATCAGAATTACCGAAGCTGTGAAGCAGCAGCTCTGTGCTGCCCTCAGGAAATAGGCGTTCCCAATTCCTGATTTGCAGCTAGCAAACAAGAACAGCACTCCGCTAAAGGAATCACACACTAGTCACCGGCGACCACAATATGCTCAAAGAAGCCCTGAATGCTGTTTGAGTTCCATCAAATAAAAATCCGTGCTATTGATTCTTTATGGAGAGATAGACTACAATGTTTCAAACTCGGAAGCATCCAGAACAGCGACATGTAGTGTAAAATCATCAGGGAAAGGACAACATTTGGTGTTAAATGTTATACATCCATTATAGCTCATATTGTGTGTTAAAGTCCCACGTTTGCTGGATCCTCTGACTTACCAATGGGCTGCAAATGGCCGACACAGATCGGCATTGAAATTTCTCAAATCCTTAAATCTGAACGTTGTTTCTATGTAAACAAAAAGTATCCAAAGCGACAAAGTAGACAAACAAACACCTCTCTCTGCAAGGAAAAAATAATGACTTGCTTTAGAAAATGGATAAAATTAATCTGATCACTTATAAATACAATTGCAAATAGAAGTTGTAAATTGACACGAAACCTGCTTCACCATAGCTTATTGACACATTCAACAGAACATGTATCAAGAATAACCTTGATTTTGTTGAAGATGAGCCAAAAGTCATTCTTGCTCATATTTCTACATCAATGTCCTTCAAATTTTGCTATTGCTTCGTTAAATGCTGAAAACTCTTACCACTGAATAACGGGAAGAAACAGATATTCAAAGTTGCTCGAGAGGGCATGATAAATGCAATCTTTATTCATGGCAATGAGGTTTATGAAATAGAAAGATCATTTATTTATTTTGTTTAGCAATAAATCACAGAACAGGCCCTTCCAGCCCACTGAGCCGCGCAGCACAGCAAACCACTGACTGAAACCCTCGTCTAATCACAGGATAATTTATATTGACCAACTAACCTTCTAAACCAAACCAGAGCACCCAGTGGAAATCCACACACACACATGGGAAGGACATACAAACTTTCTTAAAGAGGATACCAGAATGGAACTCTGAAATTCGACATGCTGAGCTGTAATAGTGTCCCGCTAACTGATACACGACCATGGCACCTGAATGGCGATGCTGGAGGCTTTAGTGCCTTGTAGGCCTGAACTCGTGGATGCACATGGGATGGCAGATGGTGTAACAGGGAAATCTGAACAGTACTTTGAACTTCAATGAGAAGATTGGACTAAAAGTGAGTCATAATTATAATGAAGTTTCAGATGGAATGATAGAAGCAAATACCCTGGAATTGCTTAGGAAATAGCTCCTAAAAGTTTCAGGAAACTGATAAATCAATTAACCAAACTAAGTTAAGTAGTCTCCTCTTCCATAGATTCTGCTCTGTAGTCCCCGTCATAGATAGACATATACCTGTATTAGATTATAAGAACATTCAGTCCCCTTTTATTGTCATTTAGAAATGCATACATGCATTAAGAAATAATACAATGTTTCTCCAGAGTGATATCACAGAAAACAGGACAAACCAAAGACTAACACTGACAGAACCACATAATTATAACATACAGTTACAGCAGTGCAAAGCAATGCCATAATTTGATGAAGAACACATGGGCACTGTAAAAAAAATCTCAAAATTCCTCGAGTCGATCGACTCCCAAGTCCCCGATAGCAGGCGACAAAAGGGAAAAATTCCCTGCCGTAAACCTCCAGGCACCGACAACTGTCGATGCATTGGAAGCAGCCGACCACAGCCGACACTGAGTCCATCCATCCAAAAACTTCGAGCCTCCGACCAGCCCCTCCGATACAGCCTCCCAAGCGCCATCGACCTCGCCGCGGCCCCTGAAACAAGCAAAGCCGAGGATTTCGGGGCCTTCAGCTCTGGAGATTCCGGTTACCACACAGTAGCAGCGGCAGCGAAGTGGGCGTTTCAGAAGTTTTCCAGATGTTCCTCCGTACTCTCACGTCTGCCTCCATCAAATCAGAATTATGTAATAATTCACGGAATTTACAGAATGGAGAGAAAAAGTGCCTGCCTTTCTTGTGAGCTTTTGAATATTATAAAAATCAAGCTGTAATTATTGCAGCAATATAACTTGGGCCTGAAATTTATTGACTCATTTCATTGAACCATATTGCTGCTGGTGACCCAGGAATTCTGCTGCAAATTAACTGAGATATTTATTTTAAATCTCCATTGCAATCAGCTGAGAACAACTCCCAGGTATTATTATGATATGGGGATTGGATATTGTAACTGAATCCTTTCTATGGCTGTTGAGTGAAGCTAGGCAGCAGAAGCAGCAGTGTATAGTTGGGATGGCTGAGATAACCATCCAAATAACGTGGCACAAAGGAAAAATGAACAAGGATGGCACCCAAAAAGGACGCAGGACTTAGCCCAGAATGTTAATGAAGTGATCTCAGAGACTCTTGAATTAAATGCAGCAAAAGAAAGAAATGCTGTTGAGTGCCAAACAGAGGAAACCTTGGAAAACCGCTTTGTCAGTCAGTTGGTGAGCCCAGAGTTTGAGCCTGGAGTCTGAGATTCCATCATCTGTAAGTCCAGGGGTCGATACTGAAGATAAATCCTGAAGATCAATCGGAAGTCTGGAAGTGTAACGTAAAAGCAAAAGAGAGGGCATACAACAAGGCAAAAATGAATGGGAAGATAGAGGATTGGGAAGCTTTTAAAAACTTACAGAAAGCAAAAGAATCATTAGGAGGGAGAAAATGAAATATGAAAGCAAGCTAGCAAACAATATCAAAGAGGATAATAAAAGCTTTTCCAAGTATGTAAAAAAAATAAAAGAGAGATGAGAGTGGATATAGGATCACTAGAGAATGAGGCCGGAGAAATAATAACGGGGGACAAGAAGATGGCTGATGAACTAAATGAGTATTTTGCATCAGTCTTCACTGTGGAAGACACTAGCAGTGTGCCAGAAGGGTGTGAGGGAAGAGAAGTCAGTGCAGTTACTATTACAAGGGAAAAGGTGCTCAAAAAGCTGAAAGACCTAATGATACATAAGTCACCCAGACTGGATGAACTGCACCCTAGGGTTCTGAAAGAAGTAGCAGTAGAGATTGTAGAGGTGCTAGTAATGATCATTGGACTGGTCCCAGAGGACTGGAAAATTGCAAATGTCAATCCACTCTTTAAGAAAGGAGGAAGGCAGCAGAAAGGAAATTACAGACCAGTTATCCTGGCATCAGTGATTGGGAAGGATGATTTCAGGAATGAAAGGGTTATCATATGAGGAAAGTTTGATGGCTCTAGGCCTGTACTCGTTGGAATTTAGAAGGATAAGGGGGGGGGGGATCTTATTGAAACCTTTCAAATGTTGAATGCCTAGACAGAGTAGATGTGGAAAGGATGTTTCCCATGGTGGGAGAGTCTAGGATAAGAGCGCACAGCCTCAGGATAGAGGGGCGTCCATTTAAAACAGAGATGCCGAGAAATTTATTTAGCCAGAGTGTGGTGAATTTGTGGAATTTATTACCACAGGCGGTTGTGAAGGCCAGGTGGTTGGGCATACTTAAGGCACAGCTTGATAGGCTCCTGATTGGAGTTATGGGAGAAGGCCAGGGAGGGGAGAACTGATCCGTCATGATTGAGTGGTGGAGCAGATTTGAAGTGCCAACTGGCCTAATTCTGCTCCTATGTCTTATGGTCTAGGTGAAGCCTGATGGCTGAAGCCTGGAGACTGGAGGCCCGAAGGCCTGCCCTAGATTTGGAGGACTATTCGTGTGTGTGAGTGGAGTGAGGAACGGGATTTGTTTTGCTGTTGTTGTTTTGTTGTTTGTTGTGTCCTGTTTTGTTGTGTTCGGTGTTGTTCTGCCAAGCATAGTAGACACGCTACATTGACAGCAGACTGTGCAATGACACTTGCAGGCGACGCCCAGCACATCCTTATGTGTGTTCATTGTTAACGCAAATGACGTGTTATAGTATGGCACATTTCCATATTCATATGATAAGTAAATCTGAGACTGAATCTGCATCTGTGCAAAGGGAACTTTTAAATACTTAATGTCACCCTTGTCACCTTGGAACTGCAAACAGAGATCTACAGAGATCTAAAGCGAGCAAAAAACTATAACATTCTGACCCCTTCCTTTTTTAAAATCTTGGGCATCACTGTCCCCCAAAGATAAGAGCTGCACACCCTTCACACCATGTATATGGCTAAAGTATTCATTAATCACATACCTTATGATGAAAAGTTGTCTTACTAGTTCAAGTTCAGCAAAATAATTATAATAATAATAATAATAACTTTATATAGCTCCTTTCGTACATTAAGATGCAGGCTCAAACATAGTTTGTAAAGATAAATCAATATGCCCATAAAATACAAGGCAAAATTAAAAATCGTAAGTAATGACAAACATTATATAGAATAACAAATATACCAAATTGTATAAATGTAATCGAAATCAACAGGCATTATGTATTAAGTAATCCTATAAGTAGGCCAAATTTAAAAAGTGGGTTTTTAGAAGTGTTTCAAAACATTCCACAGTACCAGCCTGGTGTATCTCTGTCGGTAGAGTATTCCAGATTTTTGGTGCATAAGAGCAAAAGGCTGCATCACTAGTTTGGCAAACCAGTATTCATGGATCTAAGATTACGATTAGGGACGTAAGGGAATAGACACTCCAAAACATACGGAGAAGCTAGATTGCTCAGAGCCTTATATACACTAAGAGTACTTTTTAAATGATCCTAAAGGACACAGGCAGCCAGTGTAGTGATGCCAAAACCAGTGAAATATGCTCAGATTTTCTTTATTTGTACACTGATCCTCTGAGTCCTTTTACTCACTGTAAGAAGGTGAAACTAAAGATAAACTGCATCACTGCCTGACTCTATCTGACAAAATTCCCACAGAAAGGTACAAATGAGACATTTCCTCGATACCTTAACAGACATAAAGATTTCAAGGATTCTCAGCAGGGGAATTAGACTGTGCTACTAAGTGATTTACAGAGCACAGGGAAAATGGAATATTGAAATATATGTTCTCTCTCCTCAGTAGGGAAAGGGGTCAAGACTTCTTTGAGTTTGCTGACTAGTTAAGTACCATAAGAATGATAACCACTGCAGCAAGGTAGCACATTATTTTATATTAGTTTAACTCAATGCCTTCAAGGTGGAAAACCTCTATTGAGGAAGTTACTCATTCATATTAATCCCATTCAAGTATACTTAAGATATATCATTTACAAAAGAGTCCTTCACTTCTCAAAAAAGGCAGCATCCATCATGAAGGACCCACACCTCCCAGGGCATGCCCTTTCCTCATTATTACCATCAGAGACGAGGTGCAGGAGCCTGAAGACACACACTCAGGGTTTCAGGAACAGCTTCTTCCCCTCTGCTATCACTTTTCCAAATGAACCCATGAACACTCCCTCACTGTTATTTTACTCTCTTTTTGCTCTAGTTATTTAATTTTTTAAGTATAGTTCTTATCATAATTTACGCTATATTTTATGCATTGCACCGTACGGCCGGCACCAAACAACAAATGTCACAGCACATGTCAGTGATAACAAACCTGATTCTGCAAAGCCAATGGTCTCAAGCCTTCAGGGTATTTTCTTCCCCAGGCTGAGAGCATCGTAATAACGGAAGAAGCCGGAGCAGGAAAAGGCTACTTGCTTCACCTGTCAGAAAACGTAGAGGAGGCTGGACGCAAAAGCAGAGCAACACAGACGATTCAGCAATGAACGATAACTTTGATAATAGACTGTGAAAATAGCAAGCCATGAGGGGCCACAAAAGAGAGATGAGATACTGAACACTACTGGCAACAATGTAACTGAAGGCTAGGAGCAACTTTTTGAGGTTGACTGGTTTGATTGGTCAGTAAGGACTGTGGATGAGGAAGGACTGTGACTGTGGAATGCACAAGGTTGCTTCTTCCCATCTGGTCCTTGCTGGGAGAGGATGGCACGTCAAATACGTCCACCTCACAAAAGGGGAGGGTCTCAGATGGTGGAGAATGGGAGCAGTGGCAAAGAGGCTCTTGAGCTCCTTAAAAGCGTTATCTTCAACAGCAGACCAGGTCATCTGTGAGGTTGGTAATTTGGTGAGCGCAGCAGCAACTGGGCTGTAGTTCCTGATGAATGGCAGTAGAAGTTGGTGAAGCCCAAGAAGCGCTGTAGCTGTTTGTGGGAACGTGGTCAGAGCCATTCAACAATGGTGCTCTCTTGTCTGTGTCCATGGTTATGCCTTTGGGGTGAAAGGACAGACATAACCCAGGAAGGAAATGACTGGGGTGCAGAACTGGCATTTCTCTAACTTGCAGTACAGTTGGTGTTCAAGGAGATGCTGAAGGTCTGAACAGACATGCGAGATGTGATCTTGGTGTTCTTTGGAGAAGATGAGAATGTTTTTAAGGTACTATGGATGAACACATTCCTGTGTAGGAGGATGTCATTTATGATGGCTCGGAAAATGGCTGGACTGTTGGAACGTCCAAAAGGCATCACCAGGTATTCATAATGGCCAGTGGGTGTTATGAACACCATCTTCCACATATTCCACTGGCGGATATGGAAGAGGTTGTATGGGCTTCCTAGATCCAGTTTGGTGAAGATCCTGTCCCCATGGAGCGTTTCAAATGTGTTATCCATCAAGGGGAAAGGGTAGCAGTTCTAAATGGTGATTTTGATGAGTCACAGGGGCAGAGACCCCAGTTTTGTTTTTGAAAAAGAAGATTCCTGCACCATCTGGAGACTGGGATTATCAAACAAAGCTGTGCTGTAGTGCTCTGGTGATATGATCATTCATGGCTTGGGTCTCAGAGGAGACAGAAAAGACAACCTAGGGGAGGGCTGGTGCCCAGGAGGTGGTCGATTGTACAGTCGTCTAGTCTGTGAGGTGACAGGGATGCTGGCTTCCCTTTTACTGAAAGCGATGGGCAAGTCATGGCATTCCTGTGGGAGTTTGGTGAGGTTGAGCGTTTCCTCCATCTCCAAGGATTTATGAGGTGAAGTCAGCTGAGGTTGCAGGCTCATGGTCCAACTCAATGGCAGAGTGAGGTCGGTGAGTGCAGAGCCAGGGGTAACCCCAGATGAGAGGAATGTTGGGTGAGTTGATAAGGAGGAACTGGATGGATTCACGGTGGTCTCTGATGCTCATGTACACAGGCCGTCTGCGTGCTCTGACAATCCCTGACCCCAAGGGATGTCCGTCAATGGCCGTGGTGCAGAAGGGCTGAGAGATAGGCTCAGTACGGAGTCCAAAATGCACATACAGAGTCTGATCCAGAAAGTTGCCTATTGTGCTGGAATCAATCAGAGACCCCTGAGCACGTAGAGCCCTCAGAGTGCGGAGGAGGACAGAGAGAATGAGTTGGGCTATGGTGCTGGAATGAGGGGCCGGGTGAAGCTTACCAGACAGAAGGCTCCTTGTCGCTACCTAATGGTGCCATTTTCCCAGAAGCAGTGGGCATTTGACACGTGGGTGCTGAGCTGCTCTGCAATAAGCGCACAAGTTGTTCCTCCACACGCTCACGCTCCTGGGGACTAAGGGAGCTCCCCCCGCAACTACACGTGTTCTGCAGGCATTGTTGATGAGGGTTCTGCAGCCGGAAGTGGTTCTGGGAAACAGTACTGGGGGTTTGGCTGGAGAGCTGGAGGGTCATTCCATAAGATGCTTGTCAATTCGGAGAGCCAGAGTGATGAGGCTTTCAAGGTCGGTGGGCGTCTGCTGGGTAGACCGTTTGTCTTTCAGGCATTCCAAGAGGCCGTGATGGTAATGGGCCAGCAGCTCTTCTGCATTCCAGCCGCGCTCTGCTGCAAGGGTCCTGAATTCCACGGTGTAATCCAGAACCAAGTGTGAGTTTTGACATAAGTGAAGTACCTGATCCACTGCCTCCCACTTCCCAGGCGGTCGAAAACCCAGCACATCTCAGCAGTGAATTCTTCATATTTGTTGCAAATGGTGGTATTGTTGTCCCAGTTAGCAGCGGCCTAGGTTGGAGCTCGCCCAGTCAAGACAAAGGTGACAAAGGCAATCTTGGCTTGGTCTGTAGAATACAGAGATGGTTGAAGCTTGAAGGTTAAGTTGCACTGGACCATGAACTTGCAGCCTCTAGCTAGGGATCCGTCAAAAAGCGCCTAGGCACTGGAACCTGGGGCTCCGAGGGGAGGAGGTCAACTAGCGCGGGGTTGCTGCAGCCAGACGGAGAGTTGGTTAAGAGTAGCAACCAGGTAGTCTGTGGTTTCCTGTTACTTCTGGATTGTGTACTCGTGCCAGCAGATGCCTTCCTTTCGGCAAACAAACTCAGCCAAGTCAATCGCTGGTTCACCCATCCTGTCAGGAAACGTAGAGGAGGCTTGACCCAAAAATAGAGCAGCAGAGAAAATTCAAAGGACATTTATTATCAAAGATAGGTCAAATTATACAACCTTGAGATTTGTCTGCTTACAGGCAGTCACAAAGCCAGAAAGCCGAATGAACCCAATTAAAAGAAGACCCAACAGCCAATGAGCAGAGAGAGAAAAAAAATACACAAACCATACAAACAATAGAAGCAAGCAACGAATTGAGTCCATAGATCCAAATCCTCAGGGCAGCCTGAGTAGGCCCAAAGCCTTGGTCTCAGGCCATCTGTGCCAGGGAGAGAGCAGTGAACATCACGGGAGAGCAAGCGAAATCCGTTCGATCCTTGCCTTCGGTCCCGACACCCTGCCTATCTGGGCCGGCATTTAAATGGTCCAAACACCAGGTCGTCACCGGGTTCAAACCCCGGTGCTGCCTGTAAGGAGTTAGAACATTCTCACAGTGACCTCAGGTGTTCTGGTTTCCTTCTACAGACGTACCAGTTGGTAGGTTAATTGATCATTACAAATCGTCTCATGATTATGCTGGGATTAAATCAAGGGATTGTTAGGTGGTGCAGCTCGAAGGGCAGGAAAGGCCCATTCTGCACTGGATCTCAAAGGACAATTACATTTCTTATTATAATTCATAGTATACAGTATTTTACGTATTGCACTGTACCTCTGTCACAAAACAAGAAATTTCACAACATGTCACGTGGCCAAGTGGTTAAGGCGTTTGTCTAGTTACCTCAAGGTCGCTAGTTCGAGCCTCAGCTGTGGCAGCGTGTTTGTGTCCTTGAGTAAGGCGCTTAATCACACATTGCTCTCGTCTGTGCGAGGAGTGGCGCCCCACACAGACTTCCAATCTGTGCCTTGTAAGGCATGAAAATGCCCGACGCAGGCCTCTCATGGTCTGAGTCAACGTTCCCTCCCTCCCTTCAGAGATAATCAACCTGATACTTCTTCAAGATCCAGCAAGAGCAGCCATACCACAGCGTGCCTCTCAGTCCGTTATCAGACTCCGTGCCGCCACAAAATGATTCTAAAGGTCTTTTAACTTGCACAGATTGCAGATAACATTAAACTAAACATCTGGGCCAGGCAATTTATGCAGGGGTGTCCTCTCTCCTTCACAAATCCTAAATCAAATGCTTTTCCCAAGTGGCAATATCAGAAGCACCCTGCCATTCACTTCAGCTACAAAACTATGTTAATAAGAATTTCTCTTCAGCATAATGTAAGCAGTTTGTAGATATTCATCAGGGTGAGCCTAAGGTTAAAAACAAACAGGAAAAAAATACATTCCGTTAGTCAAACACTTGTTGCAAAAGGAAGGTTGCAATAAATCATCTCATTTTAAGATCTCTTTTTGAAACTAATTACATTTTTGAACAGATGGACTGATGCTGTGATATAGCTGCTCTTGCTGGATCTTGAAGAATTATCAGGTTTATCATCACTGAGACATGTCATGAAATGTGTTGTTTTACAACAGCAGCATAGGGCAATACATAAAATACTGTATGTATACTATGAATGATAGTAAGAATTGTAAGTTGTTTCTGGCTGCTGGTTCAACCCCCCCACCCCCCCCCCCACCCCCACCACCACAAATAAGCCGAGAATTTACACAGTCCTACTGTAAGTTTCGGAAAATCTAAGTGAGGAAGGTCAATGCGCCAGAGATTTTACTCCAGTGCTAGTTTCTACACGGAGTCCAATGCCAGATCCTGCCTGATTTCAAACAGAACATCGTACAGCACAGGAGCTGGCCCTTCCGCCCACAAGGTTGTGCTGAACCAGTTAAAAAAGTAATCAAATGGACGACTAAACTAATCACTTCTGCCTACACAATGTTCATATCTTACTATTTTCTCACATGCATGTGCCTACCTAAACTTCTCTCAAAAGTCCCTAATGTATCTGCCACTACCACCACACCAGGCAATGGCATTCCAGACACCCACCACTCTCTGCGTAAAAAAATTTGCTCCTCACATCTGCTTTAAAATGACACCCTCTTACCTCTGGTATTAGACATTTCAACCCTGGGAAAAAGATACCGTCTGTCTACTCTATCTATGTCTCTCATAGTCTTGTAAACTTCTGTCAATCTCCCCTCAGCCTCCACCAATCAGAGCAAATCTTTTGACCCATAATACCAGGGAATCCAGCTCTCTGATCCTAAACCACCTGTCAATCGTTAGAATAGGATCAGGGTCATACTTTGAGCAACGCACATCAAAGTTGCTGGTGAACGCAGCAGGCCAGGCAGCATCTCTAGGAAGAGGTACAGTCGACGTTTCGGGCCGAGACCCTTCGTCAGGACTAACTGAAGGAAGAGTTAGTAAGAGATTTGAAAGTGGGAGGGGGAGGGGGAGATCCAAAATGATAGGAGAAGACAGGAGGGGGAGGGATGGAGCCAAGAGCTGGACAGGTGATTGGCAAAAGGGATATGAGAGGATCATGGGACAGGAGGCTCCATCCCTCCCCCTCCTGTCTTCTCCTATCATTTTGGATCTCCCCCTCCCCCTCCCACTTTCAAATCTCTTACTAGCTCTTCCTTCAGTTAGTCCTGACGAAGGGTCTCGGCCCGAAACGTTGACTGTACCTCTTCCTAGAGATGCTGCCTGGCCTGCTGCGTTCACCAGCAACTTTGATGTGTGTTGCCTGAATTTCCAGCATCTGCAGAATTCCTCGTGTTTGCGTTAGAAGGACATACGTTGTTTGAATGAGAACTCCCAACCTGGGCACTAGGAGTAAAAATGTAAGTAAAGAGGAAAAGGAAAGCAAATCTGTCTGCTGTAACAGAATGATTGATAATTAGTTCTATTGCCATGTAAATTTTTTAAAGTTCTATCAATGGTGTAGAAAACTTTGGTTTGGCAGATATTCCAATATTATTCTGGTTTTTAGGGATAAAAAAATTAAACAAGGAACCTCACTGTCCAATTGCTGCCTAATTAAACAGCAACTACCAGTCATCTCATGGATCATGTGCAGAGAGAAGCAATTATACGTACATCCTGTTCGTCACAGAGATCATTGGACAACGGGCCTGTTCCCGTGCTGTACTGTTCTACTGTTTTCTAAGCAGTCTTATTTATATTATAAGCCTATATTAACTCTGGGCCTGACCTCAGTGGTTGGGAAGATGTTGGAGTCAATTGTTATGGACGTTAACGGTTGGATCTTTGGGATCTCTTCTGAGGGAAGGATGACCTGTGCAAAATGGATGGGTTGCACCTGAACCCGAGGGGGACCAATATTCTCACAAACAGGTTTGTTAGAGCTGTTGGGGAGGGTTTAAACTAATTTGGCAGGGGGATGGGAACAAGAGTGATGGGATTCAGGGTAGGACGGAGGGTAAAAAAGTAAAGATAGCATGCAGTCAGACTGTCAGGAAGGGCAGGCAGATGATAGGACAAAATTGCAGCCAGCGGGGTGAGTATCAATGCATTAGGGAGGCAGAAGTCAAAAAGGGTAGCAAATCCAGTACTCAAAGTGTTATATCTCAATGCATGGAGTACAAGAAATAAGGTGGATGATCTTGTTGCACTTTTACAGGTATGTTGGGTATGATGTTGTGGCCGTCACCGAATTGTGGCTGAAGGATGGCTGCAGTTGGGAGCTGAATGTCCAGGGTTACACGCTGTATCAGAAGGATAGGAAGGCAGGCTGAGGTGCTGTGGTTCTGCTGGTAAAGAATGGCATCAAATCAGTAGAAATATGTGACAAAGGATTGCAAGATGAAGAATCCTTGTGGATTGAGTTAAGAAACTGTAAGGGTAAAGTGACACTGATGGCAGTTATGTACAGGCCTCCAAACAGTAGCTGGGATGTGAGCTACAGATTACAATGGGAACTGGAAAAGGTATCTCGAAAGGCCAATGTTATGATAGTCATGGGAGACTTTAACATGCAGATAGATCGGGAAAAATCAGGTTGGTAATAGAACTCAAGAGAATGAATTTGTTGAATGCCTATGAGATGGTTTTTTAGAGCAGTTTGTCATTAAGCATACCAGGGGATCAGCTATACTGGATTGGATGTTATGTGAGGGGCAGTGTTCACAATATGGTTGAGTTCAACTTGAAATTTGATAGGGAAAAAGTAGAGACTGACATAACAATATTTCAGTAGAGTAAAGGTAATTGCAGTCATATGAGAGAGGAGTTAGCCAAAGTAAATTGGAAGGAGATGCTGACAGGGATGACAGCAGAGCAGCAATGGCTTGAGATTCAGGGAAAAATGAGGAAGGTGCGGGATAGATGTACAGTATTCCAAAAACAAAGAAATACTCAAATGGCAAAATAGTACTCTGTGGCTGACAAAGGAGGTTAAAGCTGACGTAAACAAACATACAACAAACAAAAATTAGTGGGAAGATAGAGGATTGGGAAGCTTTTAAAACCTACAGAGAGCAACTAAAAAAATCATTAGGAGGGAAAAGATTAAATATGAAAGCAAGCTAGCAAACAATATCAACATGGATAGAAGAAGCTTTTTCAAGTATATAAAAATAAAGAGTGGATATAGGATTGCTAGAAAATGAAGCCAAAGAAACAATAACCCGAGACCAAGGAGATGGCAGATGAACTAAATGAGTATTTTGCATTAATCTTCACTGTGGAAGACATTAGCAGAGTACCAAGTGCTGGAGGGTGTGAGAGAAGAGAAGTGAGTGCCATTACTATTACAAGGGAGAAGGTGCTCAAAACCTGAAAGACCTAAAGCTGCAAGTCACCTGGGCCAGATGAACTGCACCCCAGGGTTCTGGAAGAGGTAGTGGTAGAGATAGTGGAAGCATTAGTAATGATCTTTTAAAAATCATTGAACTCTGGCATGGTGCCAGAGGACTAGAAAATTGCAAATGTCACTTTACTCTTTAAGAAAGGAGGGAGTCAGCAGAAAGGAAATTATAGACTGGTTAGCCTGACCTCAGTGGTTAGGAAGATGTTGGAGTCAATTGTTAAGGATGAGGTTGTGGAGTACTTGGTGACACAGGACATGATAGGACAAAGTCAGCATGGTTTCCTGAAGAGAAAATGTTGCCTGACAAACCTGCTAGAATTCTTCGAAGAGATTACAAGTAGGATAGATAAAAGGGACGCAGTGGATGTTGTATATTTGGACTTTCAGAAGGCCTTTGGCAAGGTGCCACACATGAGGTTGCTTACCAAATTAAGAGCCCATGGTATTACAGGAAAGCAACTGGCCTGGTTAGAGCATTGGCTGATTGGTAGGAGGCAGCGAGTGGGAATAAAAGGATCCTTTTCTGGTTGGCTGCCATTGACTGGTGGTGTTCCGCAGGGGTCAGTGTTGGGACCACTTCTTTTTATACTGTAGATCAATAATTTAGATGAGGGAACAGATGGCTTTGTTGCCAAGTTTGCAGATGATACCATCATTGGTGGAGGGGCAGGTAGTGTTGAGGAAACGGAAAAGCTGCAGAAGGACTTTGTATTTCATTTGCCACTTTCTTGCCCATTCTCCTAATCTGTCAATGTTAGAAAATGCATGGTCATGCACTTTGGTAGTAGAAATAAATTGACGGACTATTTTCTAAAGGGCGAGAAAATCCAAAAATCTGAGCTGCAAAGGGACTTGGGAGTCATCAAAAGTTACGGGGAGAAGGCTGGGGATTGGGGCTGAGGAGGGGAAGAAAAGGTTCAGCCATGATTGGATGGCGGAGCAGACTCCATCAGCCAAATGGCCTAGTTCTGCTTCTATGTCTTATGATCTTATTATGGTTTCAGGGTACTTGGAGGCACATGATAAAATAAGATTTTCTTCAAGGGAAAATCTTGTCAGGCAAATCCTTTGGAATCCTTTGAGGAAATAACAAGCAGGATAGACAAAGGAAAATCAGTGGACGTTGTGTACTTGGACTTTCAGAAGGCCTTTGACAAGGTGCCGCACAAGAGGCTTCTTAGCAAGCTAAGAGCCCATAGTATTACAGGAAAAATACTAGCTTAGACTGAACATTGGCTGATTGGCAGGGGGCAAAAAGTGGGAATACATGGAGCCTTTTCTGATTGGCTGCTGGGACTGGTGGTGTTCTACAATGTCAGTATTGGAACTGCTTCTTTTTACATTCTAGGTCAATGATTTGGATGGCAGAATTGATGGCACTGTGACCAAATTTGCGGACGATACAAAGATAGGTGGAGGGGCAGGTAGTGTTGAGGGAGCAGGGAGACTGCAGAAGGACTTGAACGGATTAGGAGGATGGGCAAAGAAGTGTTAGGTGATGTCTCAGTGTCGTGAAGTGTATGATAATGCACCTTGGTCAAAGGAATAAAAGTGTAGAGTATTTTCTAAATGGGGAGAAAATTCAATAATCAGAGGTGCAAAGGGACTTGGGAGTCCTCGCGCAGGATTTCCTAAAGGTTAACTTCAGGTTGAGTCGGTGGTGAGGCAGGCAAATGCGATATTAGTATTCACTTCGAAAAAATTAGAATATGAAAGCAAGGATGTACTGGTGAGGCTTTATAAAGCACTGGTGAGGCCTCACTTGGTGTATTGTGAGCAGTTCTGAGCCACTTATCTAAGAAAGGAAGTGCTGATTTTGGAGGGTGTTCAAAGGAGATTCACAAAAATGATTCCAGGATTGAAAGGCTTGTAATATGAGGAGTGTTTGATAGCTTTGGTCCTGTACTCGCTAGAAATTAGAAGAATGAGAAGGGGGATCTCATTGAAACCTATTGAATGTTGAAAGGCCTAAATAGAGTGGATTTGCAGTTGGTCCGATAGTGGAGGAGTCTTGGACCAAAGGGCACAACCGCAGAATAGAGGAACATACATTTAGAATGGAGTGAAGAGAAATTTCTTTAGCCAGGGCGTGGTAAAGTTGTTGTATTCATTGCCACAGGCAGCTGTGGAGGCCAAGTCATTGGGTGTATTTAAGGTGTAGGTTGATAGGTTCTTGGTTGGTCAAGGTGAGAAAGATCGCAGGAGAAGGCAGGAGAATTTGGTTGAGAGGGGAAATAGATCAGCCATGATCAAACAGCTGAGCAGACTCCATGGGGCTAAATGGCCCGATTCTGCTCTTCTGTTCATTCCAGCAATCAGGTCCTTTCATATTAGGAAGAAAGAAACAAGTTTCTGATGTCCTTTCCAAATTCATGTTTCTTTGGGGAACAACTAGTGATTCTTTCTGAGCAACCATGAATTCCTGCTCCTCTAGGTACCATCTAAGAAGCATTTTTTTTTAAATCACCTTTTAGGTGAAAGCCACATGTTACACCTGGGCCACTCATGAAAAATCTAAATGTTCTGTTTTTTTTTAAAAAAAAAGCCCCTCTTCTGCTGCAGTCCTAAAGCTGGTTTCAATTTGACCAACTGGTTGCCTAACATTCTGCAGTACTGAGTTGGACATTTCTCAGCCTTCCTTCTGGTGCAGGATCCTGGTCCCAAGAAAAGGCTGCAATGTGGGCCAATTTTTATACCTCAGGTGTTTCCTTTCGTATATGGCTTTTTTAAAAAAAATCAATGACAAAATTGTACTTAGTATTGTACTTATGCCTCTGTCTCTAATTAAAACCACAACATTCACTTAATCGAGATTTAACCTCAGTTCAGGTTTTCTTCCATCGTTGCTTTCCTTAGTTACTCCAGCAGAGGTCACACTTTCTCCCCAAAAGTAATACCTTGTCCTTTAATATTTATCCATTAGTTCTTTATAATGCAAAGAAAAAGATAAATTTTTAACCTGGTTTGTGCAAGAGTGTTTTTCACTTGGAGCAGCAGACACAGAGGAATGAGATTTTCAAACCGGTTTTGTAGTTCTGTTTATTTCGATTTGGAATTATTTCCCATGAAAGTAATTCTATTAGCAACAGATTCCTGCAATATTCTTGTGAGCAGCTTATTGTTTTATAGTGTATTTTACCCTAGATGCACATAGGGGCAGGTCTATGTGCCACTTGGTATAAACATACAGGATAACAAAATCAGAAAGTACTTGTGGAAAGAAACCAGAGGTCACAGACACTTCAACGAGTCAGTCTTTGAATCCAAAATGTCAACTCTGCTCCTCTTTCCATTGATACTGCCTCCTTGAAACCATTCCCAATATTTTCTGTTTTTATTTCAAGTTTCTAGCATCAGCAATATTTATTAAATCTTCAACAGCGCCCCATGATCCTGCTCTGTCTCTCAGTTTGAAATGTCCAATTATTTCACAACTCTATTTACCTAGTTTCAATCCACATCTCTCAAGATTTTTACTCTATTGATCTCAGAAAGTGTTGCAGGTTTCCACGAAGCTTGATGTGAAAATGTACTTCATAATTCAACCGTAACGACTGTGTTTTATTATAAGATTGCACTGTGGCAATTGGAATCCCTCGCAGATAAAGTTGCTCAGGTTCTTTTTGCTAATTTAAATAATCACATTTGGGACATTCTCCAAACTTTCAACACAGAAAAATACAGTTCAAAGTTATGCATCTTAGCCTAACAGTTTAAGGCTTATGAGCCCAAGTTTCATTCTGATTAATTTCCAAGTAACCCACCGAGAAGAATATATTACAGAGTTTAAAGAAAATCATAATTAAAGCTCAGGACCGCTAGGAGAACTTGTAAAGCTTGTGATTTTATTTTTTATATAATTCTTTTGTAATGGTTGTTGGGGAGGAAAGGATAAGTAAAGAATATTCAAAGTGCCACGCTGATTTCATTAAGGTGATACATGGATAGATATGTTGTTAATTTTGTCCCCCTTTTACCTTTTAGGTAAATTAGTAAAGAGCTTGCTTCAGTTGTGAGTAATTTGACTGGATTTAGCTTCACTGGTCCAGCTGGCAGTTTATTCCGTAAATAATCAAAGATTACTAAAGGGCAATTACAAAGAGGTTGCATTTTGTCATTACATGGTTCTTACAGCCATTCAGCTCAATGACTCATGTTAGTGTTTATGTTGCACACCAAGCATCTACTTGTTTTATATCCATGTTCAGTGGGTAACCACATCACATTACACCTTAATTAAATTGACATGCACTAACAAGGGAATAATCTGTGAATCCCATTCTATGTGTGGTGGAGTACTCTGAACAATTCACTCATATCTCGATTTACTGAGTGGCAACATTGGCAAAAGCTGAATTTAATGCCAATTAAAATACTTCTTATTTCCAATAGAAAGCCTTCTGACATATTCATTGACATCCATCTTTGTAACTTAATACTGTTTATAAAAAAATATAGCTCTAGATCATGAGTTCGCAACCTTTTGTTATGCTATTGACCATTAACCAAGATGTCAGTAGACCCCAGATTAGGAACCTCTGCTATAGACTGAAAATCCAAACAGAGTGCTTTAAATAAGGGTAAATATCTTTATGTGGCTGTAGAAGGATTTTAAGCATCTGCTTGTTGACAAGCACACTTGCTCAATTTTTGGCATCTTTTGTAATTCGAATAGTTTACCTGAGTTCCAGAGGTACTGAATCCATACGTATATACTAGCAATGAAGAAAAGCCAGTGCAGTGGTATGAAGATAAAGCAGAACACATCTGAGGTAAATGCTGCACATACAAAGAGTATGGAAATAGCCTATGGAGAAATAAACAAACATTAATCCAAGTTAGCCCTGAAAATAAACCAGTATTCTCACAGCATAACTTTATAAAAAATACCAGGAGTAGTCTGGAACAGTAAAAGAGGTACATTATTTGATAAACTTCCAGGTAATGAGCATCAGATAATAAGTGCGAAGTTTCCTGTCTCACAAACTATAGCAAATAGAGTAGGAAAATGGGGATGGCCTGTTGGAAGGTGAAGTGAGATTGGCACATAATAATTCCTGGCTGTCGTCACTTTGCCACAAGCGATCCATACTCCAGTGGGAGGGAGAGTTATCTGTCATCATGGATCTGTATCAGTGACATTCAGGAGCAGCAAATGTGCTGCTTCTTGCAAAAGTAGAGATAGTTCAGTCTGAACCCATAACACTTACAGGTTCAGGATGGATCCCACCTTCAACCAAGTGCTTCTTGTGGCTGTGGATAATCTGTATGCCAGACATGCCATGAGCCCTGTGGCTTGCCATATAGCGGTGAGCTTCTAGTGTTTTTCAGCACCTATATTTACTAATCATTATCTTAACTGGAGCCATTAAGCTCTTGCGCTTTTGATTTAATCTTGTCAAGGCAATTGTGACTGGCACGGGTGTCCTGCATTCTATGACTACTTAAAGTGGTCTCTCGTTTTATTGCTTAGCAGAGTCATTGTGTTGGAGGGAACAATTTGTCCTGCAGTTTCACTCAGTCGCTTCTCCGAGGCTCTGTTGGTATTCTTATGTCTAGCCCCTTGTTTTCTTCTCTTCATGGGGATTCTGCCATTCCTCCGCCCCTGGGTCGCGTCGTGACCCTGCCATCCACAGCTCCTGGATTGAGATAGTGCCAGCGATCCCCGTGACAGAGAAAGCCTGCCGTTCCTCCACACTTGGGTCCAGTCCTCCAAGAGCACACCATGGCAAGACGATGTATGCTCACTACAGTATTGATTTTGCATGCTATTGTATTCGTATTACACCTACTAGGATTGGATGGTCAATACTGAGTGATTCAATGCATTAAAATGGCATTGGTGTCTGTTCAATAAAATATATTGATATAATTAATGAGACTCTATCCTCTGTAATTCATTCCTTCAGGAAATGTCAGTGTTAATGACAAGGTTAATACTCATTGCCTGTGGGAGGTGAAAAGAGCCTTTTGAACCATCACGATCGATGTGTTAAAGGTATTTCCTATCTCTTGTTTCTGAAAAGCAATGAGAGCAAGAATTTCCAGAATTCTGACAGCACCTATGATCATTGGCACATACTATCAAAGAAGCCTTGGCAAGTTCTGCAGAGCAGCTGTAAGTAGAATATACTGCAGCCACAGGAAGCTGGTAGTGCGAATGTGATAGATAGGTGTCAATCAAGTGGTCTGCTGTACTCTCGCTGCTTCTTGGGTGTCCTTGAAATGGCATTCACGAAAGGAAGTAGAGAATACTCTTCCACACATCTGGCTTGTGCCCTATAGATGGCTTTAATGAAAACTTGGACAACTTTCCGCTCTAATGGGGAGATTCCAGTGATGATTCTGTCTGGAACAGCAGTGCTGGAGGAATTAGGTGATTCTAGACAATGCTACATGGGAGGATTTAAATTTGTGGAATTTGTTACCACCAGCTGTGGAGGCCAGATCATTGGGTGTATTCAGGCAGAGATTGATAGGTTGTTGATTGGACGCGGTATCAAAGGATACAGGGCGAAGGCCGGGGAATGAGGTTGAGGAGGGGAAAAAAAGGAACAGCCATGACTGAATGGTGGAGTAGACTCAATGGGTCAAATTCTGCCCCTATGTCCTATGGTCTGAGATTTGCAGGGGGTTGGGACACTGAGCAGGAGAAAGCCATGGTAGCCAACAAGCATATTCAGGATAACTAGATGCACAGTAAAGGCAGGGAGAAAACAAACATTTAATCTGCATTTTTTTCAATGCATGTAGATTAACAGTTAAAGTGGACAAACATGGATATGGATTGGCTCTAAGGTATGGGATATTATAGCCATATTAGAAACGTGGCTGAAATAAGAACAGGAGTGGCAGCTTAGAATTCTAGGATATGACAGGTATGACAGAAGTACAGGTAAATGAGGAGGGGTGTTTTCTTTTGATAAGGGAGGAAATAACTGCACAACATAGAGATGACAACCCTATTGCGGTCATCCAGTGAAGTGTCATGGGTAGAACTGAGAAACAAAAGGTCAACGGCCACTCTAGTGGGGCTGTGTGATAGACCCCACAATAGTCAGTGGGAATTTAAGGAGCAGGTGTGAAGAGAAATTACTCGTAGTTATAAGAATAATAGTGTTGTATTAATGGGAGATTATAACTTGTTGGGTGAGCCTGCTTGAAGGGAAAGCAAGTAGGAATTTTTTTAACAGTGTGATATCAAAGTCTAGAAGCAGCATACCCATGTTGGAATGAAGGGTAAACCTGGCAAATGCCGGGGAACCTTGTTTGACAAAAGTATTGAGCCTCTGGTCAAGAAGAAGGAGGAAGCATACACGGGGTTTAGGAGATCAGAGACAAGTGACTTAGATCTGGCAGATAAGGTCAAGGAAAATCCCAGCCATTACCAATATCCTTTCCTGGCCCAACTACGTTGACACCACAGCCAAGAAAGCTCATCAGGGCCTCTACTTCCTTAGGAGGCTAAAGAAATTTGTCATACATAAATGATTCGGTCTTAATTATAAAAGCTCAGTTAATTAGTTTGCTGATGAAACTAAGGACAGTGTGAGAGGAAGGAAGTGAAGCTATAAGGAGATATAAATGAATTACTGTAAGATGCAAGAGCAGAAAACTCCTATTACAATTGTGTAAACATTAATTAGACCATAATTAGAGGAATTTGCACACTTCTGATAATGATTCAGAATTTGGAACATTAATTGAAAGGAATAGTTTTGTGAGTTTGAATACATAAAAATGCTTTTTAATTGACTAATCACTGGGATAAATTTTCAATTTTTGGCACAATTCCACAAATGTAAGGAAGTTGAAGGCTGGACCATGGTGGGGGTATCTTAGTTGTGTTTGAATTGAGTAGACAAGTTGATGTGAATTTACACCTTCACATGCCTGCTTTGGGCCAATACTGTGACAAAACTTGTGAAACTTCAAATAAAATGAGAGCAAGGAGGTCTTATGGATGGTGAAGTTAAATTTGAGCATCTCAGATTTCAAGTTCAAGATTCATGAACATTTATCATCAAAGAACGTACAAATTATACAACCCTGAGGTTTCCTTACTCACAGGTGGCACAAAGCAAGAAACTGGAAAGAACCCAATTACAGAAAAAAAGGATAAAAAGAAAAATGAAAGACCAGCACTCGATGCATAAGAGAAAGAAAAAAAAACAATCCAAATCATGCAAACAATTGAACCTAAACTGAGTCCTCAGATCCGAATCCCCCAGCCGCCCAGAGTAGGCCCAAAGCCTCGCAGATCAGTTCATCATATTATCGGGCATGGAGCACAGCAGCCAGGGCAGTCTTCAGAGCCTCAGTGCCATGGAGATGACTATCGTGGAGAAAGAGCAAAAATCGGCTCTTGTCCCACTGACACCCTGGCTTTCCAGTCTATCTGGGCTGGCATTTAAACTGACCAAACGATAGAACAGTGAAGGGCTCCGGTACCCTGGAGAGAGGAGAGAACATTGCGGAGAGCGAGCAAAATCGGCACTCGCCTCCAAACTGGGACAGCACTTAAATTGTTTAAACAGCATATTGTACCTCGTACTAGAACCCAGGCACTGTTGCAGCAAAGGAATCCGGGCCTAGACTATGTCGCCCAGTGACTTGGTCTGGGCTCAGATTTTGTCACCCACCCTAAAGCTGCTCTCAAGCTCCGCAAATCAGCTTGGCACCCAGAGCGATCCAACCTCACACATGGGCCAGTTGTATGTGCATCAAATCTCCTTTGCCCAGGCCCCAGGTTTTCCTTTCAGCGCCCAGAGGATCCAACCTTTCTCCCAGGCCAGCTGTACTGGCATCGGAACGCCATCTGCAATGATTCTGCAACATACCATCTCGGCTCATCCCGCAAACTCACCTCCCCATCGCTCACCCCTTACCTGTTTACGGCAATAATTTTACACAATTTACCTCAGGAAAGGTATCTTTTGTGATGCTTTTAGTCAGATTTCAGAACTTTCTGACTACCAGAAAGCTGTTACACACATTCAGTAGCGTGACCTTAACCAGAAGTTTGTATCATAACTTATTCTGAAACATTTAAAATAATTATTTGAATTTCAAAAATATAAAGTTAAGAATCTCCATAGGTAAAACAAAAGCAAGAAAAAAACCACGAGATCTGAAGAAAAATGTTGCAACTGAATCATTATACTAAAAAGAAATGACTGTTAGAACAATATGCTTGTTTTAATAAAACAATTCCATATGTCCCCCTCCTTGTAATTTAACAACCAGCATCTTTGTAGATGATTTACCAATAAATATCATTTTCTAAGAAATGTAAATTAGATTTTCCACACTGGATAATATAACTATTAGCAGTAGTTTATTTACTAGGATCACAGTAACACACCTAATAGCTTTACATAGAATCAGATTCAAGAGCGATAGTTAAATTTTGAATTATTTTACCAACGGCAAATACAATGCCATATATAGGACCCCAAGCAGAGACATTGTAATTATTTTGAATCTGTATTCAAAATATAAAGGGCTAAATTATACTTACAAGACCCTGACATCGAGAGGAATCATACACCCCTTTGACAAATAGCCAACCTGGCCATAAATATTCAAATCGGAGCTCAAGGATGAAATCTGCCAACAGTATCAGTGTCCAGATCGTAAGGAATTTCAGAGAGGTGACTACACTATAAAATCACAAGAGAATAAATTAGTCATAAGATTCAATTTCAACCCCAACAGTAATGCACCGTTTACAACCACACATTGAATGATAATTAAAAGGCTCAGTTGCAATTTCATATTGAGTTCTCGGCGTAACTGGCCCAAAGCTTATTTGGAAAGACCTGACCCGTTTTTAGAACCCATCTCCACCTTTCCAGTCTGCCACTCCACAACCACAAGGAGAAGGTATGATTCTTTACAGCCATGGAAACAAGGAAGAATCTTATCACCTCGTTATGTTTATTCCTAATCCTAACTCCAGTTTTTCATTTTACCACACATTCTGAAAAGGTAAATTTGATACTTTACACCAACAGAGGTGTAATCGAATAAAGTATCCCCACTTTACAAGTGACCACTAAAAAGAAAATAGCCCATGATAGGATAATTGTACACGACTTTCATTGTTTTCTGCTGGACCTCAATGTTATATGTTCCTTGTACCACCTTGTACTTCGTCCTCCCACACCCCCACCCCCCCCCCACCTTCTTGCTCTAACTTCTCATCCTTTTTTCCAGTCCTGATGAAGAGTCTTGGCCCACAACATCAGCTGTTTACTCTTTTTCATAAATGCTGCCTGGCCTACTGAGCTCCCCCAGCATTTTATGTGTGTTACTTATTATTATGATTCTGTCCTAAAGGACCTTTAAATGCAAGATTGTTCATTAATCCTTTTGTCATTACACTAAAACTACAAACGTTTGTATTTTTAAAAGGTCATATTCAGTATTTTTCTTCATCACATGTTTCACTGTCAGTTTTGGTATAATTTGAAACTTGCACAATTAGAAGTTAAAACTGTGTTTAGGCCCCAAGTGTGTTAGGCCCCCAGCTCAGTGGCCTCAATAGGAAGAGTCAGCACGGTTTTGTGCGTGGGAGGTCATGTCAGATGAACCTTTGTCATCAAGGATAAATAAACAGGACAAATAAAGATGGGGCAAGTGATGTTGTCCATATGGACCTATGACAAGGTCCTTCAGGACAGGCTAATCTGGAAGATTAGGTCACATGCTATTCAACAGTTGTTAGTGAGGGAGATTCAGGATTCAGATGTGGCTCAATGATAGGAAGCAGAGGGTGCTGGTTGAAGGTCATGTCTCTAATTGGAAACTCATGAATAATGGGGTGTCAATGTTGGACCTCTATTATCTATTAGCAATGCAAATAATTCGGATGTGAACGTAAATGGCACAATTAGCAAGTTTTCTGATGATACTTGTTAGTTTTATGGTTAGGAGTTACAAACTATAATTGAAACAAAACAAAGAGAGCCCAAGAAATACCCGTAAAGTTCACTTTACTTCCAGCGAGTTGCACACTTACGACATGGTGGCGTCATGACATATGTCATTCATGTAATTTTACATATAACCAGTAACTAATAATTTCAACAAACAAGATTGCTTAATCAAACAATATATTTACAAGGTAATACACACAAAATGCTGGAGGAATTCCAACAGATTTGTCAGGCAATATTCTCCCTTAATGAAACCATGCTGATTTTGGTCTATTTCATCATGTGTCCTGAAGTACCCCCAACCACCAAGGTCAGACTAACTGGCCTATAGTTTTCTTTCTTCTGCCTCTCTCACTTCTTGAAGAGTGGCGTGACATTTGCCACTTCCAATTCCTGCAGAACCATGTCAGAATCTAGCGATTCTTGAAAGATCATTACTAATGCCTCCACAATCTCTTTAGCCACCTCTTTCAGAACTCTGCCATGAATAGGGAGAAAGTGCTTGGGACATTGAAAGGTCTGAAGGTAGGTAAATCACGGGAACCAGATGATCTACACTCCAGAGTTCTGAATGAGGTGGCTGAAGACCATCTGGTTCATGTGATTTATCTATTTCCAGGCCTTCCAATTTCCCAAGCACCTTCTCCACAGTAATGGCAATTTCATTCACTTCTGTCCCTTGACATTCTCAAACTTACAGTATACTGCTAGTGTCTTCCACAGTGAAGGCTAATGCAAAATATTAATTCAGTTCATCCACCATTTCCTTGTCCCCCATTACTACCTCCTCAGCAGTCCAATATCTACTCTAGAATCTTTTACTCTCTATATATCTAAAGAAACTTCTGGTATCCTCTTTAATATTATTGGCTAGCTTACCTTCATATTCCATCTTTTCCATCTTTATGACTTTTTTAGTTGCTTTCTGTTACTTTTTAAAAGCTTCCCAAACCTCTACCCACTATTTTTTTCATCTATTATGTGCCTTCTCTTTGGCTTTTATATTGGGTTTGACTTCCCTTGTCAGCCACCATTGTGTCATCCTTCCTTTAGAATACTTCTTCTTCGGGATGCATCTATCCTGTGCCTTCTGAATTGCTTCCAGAAATTCCACCCATTGCTGCTCTGCTGTCATTCCTGCTTGTGTCCCCTTCCAATCAACTTTGGCCAGCTCCTCTCTCATGCTTCTGTGATTCTCTTTAGTACTGCTACATCTGACTTTAGTTTCTCCCTCTCAAATTAGAGGGTGAATTCTATCATATGATCACTTCTCCTAAGGGTTCCTTTACCTTAAGCTCTCTAATCAATTCCAGTTCATTGCACAACATCCAGTCCAGAATAGCTGATTCCCTCATGAGCTCAACAACAAGCTTCTTTAAAAAGCCATCTTGCAGGGTTCCTGCACCAATCTGATTTTCCCAATCTACCTGCATATTGAAATCCTCCATGACTATCATAACGTTGCCCTTTTGACTGCATTTTCTATCTCCCATTGTAATTTGTAGACTACACCTACACCTTCTAATCCTATGTCACCTCTTTCTAAGGACTTGATTTCATTTTTTTTTAACCAACACAGCCACCTCACCCCTTCTGCCTACCTGCCTGTCCTTCTGATACAACATTTATCCTTGGATACCAAGCTCCCAGCTATAATCTTCTTTCAGCCACAATTCAGTGATACTTGCCAATGTCCTACCTGCCAATCTCTATCTCTGCTACAACTTCATCTACATTATTCCATATTCTGCGTTCATTCAAATATAACTCCTTCAATCCTGTATTCATGAACCGTTTCAATTTTGTAGCCCCTCGTACATTGCAGACCATGATGTTGACTGCAATTTTGTCCTATCATGAGCCTGTTCTTCCTCCCCAGTCTCACTGCATCTAGTTACATATCAAATGCCCCACTCTCAGCCCTATCACTCTGATACCCACCCCCCTGCAAAATTAGTTTAAACCCTCCCTAGCAGCTCTAGCAAACCTGTCCACTCGGATATTGGCTCCTCTTGGGTTTGGGTATAACCCGTCCCTTTTGTACAGGTCATAGCTTCCCTAAAAGAGATCCCAATGATCTGGAACTATGAACCCCTGCCCACTGCATAGTTCCTCATCCATGCATTTATGTGCCAAATGCTCCTATTCTTACTCTCACTGGTACATGACACAAGCAGCAATCCAGAGATTACTACCCTGGTGGTCTTGTTTTTCAGTTTTCTACTTAGCTCCCTAAAATCTCTCATCAGGACCTCCCCGCCTTTCCTACATATATCATTGGTGCCAATATCCAAATGTCATTCAAACTCATATTGTGGAATGATCAAAACAGACAAGCCAGCGTCCAATTCCATCATTGTTAGATTTTTCATCAACAGCTTGCAGATTGAAACTGCAACTTGTCTTTTTATCTATTCTTCTTCTCTGTGCAGTCCATTTATTTTTGTCTGTCTGACAAATATGTCCTGCTTTGTTGCATTTTCTGCAAGTTTCTCTTTAAAACCTACATTGATCTGGTGTATATGAACTCCTTCCACCCAATGCACTTGGCAAAACTGGCACTCACTTCTCATTGACTATTTCATTTGCTTTAAAATACTGCTCAATTCATTCAGTATACATATTCCAGTGATCTCTTGTGCAATTGAATGCGTCCATCTTTCCAATGTAGCCAGCCATTTCTGCTTTTTTTTCTTTATTTATGATTATTATCACCTGGTACTCACTGCCTATGAACCCATGAATTTGTCTGTTTTCTGCCCTTTTCTTTAACACAGCCTTTTCTCTCTCCCTCTTCTGAAAAGACATGTGCTGCAGAGTTTTTTTATTCTAGTATCTTGCTGTGCTTTAACAAGTAGGTAGCCGTCTCAGGTTCATTTAAAACTTCTTTGTAGCCACCGTTTATATTCTGTAACTCTGCAATGTAAAACTAATTGAAAGAAAAACAAAGGAGCCTGAATGATACGTGTAAACTTCGTTTTCACTTTTAGTGAAGTGCGCACTTACGACGTATGTAGTGGCATGATGACATATGCTATTCATGTTCTTTTACATATAACCTATAATGAATTATTTAAATAAACAAGAATGTTTATTCAAACAATATATTTACATATTACTCAAATATTACTGAAATATTAAATAGATAACAATACTAAATTAGTGGATAATGAAGCAGGTTATAATGAATTACCAAAGGCCTTGATCAGCTGAGGAGATGGGCTGAGGAATGACAAAAGAACTTGAATGTGGGTAAGTGTGAGGTGTTGCATTTTGGACATTAGGACCCATACAGTGAATGGAAGGGAACTAACAAGTTTAGTGGAACGGAGAGACCAGGAAGTACAAGAGCATATTTTGCTGAAAGTGACTGCGCATGTAGGCAGGGTGGTAGAGAAGGTTGCTAGCATGCTGAGGGCACTTTGAGCTTGGGAGTAGGGAGATTATGTTACAGCTATACAAGTTGTTGGTGAAACCGCACTTGGAGTATCATGTACAGTTTTTGCCACCCTTCTATAGGAAAGGCATTGTCATTCTGCAGAGGGTGCAGAAAAGGTTCATGAGAATGATGCCTGGACCAGAGGGACTGATTTATAGTGAGTGACTGGCCACATTGGATCTTTGTTCCTTGGAGTGTGGGTGAATGTGAGATGACCTCACAGAAGTTTATGAATCCATGAGGAGTATGGATAAGGTGGACAGTCAAAGTCTTTTCCCCAGGGTTGTGGCATTCCAAATAGAGGGTGCTAATACAAGATAAGAGGAGAGAGATTTAGGAGGCCTGAGAGGTAACTTGGAATGAGTTGCCAGAGGAAGTGGTTGAGGCAGGTACCAATGCAGCATTTAAGAGACATTTGGATAGGTACATAGAGGGGGAAGGGCTTGGAGGTTTCCGGGAGGAACTTGGGCAACTGGGACTAACAGGGAGGATGCTGTGGTTGGCATAAACCAGTTGGGCTGAAGGGTCTGTTTCTATGCTATATTACTCTAGGAATCTATGATTCTATAAAGTTAAATTCAGTTTATTTACCCACTGGTATAAACCTTAGTAAACTTGTTGCGATGTACCAAAACTGATGGAGTTGGATAGACATACTGATACACCCAGTTAGGTTTGGAAAAACATCTAGATCAATGATGGGTTTCAAACTGAACCCATAAGAAGGTAAATAGGATAAGTGACGAAAAACATACACTGAGATGGCAGCACACCCACTAGTCTTTGTGCAAGCAATGCAGAAAATGTACATTTTCTTTCCATTCATATGGTTGTAGTGCTCAGCCACCAATTACTGCACTGTTTAATGGCTTAGCACATACTTCGGGGACAGGCTTCACATGTGACCAGCCCCAGGTGAAACTACTGTAGATGGTAGTGATGGATGCCATGGCACATCAGTACTGTTAAGCACGTCTGTACTGTTAAGCACGAAGCTGTCATTCCCAGCAGTGGCTGGTGAAATCATAGCTAGCTTGATGGTAGCTGTAGCAAGAGTACAGGTACAGTGGGCATTCAGCTGCAGCTCCAGGTGTGTTGGTCAGACGAGGAGGAACACTATTTAGGAATCCAGAAAGCCATCCTGGTTCATGCTGAGGTGGCAGCAAGAGGAAGAAGCAATCCAGCTAATCCAGCTAATATTACATGAAATTCAAACACCTCACACTCAGACAAAGTCAGATTTTGCTCCACAACACAGCCAAAAGCCTCACACTCTCTCTTCCCTGAGAGATCACCACAAGTCCCTCAGTCCAATGTCCAGAAGCCAGGCACCAGCTGCTGTTCAATTACGTCACCATCGATAAATGGATCTCCACATCAGCTAACAGTACCTGCACATGTGGCTCTCTGGCAATCTCCTACGAATCAAAGGCCTTGATTGCTGCCAGTGGGCAGCATTCTGTCATGGTCATCTCATTGGATTGGAAGTTCAACAGGTTTTGGGCAGACCAAAAAAGTGTTTTCACCCAGTTGATAAACAACCCACAGCACTTCATTTTTGTCTCTCGGTGCATCCTTGGGAACAGCCCATGGACCAGAGTCTGCTGTCATGTAGCTGCTTGTGGAAGACCCTTGAGATCTTCTTTGCGTATACACGGTCCATGAAGAGAAGGGCAACTGCCTCGTGCTCATCAAAGCCATCCCAAAAGCAGAGTGCACGGTGGCTGAGGTGCCAACTGCATAGGAAGGACTTGATGGGAATGCCCTTCTCAATGCCAGGCACGTGAGGTTTTGGTCTTGGTGCTTGTTGGTGATTTCCAGCGATGTAGTATTCTGCCAAATGGTTTTGGCAGTCTGCTTGGAAAACCATACCACAGGATCCATTGCGCTCCTACCCCACAATACTTGCAGGCCTTTTCATGCTGACCACTGCCTGGTAGACGTGGTCAAAAGTATTTTTCTGAAAGGACAGGTAGTATAGTTGTCACTGTATTCTATACAACTAAATTGGATATCACATAAGAACAAAGGCAAGCCTATCCTTCAAAACACCAGGTCAGATAGAACCTCAGCACATGGAGCTTGCTTACTTTAGTGCTACACACAGCTAGATGTGGCCATGCACAAAAGTGGCCATCAGGACAAGGGATGTGTTGGGGATGTATGTTCCCCTGTTCTCTGGAAACTTGTGCATTATGATACGGGTCAGCACATCACAGAAACTATCCTCCACTCTTTGGACTCTGTCTTTATTTCTCACTGCATCAGTAAAGCAGCCAACATAATCAAAGGCCACACCCACCCAAACATTCTCTCTTCTTCCCTCTCCCATTGGACACACGATACAAAAATCTGAAAGCACCAGGCTGAAAGTCAGCTTCTACCCCACTGTTATAAAATTAGTACAATAAGTTGGAGTCGTTATCTCACAACCTACTTTGTTATGATCTTGCATCTTGTTTACCTGCTCTGCATTTTCCCTGTAGCTGCTACGCTTTATTCTTCATTGTTATTGATTTACCTTGTTCTACCTCATTGCAAAAGGTAATGATCTGATCTGTTTGAACAGTATGTAAGACAAGCTTTTCACTGTATCTCCATACATGTGACAGTAATAAACCAATTCCAATTCATGACCTCTCAGATATATTTTGAAATACCATTGAAAATCAGAATCTCACCTGCACACAGTGCAGTGAGGTGAACTTGCTATTACTTTCATAACTTGTGTCACTTCTCAATGAGGGCAAGTTGAGATGATACCATTTTTGAACTGAAACAACATTCATTGAAGAGAAATGAGTAAGTTCTTGTCCTGATTATAGCTCTTTATAACTAAGCAAATATGTGTTTTCTTTTTGTTGAATAGGCGCTTTTGAATGGACTATAAATTTTTTGAAGGATAAAGATGTAACTCAAATTCTTAATGTCAGTGGAAATAACCACCGGAGCTGAAATGATGGCTGCATAATTATGATGATTTAATGGAGAATCTTATTTTAAGTGATTGTAGAAAAAAAGAACAAAATATATGCATGGTATCACATAAGATTTTGCTATTGTGGAATCATAAAAATTACACTGAACAGCCTTCATACTTCTTGAAAATTATAAAACAGCATGTAATTCTTCCCTATTTCTAGTTGTCTTTAGTAGTTTATTCAAGTGAGGTACCAGGACATGTCATTTTGGATGAAGAGCTTCACTAGTTAAACATTTATAAAGAGGATAGTTACCCATGTCAATGAAAATTTGATGACCACTGTTTTGTAAACAATCACCCATTCTTTCCCCATTGATTAAAAGCCAATTGCCTTGGGCTATTATCTTTACTCCAGTCACAATCTGCACAGCATACAATCATTATTCAAATCCACTGAGTCAGGTTTTACCACTATCCAACTTTAATTTAGTATTTTGTCTATGGCCTGTGGTGATATCAGCAAATAAAAGCATACGTTTCTGACACGTCATCACTACAGTTCCAGAGAAATATTAGTCCACTTCCACGAGAGACAGCTCCAGGAGGCTTTCAGAAGTTGACAAGTAGAAGAAAAAGCCATTGGTGTTCAGAGAGCCACCATAATTCCAGAGTGCGACAGCTTTTCTTCAGGTACTCTGCAGCTCCAACTTCAGGGAAATTAGCTCAAAATTCTAGCTATACCTCTATTAAATAAAACCTTCGTAGCTATTGAATTATTCTTGTCATAACTTTACTAAAGTACCGAGGCTGATAGTTAGACAGCTAATTAACATATTGTAAAATGCTTATTTTCTTTCTAGCCTCTACCACTAACCTGATTAATTGATTAAACTAAAAATAAATGGTTGAAAGTCTGTTTTAAACTAGAACCACATTCAATGATCTGCTTAACATTATAAATGACAAAAGATAATTCTTTGCTTAGTAGCACTAATAGTCGGTACTGTGTATTTTTGTCAATTCTCAATTATGTGGCAAGATTGAATGGTGCTAGCCTAAAACTGAAATGGACCCGACAATCGGGAAGAGATTGTTCAATGAGCAATTGCTCTATGAGGGAGAGATAGATAGGAAATATAGAGAGGTAGTTGCTCCCAAGGTGCAGGTCACAGGAAACTGGGTGACATTCAGGAAGGAGAAAGGTGTTAAAGAGCCAGAACAGAATACTCCTGTGATCATCCTCCTCAACAACAGGTATACCACTTTGGATACTGTAGCTGGGGAGGATGGCCTCGCAGAGGAAGGTCACAGCAATCAGGTCTCTGTGATTCAGAAAGGAAGTGGGGATGGACACAGTCTATAAAAGTACGTCAAAACAACATCCACCTCATGGACTCTATACAGATTACAGTGGAGGAGGTGTTTGCTCTCTTGAGGCAAATTAGGGTGGATAAATCCCCAGGACCTGACAAAGTGTTCCCTTGGACCCTGCAGGAGGCAAGTGCAGAAATTGTCGGGGCCCTAGCAGAGATATTTAAATCATCCTTAGTGACTGGAAGATTGGAGGATAGCCAATGTTGTTCCGCTGTTAAGAAAGGGTCTAAATATAAACCAGGAAATTATAGACCAGTGAGCCTGACATCAGTTGTGGGAAAGTTATTGGAAAGTATTCTATGGGACTGGATATATGACTATTTGGATAGACATGGACTGATTTAAGATAGTCAGCATGGCTTCATGCATGGTCATGTCTAATCAATCTTATCGAGTTTTTCTGAGGAAGTCACCGGGAAAGTGGATGAAGGCAAGGCAGTGGAGGTTGTCTACATGGATTTTAGTAATGCATTTGACAAGATCCCGCAGGGGAGTTTGGTCAAGAAGGTTCAGTCGCTTGGCGTATAAGATGAGGTAGTAAACTGCATTAGACATTGGCTTTGTGGGAGAAGTCAGAGAGTGGTAGTAGAGAGTTGCCTCTCTGACTGGAGGCCTGTAACTAATGGACTACTGGGTCCTTTGTTATTTGTCATCCATATCAATGAGCTGGATGATAATGTGGTTAACTGGATTGGCAAATTTGGGGATTGCACCAAGATTTAGACTTCCTCTCTCTTCACTACACACCCCCAGTCTATCAGAGCTTGCAGTGGGATCCAGACCAGCTGGAAAAATCGCTGAAAAATGGCAGATGTAATTTAATACAGACAAGCGTGAGGTGTTGCACTTTGGTAGGACCAACCCAGAAAAGGTCTTGCACAGTGAACAGTAGAGCACTTGGGGAGTGTAGTAGATAAAAGGAATCTGGATTTACAGATCCATAATTTTTTGAAAGTGGCGGCACAGGTAGATAGGGTCGTAAAGAAAGCTTTTGGCACATTGGCCTTTATAAATCAAAGTATTGAGTACAGGAGATGGGATGTTATGTTGAAGTTGTATAAGACATTGGTGAGGCCTAATTTGGAGTATTCTGTGCAGTTTTGTTCACCTACCTACAGGAAAGAGAAAGTTGAAAGAGTACAGTGAGAGTTTACAAGAATGTTGCCGGGACTGGGGGATCTGAGAAAGATTGAATAGGTTGGGACTTTATTCCTTATAATATGGAAAATTGAGGAGAGATTGATAGAGGTAAACAAAATTATGAGGGGTATAGATATGATAAATGCAAGCAGACTTTTCCCACTGAAGTTGGGTGGGACTACAATGAGAGGTCATGGGTCACAGGTGAAAGGTGAAAAGTTTAAGTGGATCATGAGGAGGAACTTCTTCATGCTAAGGGTTATGAGAATGTGGAATGAGCTGCAAGTGGTGCTTGTGAGCTCTATTTCAACGTTGAAGAGAAGTTTGGATAGGTACATGGATGGCAGGGGTATGGTGGACTGTTTCTGTGCTGTACTTTCCTATGACTCTGTAATAACATGGAGGTAGATTTTTCATCTTCAGTAACTGGTGAATAGTTCAATCACCTTTCAGAGATTCCATTTACAACGTATCTTTGTACTGGTACCAGGATGGGGACAGTGCAAACTGTCCAAGTTACCCAGGCATATTCATGTGGTGGGGGGAGGAGGAAGAGAAATTTAGTAGTCAAAGAGGATAGCATAGTTAGGAGAACAGATGATTATCTGTGGAATTCTCTGCCCAAGCAGTGGAGGCTATCTCAGTAAGTATATTTAAGACAAGGTTGGATAGATTTTAGTAGGGGAATTAGGGGTTAAGGGGAAAAGGCAGGTAGGTGGAGATGAGTCCAAGGCCAGATCAGCCATGATCTTATTGAATGGCAGGGCAGGCTCGATGAGCCATGTGGCCTAGTCCTGCTCCTATTTCTTAAGTTCTTATGATGCCAGATCCAACTAATTCGATCTACTTAAACGCGATCTGTATCTCTCCACTCGCTGCACCTTCATGTGCCTACATAAACTCCATTATCATGTCTGCTTTTATCACCAGTGGCAGCTAGTTCTAGGTACCCAGTCCTCTGTGTAAAAAAACTACTCTAAACATTCCCCCTCTTCATTTAGGGCATCAAACATTTGGCTTTCCACGCTGGGGAACAAACTCTGGCTATCAAACCCTATGTATGTCTCTGATAATTTCATTAACTTTACCAGGTCTTCCCTCAACATCCAATGCTCCAGAGAAAATGGCCCTAATTTGTCTGATCACTCCTTATAGCGAATACATTCCATCCAGGCAGCATTCTGGTAAATCCTTCCTATAATGGTGCAACCAGAACCGCACACTATACTCCAAACGTAGCCTAACTCCAGTTTCATACAATATAACTTCCTGACTCCAAATGTAGCCTAACTCCAGTTTCATACTGTTGCAATATAACTTCCTGACTCTTACATTCAGTGCCACAACCAATGAAGATCGGCATACCACACACCCTATCTACTTGTGTTGCCACTTTCAGGGAGCTATAGACCAGCGGGCCGCGGACTAGTACAGGGCCGCAAAGCATGTGCTACCGGGCCGTGAGGAAACAATACAAGTCAGCTGCATCTTTCCTCATTCCCTGTCACACACTGTTGAACATGATGATAGGGTTGCCAATTGTCCCGTATTTGCCGGGACATCCCGTATATTGGGCTAAATTGGTTTGTCCCATACGGGACCGCCCTTGTCCCATATTCCTCCCGCTAAGGTAGAGCGTTCCTATGAAACTGTTCGTGCCGAAGTGGCGTAAAGCGAAGAAGCAATTACCATTAATTTATATGGAAAAAATTTTTGAGCGTTCCCAGACCCAAAAAATAACCTACCAAATCATACCAAAGCATTAATGATATGATAAATACACAGCCTATATAAAGTAGAAATAATATATGTACAGTGTAGTCGGGAAGATTAAGCCAAAACCGATTTGTGGAAAAAAAATCAGCACGTACGCGCATGCACAGGTCGTATATGCGCACGTCACGCATGAGCACACAGGTGCCCGCGCAAGGCTTCATGGTCATGGTAGTCTTTCTCGGGGTAAACACAAGTGCCAATCAACACACACACTTATGCTGGTGAACGCAGCAGGCCAGGCAGCATCTATAGGAAGACATACAGTCGACGTTTCAGGCCGGGACCCTTCGTCAGGATTTGACTGCTACTTTTGTCCCTTATTTGGGAGTGAGAAAGTTGGCAACCCTAAGTGTAAAAGACATGTTGAGGTGAGTTTAACCCTACTTGAACACACTCCCCCCACCGCTCAGCCAGTCTGCAAGAATATTGTCAATATTAAACCCGTCCGCAGTGCGAAAAAGGTTGGGGACCCCTGCTACAGACGGACTGTCAGATCCCTAAGTTCACCAGTGCTATTAAGGGTGCATTCTTTTACTGTCTACTTTTCTTCTACATTTAAGTGCAACACCTCATACCTGCTCTGATTAAATTCCATCCAACATTTCTCCATCCATATCCGTAACTGATCTGTATCCTACTGTAGGCAATACACACAAACTCAGCAGGCCAGCTAGCATCTGTGGAAAAGAGTAAACAGTCGACATTTCAAGCTAAGAACCTTCATCAGGACTGTATCCATTTACAGCTATCTTCACTATGCACAACTCCACCAATTCAGAATTATTCTTACTCGTGTTCCTTCGGCTCTAATTATCTGCACTGGAGTGTGCTGAGTGCCTGGAGTGAACTTCCAGCCTCCACACTAAACTTGTGAAGGAGCTGCTACCCAGCATTATCCTCATCTTGAGAAGTCATCAGTCTATTTCTGATTTCTGTGCTTTGTTATCAAAGGAACATACATGGATAATAAGCAGTATAATGAACTGCTTTCAGATAAGACTTATGGGCCCAGAGTTTTTGGAAGTAAAGAGAGTGAGATTGCAGTCACTGTCCATACATAATAAAAATAAGGGCAATTTTGAGGTTTCACTCTGTGTTTTTACATGAAAATCCCAAAATTGCTGTCAGCAATGCCACGTACCATCACCATGTTCAAATTTTCCCTTTACATTAACACTGAAATTAATTCCAGATATTCATGAACCACTGTAAATCTCATCCATACTGAAATGAGGTCCAGCTGAGTTTGACCAGTTCTAGAGTCAATGCTAACTCTTCTGGGCTGAAGAAGAACTTGAAGGAGGAGGAATATTGTCATGCTCTACATAGGCACTAATGTAGGCACAGGAGGGAAGTCCTTCTGAGAGATTATGGGGTGTTAGGAGCAAAACTGAAAAGCTGAACTATGATATTGATAATCTCTAGATTACTACCTGAGCCACATGCAACTTGGAAAAGGGTAAATAGGATTAGGTAGGTAAATGTGTATGGTTTGAAGTTTTGTGTGGGGAAAAATGGATCTATTCATGGAACATGGGTACCAGTACAGGGGAAGGAGAGAGCTGTTGAGTTTGGATAGGCTTCATCTGACTGGGGCTGGACCAGTTTCCTTGTAAATCACATAGATATGGTATAGGCATGGCTTTAAACTAAATAGAAAGTGGAGGTGGGCCTCAAGGACAGGATGGGATGTGTATGTATAACAAGCTGTCAGAGGAAGTGGTAGAGACAGGTGTACAAACATGACACTTAAAAGATATTTGGACAGTACATGATAAACACAAAGGTTTCTGCAGATGCTGCGGCACACACAAAAGTAATCTCCTGATGAAGGGTCTTAGCCCAAAGTGTCAACTGTCTATTCTCCTCCATTGTATGATGCCTGACTTGCTGAGCTCCCCCTGCATTGCGTGTGTGTTAGACAATTAGATGGAAAGGAAAGGTTCAGAGCAGGAGTTCCCTACCTTTTCCATACCATGGACCCCTACCATTAACAACCAAGTCTGCAGACCCCAGGTTGGGAATCCCTGGTTTAGAGGGATATGGCAGGAAAATGGGACTAGTTCAGTCAGGCAACTTGTTCAGCAGGGATTAGATGGGCCACAAGACCATAAAACATAGGAGCAGAATTAGGCCTTTTGGCCTGTCGCGTCTGCTCCGCCGTTCAATTACGGCTGATCCATTTTTCCCCTCCTCAGCCCCACTTCTGGCCTTCCACCCATAACCTTTGATGCCATGTCCAATCAAGAACTTATCAAGCTCTGTCTTAAATATGACCAACAACCTGGCCTCTGCATCTGCATGTGGTAACAAATTCCACAAATTCACCACCCTTTGGCTAAAGAAATTTCTCCACGTCTCTGTTTTAAATGGATGTTTCTCTAGCCTGAGGCTGTGCCCTCTTGTCCTAGACCACCCCCCCCCCACCATCATGGGAATCATCCTTTCCACATCTACTCTGTCTAGGTCTTTTAACATTTGAAAAGGTTTCAAAGAGATCCCCTCTTATCCTTCCAAATTCCAGCGAGTACAGACCCAGAGAACATAAGAACAGAAGAAATAGCAATATCAATAAGAAAAAAATAAAAAATAAGAAAAATCAATACATTAGAAATATCAAACATTCCTTGTATGATAACCTTTTCATTCCTGGAATCATCCTGATGAACCTCCTCTGAACCTTCTCCAATGCCAGCACATCTTTTCTTAGATGAGGAGTCCAAAACTGTTCACAATACTTGAGGTGAGACCTCACCAGTGCCTTATAAAGCCTCAGCTTCACATCCCTGCTATTGTATTCTAGACCTCTTGAAATGAATGCTAACATGGCATTTGCCTTCCTCACCACTGACTTTACCTGCAAGTTAACCTTCAGGGTGTTCTGCACAAGGGCTCCCAAGTCCCTTTGCATCTCTGATCTTTTGATTTTCTCCCCATTTAGAACATAGTATGCACATTTATTTCTACTGTCAAAGTGCAGGACCATGCATTTCCAGCATTGTGTTTCATTTGCCACTTTCTTGCCCATTCTCCAAATCTGTCTAAGTCCTTCTGCAGCCTACTGTTTCCTCAACACTACCTGACCCTCCACCACTCTTTGTATCATCTGTAAGCTTGGCAACAAAGCCATCTATTCCATCATGTAAATAATTGATGTACAGCATAAAAAGTGGTCCTAACACCAACCCCTGTGGAACACCACTAGTCACTGGCAACCAAACAGAAAAGGATCCTTTTGTTCCAACTCGCTGCCTCCTACCAATCAGCCAATGCTCTAACCATGCCAGTAACTTTCCTGTAATGCTATGGGCTCTTAATTTGGTAAGTAGCCTATGTGTGGCACCTCATCAAAGGCCTTCTGAAAGTCCAAATGTACAACATCCACTGCATCCCCTTTATCTATCCTATGTGTAATCTCCTGAAAGAATTCCCACAGGTTTGTCAGGCAAGATTATCCCTTAAGATACCATGCTGACTTTGTCCTATCTTGTTCTGTGTTTCCAAGTACTCCATAACCTCATCCTTAACAATTGACTCCAACATCTTTCCAACCACTGAGGTCAGGCTAACTGGTCTATAATTTCCTTTCTGCTGCCTTCCTCCTTTCTTAAAGAGTGGAGTAATGTTTGCAATTTTCCAGACCTTTGGCACCATGCCATAGTCCAATGATTTTTGAAAGATCATTACTAATGCCTCCACAATCTCTACTGCTACCTCCTTCAGAACCCTCGAGTACAGTTCATCAGAAAAGGCCCTTCTGGCCTTTCAAGTCGTGCTGCCCAGCAACCCCCTAACAATCCCTATTTACCCCTAAACTAATCACAGGACAATTTACAATGACTAATTAGCCTACTAACTGGTACATCTTTGGACTCTGGGAGGAAACTGGAACACCTGGAGAAAACCCACTCATTGGATGAGAAGGACGGACTGCTTACAGAGGACGCCGGAAGTGAACTCCGATGTAAAAGTGCCACTCTAACTGTTAACGCTACCATGTCACCCTGTTGAATCTGTTTTGTTTGAAACACGAGCAATAGAGCAAAAGAAGACATGAGTGGGACTGGTTTAAAGATCCCCAAAACATTACTACTTGATATGGTGGAGCATAAATGAAGAAAATTTGAGGACACGTTTGAAGGGAACTGCAGTTGTTATGGGAAATTTTAATCTATCTTGATTGGACAAACTGAAATGGCAATGGTGTGGCAGAAAAAGAATTTGTAAATTGTTTTGTACAGCAATGTGCTACAGAGCCTGTCTGGGATTGGACTATTTTAGTCTTGGTCGTGTGTAGCGGGGGAAGGAGAAATAAAGGATCTTGTAGTTAAAGATCCCCTTGGAGGCGGTAACCACAAATGCTAGTGTTCCAGTGACCATACCAATGCCTTCAAATTACATAGGAACAACATTTTATGAAGATGTGTGAGGATAATTGGGAAAGCAAACTAAGAAACAGATTAGTTAATGAACTGATAAGGCTGGACTGGCAAGTTAGATCTCTTTGGGTCTAGAGAGAGGTAGCTAAGGGTGCTCATAATTGGCTCAGTGGTAGGAAAAAAGAGTGTATTGGTCAAGTCTCTACAAATGTACCATGGAGAGCATTCTGCCTTGTTGCGTCACTGTCTAGTATGGATGCTCCAGTGCACAGGATCGTATGAGGCTTCAGCTTTGCCGACTCATCGAGCTCCATCACAGACACAAGCCTCCCTACTATCAAGGACATCTTCAAAGGCAATGCCTCAAGAAGGATTCCTCTTAGCTATCTCTCCCTGGACTCTCACTCACCGGGACTTAGCCTCTTCCCATTACTGCCATCAGAGAGGAGATACAGGAGCTCAAAGACCCACACTCAATGATTCAGGAATAGTTTTTTTCTCCGCCTCTGCCATCAGATTCCTAAACAGTCCATGAATTCATGAACACTACTTTGCTATTCCTCTTTTGCTCTACTTATTTATTTATAACTTGCAGCAACTTGTTTTGCCTGCACTGCACTGCCGCCACAAATCTGCACATTTCATGTCTTACTGTATGCCAGTGACAATAAATCTGGTTCTGAGGTTGTCTTTTGGGCAGGAGGCCTATAACTAGTGGTGTACCACAGGTCAGTGCTGGGACCTTTGTTGTTTGTTATTTATATAAATGATTTGGATGTGAATGTAATTGTCATGGTTAGTAAGTTTGAAGATGATGATAAACTAGGTAGTGACAGACAAGAAAGATGGTTATCAAATATTACATGAAGATCTCGGTTAGATGTGCTGAAAATTAGCAAATGGCTTTCAATTTGGTTAAGTGTGAAGTGTTGCATTTGGGAAGTCAAACCAAGACATGACTTCTAGAGTGAATGGCCAAGCCCTGGGGAGAGTTGTGTAGCAGAGGTATATACAATTCTGAGGGGTGCATATGTAGGCATATATTCTTTTCCCCAGACAAAGGAGCAAAAAACTAAAGGGGCATTGATATAAGGAAGTGGGTGAAAGATATGAAAGGGACCTGAGGGGCAACTTCCTCTCACAAAGAGTGACGTGTCTATTCAGTGTGAAGCCAGACAAGTGGTTAAAGCATTTAGATAAGTACTGGGATAAAAGGGTTTTAAGACTATAAGACATAGGAGCAGAATTAGGCCATTTGGCCCATTGAGTGCTCTGCCATTCAATCATGGCTGATCCTTTTTTTCCCCTCCTCAGCCCCACTCCCTGGCCTTCCCCCATAATCTTTGATGCCATAGCCAATCAAAAACCTATCAAGCTCTGCCTTAACTACACCCAACAACTTGGCCTCCACAGCTGCACATGGCAACAAGCTCCACAAATTCACCACCCTTTGGCTAAAAAAATTTCTTCGCATCTCTGCTTTAAATGGACACTCCTGTATCCTGAGCCTGTGCCCTCTTGTCCTAGACTCCCCCACCATGCAAAACATCTTTTCCACATCTACTCTGTCTGGGCCTTTCAACATTTGAAAGGTTTTAATGATACTCCCCCTCATCCTTTTGAATTTCAGCGAGTACAGACCCTCCTCACGTGATAACCCTTTCATTCCCAAAATCATCTTTCTGAACCTCCTCTGAATCCTCTCCAATGCCAGCACATCTTTTCTTAGATGAGGAGTCCAAAACCATTCACTATATTCAAAGGAGGCCTCACCAGTTCCTTATACAGCCTCAGTATCATATCCCTGCTATTGTGTTCTGGACCTCTGGAAATGAATGCTAACGTCATGTAGATAGTCAGAGGCTTTTTCCCAGGGCTGAAATGGCTAGCATGAGAGGGCACAGTTTTAAGGTGCTTGGAAGAAGGTACAGGGGTAAGTTTTCTTACGCAGAAAGTGGTGAATGCGTGGAATGGGCTACTGGCGATGGTGGTGGAGGCGGATACGATAGGATCTGGACAGGTACGTGGAGCTCGGAAAAATAGAGGGCTATGGGTAACCCTAGGTAATTTCTAAAGTCAAGGACATGTTCAGCACAGCTTTGTGGGCCGAAGGGCCTGTATTGTGCTGTAGGTTTTCTATGTTTCTATTACAGAACACCCTCAAGGTTAACTTGAAGGTAGAGTCGGTCATCTGGACCAGGTGACTTACCTACCTTCAGACTTCTTGGTTTCTCAAGAACCTTCTGTCTAGTTATGGTAACTTCATGATCGCTGACACTTGGCACTTCCACCTTACTGGTAGTATCTTCCACAAGGAAGACTGATGCAAAATACTTATTCAGTTCATCCGCGATTTTGTCGTCTCCCACTATACCTCTCCAGCATCCTTTGCAGTACTTCAAAAGCCACTCTCACCTCTTCTACACTTTATGGATCTCAAGAAACTTTTGGTATCCTCCTTAATATTATTGTCTAGCTTACTTTCATATTCTGTCTTTACCTTCTTAATGATGTTTTTAGTTGCCTTTTGTTGGTTTTTAAAAGCTTCCCAATCCTCAAACTTCCCACTCAATTTTGCTCTATTATCTGCCCTCTCAAGCTTTTATATTGGCTGTGACTTCTCCTGTTAGCCATGGCTGTGTCCTCTTTCCTTTAGAATACTTTCTCTTTGGGATATATATATCATGTGCCTTCTGAATTGCTTCCAGAAATTACAGTCGTCATCCCTGTCAGGGTTCTTTTCCAATCAATTTTGACCAACTCCTCTCTCATGCCTCTGTAATTCCCTTTACTCCACTGTAATACTGATACATCTGACCTTAGCTTCTCCTTCTCAAATCTCAGGATGAATTCGAGCATATTATGATCATGTCCCATAAGGGTTCTTTTACCTTAAACTCTCTAATCATTCCTAGTTTATTGCACAACCCCCCAATCCAGAATAGCTGATCCCCTAGTGGGCTCAACCACAAGCTACACTGAAAAGCCATCTCATAGGCACTCCAGAAATTCCCCTCCTGGAATCCAGCACCAACCTGATTTTCCCAATCTAGCGGCATATTGAAGTCCTCCCCATGACTTTTGCCCTTTTGGCATGCATTTTTTTCTGTCATCCATTGTAATTTGTAGGCCACATCCTTACTGTTTGGGGTCATTATACAACTCCCATCAGAGTCTTTTTACCCTTGCAGTTCCTTAGCTCTATCCACAATGATTCAACACTTTCCAACCCAATGTCATTTCTTTCTAATGATTTGATTGCATTTTTTACCAACAGAGTGACGCAGTCCCATCTGCCTTCCTGCCTGTCCTTTCAATACAATGTGTATCATTGGACTCTAAGCTCCCAGCAATAATCTTCTTTCAGCTATGATTCCATGATGCCTACAGTATCATACCTGCCAGTCTGCAACTGTGCTGCAAGTTCATCTACCTTATTCTGTATACTGCATGCATTCAGATACAACACCTTCAGTCCTGTATTCACCCTTTTCGATTTTGTCTGCCTTTTACATTGCAACTCATCCTATTGACTGCAAATTTACCCTATTAACAGCCTCGCCTCACTACACATTGCCTGTTTGTAAACCAGCTACCTCATCTTCAGCACTATTATCCGCCTTTCTTACAATACTTCTTTTTTGAAATATAGGCAGCTCAAGAATTCAGTCACACCTTGCTCAATCTTTTGGTTCCTACCGCTTTGTCTGAGGCCTTAACAGCATCCCTCTCCACTAACTCTTCTGGCACTCCGGTTTCCATCCCCCTACAGCTCTAGATTAGATTAGATTATGAGAACACTCAGTCCTTGTTTATTGTCATGTAGAAATGCATGCATGCATTAAAAAATGATACAATGTTCCTCCAGAGTGATATCACAAAAAAAAAACAGGACAAACCAAAGACTAACACTGACAGAACCACATAATTATAACATACAGTTACAAGCCAAAACAAGCAAAACCAAGGATTTGGGGCCTTCTGCTCCGGAGATTCCGGACCACACAGCAGCAGCCGCAGCGAAGCGGGCATTTCAGAAGTTTCTCCGGATGTTCCTCTGTACTCTCACGTCTGTCTCCATCAGATCAGAATTGTGCACGGTCCCCTACCTGACAGGTTACAGATATCATTCACCGGAGAGGCCGCGCACACTGGATGACTTCTGGCTGTTCACCCTCCCACAAGAATGCTGAGGACTCGATCCAAGATATTCCAGACCCTGGCACCTGCGAGGCAACGTATCACCTGGGAATCTCATTCTCACCACAGAACCTCCTGTCTGTCCCCCAAACTGATGAATCCCCTAGCATTGCTGTTATTCCCTTTAACACTGAGATAATGAGTTATGTCTTTAGCTTTCCACAATTGTCCATTCAAAAGTAAAACAGATAAATAACAGTTCAATAACAAAAGACCCACAATCAGAATAAGATGATAGTTCTGCTTTTCAGTTCATTAATGGTTATAATCACAATAACTTTCTTATATTACATATCATTTCCATTCGAGTGCATAGCAAATTTCAATTTCATTGCTGTTTCATATGGGCTGCCTTGCGCTCAATGTCAGTAAGAAGAGGGAACACGCACCAGTCCTCGGGGGTCAGAAGTGGAAAGGGTGAGCAATTTCAAGTTCCTGGGTGTTGACACCTCTGAGGATCTATCCTGGGCCCAGTATAGCATGCAGCTACAAAGAAGGCACGATAGCAGCGATACTTCATTCGGAGTTTGAGGATATTTGCTATGTCACCAAAGACGCTCACAAATTTCTACAGATGTACCATGAAGAACATTCTAACTAGCAACATCACTGTCTGGTATGGGGGTTTACTGCACAAGATCAAAGTAAGCTGCAGAAGGTTGTAAATTCAGTCAGCTCCATCATGGTCACTAACCTCCCCACCATCAAGGAGCGAGGCCTCAAAAAGACGGCATCCATCATTAAGGACCCCCGCCACCCAAGACATGACCTTTTCTCATTCTATCGTCAGGGAGGAGGTACAGGAGCCTGAAGGCACATACTCAATGATTCAGCAACAGCTTCTTCCCCTCTGCCGTCAGATTTCATACTTTTTTTGCACTACTTACTTAATTTAACTTTTTTATATAAATATAAATTAAATATAAATATCCAGTTTTTATTACGCATTGCAATGTACTGCTGCCACATAACAGCAAATTTCATGGCATATGCCGGTGATATTAAACTTGATTTTGATTCTGATTCTGATTATGATTGCCCATAGCCTTATTAATTGGAAACCGCAGTTATTCAGAATAGTACTGCTGTGCTCCTATACGCATGAACCTGGGTTGTCTTGACTCACTATGCCACATGGAGACTGCAGCTCATTTTCAACAATTAACCGAGTGATAATTATCCCAAATAATGTCATTCCAAGACATATCACAAAGCAGATCATAGAAGGTGAAATGCACGTGCCATTCATCTATGGGTTTGGTGCAAAACTCATAGTTGAGTTCATCAGCGATGGCTTCGGTTTACTGGAGAAACAATCCTCTAAATGGATGGAAGTGCCACTAACTAATAATGGGCAAGGTGCATTCTCAAATTTGCAAGCAATGGTTTCAGTATAATCAAGTAATTTAAAACACCATAATTCTACAGAGCAATCCTAAACGCAATATTGAGGTGCAAGAGTGGTTGTGTGTCACTCTGCATACCTGCAGGAGAGCATCTAAGCCAGAGGTGTTCTCTGGGACTACTGGAAAATGCTTAACACTGACTCCAAATCATTTCCATTATCTACACTGTTGCTGCAAGGAATCACGGGTCTCTCATTCATTATCTCTCAACACAATCTCTTTCCCCACCCCCCATGCACATTTTTAACTGTTATGTTTTCCTCAGGCTGTCCATTAAGCCAGTTAACTTACTTACTGCCTGCTATGCCACTGGCATTTGGGGCAGAAATGGAGATCCTCTATCTCTGTCTGTCCATACTGTCGCACATAGATACAGAAGGATTCTTCATTACTGTTTCTGTAATAATTTTGTTTTACCAGTCAGGGTTGTTGGCCCTGAGCTGAACCCCTGAACCTAGAGGACCTGTGGACCACTCTTAGTCTGGTCTCTACGCTTTGACTTGTTTGGCATGGGTGACCCTACCAAGAGCCAAAGCATGAAGAACTGACTTCAGCCAACATGGTTCTCCGGGTCATTAAGGCACGCAAGCCTCCAAATCCTACAAGATTGTGTCCTCTTGGAGGAATTAAGCCAGTTAAACTTGTCTCCAATTAGTGGCTGGAGTCAATAATGTCCACCTTTTCTCATTTTGCTGGATTTACTTATCTCTTTTTTTGAAAAAGAAGGGAAATATATTTATATATCAGCCTCTTCATTTCTTGGCGGAGTTCATTTGTGCTTTGTCTCTACATAGGAGGTTATGCTGCAGCGCATGAGTGCTTCATGCATTTTAGCTTATGTTATGATACAGAGGACAATTTTTATAGCAGTACAAAATTAGCAATTGTGCCGATACTTGTCAAAAGCCTCATTTTTTCAGAAGGTAGCTCATTTAAATCTTATACATATTTATGTATATCTCACTGAGTAAATCCACTAGAACCCCACAGCCTTCAAGCCCATAGCGTTCAATCATATTGAACAATGTAATTACTTATAAAAAGGTTCTTACTGACATGATTGAATTAAACTGCTTAATTATGAAAAATTAACATTCAGAACAGTCCACAGACAGTGCTGTTAAGTACATGCAAGGAATCAAGGGTAATAGGGAGCAGGTAATAAAGTGGAATTGAGGTCAAATCAGCCATGATTTGAAGAGACAGACTAGAGGGGCAAGGTCTTGCTCCTGTCTCTTTAATTGTTCAAAAGCAAGGTTCACAACAACACAATTCCACTAAGCAATCCTGCATAAATAACCAATGTGAAACTGAGTTTCAAAATTTGCTGTTCAGATAGACCTATGATTTTTAAATTCTACACTTGGCACTCTGCCTCATCCAATCCCATAAAAACAAAGGCAATACTTAATCTCAAAGAATAAAACAAACAAGTCCCAGAATTTACTTCTCACAGAGCGGTTTCTACTCACTGAAACATTTATAAACCATCCATTACACTTGGTCCAGTATTTCATTTGGTAAACAATGAAATAATGTGAAGGGATTTCCTCAGATCATGTGGTATTCCTCTAAACTGCCAGACCAAACTAAAGATGTGGGCCTAACAAATTATCTATCTACTTTTTATTTATTTTAAAGATGCAGCACTGTAAAAGGCCCTTCCAGTCCTAAGAGGCTGCGTTGCACAATTACACGCATGTGACCAATTAACCTACTAAACCGTATGTCTTTGGACCATGGAAGGAAACCGGAGCACCCATGGGAAAGTCACATGGTCATGGAGAGAACGTACAAACTCCTTACACAAAGAGCATCAGAATTGACCCTGGGTCCCTGGCTCTGTAATAACTTTACACTAACGACTACACTACCTAGGGCTGGTGTCCAGAGATGCACATATTCAGAACCTGTTTCTATGCAAGTCTAAAATGATACCCGCCATCATTGTTTACTTCTTGTTGCTTCTGCCCTTTATCTGCACTGTAAAGGGGTTGTGATGAGGGCAAGGATTTGGTATAATAAAAAGCAAGAAATAGGTGCTTTCACGAACTACGGCTTGTAAATTGGCAAAGATATGTGTTGGATCGGAGGTAATTCAATATATCAGAAGAAACACTGGATAAGGGGATCCCTTCGACAGCTCCACCCACAATCTCATCATCAGCCATGTTTCTGATGGCCTGCACCATCTCCCTTTGCCACCAACTTTTGCTGCCTCTGGTTGCCATGACTTACAATAGAAAGGGAAGAGAGGTGCTGAGAGTTAAGCAATCTGTCAGGGTAATGCAGTTGAGATGATTGACAAGCTGACAGTGTGTGCAAGCTGTGAAATGCAGACATGAAGTTTGTGCTCATATTAAATGTGTGTGAGGGTAGATTGGAACATCTGACTCTTGGGAATGAATCTGGAGTTGTATTGTATGTACCTTTCTTTCTAGACACAGTGAATTTCACAGTGTTTGTGTAATTGGCAGGATACAGTTCTTGAAGATGCATCCTCTGATTCTAGCCACCTGAGTGAGATCAATCACCTTCTTGGAGCACTACATCTATGTTACTGCACTTTGACTCTTGGCATTGACCTCAAAGACCAGCTGCTCCCACCTTCCTTCTCCAGAGGAATTCTGGTCCACTGGTGACACAGATCATCTATCCTAAATTTCACCCCCATCACCAAAGCTTCCATATAACATTGGAAAACATTCTTGTGCCATTCTTCAAATTTTCCCAGATCAGAATGAATTTCAGCTCCTCCACCAGGAACAATCCACTTCCTATTTCAGCAATACAGACTGACTTTAATGGAATTTGACATCATCATATTGATCCTTACAACAATCAACCTGAATACTGAAATAATAGAAGTGAACAGATGCAAAATAAGTGTTGAAACTATTTTATAAAATATTTCAAGCCTACTAATTGATGTCACAATTTTTCTAAGGGTCAGTTAAGATTAAGTAGTGTGTGGACTATTATGCATCTCCTTATGAATGCAACTTTCAGAGAGGCCTCTAGGTTATCAAGCAGTCCATTTAAACAGAAGAATCACAAAGTCCTCTTTAATTACGACAAATCTTTGTTAAAGCACCGTTTTGATAACCAGTGATATCCGGCTGGTTACTCTGTAAATGCTTAATGAGGTGATTTGTTCACCAAGACTGGCAATAAAATGAATGAGCAATTAAAAGCCATGCAGACTCTTGCCTAAGTTCATTATTGCCATTGAGTTCTGAATCTCAGTCAAGTGAAAATCAATTGCCATTTAAAAGTAACCATGCTTCAAACCTTTCTGGTGTTCAGCTAAATTGCTTCAAATTAAGTTTAAAGTTTAATTGACAGTTGGTTTCAAAATTATTATGGAGAATTCTGCAGAGTTAGCAAGTAATTCTAATAATCAATGATTGAAGTATGTGCACCAGCAGCTTTACAATGCAGTGACAGTCCCCAAGACAGTGTATAGCACCACAACTATGAACCACCCACCAGGTAACTTGCTGTTAAAGCATAATGCTCTGCACTTGCCGCCTGCTGAATTTTGATTCTCAGTGTGTTCTCAAATCTAAACTTAAAAACTTTTTGTCTGCCTGCTGGGATAACACTGGAATTGGAAGTTTTGGGTCTGCCAGGCTGAGTACTGCTTACAGAGTGGACTTCATCTAAATGATAGCTACTATTTGAAAACACTGGATGAAAATTACTGTCTTGACAGTACCTATGTACAAGATTTAAGATTTTAAATTGGTGGGATGCTGATTTCAATAGTTTTCAGTAGGACCTGGCAAAAATAGATCAGGAGGAGCTGGTAAAGCAAAAGAAAAATCCAAGGGAGGATATTTGAAGGTGAGATATTAAGAGATCAAAGTCATAAACACAAAATAATCTGGAGATGCTGGGGTCAAAGTAACACTCACAACACACTGAAGGAACTCAGCAGGTCAGGCAGCACCTGTGGAAAAGATCGGTCAACATTTCGGACCGGAACCCCTGACGAAGGGCTCCAGCCCGAAACGTCGACCGATCCTTTCCACAGATGCTGCCCGACCTGCTGAGTTCCTCCAGCGTGTTGTGAGTGTTGCAAGAGATCAAAGTCAACATGTACCCTTAGGGGTAAGAAGCAAAGATGGCAGAATTGGGACCCTTAATTATCAAAGGGAATTGAGGGTGTGATCAGAATTGAAAAGAAAGTATAAGTCAGGTATAAGCATTTGATATCAAATGAGGACTTAAAAATGTATAGGGCTGTTGGAGAAAACTTAATTAGAGGGCAAAAATAGGCATGAAATGGCCTCAGCAATCAGGATGAAAACGCATCCCACATACATTGCGTGGCCACTTTATTAGGCGCTGTAACTCCTGTATCTAATAAAGTGGACACTGAATGTATGTTTGTGATCTTCTGCTGCTGTAGAACATCAACTTCAAGGTTGGACGTGTTGTGCATTCAGAGATGCTCTTCTGCACACCACTGTTGTAACATGTGGTTATTTGAGTTACTATCACCTTCCTGTCAGCTTGAAACAGTCTGGCCATTCTCATCTAACCTCTGTCATTAACAAGGTGTTTTTGTCCACAGAACTGCCACTCACTGGATGTTTTTTTTTGTTTTTCTCACCCTTCTCTGTAAACTCTAGAGACTAGTGTGTGTGAAAATCTCAGGAAATCAGCAGTTTTAGAGAGACTCTAACCACTTCATCTGGCACCAGTAATCATTCCACAGTCAACCCATTCTGATGTTTGGTCTGAAAAATAACTGAGCTTCTTGACCATGTCTTCATGCTTTCATGCATAGAGTTGCTGTCACATGATTGGCTTATTAGATATTTGCATTAACGAACAGGTGTGCAGGTGTACCTAATAAAAAGTGGCCACTGAGTGTATTTAATTAGAAATAAGAGGATGCAATAATATGGAGGTATCAATGGAAGTGTACCAGTTCACAGAAATGGAGGGAGTTTGGGAGGAAAAACGTGATAAGATATTTTATTACACCCTCTCAGAAATCCCATTAAGATAGTGACCCCCCTGTTTGCTGGAGAAATTGTGGAAATCAAAATGCAAACCATTATCATATTTTCTGGGAATGCCCCATTATCAAAGACTATTAGAGTGGGATACATAATGTCCTACAAGACATCTTTAAATGTGAAATAACCTTAGAGAGTAAGACCATATATTTTGGGTATATACTTCAAGAACGGTTGAAAGGAGATGAATATTTAATGAATATACTGCTGGTGGCTGGTAAAAAGACCCTGACCAGGAAATGGTTATCACTGGGAGCCCAACTTTAAATGTATGGATGGAAATTACAATGGACATTTACAAAATGGAGAAGAATCATAAGTTGGAACAATTTTATTCATACTGGGAAAAATGGTTTAACTACATAACACCTCATAGGCCTGATTTTACTCTCACAAGTCAATGAATATGTTGTAAAAAAAAGATCACTCCCTACTTTGTACAGAGTTTTCTTTTTTCGATTGTTCTTTCTTTCCTCTTCTTTCTATAAGTGTATACCTCAGATAAATATTATGTGGAGATTTGCGACAAATATGATTATATGATATATATGTACAGTACCTGAAATACACCTTATAGAAATGTTTCTTTGATGATGAACTTCAATAAAAAATAAATTACAAAAGAAAATAAGATTCAAGTTCATGCCTCTCAGAAAATGGTGACACAAATGAATAGGGTGGCGGAGAAGGCAGTCAACAACCTAGCATTCATAGTTTAAGGCATTGACTATTAGAATTGCAATGTCATGTTGCTGCGGTACAGAACATTGGTCAGGCTACACTTGGAGTATTGTATACACTCTGGTCACCATTCTACAGAATGGATGTGGTGGCATTAGAAACAACGCCAAGTGGATTACCAAAATGTTATCCAGAATGACGATTTTATTATTAGGGGAGATCAGGTAGGCTGGGCTTATTCTCATAGGAGGTTGAGAGGTTGCCTTATAGAGTTTTATAAACTTACCAGGGGCATAGGGTAGATAGCCAGAATCCTTTTCATAGAGTCAAGAGGCTAAACTAAAAGTCATGGCTTTAAAGCATTGTGGGGAAGGAGGTTGGAGCTGAATCGCTCGGCCATTTTTTTTAATACAAAGAGTACCAGAGGAAGTTTTGGAGGTAGATAGAACTACAGAGTTTAAAAGACATTTTGAGAAGTACTCAGATAGAAATGGAGTTGTAGTTTATAGGCCTAATGTAGACATTTGAATTTAGTGTGGATAGACATCATGGTTGGCATGGGTCTATGGGCCTGTTTCTGTGCTGTACAGATCTGTGACTCCATCCTTGTTCTTTTCTTGGAACTAATTTGACCTTTTGTGATGAACTCAGTGAATTTATTCTTAAACTATTCAATAAGGAAGTTCATTCCAGAACTAATGAGATGACCTCCTTTTCCAAAAAAGGGGCTTTCCTTCCTCCATCGACACTGCCCTCAACCACATCTCTTATATTTCACGCACATCTGCCTTCACCCCATCCTACTGAACCCCACCAGGAATAGGGTTCCCCTTGTCCTCACCTACCACCCCAGCAGCCTCTATGTCCAGCACATAATTCTCTGTAACTTCTGCACTCTCCAGCTGGATCCCACCACCAAGCACATCTTTCCCTCCACTCCACTTTCTGCCTTCTGCAGGGATCACTCCCTATACAATTCCCTTGACCATTTGTCCCTCCCCACTGATCTCCCTCCTGGCACTTACCTTGCAAGCGGAAAAAGTGCCACACCTTCCCCTACATTCAGGCCCCAAACAGTCCTTTCAGGTAAGGCAACACTTCACCTGTGAGTCTGTTGGGGTCATCTACTGTATCCGGTGCTCCCGGTGTGGCCTCCTGTATATCGGTGAGACCCAATGTGAATTGGAAGACTGCTTCGCCGAGCACCTACGTTCCATCTGCCAGAAAAAGTGGGATCTCCCAGTAGCCCACATTTTAATTCCACCTCCCATTCCCATTCTGACATGTCCACCCACGGCCTCCTCTACTGGCATGATGAAGCCACACTCAGGTTGGAGGGGTAACGCCATATATTCCATCGGGGTAGCCTCCAACCTGGTGGCCTGAACATTGACTTTTCTCAAACTTCTGGTAATGCCCTCCCACTTCATTCCCTATCCACTTTTCCCTCTCTCACCTTATCTCCTTGCCTTCCCATCACCTCCCTCTGGTGCTCCTCCCCCTTTTCTGTCTTCCATGGCCTTCTGTCCTCTCTTATCGGATTCCCCCTTCTCCAGCCTTGTACCTTTTTCACCAATCAACTTCCCAGCTCTTTACTTTATCCCTCCCCCTCCCGGTTTCACCTATCACCTTGTGTTTCTCCCTCCCCTCCCCCCACTTCCTTACTCTGACTCCCCAATATTTTTCCAGTCCTGATGAAGGGCCTTGACCCAAAACGTCGACTGTACTCCTTTCCACAGATGCTGCCTGACCTGCTGAGTTCCTGCAGCATTTTGTGTGTGTTGCTTGGATTTCCGGTATCTTCAGATTTACTCTTAAACTATTCAAGTTGTCTGCATTCCTGTGCATAAGTATAAATCGCCAGCCTGTTTGGTTTAGCGATGGGAAATTTTGTCACCGGCAGTTGACAATGTTACACTGCTTTGTTTGGCTGTATTCATGAGTATTCATGTATGGTCTTCAACTCAAGGTTTGCCCTTTAATCCTGCAGTTGAAAGCCCTCATGAGTAGGGCAATCTAAACTGGGCAAAAACAATAGAGTGTAATAGTGAATTGCACTGGTACTTTCATTAGTTAAAAATGCAACTTTCCTCATGTACAAAATCAAGTAGTTTTGATTTTCTAAATCTAAATCTAAAATATGACCAGGCTCATGAGTAGCCATTCCCTGAGTTTTGTGGATGTAAATAAATAAGGCCTGACATTGTGGGAAGATTGCACGCACTTAATCAATAATCATCTTAATCATCTTGCTGTTTTCTCTTCAGTACACAAAATGCCTTCTAATTCCTTTGTGGCTTGGTTTGATTCCTTGTTATGTATTCCAAACATTACTCTAAGAACAGATGGAACAGTTTATGGACAGGATGGCCCCTTGAGCCTGTTCTACCATTCAATAAGATCATTGCTATCCTCGACCTTGTCCATTTTCTGACCTTTTTTTGTATTCCATATTCCTTAGCAACAACATATATTAATTTTAACCCTTAATATATTTCTTAGCCAAGCACCCACAACCCTTGGCTGAGAAAATTCCAAGATTTACAGTCATTTTAACCCAAGTTGTTGCCCCCTAGTTTGAGACTCCCCCACCTTATTAAAAAGGCTCTTATGAAACTCATAATGTTATAAACCATTCTAAAGGCCCCCTGCACACCAATGTGAATAAATACAGTCCATCTAATCTCTTGTTGAAACTAAAACCCTCCTTTTTCGGTTATATCCTAGTGAATATCTTTTGCAATCATTTAAATGTTACCACATCTTTCCTGTAGTGTGGTGACCAGATCTGCGTACAATACTGAAAGTGCAGCTTAACAAACATAAACCAACTGGAGTGTGACGTCCCAAGCACTCCATGTGTTGACTAATGAAGGCGAGCATGCCATATGCCTTCTTCACCAAATTGTCTACCTGTTGCCACTCTCAGAGACCAATGTACTTGAACACCAAGGTTACTCTATTCCATAACTCTCCTCAGAAGTCTACCATTCACCGTGTATATCCTGCACTCGTTTAACTTCAGAAAATGCATGACCTCACACTTGTTGGAGTTAAAATTCATCTGTCACTTCTTTGCTAATTTTCTCAGTTGATGAATATCATAGAACACAGAACACTACAGCACAGAAACAGGCCCTTCAGCCCACCTAGTCCATACCAAACTATTATTCTGCCTATCTTTGTGCATCGTTGGACAACATTATTCACCCTCCACATACCACCAATTTTGGGGTCATCTGCAAATTACTAGTCATGCCACTAACATTCTGACCCAAATTATTAATATATATGACAAACAGCAGGGGACCCAGCTCCAATTCCTGTGATAAACCACTGGCCACAGGTCTCCAATCTGCAAAACAACCCTCCATCTACCAAGCCAATTTTGTATCCATGACTAGCTCACCTTGGATCATCTCAATACCATGTTTACCAAACTTCTAGTCCAGCCTATGATGCAGACCCTTTACAAACATCTAGCTAAGGTCCATATAGACAATGCTCAGCGACCTTCTTTTGTCTTGTTCACTTCTTCAAAAAAGTCAATCAAATTCTTGAGCTGCAATTTCCCAGAGCCACACTACCTCTACTAAGCCCTTGCTTTTCTAAATGTAAATAAATCCTTTCTCTCAGAATCCTTTCCAATAATTTTTCCACCTGTGGTTTCCTGATTTATCTCTACTGCCTTTTTTAAAAAAAGTGTCCATTAGTTTTCCTCCAGTTTTCTAGTACTTCACCTGTGGCTAAAAAAATTACAAAAGTCTCTTCCAGTATTCCAGCAAAACCCTCCCTTGCTTCCTAAAATACCTGGAATTACCTGCTTAGGCACTGGAGATTAATCCATATTTCCGTGTTTCAGGATCTCTAGTACCTCCTCCTCGGTGACGTTGAAGTTCTCCAGAATATCGTTTCCTCTCCTGAGCTTACTAGCTTCCACAATTTTCTCTTCAGTAAAATAAGGATGAGAAGAGTTCGTTCAAGACCTCACTCATTTCCTGCAGCTCCAAGTTGAGCAACAATTTTCCTAGTACAGAATCTTTTAGGGTTCGCCTTTATCTTTCCTGACAGGTATATCTCATGTCCCTTTTTGTCCTCCTAATTTCCTTTTCTTTTTTCAATATTTTTATTAATTTTCTGCATAGGAGAATACAGAGTTCAAGAAAAAAGAAATATATCAAATACATTATATTGAATCACACATACAAACTCTTTACTCTATATTCATACAAATTGATTAATTCATAGTTTTGAAATATAGTAAATTTATTATATGGAAAAAAACAACTCACTACCAAGACCAAAGCTGATTAGCAAAGAAGAAAAAAGAAAAAAAAGTATATTATTAGCCATCATCTGTGCTTTAACTGCAAATCAAAGGTTTTGAAAATAGTTCAAAAAAGGTCCTCATAATGTTTGAAAGTCTTGAACCGACTCTTCTCTAAATTTAAACATGACATTACATCACGCAGCCATTGAACATGAGTGGGCAGGACCACATCTTTCCATTTAAGCAAGAGTGCCCTCCTAGCCGTAAGAGACATAAAAGCCAAAACGTGCAAATCATATTTCTCCAAAATAATATCCTTTCCTCTAACAATACCGAATAAATTGGTCAAAGGATTAAGCTTAAAATTTACTTTAAAAAGTACCGAGAAGGTTTGAAATACTTCTTTCCAATATTTTCAAGACTCGGACATGTCCAAAACATATGAATGAGGGAAACTTCTTCGTTATTACATTTATCACAATAAGGAGATATATCCAAATAAAAGCGAGACAACTTATCCTTGGTCATGTGGGCCCTATGGACCACTTTAAATTGTAGGAGAGAGTGGCAGGCACATAACGATGAAGTGTTAACCAATTTAAAAATTTCATTCCAAGTTTCCTCAGAAATTGAAGTCTGTAAGTCTTGTTCCCAAAGATTTTTAATTTTATCTAAAGGAACACTTCTCATTCCCAGCAACATATTAGAAATATTAGATATAGATCCATTATAAAAAGGTTTCAAATTAAAAATTACATCTAGTAGATTCTTATCAGGACTTTTAGGAAATGTACATATTTGAGACTGTAAAAAGCCTCTTATTTGTAGGTATCGAAAAAAGTGAGTTTTGGGTAAGCTATATTTAACTGACAGTTGCTCAAACGAAAAGACTTCCTTCCACCTAATTTCCTTCTTATGCATACACTGACATCCTGTATAGCTTTCTCTCTAACTTTTCTTCAATAACAATCTCACCACTCTCGTTAAATTTGAAGTTATTTCACTAATCTCTGTTGAATCTGGTTTAAAATGGCACTGGTGAAGCACAGCGATGACTTGCTGGCAGCAAAAATCACTGCAATCAACAGGCTGTAAATTCCCTTTTGGAGTTGAGCTTTTGAATCACCATTTTTGTGGTGTGAACTGAACACTTGAAGATTCAGGGCAGTTGCAGTACGAGCCGAATCGAGGCAGCGGGGCCTAGGCCTGAGAGTGGGGAATAAGCCAATGTCTGGCCATTGCTGGAACGGACTTGGAGACGATTTGAAGTGCCAGAACTGAGGTGAAGCACAGTCACGGCAGCAGAGCCAAGCCTAAGAGCAAGGAACGACACAGGTGTCAGGGCCAGAGATGAGGAACGGGCCGGTGTTTTGCTTACCGCTTTGAGAGGTTTACTCATCCCTGCGTTGACTGAGGCTGTGGCCGTCAACTGACAGGCTCCTGGACCAGCTGCAGTGATGACTGGTTTATGGTTGTGGGCTCACTTTCATGAACTTCAGTTCTGAATGCTATTTGGTTACCTTTGATGTTTGCATGACTTTTTTTTCCCTGTGCATTTGATATTTGATGGTCTTCTTTTTAAAAGTGTGTTCTTTTGGATTTCTTTGTTTTGTGGATGCCTGTAAGGAGACAAATCTCAAGGAGAACTGGAAGAGCAAATCTGCAGAGAGATAGCAGGCAACTGCAGGAAACATAAAGTTGTGGTGGAAGGGAATTTTAATTTTCCATATATTGATTGGGATTCCCATACTGTTAGAGGTCTAGATGGTTTAGAGTTTGTAAAATGTGTTCAGGAAAGTTTTCTAAATCAATATATAGAGGGACCAACTAGAGGGGATGCAATATTGGATCTCCTGTTAGGAAATGAGTTAGGACAAGTGACAGAAGTCTGTGTAGGGGAGCACTTTGGTTCCAGTGATCATAACACCATTAGTTTCAACTTGATCATGGACAAGGATAGATCTGGTCCTAGGGTTGAGGTTCTTAACTGGAAGAAGGCCAAATTTGAAGAAATGAGAAAGGATCTAAAAAGCGTGGATTGAGACAGGTTGTTCTCTGGCAAGGATATGATCGGTACGTGGGAACCCTTCAAAGGGGAAATTTTGAGAGTGCAGAATTTGTATGTTCCTGTCAGGATTAAAGGCAAAGTGAATAGGAATAAGGAACCTTGGTTCTCAAGGGATACTGCAACTCTGATAAGGAAGAAGAGGGAGTTGTATGACATGTTTAGGAAGCAGGGAGTAAATAAGGTGCTTGAGGAGTATAAGAAGTGCAAGGAAATACTTAAGAAAGAAATCAGGAGGGCTAAAAGAAGACATGAGGTTGCCTTGACAGTCAAAGTGAAGGATAATCCAAAGAGCTTTTACAGGTATATTAAGAGCAAAAGGATTGTAAGGGTTAAAATTGGTCCTCTTGAAGATCAGAGTGGTCGGCTATGTGCGGAACCAAAGGAAATGGGGGAGATCTTAAATAGGTTTTTTGCGTCTGTATTTACTAAGGAAACTGGCATGAAGTCTATGGAGTTAAGGGGAACAAGTAGTGAGATCATGGAAACTGTACAGATCGAAAAGGAAGAGGTCCTTGCTATCTTGAGGAAAATTAAAGTGGATGAATCCCCGGGACCTGACAGGAGACTAGTGTTGAAATTGCAGGGGCTCTGGCAGAAATATTTAAAATGTCGCTGTCTACAGGTGAGGTGCCAGAGGATTGGAGAGTGGCTTATGTTGTTCCGTTGTTTAAAAAAGGATCGAAAAGTAATCCGGGAAATTATAGGCCAGTAAGTTTAACGTCGGTAGTAGGTAAGTTATTGGAAGGAGTACTAAGAGACAGAATCTACAAGCATTTGGATAGACAGGGACTTATTAGGGAGAGTCAACATGGCTTTGTGCGTGGTAGGTCATGTTTGACCAACCTATTGGATTTTTTCGAGGAGGTTACCAGGAAAGTGGATGAAGGGAAGGCAGTGGATATTGTCTACATGGACTTCAGTAAGGCCTTTGACAAGGTCCCGCATGGGAGGTTAGTTAGGAAAATTCAGTCGCTAGGTATACATGGAGAGGTGGTAAATTGGATTAGACATTGGCTCAATGGAAGAAGCCAAAGAGTGGTAGTAGAAAATTGCTTCTCCGAGTGGAGGCCTGTGACTAGTGGTGTGCCACAGGGATCAGTGCTGGGTCCATTGTTATTTGTCATCTATATCAATGATCTAGATGATAATGTGGTAAATTGGATCAGCAAATTTGCTGATGATACAAAGATTGGAGGTGTAGTAGACAGTGAGGAAGGTTTTCAGAGCCTGCAGAGGGACTTGGACCAGCTGGAAAAATGGGCTGAAAAATGGCAGATGGAGTTTAATACTGACAAGTGTGAGGTATTGCACGTTGGAAGGACAAACCAAGGTAGAATATACAGGGTTAATGGTAAGGCACTGAGGAGTGCAGTGGAACAGAGGGATCTGGGAATACAGATACAAAATTCCCTAAAAGTAGCGTCACCGGTAGATAGGGTCGTAAAGAGAGATTTTGGTACATTGGCCTTTATTAATCAAAGTATTGAGTATAAGAGCTGGAATGTTATGATGAGGTTGTATAAGGCATTGGTGAGGCCGAATCTGGAGTATTGTTTTCAGTTTTGGTCACCAAATTACAGGAAGGATATTAATAAGGTTGAAAGAGTGCAGAGAAGGTTTACAAGGATGTGGCCGGGACTTGAGAAACTCAGTTACAGAGAAAGGTTGAATAGGTTAGGACTTTATTCCCTGGAGCATAGAAGAATGAGGGGAGATTTGATAGAGGTATATAAAATTATGATGGGTATAGATAGAGTGAATGCAAGCAGGCTTTTTCCACTGAGGCAAGGGGAGAAAAAACCAGAGGACATGGGTTAAGGGTGAGGGGGGAAAAGTTTAAAGGGAACATTAGGGGGGGCTTTTCACACAGAGAGTGGTGGGAGTATGGAGTGAGCTGCCAGATGAGGTGGTAAATGCAAGTTCTTTTTTAACATTTAAGAATAAATTGGACAGATACATGGATGGGAGGTGTTTGGAGGGATATGGTCCGTGTGCAGGTCAGTGGAACTAGGTGGAAAATGGTTCAGCACAGCCAAGAAGGGCCAAAAGGCCTGTTTCTGTGCTGTAGTTTCTATGGTTCTATGGTCGTATAGACGAGGGGTGATTGATAAGTTCATGGTCTAAGGTAGAAGGAGTCAATTTTAGAAAACCTAGGCACATTTATTTTTCCTACATTTACACACTCAGTCCAGCAGTCGTGGAGCATACGGATCCCTTCTTTGTAGAAGTCAGAGTCTTGGACCTCCAGAAGTGGTCCACAGCAGGGGTGGTTGATAAGTTTGTGGCCTACGGTAGAAGGAGATGAGTTATTAACTTCAAACTTTCTGCATTTTCACTCAAAGAGTTGAACTGCACGTGCATGTAACAAGAGCTGTATAACTCATCTCCTTCTACCTTAGACCACGAACTTATCAATCACCTCTGCTGTGGACCACCTGGAGGTCCAAGACGCTCTCATTACATGCACTCTTTGAGTGATAATGCAGGAAGTTTGAAGTTAATAGCTCATCTCCCTCTACATTAGGCCACAAACTTATCAACCACCCCTGCTGTGGACACTTTCTGGGGGTTCAAGACCCGTATGCTCCACGACCGTTGCACTGTGTGTAAATATAGGAGGGGACTATGTTGAAAAATAAATGTGCTAAGTTTTCTAAAATTGACTCCTTCTACCTTAGGCCACAAACTTATCAATCACCCCCCATAGTATACATACTTCGATAATAAATGTATTTTTTGAACTTTGAAGTGTATATTTTCTGTTAGATTTATATTCAGATATTTACGTCAGTGATAATTGTGAAATGGAAAGTAGGGCCTTGCTTAAAATACAGGATCTGACTGAGCTGGGGGTGGGGTGTAAGAGTGATTAAGCATATTCCAGAAAGCTAATGACAAACATTTAAAGTACAATGGAATCACAGGGGAGAGAGTGGGAAAGTGATATTGAAGTAAAGACTGGATTGGCCATGATCATATTGAATGGCGAAGTGAGTAGCCTTTTCCTGCTCTGGTTTCTTCTGTTACTACAGAGTTATCAGCCTGGGGAAGAAAATACTCTGAGGGTCTGAGATTATTGGTTTTGCAGAATCAGGTTTCTTATTACTGATATATGTCATGAAATTTGTTGTTTTGTGCCAGCAGTACGGTGCAATACATAAAATATACTATAAATTATGATAAGAAATATATTAAAAAAATCAAATAAGCAAAAAGCGAGCAAAATAATAGCGAACAACACACACGAGTGCTGGAGGAACTCAGCATGTCAGGCAGCATCTATGAAAACGGGTACAGTCGATGTTTGGAGCTGAAACCCAGTGAAGGGTCTTGGCTCGAAACATCGACTGTACTCCTTTCCATTGAGATGCTGCCTGGCCTGCTGAGTTCCTCCAGCATGTTGTGTGTGTTGCTTCGGGTTTCCAGCATCTGCAGATTTTCTCTTGTTTGAAAATAATAGTGAGGGAGTTCACTCAGAAACCCGATGGCAGGGGGGAAGAATCTATTCCTAAAACATTGAGTGTGCATCTTAAGGCTCCAGCACCTCCTCTCTGATGGTAATAATGAGAAAAGGGCATGTGTTGGGTGGTTTGGTCCCTCACGATGAATACCACCCATCGACCTTTGAAGATGTTCATGATGGTACAATAGGAATAAGTAGAAAAGTGACAGGAAGGTGCAGTGTGAAGCGTTTTACACTTTTTTTTAAGTAGGCTTGTAGTTTTTGTATGTTACCTAATAGATCTTCGAAGACACTATTCAGAGTATATCAACTGTTACTTTGTAAAATGAATCTGCTTCAGTCTGGCACATATCTTACTTCTGAGCATCCTAAGTGTATCTGAAATTTCCTACTATTTTCAGGAAATACTACAACTGCAAATAGATTATTTAAGCAGTCGATCATGGCTAAATTGACACATTGAGTTTACAGGTAGGTGGATGAAGATGTTATGAGCTCCTAGCTCTGCACCAGAAGAAATCATGTAGGAAATATCTAACTACACAGCAGCAGAGAATATTTTCACAGTTAATGTATAAAAAAATGCTGGAAACAATCAGCAGCATCTGTGGAACGGGAACGATTTATGTTTCAGTTCAGGAACACTTCATTAGAACTAAAAAAAGGGAGGAAAAATGTTGGTTAAACAGTAACTGGGGCCTTCCACAGCCCACTCCTGCTCTCATCTTTCTGTCAACTGCCTTTCAAATTCTCCAACTTCAGCTAACTCCCTCTCGCCTGTATCAGATGATCTTCAATGAAAGGTCATCAAACACATCTTTAGCACCCCACCCAGCATTCGCCACCTTCCGCAAGGATTACTCCTTCTGTGATTCCCTTGTCCATTTGTCCTTCTCCACTCCTGGCACTTATCGTTACCAGCAGAAAAAGTGCGACATCTGCCCATTCACCTCCATTCATAGCCCCAAACAGTCCTTCCAGGTGAGGCAACACTTCACCTGCAAATCAGCTGGAGTTGTCTATTGTGTCCAGTGGTCCCAATGGGACCTCCTCTACACGGGCGGGACCCACTGTAGATTGGGGGAACCACTTTGCTCCATTCACAAAAAGCAGGATTTCCCGGTAGCCAACCATCTTAATTCCAATCCCCATTCCCATTCCAACATGTCAGTCCTTGGCCTCCTCTACTACCACAATGAGGCCACCCTCAGGTGGGAGGAGAAACACCTCATATTCTGTCTGGGTAACCTCCAACCTGAAAACATGAATATTTGTTTCTCCAACTTCTGGTAATTTTCCCTCCCCCCCTTCCCTCTTCTTCAATTCCCCACTTTGGTCCCCTCTCACCTCTTCTCTTCACATGCCTAGCACTTTCCCCTTGTACTCCTCCTAATTCCTTTTATCCAAAGGCCCACTCTCTTCTCCTATTAGATCCTGTCTTCTCCACACCTTTACCTTTTCCACCTATCACATCCCTGCTTTTTACTTCATCATGCCTTCCCCACCCATCTAGCTGCACCTATCACCTTCCAGCTTGTACTCCTTATTCTCCCCCTCCCCCCACCCCATCACCCTATTCTGGCTTCTTCCTCCCTTCCTTTCCCATCCTGATGAAGGATCTCGGCCTGAAACATCGACTGTACTTTTTTCCATAGATGCTGCCTGGGCTGCTGAGTTCCTCCGGCATTTTCTGTGTGTTGCTCTGGATTTCCAGTATCTACAGAATCTCTTGTATTTCTGTATCAGAACTAGCCATTTCTGCTTGTCATCATTTTGACTTACAGTTTTTCCTTTTATTCTATATATAGTCTGGCCTGCCGGACATGTCCTGCAACCTTGCCATTAGCAAAACGTTATAGAGGCGACAAGGACTCTTATTTTAACTGCAGCGTTGCTCTCATTGCTGCAGCAACTCTCATTGCTGTTTCTACATCAGGAGTCTGTCTTTGGGTTCTGATATTACCAGTGCACATTGTGACAGAAAGATCCAGCAGAGGTTGAACATCAGTGTTTTGGCATCAGCTGGCTGGAGGCGAGGATGCCCTCTATTCTCAGTGCATGTCTGGAGACTGTTCTGAGTGTATGTTCTGAGCTCCTCTAATCTATGTTCTGAGTTCCTCTGGTCTACGTTCTGAGCTTTTCATGTCACAAGAACCCAGGTCCCCAGCTTGGTGTTTCTGTGACTCAGTTCTGCATAACAAATCAGTATTTAAGTCAATAACGTAAATTTTGTAAGAATAAAGGCTGATTCATACTTCTGCGTCAAATCGATGCCATAGGTACGGCGTCGCCGTGAACCCTACGCAGAGCCTACGTGGATCCCTACACCATAGCCTGACACGCACCTCTTCCAAAATGTAACTACGCATCGCGGCAATGCAGACCACAACAACTGTGACTGGTCCGCTTGGTAGCATCGCATTTCCTCCTACGCTGCAATAGCTTCCCATTGGCCGACTGAAGGGCAGGGAAGGAACTCTGGCTGCAATGCTTTCCATAAAGCTTTACAGACCTCCGAAATTATGGAGGACACATTTCGCTTTTACGAAAAAAGGCGCTCGCTTTAAACTTGTTTACCCCGAGAAAGACTACCATGACCATGAAGCCTTGCACAGGCAGGTGTGTGCGCATATGTGACGTTCCTGAATTGCAGAGCGATGCAGACACACCAATGCACAAGTATAAATGCTCAAAACGCGCGTAGGCCACTTGCGTAGGGTATGGCGTCCATTTGATGCACAAGTATAAATCAGCCTTAAACACTGTGAGCAGGATCCTTCCTAGGTTTCGAGTCTCAGAGTCTCCAGGCTTTTTTTGGGCTTAGATGCCCTGGCTTAAGCGTCCCAGCCTATGCATTCAACTTTCTCAAGATTGCCAATCTTCCCAAGAGCTTTTCAATGTTTCCAAAGTGTTTTCTATGTTCTCCCCGTCTTGAGGACTCCCAACTCTCCTTCTCAGGGCCCTGCTCAAGGTTCCCCTCAAGGTTTCCTGGTCTCGCTCGAGGTTCCCTGGTCTCACAGTCTCTCCGGGCTCGCAAATTGCTCTGCCTCTTGGCATTGCCAAGTCTCTCTGCCTCTCGGCGTTCCCAAGTCTCTCTGCCTCTCGGAGTTCCCAAGACTCTCTGCCTCTCGGCATTCCCAAGTCTCGCTGCCTCTCGGCATTCCCAAGTCTCTGTCCCTCTCGAGTTCCCCAGTACTCTCAAATCTTCTGGATCTCGAATTTTTAGGTCTCCCTGGCCGTCAGGTGCCAGCCATAGGGAAGGAGGGTCTTGTAATGAGTTCCTCAGGCCTGTGCATGGCGCCAGAGAGCATTGGGCTCTGAGGTTTTTGAGCACCTGAATTGGGTTATTGTGTTCAATAATAGTCATTAAGCATTTAAAGTTCCTTGCGTTTTTTCTCAAGCAACTCACTCTTTGTATTTCAATCTCCTGCTGCCTTCTGTTTAAGCTTGTTAAGTTTATTTTGATATATTCAGGGATTTCATGTTACTAATATTATTTAAGTGGATACCTGATCAGGACTAATTGCTGGGTGTAGTTTTGAGAATATTATTTCTCACAGTGTCGCTCGGCCGACCCACTGATATTCTTTTGGAATTGTAATGAATAAACTCTCATCACTGTTTTTATACCAAGAGTCTGTCTTTCCTCTACACTTGGGTACCAATATTGCCAGCACACATCATAACACATACACATTTTAACCTCCAGATGTTCTGATCGTGAGAAACTCTTGACTGCTCCTTCAGCTGTGTGGTATCAGCTGGATGCCTGAGATCTGACTGCACAGCACATGGCATAAGGCAACTCCCCACCATACTAAATTTTAATTAGGAATTTTCTTTGAGTTTTGTACCAAGTGGATGTTGAATTTTGGGCCACTGTGAATACACTTTAACACATATTGTTTGAGTAAATAGATATGATATGGATGTTTCCCAGATAAAATCCCTTCTATCCAATGTGATTGACAGGAATTATTTGCTACAATGCACTATTTTATTGTAAGAAGGAGGTTTTAGAAGATATAAATCATAAATGTTATAAATTAGCAGAAGCACAAATGAAGTAAAATCATTAAGCAAGTATTTAATGCATCTCATAAGATTCATTTCCCCATAACTTTAACTTGTAAATCTCCTCTGCACTCCTTCTTGTAGTGAGGTGACCAGAACTGAACACAGTACTCCAAGTGGGGTCTAACCAAGGTCCTATATAGCTGTAACATTACCTCATGGCTGTGGAACTCAGTCCAAAGGTTGATGAGTGCCAACACACTATACACCTTCTTAGCAAAACTGTCAACCTGCGCAGCAGCTTTGAGTGTCCTATGAACACAAACCCCAAGATCTCTCTGATCCTCCACATTGCCAAGAGTCTTACCATTAATACTGTATCCTGTCTTCAAATTTGACCTGCCAAAATGAACCACTTCACACTTATCTGGGTTGAACTCCATCTGCCACTTGATGTCCCGCTGTAATCTCTGACAACCCTCCAGACTATCCACAATGTACACCAACGTTTGTGTCATCAGCAGACTTACTAATTCACCCTTCTACTTCTTCATCAAGGTCATTAATAAAAATCATGAAGAGAAGGGGTCCCAGAACAGATCCCTGAGGCACACCACTGGTCACTGATCTCCATGCAGAATATGAACCATCTACAACCATCCTTTGCCTTCGGTGGGCAAGCCAATTCTGGATTCACAAAGCAAGGTCTCCTTGGGTCCCATGCCTCTTTACTTCCTGAATGAGCTTTGCATGGGGAACCTTAGCAAATACCGTACTGAAATCCATATACACTACATTCACTGCTCTACCTTCATCAATGTGTTTTCTTACATCCTCAAAGAATTCAATCAGGCTTGTAAGGCACGACCTGCCCTTGGCATGTACATCGAAACATACAGTGAAAGGCGTCTTTTGCATCGTTGTTTGCGAAGTGCTGGGGACAGCCCACAAGTGTAGCAGGTGTAACTCACTAACCCTAAACGTACAAGTTTAGAATATGGAGGGAAACTGGAACACCAGAGGAAAACTCACGTGGACACGGGGAGAATCTACACACTCCTTTCAATCAGCGGCAGGAATCAAAGTCTTTCAGTGATCGCTGGTACTGTATAGCAATTGCACTCATCACTACGCTACCGTGCCACCCTAAGACTGCTTTCTATTCTTCTCATTCTGCTATGGTGACAACTTAATGGAAAACAACTTCAAGATATTTTAAAGCTTAGCATACATATTTATTTTTTATTTAGAAATACAGAGTGGAACAGACTTTTCTGGCCCAATGAGCCACACCACCCAGGAACCGACCAATTCGCACCTAGCCTATTCACAGGGCAATTTACAATGAACAATTAACCTACTTACTGGACTGTGGGAGGATACCAGAGTGCCCAGAGGCAACCCACGTGTATACAGGAAGAAGGTAGAAATCTCCCTACAGAGGACACTGGAATTGACCCTGAAATCTGGCGCCCCAAGCTGTACTAGTGTCACACTAACCGCTACGCTGTCGTAGTGCCCTAAATTAATTTTCTTTTCTCTGGAAATGAATAAAAAGCCAAATAGTTAATCTAGTTATGCATCAGTACATCTTATTAAAAGGGATCTTCATTTAATTATATGGTATAAAGATCATTACAAGAATAAACTTGTGCAAAGTAATCTAACCAAGAGTAAATATATTATTCCAGTGTGAGCTCATTTACTTGCAGATGAAGACATGGCTCAGAAAAAAGCATTTATGTTTGGTCCATGGTTAAGAAACTGCTGTGCAGCCATGCAATTGTCACAAAATTGTTTCCAAGGCATCCACCAAGAAGTGTATTCCTGGTGTAAGTCATGATAATTATCTTTAGGCAGGCAAAGATCCTGTACTAAGTTTGCCTCTAAAACCCACTTGCTGCCCCAGCCAAAAGCCAAGCCCAAAGGAATGATATCCAACTTTCAGGGGATCTGAAGTATGAAATAATGGATCAATTATTGCAACAGATGGTAATAAAAATAAGGAGTGTTATGCCTGGTTCCATATCTCACTGCTAATAAAGCATCTTTGATTGTGGACCAGTATAATGGTGAACTAAGGCATTTCAATGAAGAATAATATAGAGATCTTACTGAATGAAACATCTTGATATTATTTTTATGCTATTTTTTAAATGGTGTACATTTGATTAGCGGTCTATATGAATAATTATCATTAATTATCAAACATCACTTACCATAAACATTGATTTTACACAGATGTTAATGACTGGTATCAGTCCAGGAGTTGAAGCCACAGTGAAAGCAAGTTAATTATTAGGCAGGTAAAGCTGACGTAGCACAGCATGGGGTGGCAGTGGTTAGCACAACGCTTTACAGTACCAGAGACCCAGGTTCAATTCTCACCACTGTCTGTAAAGTGTTTCTACATTCTCCCAGTAACCACGTGGGTTTCCTCCTAGTGCTCCCACAGTCTAAAGACATACCGGTTGGTAGGTTAATTGGTCATTGTAAATGGTCCTGTGACTAGGCCCGGGTTAAATCAGGGGTTGCTAGGAGGCGAGGCTCAAAGGGCTATATTGCAATAAATTCTGTCAACTCTTTTGCTGAGAACCCTAATCTTTTAAAACAATGTGTCATCTTACAGAAAACAAGTAAAATAATATGTGCATATTTAATAGCATTTTACACGAACATGTGTTCATTGTTCTGCAACTAAACTTCTATCAATATGGCATCTTCAGTGTAGCAAAACAACTCAAGGTAGTTGAGCACAGAAGAAAATATGAGTTTGGAAAATAAAATTCACAGCTGTAGAGGCGGGTTCAAAATAGTGACTTAGAGGAGAGAGAGGAATACGGGAGAAAAGAGATTTAGAAAGGAAATTTCAGAGGTTAACACTTTTGCAAGTAATGTTGGAGATGTTTTGATTTCTGGTGAAAATAGAATCTAAGGGACATTTCCAGGCAGAGATCTCCATTTCCAGACAGGAGATCCAGATCCAGATCTCCTGTCACTCATTCTGAACCATGGCCTCTAAAACTCATTCATTACTCATTTATGTCACTATTGCCAATAAAACATTTCAGAAGTATTTCATTGGTTGTAAATCACTTTACTGTACACATGCATCTTCCCTGTCTTAGAAGATCCTGCTGAGCAAATATACAAAATCATTACTCACTTATGACAAACATTAATGTCAATATTAATCTTTCTAGACTTCTGCTAGGTCATTAAATATTATAAATAACTTAATTAAGCTCTAATTACACTGTTTGTACAAAATTCTAATTTTCATATTGGATTTGTACTATACTTTTCAACCAAGGAGAGATAATTAGGATGCGATTTTGTTAGAAACATCCTAATAAAAGCCCGTACATAATGACATTAAACGATTTCTCCCAATTACTGGTTTACTGTTTCCCTGACAACTAGTACGTTAGCATTGCAAATATGTCCTGTTGTGTAATTATCAATATCACGTGTTCAAAATATAGCTATCTCAATGTAAAACTCAGATATGATATCACAACCTATATGATTAATGGAATTTATATGATTTCTTGCACGTGAATCCAGCATTGGACATGTCTCCAAACTGGAGGGAAACTTTACTTATCCAAATGGCATTGATAGATCATATGTCCTCTTTGTTCCTCGCATTTATTCCTACCTTCCCATCTCTTCCGTGCACCAACTCATTCTCCGTCACGCAGCTGGTTAATCGACCGCTCATACTCCCTGGACAGAAAATCTAGAATTATGTAAGAATGAGCAATGTTACTGACGGCCCCTCTCGAAGAGGATAATCGTTTTGATGAAAATATAGCAGTGCCGGAACGAAAGTGTTAACGTTTCGCAACCTACATCCTAATCTCCGCATTTCGTAGAGATCTGGCTGTGAAGCCCAGACCCATCCGCTCATCCAGGAAGAGGTTCGAGACTCTGGTGTGGACCTAATGTTTACTGGACCCATGGACCAGCCGGTGACCCTTAGTCGCAACCTACGTGTAGCTAAATGGAAGAGACAGTCTGATGTCTTAATGTTATCAGAGACGACATGAGACATCCCAAACGGCCGCCTAAATGAATCAGACAAAGAGGGAGAGGTGTTTGAAGGAAGATGTGTCTGAACGGAAAGACGCCGCTTGCTGAATGATCTCTATTAAGCAGGTGAAGAGAAGTTCTGTGAACAAGTCCAATTCAAGGAGAAGGCACAGATTTATATTTTCATTTATTTGCATATAAAATCATGTTTTAAACCCTTCAACACTCATTCGCCTGCAGTGAGAGGGACAGTTTCTCTTGCTGCTTTGGCGACTGGATGTGAAGCCGGCGTGGAAGCTGCTGATGTTTTAACAATAAACCCGGGGCAGCGCGGAACACAAAGAGCTGCGCTCCCAGCCCTTACCTTAGCTCGCACAGACGCCGGCTGCTGCCAAACTGCTGCCTTTGCAACCTCGCATCCTCCCGTCTGTCTCCCACTAGGTCCACTGGTGCGCTGGCCACGTTTGTAAATAAATATCGCGCCACAAGCCGCGAAAACATAACCTCGCCAGGGGATTCAGATACAAAGATTTAGATGCTTAAACCCGCCCCGATGCCCCCGACGTACACGCGGGCTCCCCCCCCCCCCACGACACACACACACCCAATTTACCCCAGTCTGGCGTGTGTGTGTATATGTGTGTGTGTGTGTGTGTGTGTGTGTGTGTGGATTTAAGCTATGTCCAAGCTCCAGATATTGGTGCAAAAGATGCTATAACATTATATTGTCAGTATTTGGGAACAGTTAAAACCCAAATCAGCCAAGGCTCATGCTCGCTTGTGGAAAAGGGAAAATAAACAAGCATTAAGAACAGTAGAGGCGAAGTCCCATATTATAGATGCAATCACTGGTGACTGTTAAACAATGAGACCATATGTGCTCTTCTGGTTTTTAGGATGAGCTCGGGGCATGTACCGTTTCATCCGCTGGCTGTGAGGGTGTTTGCATTTCGAGATTGAATACTGGGCGCCATCAAACGGAGCAGTGGAAATTATCGTGTGTTGATATGTGATCGATCTCTCTTAACTACAATGTCGAATTGCAATTAAAAGAAAATACCGAAATCGGTATGGGGATTGTTCAAATGGAATTGGCCCAGACGTGTAATATAATACTTTGTATTAGGTAACCAAAGTAATTTGGACTTTAAAGTATCGCAGAGTATGCTTACGCTCAGAGGCCACTTTATTAGGTACCTCCTCTATCTATACAGTGGCCACTGAGTGCATGTTCGCGGTTTTCTACTGCATCCGCTTTAAGGTTCGTCGTGCTGTGTTCGGAGATGCTCTTCTGCACGCCACTGTTGCAATGCATGGTATTTTGTGTTACTATCACCTTCCTGTCCGCTAGAACCATTCGTCTTTGACCTCTGTCGTTAACAAGAAGTTTTCGCACTCAGAACTGCAAATCCCTGGATACTTTTTTGTTTGTTTTTCACATCATTCTCTGTAAACTCTGGATTCTGTTGTGTCTGAAAATCGCAGGAGATCAGCAGTATCCGAGACACTCAAACCCGACGGTCTGGCACCAACTATCACTCCACAGTCAAAGTTTACATTTCTTCCACGTGATTCTGATTCTGAAGTTTGGACTGAACAACAGCTGAACTCTTGACCTTATCCGCATTGAGTTGCTGCCACATGATTGGCTGCTTAATTAGATATTCACATTAACAAGCAGGTGTACAGGTGTACCGGATAAACTGGCGACTGAGTGCACTAAAATATCTAAAGGCATGTTAGAGCACAATGAGTGAAAACATACTGAACAGGTTTAAGTCTAGATTGATAGAAGGGTTGGAATTCTGGATGTGAGGCTCTCTAGTTCATGCGATCTATTCTAGTATTATAACTTTATCTGAGCCAACATGTTCTTATCCTGTTTCTTATTTTCTTTCTCTAATCTTCATATTTCAAAAACCAGCCTGCTCTCTGGATCTGTAAGATTAGATAAAACATAGAATTTTTCTCATTTCGAAGCTTTTACATGCAGTTACACATAACCAAATGCCCACACCTAGGTCTCTGTCTCCATCTATCCTCTGACAGCTGTGGCTTCTTTTTCCCGTTCTCCATCAAGAAACACGCACGAGTCCTGATGAAGGGTCTCAGTCAGACTGTTTATTTCCCTCCATAGATGCTGCCTGACTTGTTGTGCTCTTCGAGTATTTTGTGTGAGTTGCTCAAGGATTTTCAGCATCTGCAGAATCTCTTGTGTTTTTGAGAAGATATATATTTCTCTGCTCTTAACTGTATCTTCTCTTAACTTCCTCTTGTCTGCCCGGCCTTTCGGTCTTTGCTTACTATCTAGTAAAAAGTTCCATCCTTTTCCACAGTTTGTCATGCACTGAATTTGATATTGTAAGCAACCTAAATATCTTTCATTTAAAGCAGATTATATAAAAATCAACTAAAAAATGTATGTTCTGAAAATCTGAATTTAAAAAAAAACTGTTGGATAAACTCAGCAGCTCATCAGGCAGTATCAGTGAAAAGAGAACCAGTTCACGCTTCTATCCAAGCACCTTGATGTTCTGTCACATTTGCTGCCCAATCTGCTGAATTCTTCCAGCGTTCCTGCTTTTATTGTAGTTTTCTGGCATCTGATTTTTTTTTTATTTTCATCAGTTGAAAATAATTTGCATGGTAAGGGGAAAAGAGACCAGAAATGGGAACGAATAGATTGGTTTACTGAGAACTGGCATTATTCTTAGAGAGCAAGATGCCCCCCTTCCGCACCAAACTGTTTCTATAATATTGTCTCATGAAAAAAGAACCAAAAGAAATTTGCATAGGTAGAGTTCTTGGAAGAGCATGGGAATAATTTCCTGTATTAGTGCTGTATTGTGTAATATACTCACTACACTGATGTGTAATATCCAGTGGAATTAGCAGGATGAAAACTCTGTAGCTGATCATAGAGTGTTGTAGTAACAATGAGAGAAAACAGACGTAAGAACACAAAAATCAGTAATCAGAGAGGCCATTCAGGCCATCATGATTGCTCTGCCACTCAACAAGATGATAGCTGATCGTTTATTTATTTATTTAGAGATACCGAGCGGAACAGGCTCTTCCAGCCCAACGAGCCACACTGCCAAGCAACCCGTCTAGTCAATACTAGCCTAATCATAGGACAATTTACAACGACCAATTAACCTACTAACCGGTACACCTTTGGACTATGGTATGTCTTTTTACCTCAGCATCACTTTCCTGCACTAATTCCATTCCACTTAGGGGATCTGATTGGGTAAATTGTCCACACAGAGAATACATGATATCAGAAGCATGTTACCAGAGGAGTTGGTGAAATCAGATACAATTACTGCATTTAAGAACCGTTTCAACAAAACACTTAAACTATCAATGCACAGAAGATCCCAATATGGGCAAATGAGATTTGTAACAAGACCAAGCTCATACACAGCATACAAGATGTATTTTCACTGGGCATCCATTTTATTGAGGCAAGATATCATTACTCAACTTTCTTTCGATATATTCTACCTCCCAAGTTCTTGTTCATTAATTTATGAAAGTTACAGAACCACTCATCCTGGTTGAAGTGGCACTAAATTTGAATTACAGGAAGGTGCCTTTGCTTGAGTTCAGTAGTACTTAAAAGAAGTGTAAATATGGCTTTACATTGTTAGGCTCTCTGTAATCAGTACATATTATATTGAGAGATATGGACCTTTATAGAACAGTTATCATGGGTTGAATAATCAATAGTCCATTCATATAAACAGAAAATGCTGGAAATACGTAGCAGGTCAAGTAATATCTATGGAAAGAGTGGGACAGTTAGCGTTTCAAAATTAACTTTGTTTCTTTTCGCACAGGGTGGTGGAGTGAAGTCACGTGAAGCCGTGGGAGCAGGTGGTGGATGGTCATGTGAGCAACTGGTGCTTATCACGTCCTGGTTATGCAACCACTGACACCAGGGAGACAATCTCTGAAAAGTATTGACAATGGCTGGGGTCACTTGTCTTGTAAAGACACTGCCCAAACGAAAGTGATGGCAAAGCACTTCTGCAGAAAAATTTGCCGAGAAAAATCTTGGTCATGAGACCATGATCATCTACGTCTTATGACACAGCACAATAATGATGATTATCTCTTCCTATAGATGCCACCTGATTTTCTGAGTATTTCTAACATTTTCTGCTTTGATTTTGGATTTGCAGCATCTGCAATTCTTTTGTTTTGATGTTTCAGTCCCATCAATAGGTGGTGCCGGAGCCACATGTATTTTGTCCAAAATGTAATCAGTTTCAAACAAGCCATTCTACTTACCTGAAAAATACAGGATTTAGCTTTTAACTAGGAAAAAAAAGTGACATGATCAAAGAACAGCTGTATCTTTTACAATTTAAGTTTAAGTATCCTTAGTGGAGTATGAGGTGTCCAGGGAGTGGGAGGGGTGGTGGGCGCAGGACCTCTGCTGGGGAGGCTTGCCATGACTATTCCGAGGCAGCTCACTCACTCTTGATCCCCACTGGCCACCAGGTACTCAGTCCTCATCTGTGGCTCCAAATAGCATGCGACAGCAGCACACCCATACACCACTTCGGGAAATGGGCTAAACCAGGCAAGGGTAGCCGGCAGCCTCCTACCCAGTGAGCAAGGGACATGCCTGTCCTAACATGTGAAGTCAACTCCTGTGGGTGAGGTCAACAGTGAGATCCGACAGCCAGGAAGGCGGTACTGCAACACTCCCTGGAGAGCAAAGTGCATGGCAAAGCACAGGAGATGTCATGGTATTCCACTGCAAACAAGGAAGACCCCAGTTTGTGGCGCTTGTTTGTACCACCGGATAAAGACTTGTGAAGTCAAGAGAGTGGAACTGCCCCAGTGCAATGGCTTTTCCACTTTAAAAACCCTCTCGCACAGGTTCACTGTCCTTATCGTACATGATAGACAACCAGTATCCTTCCGAATTGTAATTTCTGAATGATTCCTATGCAGTCAGTAAATGTGTGCATCTTAAGAAAGTAGAGATTTGTAGGTTCAAACTTGGCTACCAAACTTATTCCAGCCATAGCCATGGAGACATAAGAGAGTGCAGATCCTTGAATCTGGAGCAAAAGATGACAAACTGCTGGAGGACCTCAGTATCTGTGGGAAGGGAATTCCCAGTCCCAGTGCAAGGTTTCAAACCAAAACCCCTTTCCCCTGGTGATGCTGCTCAACCTGCTAAGTTTCTCCATCAATTTTTGCTCCAACCATCTCCATAAGTGCTCAGTTCATTCTAAAGATGATCTTTTTAATGGGTATGGTTGTATCATCAATATCGCCTATTAGAGCTGCTGCCTCAGAGCTCCAGTAACTTGGATCTCCGGATCTTCATTCAGAAGTTGGTGGATAAACTGTCCTCGTAGGATCTCAACATCTCTCTGTGTAACTGGATGGTGGACCTCCTGACAGAAAGGACACAAACAGTCCGTGTTGGCAGAAACACCTCTAGCTCCATCATGCCAAGCACCAGTGCTCCCTATAGGGCTGCATGTTCAGCCTGCAGCCAACACATGCTGCATTGCTATATCCAGTTCAAACTGAATCATCAAGTTCACTTTGACACAACAGTGGCTGGCCTCATCAACAGCCATGAGGGGCTGGTGGAATGGTGCAAGCACAAAATGCACAAGACTGAAGAGACGATAGTGGACTTCAAGAAGGTGTAGCTGGCCACTCCTCACTGCACATACATGGCTGCTCTGTGGAGAGACAGTAGCACTAAGCTTCTGGGAGTGCACATAATGGACAATCTCACCTGGTCCCTCAATATTACCTCCAGAAGACCGGAAAATTGCAAATGTCATTCCACTCTTCAAGAAGAGAGAGAGGAGGCAGAAGAAAGGAAACTATAGGCCAGTTAGTCTGACCTCAGTGCTGGGAAGGAGGGTCCTGAAAATGATCCCAGGAATGAATGGCTTGTCATATGAAGAGTGGCTGATGGCTCTGGGCCAGTATTCACTAGAATTCAGAAAATGAGGGATGACCTTATTGAAACCTATTCAATGGTGAAAGGCCTTGATAGAGTGGATGCTGAGAGGATGTTTCCTGTGGTGGGAATGTCTAGACCCAGAGGACACAGCCTCAGAATAGAGGGGTGTCCTTTTAGAACAGAGATAAGGAGGAATTTCTTTAGCCAGAGAATAGTGAATCTGTGGAATTCTTTGCCACAGGCAGCTGTGGAGGCCAAATCTTTATGATAAGACAGAAGTTGGTAGACTCTTGATTGGTTAGGGCATGAAGGGACACGGGGAGAAGGCAGGAGACTGGGGATGAGTGGAAAATTGGATCAGCCATGATGAAATGGTGGAGCAGTCTGGATGGGTCAAATGGCCTAATTTTGTTCCTATATCTTATGGTCTTGTATCATTTATGCACCCTATTATTTGTTATTTTATTTGTGGCAATATTACTTTATGTGTTATGTATGTGAATTATATGTACAGTGTTGTGCACATTTTTTCGTTTGGCAGTATACGGTACGTGTACAAATGAACAACGATAACCTGAAATTGAACTTGGATTCTATCCCTATCACCGGTGTTCTCTGGAATTTGCCTGTGACCACCTCTGGGTGATCTGCTTTCTTCCGGCATCTCAAAGACAAGTCAGTTAATAGACCAGTTCAAGTTGCCCCTGTTGTGTAGGTAAAAGCTAGAATCTCGGAGGATTTGAAGGGAATATATGGAGAATAGTTACCGGGAAATTTATGTGCAGTGGGATGGCTCTGTGCACTGGCATAATCTCACTGGGCTGAAATGACCTCATTCTGTGTCACAAAGAAATATGGAAGTTTCTCCTGGTGGAGAGGGGCTATTCAAAAGGCTCTGCTTGCTCCTGTGCCAACATTACACCACTACATACACATCACCGAGCAGCACTTTATGTACATACAGTCACCCTCTCTATATAGATAAAACAGTCACTTGTACATTAGATTAGATTAGATTATGAGGACACGCAGTCCTCTTTTATTATCATTTAGTAATGCATGCATTAAGAAATGATAAAATGTTTCTCCAGAATGATATCACAGAAACACAAGACAAACCCACTGAAAAACTGACAAAAACAACATAATTATAATATATAGTTACAACAATGCAAAACAATACCATAATTTGATAAAGAACAGACCATGGGCACGGTAAAAAGTCTCAAAGTCTCTCAAAAGTCCCATCATCTCACGCAGACGGTGAACCTCCTGCGCCGCAAACTTGCCGATGCAGCATCCTGGAAGCATCCGACCACAGTCCGACTCCGAGTCCATCCGAGAACTCCGAGCCTCCGACCAGCTCTCTGACACCAAGCACTGAGCACCATCTCTGCCAAGCGTTTCGACCCCAGCCCCAACAACAGGCAATAGGCAAAACCGAGGATTTGGGGCCTTCCCCTCCGGTGATTCTTGATCGCACAGTAGCAGCGGCAGCTTTACAAAGGATTGTGTTTATATTTGTTGTGTGTTTTTGTTTTTTTTTATTCTGTTTATTTTGCTTATTGTGCTTTTTTTCCTGCTGCGTGGGATCCGGAGTAACAATCACTTCATTCTCCTTTATACTCATGTACTGAGGACCAATGAAGGATCGTGAATCTTGAAACTTCAACTGAAGATGTGCAGCCCAAAGAACGAAATGGGCCTGGAGGAGTTTGCAACATTAATGTGTGATGAGGCAATGAAGAGACTTGTAGATGAAGGTAAGGAAGCTAAAAGTAATGTGCTGAGAGATAGAACACAGAACAGTACAGCACAGGTCAGGCCCTTTAGCCCCCGATGTTGTGCTGACCTTATAACGGACTTCAAAATCAATGTAACGGTTGCCTCCCATTTAGCCCTCATTTTTCTTTCATCCATTTGCCTATCTAAGAATCTCCAAAATGTCTCCAATGTATCTGCCCCTGCCACCATCCTGGCATAATGTTCCATGCACCCCACCACTCCCAGTGTAAAATACTTACATCTGGCATCCCACCCCCCCCCCCACACACACACACTTTACTACAATCACCCTAAATTTACACCCTTTCATATTAGCCATTTCCGCCTTGGGCAAAAAGACACTGGCTGTCCACTCCATCGATGCCTTGATGGAGGCATTAATGACCTCCTTAAATAACCAGTGAGAACAAGGTGAGTATTGAGCAGGACCAAGTGAAGGGAAAGATACTTACTTTGCACATCGGAATGAGTTAGAGCTTCAGTAAAGCAAAACACAGGCTGTGCATGGAAAATACATCTGATAAGGGGGTGGGATCATTTATCTACAGTGATAATTTCAGCTCTCCTATCAAAACTTCCACTCCAGCATGTTTCAAAATGATGTGCCACGATAATGAATAAAGTTCACTCCCTGTTATGTAATACCAATACGTACGACTACAGCTGTTAATTTCTTGGCATTGCTATAATAGATGTGAGCACAAATTATCTTGGAGTAGTTAAATTGCTTTCGAAAGAGGTTGGCAGTGTCAGTCATGTTTGCCTGAATAGCTTCGCGTGGCATCATTAACAGAAATTTAAACAATATGTGTTAAGTGGAATCATGCACCACAAACAAAAGAGATGAATGAGGATATTTCAGTTCTGTAATACTATAGGCTAAAAAATCACTAATTATACTGTGGGGCAGAAGAACCTGTAAAACAAATCTTTCAACACTATGTATTCACTATGATTCACTATGTATTTTCAACTACAAATTGAATGAATTTCTTCAGTCTGCAAAATTATGTCTTAAATTATACATGAAGTTATTTTCTTTATGGCAGAAAGTGTTTTACAATACATTTTTGTGCCAGGACTGCTGGCAATACATCTAGTCTGCCGAATCATCTGAACTGCCTACTCCCATCAAACTGCACCAGGACCAAAGTCCTCCATACTCCAATCATCTATGTACCTATCCAAACTTCTCTTAAATGTTGAAATCAAGATCACATCCATCGCTTGTGCTAGCAGCTCATTCCACACTCTCACAACAATCTGAGTGAAGAGGTTTCCCCTCATGTTCCCCTTAAACTTTTCTCCTTTCACCCTTAACCCAGGATGTCTAGTAGTCCCAACCCAATTAAGTGAAAAAACCTGCTTGCACTTACCCTATCTATATCCCTCATAATTTTGTATACCTCTATCAAATCTCCTCTCAATCTTCTACGTTCTAAGGAATACAGTCCTAACCCATTCAATCTTTCATTATAACTCAGTTTCTCCAGTCTCAGCAACATCCTTGTAAATTTTCTCTGTGCTCTTTCAAACATACTTACATCTTTCCTGTAGGTAGTTGACTAAAACTGCACACAATTTTCCAGATTAGGTCACACCAACGTCTTATACAACATCAACATAAACATTCCATCTACTGTACTTAATACATTGATTTATGAAGGGCAATGTGTCAAAAGCTTTCTCTAGAACCCTATCCACCTGTGACGCCATTTTCAATGAATTATGGACCTGTATTCCTAGATCCTTTCTTCTACAGCCTTACCATTCTCTCTGAAAGACCTTACAAAGTTCAACACCTCGCACTTGTCAGTATTAAATTCCATCTGCCAGTTTTCAGCACATCTTTTCCAGCTGGTCCAGATCCCACTGCAAGCTCTAGTAGTCTTTTCTCGCTGTCCACTATACCACCAATCTTGGGGTCTCCACCAAATTGCTGATCTAGTTAACCATATTATCACCCAGATCATTGATATAGATCAGCGGTCCCTACCCACCGGGCCGCAAAGCATGTACTACTGGGCCGTGAGGAAACGATATGAGTCAGCTGCACCTTTCCTCATTCCCTGTCATGCACTGTTGAACTTGAACATAGGGTTATCAACTGTCCCGTATTTGCCGGGACATCCTGTATATTGAGCTAAATTGGTTTGTCCCATACGGGACCGCCCTTGTCCCATATTTCCCCCCCTAAGGTACAGCATTCCTATGAAACCTTTCGTGCCAAAATGGCGTGAAGCGAAGAAGCAATTACCATTAATTTTTATGGGAAAAATTTTTGAGCGTTCCCAGACCCAAAAAATAACCTAACAAATCATACCAAATAACACATAAAACCGAAAATAAATAACACTAACATATAGTAAAAGCAGGAATGATATGATAAATACACAGCCTAGATAAAGTAGAAATAATGTATGTACAGTATAATCGGGAAGATGAAGGCAAAACCAATTTTGTGGGGAAAAATCGGCACGTACGCGCATGCACACATCACATGAGCATGTCACGCATGCACACACAGGTGCCTGCGCAAGGCTTCATGGTCATTGTAGTCCTTCCTGGGGTAAATTGTCCCGTATTTGACTGCTACTTTTGTCCCTTATTTGGGAGTGAGAAAGTTGGCAACCCTAACTGTAAAAGACTGAGGTGAGTTTAACCCTACGTGAACACCGCGCCCCCCCCCTCCCCGCCGTGTCAGCCGGTCCACAAGAATATTGTCAATATTAGACCGGTCCTCGGTGCAAAAAAGTTTGGGGACCCCTAATTTAATGGAAAAGCTTTAATTTTATTGATAGCAGATATTACAAGAGTCATGTTTGAAAGAAGACACTGGCAGGGGTTTTTGGCTATGAGAGGTTGACGATGAATTACACAATAGATTGGAAACAGACTTGGAATTTCTTTTTTCATAAATGCCACTAAACCAGCATGGCTGCCTGTCATATATGATGTTCCATTTGTTGCACAAGAAATCATGTTCCTAATCAGAATACTTTTATCCTCAATATACATTTGAGCTCATCATAGATTGATTCTCTGTTGACATTTGTTTTAACTTTTTACAAAATTTTTGATAAGCCATACATATGCCATTAGCAATGCCTCATTGTCTCACACAGTTGACTCATCCAGTTGTATCCCAAATTCTGTCTTTTTGTAGCTTTGTGCATAGTTGATGCTCAGTGTCTTCACTCGTTTCGTCAAGACGATGAGCTACAGAGTTATTTCTCAGTGGAATTGGTTTTAAAATTTTGAGAACAGCAGTGAGCACTTCTGATACAGCAGGCACTATTAATCTTTTTTTCCACACTTTGCTGTTATAAGAAGCAATGAGATAATTATCAAGGTCATCTTTAGGTTTCTTGGCAAATGACTCGATTGTGCGACACTTTTCAGATGCTTCTTTCATCTTCTGGAATTGAGTAATAACATAAGTAGCCTTTTCACGGTGTCTTTTACGGAAGTGTTCCTGCAATCTTGATGGTTTCATGGCTTCATTGGGCGGTACAGTAATACAAATAAAACGCACGGGGTGTCGCTGTTCTGATGAGAATGAAATAAAACCGTACTCCAGATATGTAACGTCCTATTGATGCACTTTCTGTAGTTTCTATCTCTTAGCAGGATTAGAATTCAAAGCTTCACCGCCTTCAGACTCAGAGATCACGCCGTACGTATTTATCTATCACTAACGGGGCTAAGTTAAAATAAAAAACGAACACAAACTGGAAATGTCTATCCAATGTTGACAAGGGCAATGAGTTGATACAGATGCAACGATGGTGCTGGCACACAAGGGAACGGTAAGACGAAGATGAAGATGATCATAACAGTGAAAATTATGTTGACAAGGATTCAGATTAGAATCTGAATGTTAATCGGAATAGAGCTGGTGTTCGGCAAGCTACCTTTATACTATTCCAGTTAGCACAATTGACTATCCCAGTTTATACTATTTCAGTTAGCACATAAGGTCTCAAAGATGGCTCTTAACTGCACGTATGAAGCCAAGATCACTTTGAACACCTCAAGAGGGATCCTTGGGGTTGGCAGGTTCACTGATTGGCTTTTTTTCACCGTTTGCTTCTGGCCAGCGCTGTATTGTTGCATGACCCGTTTTTCATAGATCTGTAAAGTTGATAGGGTGTACTTGACCTATCAACTGTTAAATTGCATGAACTCGTTCTGTGCCGTGAATCAAGGGGAACTGATGGGCATCCTGGTTGCTAATTTATGCATCCCCAATAATGTCTGGTTGATTGGTAAGGTCGGATGTGATTGCTGAGTTTCAGATGCATTGTGATGACGAGTACCTACCACCAGCAGACCAACGGCTCTTCCTCTGTTCCAGTGCCCCATACTCTGTTTTGGAAGTTGTTGCTCTACTATTGGTTGGTCAGGTCTCGTGCCTCAAGTTAGGGTGCCACCTACCGCACCCCCCCAGGAGTTTTGAACACCACCCCCCCAGGAATCTTGAACAACCCTCCCATCAGCTTCTATTTCCCATAATGCCGCCCCCCCCTTGGGAATCACTGCTTTAAATGCATGTTGTTGTTTATTATGGCCGCTGTTTTTCTCTTCACGTTCCTAATTGCCTCTTGTCAAGCCACTCCTCCAGCTTGTGGCTGCATCGACTGTGGCAAAGCCATCTCAGATCTTGCTGAGAGGGCATGATTGGGCCAGGTGGAGGATGTTCTGCGTTGGGGCACCACAGGGGCAAGCTAGGGTTTGTGGTTTATGGGATTTCCACCCATGATGTGTCACTAGACGAGTCCTCCAGTCCGGACTGACTGAGCACTACCATGACATTTTCCCTGACCAGTTACGCCACCTCTCTTCCATTAATCCCTCCTGCTCTGTTGCATCTAAAACAATGGAACCCTGGAATATTCAGCTGCCAGTCCTGCCCTTCCTGCAACCAAGTCTCACTGTTGGCTACAATGTCATAATTCCAGGTGTTGATCCATGCCCTGAGCTCACTTGCTTTTCCTACAGTACTTCTTGCATTGAAATATGCGCAGCTTAAAACATCAGTCATACCATACTCAACCTTTAGATTCCTGACTTTGTCTGAGGTCTTAACGTTTGTTTCCCAAACCCCACTATCTGTTCTGACACACAGGTTCCCATCCCCTTCAACTTTAGTTTAAACCACTCCCCGCCACCCTACTTCCTATGCAGACCTAGCAAACTTTCTGTCATAAGGCGGTGGCTGGGAACGGACCCAAGTGCAAAACACGGACACTGAAGTACTAGGGACAGGACTAGGATACAGGGTGAGGGCAAGGACACGGACATGAAAACCGGGAACCCGGAACAGGACTGGACAAGAGTGCTAGGAGCCCGGGCTTGGACTCCGAGCCAGAGACTGGACAAGGACCCAGTAACTGGGTCTTGCCTCCGGCTCGGACCCCAGAACTAGGCAAGGACGAGGCTTGGCTGGCAGGCAGGACGAGGCTGGGAGTCTTCAGGCTTGAGGCTAGAGGCTAGAAGCGAGGCTTGGCAGGAGGCAGGAGGCTGGAGTCTTCAGGCTTGAGGCTAGAGGCTAGAAACGAGACGAGGTTTGGCAGGAGGCAGGAGGCTGGAGTCTTCAGGCTTGAGGCTAGAGGCTAGGGATTTGAGGCGAGGCTTGGCAGGAGGCAGGAGACGAGGCGAGGCTTAGCAGGAGGCCGGAGGCTGGAATCTTCAGGCTTGAGGCCAGGCAGGAGGCTGGAGTCTTCAGGCTTGAGGCTAGGCAGGAGGCTGGAGTCTTCAGGCTTGAGGCTAGAGGCTAGAGACTTGAGGCGAGGCTTGGCAGGAGGCAGGAGGCTGGAGTCTTCAGGCTTGAGGCTAGAGACTTGAGGCGAGCCTTGGCAGGAGGCAGGAGATTGGAGGCGAGGCTAGAGGCTGGAGGCTCCTCCTGGGCAGGGTGCGGTTCCCCTGGGTAGGGTGCGGTTCTCCTGGGCAGGGCGCGGATCACCACCCGACAGAGGCAAGGGACAGGAAGGGACAGAACTAACCGCAGGTAATGGCAAGATGGCCTGGCTTACCCGATGGAGGCAAGGGTTAGGAAGGGACAGAACCAACCGTAGGTAACGGCAATACGGCCTGGCTTACCTGACGGAGGCAAGGGTCAGGAAGGGACAGAACCAACTGTAGGTAACAGCAAGGCGGCCTGGCTTACCCGATGGATGCAAGGGTTAGGAAGGGACAGAACCAACCATAGGTAACAGCAATACGGCCGGATTTACCTGATGGAGGCTAGGGACAGGAAGGGACAGAACCAACCGCAGGGTAATGGCAAGATGGCCTGACTTACCCAGCGGAGGCAAGGGACAGGAACGGAGCTAGGTACGGGTTGGCTCCAGGACAAGACAGCAAGACAAGGCAAGGCTTCAGGCAATGCAAGGCAAGACAGAACTTCAGGCGAGGCAAGAGTTACCGGCAAGACAAGGCAGGGCTTCGGGCCAGGAAACAGAAGGGAGAGGAAGGGATACAAGGAGTAAGGACAAGAACAATCCAGCAGCCACACCCTGGACTCTGAAGGTATTTATGCAGCCAGCCCCAATGAGCATCAGCTGCCTCAATTAGAGCTCAACAAGAACAGAAACAGGGTAGACAGGAAAACCTGGAGCAAGGGTCGATGGACCGGACCATGACACTTTCCCACTAGGATATTAGACACCTCCAGTTCAGGTGCAAACCACTTCTTCTGTACAGATTCTATCTTCCTTGGAAGAGAGCCCAATAATACAACAATATGACATCCTCCCTTCTGTATAATCTTCTATTACTGGCCTCACTAGCACGTGGCATGTGGCACAGGTAGCAATTCCAAGATCACAATCCCGGAGATTGTGCCCTTTAATTTAGCACCAAACTCCCTGAATTCACTTTGCAGAACCTCATCTTTTCCTACCTGTGTCATTGGTACCCACATGAATGACAACCTCTGACTGTTCATGCTCTCACTTAAGAATGCTGAGGACTCTGCCCAAGATATCCTGGACCCTGGCGCCCAGGAGGCAACACGCCATCCGGGAATCTCATTCTCATTCACGGAGCTTCCTTACTGTTCTCGTAACTAGTAAATCCCCTATCACCACAGCGTGCCTCTTCTCCCCCCTTCCCTTCTGAGTCACAGAGCCAGACTCACTGCTGTGACTTTTCACTGATAGGTTATCCTCCCTCCAACAGTATCCAAAGTGGTATATCTGTTGTTGAGGGGGAAGGCCACAGGGGTACTCTGCACCGGTTGTTTAAGCACCTTTGCCTTTCAGACTGTCACCCAGTTTCTCAGGTCCTGTGTTTTGTGTGTATCTACCTCTCTATATGTCCTATCAATCACCCCCTTAGCCTCCTGAATGATCCAAAGTTCATCCAGTTCCAGCTCCAACTCTTTAAAGTGGAGCATTCGAAGCTGCAGATGGATGAACTTCTTGCAGGTGTAGTTGCCAGGGACACCTGAGGTCCCCCTGTGTTCCCACATCCTGCAAAAGGAGCATTCAACTATCCTAGCTGGCAGCCCTAGTCTTCTAACTTAGCAAATATAAATAAGGAAAACAATAAATAAACCGTAAGAAAAATAAATCTACCTCCAGCCTTTCACTTTCTCTCTCTCAAGCCTCCCTTCGCTGAAGCTTCAAAGAGCTAAAGCCTCAAAATTCCCATTCTAACATTATCCACTCCAAGAATGACTGCTCCACTTACTGCAGTCTTATTTTACTTTGCTCTTCCCAATCAGTCCCGGTCACTGATTGGCTGCTACTCAAAAGACCAAACTGCCACGATTCGATGCCTTAAAACATAGAAACATAAAAAACCTACAGCACAATACAGGCCCTTCGGCCCACAATGCTGTGCCGAACATGTACTTACCTTAGAAATTACCTAGGGTTACACATAGCTCTCTATTTTTCTAAGCTCCATGTACCTATCCAGGAGTCTCTTAAAAGACCCTGTTGTATCCGCCTCCACCACCGTCGCCGGCAGCCCATTCTATGCACTCACAACTCTCTGTGTAAAAAACATACCCCTGATATCTCCTCTGTACCTACTTCCAAGCACCTTAAAGCTGTCCCCTCTCATGTTAGCCATTTCAGGCCTGGGACAAAGCTTCTGACTATCCACACGATCAATGCCTCTCATCATCTTATACACAAGTTCACCTTATGTACTCAGTTGGTGAACCTCAGTGAGCTACATCTTCTCATGCTTCAGATCTCCAATTGGCCACTGCTCATGCTTCTGTAATTCCTCTTACTCCGCTGTGCCCAAGCACAGGATCACACAGAGACTTGGAAGGCCTAATCAAAACCAGGAGCTTTATTAACAAAAGAGACAAAACGAATCAGTAGAACTTACAAGGCCTTGGATAATTCGGAATAACTCAGCCAGAACTTCACTAGGCGAGGATTAGGATGACCGAGATACCGAGGGGTTAGCACTACCCCTTTACGTACACTCCAGGGAACAAAGGAGTCAGTGCCCAGCTGATAAAACCTCAGACTCATGACAAGCTTACAAGTAACCATTCTAATAAGAGACAAAAGTCCAAGAACTTTTGACACCTACCAAGACCCAGAGAATTAAATGAAAGTATTAGATTAGATTAGATTATGAGGACACGCAGTCCTTTTTTATTGTCATTTAATAATGCAGGCATTAAGAAATGATGCAATGTTCCTCCAGAATGATATCACAGAAACACAAGACAAACCAAGACTAAAAAACTCACAAAAACCACATAATTATAACATACAGTTACAACAGTGCAAAGCAATACCGTAATTTGATAAAGAACAGACCATGGGCGCGGTAAAACAATGTCTCAAACTCTCTCGAAAGTCCCATCATCTCACGCAGACGGTAGAAAGGAGAAACTCCCCCTGCCATGAGCTTCCAGCGCCTCAAACTTGCCGATGCAGCATCCTGGAAGCACCCGACCACAGCCGACTCTGAGTCCATCCGAAAACTTCGAGCCTCCGACCAGCCCTCTGACACCGAGCACCGAGCACCATCTCTGCCGAGTGCTTCGACCCCAGCCCCAGCAACAGGCAATAGGCAAAGCCAAGGATATGGGGCCTTCCCCTCCAGAGATTCTCCATCACACAATAGCAGCGGCAGCGAGGTGGACATTTCAGAAGTTTCTCCAGATGTTCCTCTGTGCTTCTCAGGGCTGTCTCCATCAAATCAGGATTGTGCATGGCATCCTACTTCACAAATACCGATATCATTTCGGAGCAGCCGCGCGCGCTGCGTCGCCATCTTCTCCTCCCCTCCAAGGACAATTGCAACTTAAATGTAAACTATAACCTAACAATAACAGTTCAAATCCCAAAGTGCAACACTACAGATAATTATAATTAATAAAATGTGGAGAATACAAGAGCAAAAGCTCAAAACTCAGAGCCCTCAGAACACTCTGCTGATGACCCTAGGTCTTGACAGGTCTTGAAGCTTTTGAGAAGACTTCAAGGTAACCATTAACCCGGTTCCTACAGTTGAATAACACCCCTTCCCTTTCATTGATAACCTTCCTTGCAGGATTGGCTAAAAGGACAGACATCTAGCAAGAGTGACTTGTGTGGTGTACTTGCAGATGCATGTGGAGTCAGAGTTACGGGGACTGTTGACCATAGTGACTCACAAAGGAACTGAAGGACTCCATTTGGCATCAGCTCAGCTCTCGCACTTTTTCAGTGAGAAATGGACGAGATCCTGAGCAGGTTGATAGAGGTGCAATGCTTTTTGGATGACCACCTCATTACCGGGAAAACTTAACGTAAGCACATACAAGACTTGGATGCTATACTACAAAACTTAGTCGTAGTGGATGACCTGAAGTTGCCATGATGACAGTGACAGTGGCCCACGATTCCTGTCTGAAGAATTCAAGGCAAAAGAAGTAAAGAAACTATCACAAAATAGACCTAACACATTAGATACAACAGGACAGAAAACTACGAATTGAAATAATTGCATTGAAATAGTATCTAAAGTTTTGCATCCATTCTGCTTCTGCATGGGCCATACAACAAACTAAAATTTTAGTCTGCATTCCGTCCAAGATACCCTAGCAGTAAATGAGTGTCGCCAGCAGGTGGTATTACAGCGTTACATTCATACGGCTCAATAGAATGTTTGCTAATGTATCAGGACCTGGTCACTGCTTTCAAGAAAGAAGGATACATAGTGATATGGCTAAGTTTGCCCATTTACTGTATCTTAAATATGTAAATAACCTCTAGCTACAGGATTGGTAATCTGCAGGCACCGTTTAAAATGCAAATATGGATTGGAAAGTTCTTAAGCAGAGTGAGAATGTTATTTGAAATGAGAAGCTGAGTTCTTCCCTGAAGGATCTGACTTAACGTCATTCCCAGCATTTGAAAACCAACACATTCAGCAAAATCCAACCATTTTATGTAGCAGTTTGAATCACAGTGAAATCCAAAGGAATGTGACAGACGGTATGGAAAATCTGAGATTCGGATGACAGTACGGTGGCTATCAGGGTCAGGGTGATAGGGAAAGAGCAAAAGAAGAGTGTTGTTACCCCCTTTTAATTTCTTGCAATGTTTCAACACGTTGTATTGCAACAATACTTATGAACACACACGTGAGTCTCTAAGATTTTGATATGATAAACACCTCAGTAATGTGAAAGAAAAGTAAGGTAATTCTGTGTTTGAGTCTTTGAGTATCCGATATGACTTCTATTGAAGTGCATGACCTCGTACTTTACTTCTTTAAACTCCATTTGCCAAGTTTTCACCACTCACTCTACCTGCCCAGGTCAGTTGTATTGGTCAAATATCCTACTTGCATGTCCTCCCATTTACTTTGGTATCATCAGCAAGCTTGGATTCCTAACCCGTGCCCTTTCACCTTTTCCATAATTTAGTGATCCAAGCGTTCCTTTAAGGTGAAGTGGCGAACTATTTCTATTGGTCCCAAGTAGGTGCTGCACTCGTGTAGCGGTTAGCACAATGCTATTACAGCTCGGGGTGATCCAGAGTTCATTCCCGGCACCGCTCTGTAAGAAGTTTCTGTATGTCCTCCCTGTGGAATGCATGGGTTTTCCCCGGGTGTACCGGTTTTCTCCCAAAGTCCAAAGATGTTCCGGGTAGGTAAATTGGCTATTGTAAATTGTTCCATGGTTAGGCTCGGGTTAATCAGGGTTGTGTGGTCTCAGGGGTGGAGTGGCTTAAAGGACTGGGAGGCCATATAATTAAATATATTCAGTGTTCAGAATGTGGACATCACGACATTGGAGAAACCAAATACAGATTAGGTGACCACTTTGCAGAACACCTCTGTTCAGTCCACCGAATTTTCCAAAATGCTTGTCAATTAGGTTTTCCCAAGTTCAAAAGTTCAAAGCTCAAAGTAAAATTCATTATCAGAGTACATTCATGTCACCACATACAACTCTGAGATTCATTATCCTGCAGGTATACCTGGCAAATCTATAGAACAGTAACCGTAAACAGGATCAATGAACAAGAAGCTGCTCCACAATGGTCCATCCTGTTTTTCAGTGATTTCTCAGACTTTGGTCTCTTACATTGTTCCAACAAACCCTGACATAAGTTCAAGGTAATAATAGTATCTCATTATGTGGCTAGCAAACTGTAATATTAATTCATCAATGTAGTCTAATTTGCTGTGTATTTTGAGCATTTCCTTTATTTAAAATTCCCAGCAGTTTTCTATCTCATATCTCCAGTATACTTTTTCCCTCTCTTCACTGCCTTCATTTATTTGCAGTGTCTTCAGGCAAATCAGCTGCAACAGGTTTTCAGTGCCCATTCTTAACTGTGTCACTCAATTGCTTTTGGTCTCCACTCCATTAGACAAATACCCTTTGTTCTCTCATTTTGCCCTTCCACAGCTCTGCAGTGTATTACATCTTTGTTTTCTAACGCTTGCTCACTGTGGTGAAAGCCCTTAAACCTGAAAAATCAACTCCATTTCTCTCTGCACAGATGCTGCTGGATGCACTGATCATTTCCAATATTTTCTGCTTTTAACTCTCACTATTCCCAGTTCTGCATCTTTCTCTCCCTCAAAAAAACTATCACTCTGATTCACTGCTCCCATTTCTTGTCTCAAACTATTTCAAAGCTTGGCTTCTAATGAAATAAATTAATCTTCAAATTGTTCCTTTATTAAATCTGTATACAGAGTATAGAAGGAAGAAAGCTTGGAAATAAAGAAAATAATCAGCAAATAAATCTCTACTTAATTCTGTGGTAAGAAGTTAATTACAAAAACTATTTAGAATTAGAGAAAATTGTGAAAGGAAGCACATGCCATAAGCCACTCACAACAATTTGCTGCTTACCCACCCAAACAATGACTTGCAGTTTCTGAAATTTTGGCTACAGTCCTGCTCCACTTGAGCAAGTTAGTGGTATATCTTGGCGTTTCGATTTGGAAGATACAGACACTTACTTATCCGACCCGCAGCTCTTGTCCTGCCCTTCCAATCTCTTTCCCATTGGTAGAAGCCAAGAGGGTGAGACATATATAATGCAATGGGTACCTCTTGCTCTAGCAATCTTCATTTTAGTTTCATTTCTTGTCTTCTGAACTTGCAGATGGTGATCTTCTTCCGTGGTATTTTAACTCAAATGTTGCTTGAATGAACTAAAGATATATGGTAATTAGTAGTAACAAGCGTCCTTTGTTAGGGCGTATTCTGGAGTTATGGTATATAGCAATGATTAAATACGACAGCAACCAGTCTTCAGACCTGAATGTGGATTTAAAACACCGCTCAGAACAATGTTGTCCTTGGAGCTACAGAGTGGGGTCGATTGCAAACCAAGAAATGGCTCATCGACTTGAGATGTCTGCATACGCATGAATGCAGCTCAGTCAGTGGTGAATAACATTCATTTTTGGTGTCTGGGGTGTTGGCGTGAAAATGGAGGTGTTTGAAAATTATACGTAATTCAAAGGAAGCAGTGTGGATACATTGTAACTACAGATTTCTCTCGCTGTTACCTTTAATCTTTAGCATATAAACATGTCTGGCCTGTGGAAAGCGGCCAGTGAGTGAGTGGGCCAGTGAAGGAGTGGAGCTTTGAAGCTTTGACTTGAGAGATTCTGGCAGTTTTGACAGTTGGTCTGTGCAATCAAGTCAATCAAGATTTGAATAGATCAGCAGAAAGCCGATGATTAGACAATCAAGATTTGAGTAGCTCAGACTCAGCAGAAAGCGGCTGATTGGGCAATCGAGGTCAGGTGACCAAGCATTTTGAAAAGCTCAAACAGATAAATAGAGGGATAGCTCAAGCGAAGCGGCCTGTGGAAAGCGGCCAGTGAGTGAGTGGGCCAGTGAAGGAGTGGAGCTTTGAAGCTTTGACTTGAGAGATTCTGGCAGTTTTGACAGTTGGTCTGTGCAATCAAGTCAATCAAGATTTGAATAGATCAGCAGAAAGCCGATGATTAGACAATCAAGATTTGAGTAGCTCAGACTCAGCAGAAAGCGGCTGATTGGGCAATCGAGGTCAGGTGACCAAGCATTTTGAAAAGCTCAAACAGATAAATAGAGGGATAGCTCAAGCGAAGCGGCCTGTGGAAAGCGGCCAGTGAGTGAGTGGGCCAGTGAAGGAGTGGAGCTTTGAAGCTTTGACTTGAGAGATTCTGGCAGTTTTGACAGTTGGTCTGTGCAATCAAGTCAATCAAGATTTGAATAGATCAGCAGAAAGCCGATGATTAGACAATCAAGATTTGAGTAGCTCAGACTCAGCAGAAAGCGGCTGATTGGGCAATCGAGGTCAGGTGACCAAGCATTTTGAAAAGCTCAAACAGATAAATAGAGGGATAGCTCAAGCGAAGCGGCCTGTGGAAAGCGGCCAGTGAGTGAGTGGGCCAGTGAAGGAGTGGAGCTTTGAAGCTTTGACTTGAGAGGCTTCGACGAGAAGAAGCGGAGGACAAGCTTGCTCACAGTTAGTCTTTACAATGCCTCTTGAGACGGTGATGTGCCTCTCATATGAGATGTGGCAGTCTTGGGGGATCTCTCCTCTCCCACAGAGTCACATCTGCCAGAAGTGCATACGACTGGGCAATCTGGAAGATCATGTAAGGACGTGAGAAGGATACCCGCATGGATTGTTGCCTCCCGGGTGCCAAGGTCCGGGATGTCTCTGACCAGGTGCACGACATCCTGGTACAAGAGGAAAAGCAACCAGAAGTCGTGATACATGTTGGTACCAACGACATAGGCAGGAAAAGGGATGAAGTCCTGAAGTGTGAGTTTCAGGAACTAGGCTGAAGGCTGAAGAACAGGACCTCAAGAGTGGTGTTCTCAGAATTGCTGCCAGTGCTACGTGACAGAGATGGTAAGAATTGGAGGAGGTGGCAATTGAATGCGTGGCTGAGGAGTTGGTGCAGGGAGCAGGGTTTTAGATTTTTAGATCATTGGGATCTCTTCTGGGGAAGGTGGGACCTGTACAGATTGGATGGGTTGCACCTGAACTCGAGGGGGAGCAATATCCTTGCAGGTAGGTTTGCTAGCATGGTTAGGGAGGGTTTAAACTAATTTGAAAGGAGGATGGGACCCAGAGCAATAGAGCAGTGAAAGAAGTGCATGGAGTAAAGCCAGATCTAACCATATAGAGAGGCTTTGAGGAAAGAGAAGCAGAATAAACGGTGTAAAGACAGTAAGGTAGGAGGGCTGAAGTGTGTGTACCTCAATGCAAGAAGCATCAGGAACAAAGTTGATGAACTGAGAGTTTGGATACAGACACGGAATTATGATGCAGTGGCCATTACAGAGACTTGGCTGGCACCAGGGCAGGAATGGATTCTCAATATTCCTGGATTTCAGTGTTTTAAAAGGGACAGAGAGGGCGGGAAAAGGGGAGGAGGGGTGGCATTACTGGTCAGAGATACTATTACAGCTACAGAAAGGGTGGGTAATGTAGCAGGATCCTCTTTTGAGTCAGTATGGTTGGAAGTCAGGAACAGGAAGGGAACAGTTACTCTATTGGGGGTATTCTATAGGCCCCCTGGTAGCAGCAGAGATACAGAGGAGCAGATTGGGAGGCAGATTTTGGAAAGGTGCAAAAATAACAGGGTTGTTATCATGGGTGACTTTAACTTCCCTAATATTGATTGACACCTGATTAGTTCCAAGAGTTTAGATGGGGCAGAGTTTGTTAAGTGTGTCCAGGACGGATTCCTGTCACAGTATGTGGACAGGCCGACTAGGGGAATGCCATACTAGATCTAGTACTAGGTAATGAACCGGGTCAGGTCACAGATCGCTCAGTGGATGAGCATCTGGGGGACAGTGACCACCGCTCCCTGGCCTTTAGGATTATCATGGAAAAGGATAGAATCAGAGAAGACAGGAAAATTTTTAATTGGGGAAGGGCAAATTATGAGGCTATAAGGCTAGAACTTGCGAGTGTGAATTGGGATGATGTTTTTGCGGAGAAATGTACTATAGACATGTGGTCGATGTTCAGAGATCTCTTGCAGAATGTTAGGGATAAATTTGTCCCGGTGAGGAAGATAAAGAATGGTAGGGTAAAGAACCATGGATGACAAGTGAGGTGGAAAATCTAGTCAGATGGAAGAAGGCAGCATACATGAGGTTTAGGAAGCAAGGATCAGATGGGTCTATTGAGGAATATAGGGAAGCAAGAAAGGAGCTTAAGATGGGGCTGAGAAGAGCAAGAAGGGGGCATGAGAAGGCCTTGGCGAGTAGGGTAAAGGAAAACCCCAAGGCATTCTTCAATTATGTGAAGAAAAAAAGGATGACAGGAGTGAAGGTAGGACCGATTAGAGATAAAGATGGGAAGATGTGCCTGGAGGCTGTGGAAGTGAGCGAGGTCCTCAATGAATACTTCTCTTCGGTATTCACCAATGAGAGGGAACTTGATGATGGTGAGGACAATATGAGTGAGGTTGATGTTCTGGAGCATGTTGATATTAAGGGAGAGGAGGTGTTGGAGTTGTTAAAATACATTAGTCATAGTCATAGTCATACTTAATTGACCCCGGGGGAAATTGGTTATTATAATAGATTGGTCCCTGGAATAAACAATGTGGCCATCCTGCTGCCACACTAACGAGATGTGTCCGAATGTAACTAATTCCAGCGCTAAAAAAACAAGTAAAACTCTCTCCACCAGCATGTTAGAGAGGGTGCAGCTTCAACGTGTTACCGTGAGAAAAAAAATACAACAAATAACTAAGTTAAAAAGATTAAAAGTAAGACACTATGGAGCAACTGTAACAGGCTGCATGCACGACTGGTGCATGAGCACAAAAAGGTGGGAAACGTGTTTCGTACACATTTAATGTGTTAAATGTTAGCACGTTAATGTGTTAGCACACATTAGGACGGGCAAGTCCCCGGGGCCTGACGGAATATTCCCCAGGCTGCTCCATGAGGCAAGGGAAGAGATTGCTGAGCCTCTGGCTAGGATCTTTATGTCTTCGTTGTCCATGGGAATGGTACCGGAGGATTGGAGGGAGGCAAATTTTGTCCCCTTGTTCAAAAGAGGTAGTGGGGATAGTCCGGGTAATTATAGACCAGTGAGCCTTACATCTGTGGTGGGAAAGCTGTTGGAAAAGATTCTTAGAGGTAGGATCTCTGGGCATTTAGAGAATCATGGTCTGATCAGGGACAGTCAGCATGGCTTTGTGAAGGGCAGATCGTGTCTAACAAGCCTGATAGAGTTCCTTGAGGAGGTGTCAAGCATATAGATGAGGGTAGTGCAGTGGATGTGATCTATATGGATTTTAGTAAGGCATTTGACAAGGTTCCACATGGTAAGCTTATTCAGAAAGTCAGAAGGCATGGGATCCAGGGAAGTTTGGCCAGGTGGATTCAGAATTGGCTTGCCTGCAGAAGGCAGACGGTCGTGGTGGAGGGAGTACATTCGGATTGGAGGATTGTGACTAATGGTGCCCCACAAGGATCTGTTCTGGGACCTCTACTTTTTGTGATTTTTATTAACGACCTGGATGTGGGGTTAGAAGGGGGGGTTGGCAAGTTTGCAGATGACACAAAGGTTGGTGGTGTTGTAGATAGTGTAGAGGATTGTCAAAGATTGCAGAGAGACATTGATAGGATGCAGAAGTGGGCTGAGAAGTGGCAGATGGAGTTCAACCCGGAGGAGTGTGAGGTGGTACACTTTGGAAGGACAAACTCCAAGGCAGAGTACAAAGTAAATGGCAGGATACTTGGTAGTGTGGAGGAGCAGAGGGATCTGGGGGTACATGTCCACAGATCCCTGAAAGTTGCCTCACAGGTGGATAGGGTAGTTAAGAAAGCTTATGGGGTGTTAGCTTTCATAAGTCGAGGGATAGAGTTTAAGAGTCGCGATGTAATGATGCAGCTCTATAAAACTCTGGTTAGGCCACACTTGGAGTGCTGTGTCCAGTTCTGGTCGCCTCACTATAGGAAGGATGTGGAAGCATTGGAAAGGGTACAGAGGAGATTTACGAGGATGCTGCCTGGTTTAGAGAGTATGCATTTTGATCAGAGATTAAGGGAGCTAGGGTTTTACTCTTTGTAGAGAAGGAGGATGAGAGGAGACATGATAGAGGTGTACAAGATAATAAGAGGAATAGATAGAGTGGATAGCCAGCGCCTCTTCCCCAGGGCGCCACTGCTCACTACAAGAGGATATGGCTTTAAGGTAAGGGATGGGAAGTTCAAGGGGGATATTAGAGGAAGGTTTTTTACTCAGAGAGTGGTTGGTGCATGGAATGCACTGCCTGAGTCAGTGGTGGAGGCAGATACACTCGTGAAGTTTAATAGACTACTAGACAGGTATATGGAGGAATTTAAGGTGGGGGCTTATGTGGGAGGCAGGGTTTGAGGGTCGGCACAACATTATGGGCCAAAGGGCCTGTACTGTGCTGTACTATTCTATGTCCTATGTTCTATGTCATGTAATGTTGGGTTAGGAGACCTCTTCTTCCAAGAGTGTCTCCAGTATGATGCCTGATTGTTTGGCTGAATAAAGACTCCTATATCCACCAACTTCCTTGTCTCTCTCGTGACTTCATTCACAGTCACAACACCGTTATCAACATTATTTTTACATATATAGAATTGGATTTAGATTTATTTATCACATGTACATTAAAACTACGGTGAAACGTGTCACTTGTGTTAATAAACAAAACACCGAAGGATGCACTGGGCGAAACCTGTAAGTGTCACCACTCATCCTGGCACCAACATGGTGGCAGAACAGCTCCAAACATAATAGAACAGAACATACCAGGCAAGAGCAGCGAAACAAGCCCAGCAGCTCCCTCCCTCCCACCCAGACAAATGCACAGTCCAGCTTGCTAAGCAGTCAGGATGTTTAAAACGCCATTTAAACTGCTCTCAGCACTTTGTGTCCACTGACAGTAGAATTTTGAGCAGGGACATAATTACTATGATAAAGGGGTAGTCATTTAAACAGGGGTGGAAATGGACTTCTTGATGAGGGTTGTGAATCTCTGAATTCCTCTGTATCCTAGATCATCTGGAGGTACCTAAAGAAGGGATAGATACATTTTTGAAAGATCAGGAAATTGAGGACTATGAGCAACTGACACTGAAAAGGAGACAAGGCCTGGGGTAAATACGCCATGATCATATTGGTATTGGTTCATTGTGGTCACATGTACTGAGATAGAATGAAAATTGTTTATTGTGTGGATCATCCACATAGATTGTGCCATGCATGATTACATCAAGCTAGTGAAAAATAGGAAAGTGCAGAATATAGTGTTGCAGTTACAGAGAGGGTGCAGACAACTAAAGTACAAGGGCTCTGATGAGGTAAAGTGGGTGATCAAAAGTTTGTCTTTTATCATTTTTTTATAGGCATCCGTTAGTCTCGTGAGACCATAGATTTGCGCCTTAGAAGGTTTCCAGGGCGCAGGTCTGGGCAAGGTTGTATGGAAGACCAGCAGTTGCCCATGCTGCAAGTCTCCCCTCTCCACAACACCGATGTTGTCCAAGGGAAGGGCACTAGGGCCGATACAGCTTGGTACCGGTGTCATCACAGAGCAATGTGTGGTTAAGTGCCTTGCTCAAGGACACAACACGCTGCCTCAGCTGAGGCTCGAACTGGCGACCCTCAGATCACTAGACCCACGCCTTAACCACTTGGCCATGTGCCTTTTAGCATATGAGAGGTCCATTCAAGAGTCTGATACTGTGGGATAGAAGCTGTCCTTGAGTCTGGTGGTTTGCATCCTCAGGCTACCGTATCTTCTGCCCAGTGGAGGTGGGCTGACCAGGGTGGGATGGGTACTGATTATGTTAACTGCTTTCCTGAGGTTGTGTGAAGTATAGATGGAGTCGGAATCAGAATCAGGTTTTGTTATCACTGTTTTATATATGATGTGAAGTTTGTTGCTTTGAAACAGCAGTAAAGCACAGAAACAAAAATTACTATTATTTACAAAATAAATAAATAGTGCAAAAATGGAATCATGAGGAAATGTTGATGGGAGAGGACAAGAAGCTGTTTCTGAATCACCCTTTCCACTGCTGACCCCTTGTTGAAGACTGAGTGCATGTTCCCTCCTCAAATTCCCTTTCCCGAAGTCCACAATCACTTCTTGGTATTGCTGACATTGAGTGTGAGCTTGTTGTCATGACACCACCCAACCAGCCAATCTAGCTCGCACCTATACTCTACATCTCCTTGTCGTCATCTGATATTTTACCGACAACCATGCTGTCTTTTGCAAATGATAAATTGCTTTTGAGCTGTGCTTAGCCACACAGCCATGAGTATAGAGAGGGCAGAGTAATGGACTAAACACACATCCTTGAGGTGGTGCACCTGTGGTGATTGTCAATGAAGACAAGATTCTATAGCTCATCTGTATTGACTGTGGACTCCCGATGAGGGATTCAGTTGCAGAGGGAGGCACAGACACTGCGTGTGCAATCCATAAACAGCAGCCTGATTTATGTTGCTCTTGGCTAGGTGCACCAAAATGGAATAGAAAGCCTGTATTGGCTGCAGACCTTGTTTTGTGGTGATAGGTCAATTGATGGAGTCAATGGAGGGAAGATTGATTTGTATGATGGACTGGGCTGTGTTCATAACTCTTGGCAATTCCTCATGATCTTGGGCAGAGTAGTTGACATACCAAGTCAAATGCATCTGGATAGAGTGCTTTCTATGCTGCATCTATAGCAATTGGTAAAAGTCATTGGGAACATGCTCAATTTCCTTACCCTTCTGAGAAAGTAGAGGAGTTGGTGAGCTTTTCCTTGGCTGTAGCTTCCACTAGAGGGGCCGAGCGTCCTACCCCTATTTTCTTAAATTTTCCACTCCGTTGCACAATTCTGTGACTTTGCAGAAAAAAAAAGAAACTGGTGAAATATTTTTTAGCTAGACATTGAAAATTTAAGTTTGATGTTTACCTTGTTCTTCTTGTTAAATTAAGAGGCTTGATTATGTCATAAAACTGATCTGAAAGCATGTGAGGAGTGATAAACAAAATGTTTTGAGTAATGAGCGCAAAGACTTCATATGGTGATTTGTTTGCTCCTAAGGAGCATGAACTAATTGTGCCTTTGATATTATCAAAGGATATGCTGAACTACAGAGGTCAAAGTGTGACACAGAGTTCACATAATTTATGTTAACATACAAACAATTTTTTCTTTATGCACTCTAGAGTCTAAAAAACACTCATGTATCATTTTAACCTTCAAATAAGAGGGTGTGACCTTACTTCCTAATTTGCAGCAGAAAACAGATCCCTGTTTTATGTGATAAAGATTTCCAGTCCCAGCCCACTCATATCTTGTACAGCATCTGCATTTCTCCCATGTTGAATAGCAGATCAAAGTTAGGCAAGTAAAAGGATCAGCAAGAGAAGGAGCCCTTGAAGTTTCCACCTCTTGGTACATAGGGGGAGGTGGATTTTAACTTTTGAGAATGGCTGGATTTGTAGTCAGGTATGATGTCTTAAACCTGCCAAAGCAGTTGATGGGCAGTAACCAAGAAGCAGACCAGCTGACTCCTAAATTTAACTCAAAAACACATGGTAAGAGTTCAGGAAACACAGGAAAGCTCCATGGGAGAGTTGGTCCGGTAATGAAAAATGCTAATACTCATTAAGACTGCTTTAATTGTGGGAGTCAACCCAGGGTACTTGGTTTTCCCAAGTATTCATTAGGGAGAATATGGACAGGAAACAAGGAATTTATAGTGTAATCTCACAATATATACTGTAACTTCATGGTCACCCTCCTGAGTAACTCTGTGAAAGATTTTCTTCACAGCCATTCTGTTAATTCTCTCTGCAAAATTTGAAGGTAGTTCAGGGAGCTCAGTGCTAACGTTGCTGTTCAGTGCCTTCAAACTTAAAGCTGTGAGCTCGTTTCCAGCTCAGCGCCAAGCTCCTGTGCATCCGGCATGTGGTGGAACTGGAGAAAAAGGCTCGTATTGGAGGAGTTGTAATGTCCTGCACACCAGGGATTAGAATCCTTGATATGCAGGTATAACAATGTCTCAGGAGTTGAGGGTAACTCTCTTGGCTGCAGCAGATCTCTGCAGGTAGACTTATTAAACAAGATCTAATGGCAATTGAACCTAGGGACATTTACGGCTTATGGCTGCTGATGTATCATTCCTGCAATCTACCAGTGACATCTGCAGCAATTTTATAGTTGGCTGTGCAGAACTACATTAAGCAGCCTTGCTTCTACGGCTGTTACATAAGTCAACGATGCTATGGATAACTCAAAGAGAATGAGAGGGTACCTGAATTGGCACTCTGATTGGATTCAGGCACTTACCCACAGTCTGGAGATTTTGGCAGGTAGAAAGGAGGAAAGATACCCATTAAGGTATAGCCAATGTTCAACTCCAGTACAAACTCTGGAAGGTGTTTTGCAAACTCAGTGCAATGATTAATCTTACATGTAAGATCCGTTACAGTTCTGTCTGCTGCTAAGCCAACCTCTGCTGCAAACTGCAGCTGCTGAAGAGAATACATTTTCAGACCTAACCTAAATAACCCAACTCTGTACAAATCAACCAATATCAAAATATGCTTCTAAATAAATCTTAAATGAATTGTGAATTTGTTGCACTTATACTCCATTCATATGCAATTAAAATAGAGATATTCATGTTTAACCTCATGCCATTGGATATAGACTCAGCGGCCAATTTATTAGGTACACCTGCAAATATCTAATCAGCCAATCATGTGGCAGCAACTCAATGCATAAAAACGTGCAGAAATGGCCAGGAGGTTCAGTTGTTGTTCAGACCAAACATCAGAATGGGGAAGAAATGTTATCTAAATTACTTCAGGCATGGATTGATTGTCGCTGCCAGATGGGGCAGTTTGAGTATCTTGGAAAATGCTGATCTCTTGGGATTTTCACACACAAGTCTCTAGAGTTTATAGAGAGTGGTGTGAAAAACAAAACAAAAAAAACACCCAGTGAGTAGCAGTTCTGCTCTGTTAATGAGATTTCAGAGGAGAATGGCCAGGCTGGTTCAAGATGACAGAAAGGTGACAGTAACTCAAACAGCCACGCATAACAGAGCTTCTCTGAATGCACAACCTATCCAATCTTGCAATGGATGGGCTACAGCAGCAGAAGTCCATGGACATACGTCTAATAGCCACTTTACTAGTTATAGGAGGATCCTAATAAAGTGACAACCGAATGTATATTCCTGGCCATTCTTAGTCCTATCCCACTGAAGAAGTGGCTTTGCAGGTTTCCAAGAGCAATGACAGAATGTCAAGTTATATCAATGACATAAGACAAAAAAATTCATATTTTTGTGTGATGGTAAAGAATTGCAGGATACTTACAAAACATTATCACCCACCAGGAAGAAAGGTTGCACTGAAATACGTAGTTTACTCCATAGAAAGCAGAAGATGAGATCATTGTATACTGTCTCACAGGGCAATTAAAAAAAAAGAACAATATTTCCCGTCAGTGACAATGAAGCTAAATGTGAATTTTCTGATCTTAGGAAATGAAAATATAGATTGAAGAAAGCATAGCAAAGCCATTTCAAAGGTATGTTTTAGGAAAGGGTGTCAAAGCACGTGAGCTGCTTGAGTTGGCAAGACCAGTGTCACCTTCAGAGAATAAAGCAGCAGGCAGAAGAAGATACAGCTGTGAGTAGAAACAGAGGAGAATATCAAGATCAGGAAATATATTCACTCTATCTCATGAAAAGAGGTCAATCATGAATGTCAATGAGATGGATAGAACTTAAGAGAATTCTATTATTGTGGTCACAACAATCTCCATGAAGTGTCTAAAGGAAAAAAATGTGAGGTGTATGAGAAACAACCATTTTGTGAAAATGTCATTGAGTGCTGAAATGAAAGCAGAGATCAAAAACAACTCTGATGGCTCCAATTACATAGTTGTCCTTCATCATATTTATCAGAGCACTTGGTTATGGGTAAATGTGAACATTTGCAACTCACGGAAATCAATTTACTGGTAAATAGATGTGCAGCTTTCAATATGATGTGTGGAAAATATTTCACCCATCTTCACTGCCATCTAACCATAGCTTGAGAAGAAATCAGAATATGGTTTATCATCACTGACAGACCATATGTCATGGAATTTGTTTTTGACAGCAGTACAATGCAATACATAGAATATACTTTAAGACCATGAGATTTAAGCCATTTGGCCCATTGAGTCTGCCCAGCATTCCATCATGGCTGATTGTATTATCCCTGTCAACCGTATTCTTCTGCCTTCTCCGCGTGACCTTTGATGCCCTGACTCATCAAGAACCTATCAACCTCTGTTTTAAATATACCCAATGACTTGGCCTCCACAGCAGTCTGTGGCAATGAATTCCAGTTTAAGTTGGTGCCGGTGAAGCACAGCGACTACTTGCTGCTGGCAAGTTAAACAAAGACAACAACTAAGTTCTTTATTAGTCACACTTTTTCTGGTAGACGATCACAGCAAACAATAGACTGTAACTTCCTTGCCGAAGCTGAGTTTTTGACCTGCCTGCACAACCCAGCAGTTTTGGAGTGGGAACTGAAGTCTCGGAAGTGCAAGAAGGATGTGTAGGGGCTGAATCGAAGCAGCAGATTTTGGACTGGAGAGCAGGGAATGAAAGCAGCAGATTCTGGACTGGAGAGCAGGGAATGAAAGCAACAGATTCTGGACTGGAGAGCAGGGAATTGAGCCGATGTTTGGCTGGTACAGACTTGAAGCAGTTCGGTTCAGCAGAACAAAGGCGTGGAGAGTGGAGGCAACTTAGAGTCAAGGTGGTGGGGCCCAGACCCAGGCCTGAGAATGAGGAAAGACCCTACGTTTGATAGATTTCAGCGCCCAGTCGAATTGGAAAAGTTGGGTACAGGCTGAACTGAGGGGGCAGGGGACTGGCCCGAGAGCATATCGAGGCAGCAGACCTCAGGTCCCAGAGCAAGGAGTGACCAGTAGGTTTGAATAATTTAAGTGTTGGGCCAGATTGAAAAGGTCAGAGTGTCAGGGCCAGAGGCAAGAGATGGGGTGGTTCGAATCATTTCTCGAATCATTTTCCTCGACTCTGCACCGAACTTCAGCTCATTGTTCCACGAGGTTTCCTCATCTCTGCACCGAATTGTGGCTAGGCCTGCGTCTATCACAGTGTGGAGTCACTTTTGTAAACTTCAGTTCTGAATGCTATTTGCTTACTTCTATTGTTTGCCTGTATTTTTGCTCAGCACGTTGGGTGTTTGGCGGTCTTCCTGTATCTTAATGGGTTCTATTGGGTTTCTTTATTCTGTAGCTGCCTGTCAGAAGATACATCTCAAGGTTGTATAAAGTATACGTACTTTGATAATAAATTTACTTTAAACTTTGAATTCCATGGAATCACCAACCTCCTCATCTCTGTTCTAAATGGATATCTCTCTATTCCGAGGTTGTGTCCACTGCTCCTATACTCTCCTACTATAGGAAACATCCTCCCTACATCCAAATTATCTAGGCTTTCCAATATTCGATGGGTTTCTCATTCTTCTAAACTCCAACAAATACAGGCCTAGAGTCATCAAGTATGTATTAACCCCGTCATTCCCAGAATCATTCTCGTGAACCTCCTCTAAACCCTCTTCTATGCTAGCATATCTTTTCATAGATGAGAGTCCCAGAACTCCAAGTATGGTCTGACCAATTCTTTAAAGCTGCAGCATTACATCCTTGATTTTATGTTCTGGAAATGAATGTTGACATTACATTTGTCTTTCTCACTAGCTCTAAATTGACGTTAAGGGAATCCTGTAAAAAGGACTCCCAAATTGCTTTTCACCTGACTTTCGTACATTCTTTCCATTTAGAAAATAGTCTATGCCTTTATTTCTTCTACCAAAGTGTATGACCTTACACTTCCCTACACTATATTACATCTGCCACTTCTTTGCCCATTCTCCCAATCTATCAAAGTCCTTCTACAGACTCACTGCTTCCTTAACACGATCACCCCCTTCACCTATCTTCGTATCGGCGGCAAACTTGGCCACAAAGCCATCAATTCCAGTAATCCAAGTCATTGACATATAATGTAAAAAGAAGCAGTCACCGTCAGTCGACCAGAAGAAGAGCTCTGTCAGTCAGCAAACCTTCTATCTTACTCTAAATCACACCAAGAAATATATATTTTGAAATAACAAATAAATAATGCAAAAAGAGAGAAAAAATAGTGAGGTAGTGTTCATTGTCCATTCAGAAATCTGATAGTGAATGGGAAGAAGTTGTCCTGAAATGATGAATATGTGTCTTCAGGCTCTTGTACCTCCACTCTGATGATAGCAATGAGAAGAGGGCATGGTGGGGGTCCTTAATGATGGATGCCACCTTTTCAAGGCATCATCTTTTGAAGATGTCCTCAGCAGTAGGGAGGTTAATGCCTATGATGGAGCTGGCCCTATTATGATTAGGATGAAGAAATGCTAATGTATTTCTTTATAATAATATTACCTCTGACAATTCTCAAACTCTTTCATCATGAAAGATATTCCAAATCCATGTTGATACATGACACTTCATGTAATCTCAAGAAACCACAATACTTTGCCAACTTCCAGTATAGTGTTAACTCATTATCTTGTAGAGATCACCTGTCTTTATCTCCAGTAACAAAAAGTAAATCACAGAGCAGCAGGTCAGATATAAGATTGTGAATATAGTACAATGAATCTGCGTAAGATTAAAGCTGACAAAGCAAGACATTGTTATATTTATGTCGGTGACAACCATGCAATCACTGAAGAGCATTTTAAGGTTTGCCCAAATTCTGTGCTGAACCAACAATTGCATTTCCCACAACCCTTATTCTTTCAGGTAATCACGAATGGAATGCATTGCAGAGGTTGTTCTAAAAGTCATTCAAACATTTTGAGAACAAGTATTAAGGAAGAAATACAAAATCAACAACTATCTAAGGGGTGAAGGATCGATTGTGTCATATCTGTAAACCAATGAACAACAATAGTATTGATTTTATAAACCCACAGCTTGGATTCATTTCCTTCCAAATCTCACTGATTATAGTAGATTCTCTGGTATAGAAACTGTCAGCTCGACTCCTGCAAAAACCATCATCCCATCATTTGATGTCTGTTTTCGGTATTCAGTAAACAACAAGCTTGAAAAAATTAACTTCCATTCCACATCAATGAATTCAAGAAGTCTGCTACCTACTTTGACATAACAGCCAAAATTCTCACATCCAGAAGTCACTGTTATTAATCACACAAGTTGGAATTTCCATGATATTGGAAAGAATTTGTAAAAAGGAGAATAAGAAAACCAGAATATTTCTATAAATTAACTGGGGTTAGATGTTATATTATAAGACCATAAGACATAGGAGCAGAATTAGGCCATTTGGCCCATTGAGTCTGCTCTGCCATTTCATCGTGACTGATCCATTTTCCTTCTCAGCCCCAATCTTCTGCCTTCTCCCTGTATCCCTTCATGCCCTGATTAATCAAGAATTCATCAACTTCTGTCTTAAATATACCCGATGTCTTGGCCTCCATAGCTGCCTGTGGAAACAAATTCCACAGGTTCACCGCTCTCTGACTAAAGAGATTCCTCCTCACCTCCATTCTAAAAGTACACCCCTCTATTCTGAGGCTGTGTCCTCTGTATAAGTCATACTCATGCTATATTAAAGCATTTGCTTTTTAAGAACACTTTGTGTGTGTGTGTGTGTGTGTGTGTGTGTGTGTGTGTGTGTGCACGCTATCTCAGGTATGACTATAAAGAAAGCAGCTATTATTTGCATTGTTCTTAGCAGAGAGCCTGTGTAATTAATCACAGACACAATAAATAAACCATATAAACTGAAGATGTGATTGTCTAGTCAGGCTGCAGCAGATGCATCTAAAATTAATCACTTCTGTATTTTTCCTCCTTAAGAGCTACAGCAAGTAATTTCTCCAGCATCCACAAGCACCTGGTTCTAACTCCCGTTCAATGCACAGTTTCCCAATTCTACACACGTTGAAGGACCACATTGTTCAAAATGCTTTGGGCCAGATCAAGCTTAACTTCTCTGCACCATTTGTCCACCTCTCCTTGTTCAAGCCTCACAGTTACAGTAACCCTTAGCAGCTCCACAGGTCTATTCAACCTTAAAGCCCTGTTGCCAGAGCCTTTCCTCTAAATGGAGGCCTCACCTCCAGACTGCCCTGGTAACATAAAGTCCTTATCATTTATTTCCTAAATAGAGCCATTAAAACAGTTGAAGTACATTTAAATAATGAATTTGTCAAAATTTCTAAAATTAAAAATGCATTTAGAATGTAAATTAATTTAAAGCATTAATATTATTTTTTAAATTAATATATATGCCATTTCAGTCATGGATTGTTAGCCCTTCTTCCAGCTGCAACCCTTGTGTACAGCCAGTGTTCTCGTCTTCCTGATCTGATGACAGACACGCTTCTACCTAATGCCTACTTCACAGCGGCTGAAAGAGCTCTCCGCCAATGAAGTATTTTTTTTTACATGAAGTCACTGTTATACTGTAGAAGACATCTTACACATTTTCTGATACATAAACCATCACATGATTAAATGAAAGGTTGTAATTTTTCCAATTTCAGCAGCTGCAGCATTTTGTTCTATTTGGTCTGATACGTCTAGCAGCTGATTGCTCTCACATGGAGTGGATATCTTTTCAATCAATAAAGTAGGCCAGTTGTTTGTTTGAATTGGATGAGTTAGTTGGGAAAAAATCCTTATCTTTACCACAAATGTACGTAGGGTCAAGCTAGAAACATAATCAAATGAAATGTCGCATAATATTTACTTACAAAGATTCACTCTGCGGTATTTATAGCTACAGAAATAATTTTAGAAATTTGTACTACTACTTGGTACATATAGGAGAACTGAACACCTGCAGATTTCCATATAAATCATCTGCAGTGAGCCAAGTGGTAGTGATTCACTGCTACCAAAAGGGAAGACTTCTGTCATTAAGGAGTTTTAAATTACCCTTTAACATTGAATATTACTATAATCTAACTTGGAAATTTTTATTCCTTTTACTCATTGGGGTCCTTATCTCAGAAGTCATCATTCTCCCATGATTTCTACATTCATATATTTCCCAAACAAAATTGTTTAGGTTTGCCCATAATTGGATCCATTTTCAGAGAACTTCATTGGCAGTCCTATTTTTCACTCCAAAACAGGACAATCAAGCTACAAGATTAGAATGGCTGAGTATCTTCACCCAGGCCGTAAGACTGCTGATCTTCCTGTAACGTGCCAGCTCTCATCTCATATGAAGCGTTATACTGCTTACTTTTTAACTTGTATAAGAACCATATTATTTATCATTATTTGTGGTAATATTACTTTATGTGTTGTGTGTGTGAGTTATATGTACTGTGTTGTGCACCTTGCTCCAGAGGAACGTTGTTTCATTTGGTGGTATGCATGTGTACGGTTGAACGACAACAAGCTGAACATAAACTTGAACTTATTATTTGAAAAGTATTAAAAGTGATTAATGTAAAGTCTCTGGAATTTGTATTTCTTGTTGGTTCTCTAATTTTATCAAATAATATTGCCCCAGGCAATACTGGCTATGTTTAGTTTAGCAAATAAAATAACACGTTTATACTTTTAATTCTTCATTTCATTAAAAATGGGGAGCAACTGGGAAAGAATAGTTATTTTATTTTCCTGAAATTGTATTAAGGTTTTGTTTTCATGTAACAAAACTATTTTGAAATTAGACAGATTTTGTGAAATTGCCTATCATTCTTTCATTTCATTATAATTGACAGTTTTTTGTTTGTCAACTGATGTTTTACCATTCAAAAACTTAATTTATGAATAATTCTTGCTTAGAATTATCAGAATCAAAATCAGGTTTAATATCACCAACAGATGTAGTGAAATTTCTTAACTTTGCAGCAGCAGTACAATGCAATACATAATAAATATAGAAAAAACTGAATTACAGTAAGTATATGTATCTCTATTAAATAGTTAATTTAAAATAAGTAGATTGAATTTAAAATAAAATAGTAGTTAAACTAAAATAAGTAAAAAAGTTAAATAAAATATCACTGGTAATATTTCTTAATTTTATTTAATTCCCATGATGCACTGAAAATGAAATAGAGAAGGAAAGGTAAAAAGAAAATTATTAGAGAGTGGAACTTAACTTGACCCTTTATTGATAATGTGTGTGGAGAAATGATTAAAATAGGGTGAAAGTACCATAATTTATCACAATAATGCAAGATCTCTCACAAATCAGTTTCCATCATGAAGAGCAAATGTAGAGAATTTTAAATATGTTGAAGCAATATACTGTATAATATCAAAAGGAGTAAATTATTTGCAGGTGCTGCAAATCTGAACTATAACTAAAAATACTGGGGATATTCAGCAGATCAAGTAGAGCGTGTAGAGAGAAAACAAATCTGTTTCAGAACAACAGGAATTCTGCAGATGCTGGAAATCAAGCAACACACATCAGAGTTGCTGGTGAACGCAGCAGGCCTCGCTCCCTACACAACTCCCTTGTCCATTCGTCCCCCCCATCCCTCCCCACTGATCTCCCTCCTGGCACTTATCCATGTAAGCGGAACAAGTGCTACACATGCCCTTACACTTCCTCCCTTACCACCATTCAGGGCCCCAAACAGTCCTTCCAGGTGAGGCGACACTTCACCTGTGAGTCGACTGGGGTGATATACTGCGTCCGGTGCTCCCGATGTGGGCGTTTATATATTGGCGAGACCCGACGCAGACTGGGAGACCGCTTTGCTGAACATCTACGCTCTGTCCGCCAGAGAAAGCAGGATCTCCCAGTGGCCACACATTTTAATTCTACATCCCATTCCCATTCTGACATGTCTATCCACGGCCTCCTCTACTGTAAAGATGAAGCCACACTCAGGATGGAGGAGCAACACCTTATATTCCGTCTGGGTAGCCTCCAACCTGATGGCATGAACATCGACTTCTCTAACTTCCGCTAAGGCCCCACCTCCCCCTCGTACCCCATCTGTTACTCATTTTTATGCACACATTCTTTATCTCACTCTCCTTTTTCTCCCTCTGTCCCTCTGAATATACCTCTTGCCCATCCTCTGGGTCCCCCCCCTTATCTTTCTTCCCAGACCTCCTATCCCATGATCCTCTCGTATCCCCTTTTGCCTATCACCTGTCCAGCTCTTGGCTCTATCCCTCCCCCTCCTGTCTTCTCCTATCATTTTGGATCTCCCCCTCCCCCTCCAACTTACAAATCCCTTACTCACTCTTCCTTCAGTTAGTCCTGACGAAGGGTCTCGGCCTGAACCGTCCACTGCACCTCTTCCTACAGATGCTGCCTGGCCTGCTGCGTTCACCAGCAACTTTGATGTGTGTTGCCTGTTTCAGAACAGACAGTTCTCTCCACACCAGCTACCTGACATGCTGAATATCGTTAACATTTTTAGTTATAAACCATTAAATGGAAGCATATTTTTATTCTTATATGCCCTCGATGTATGTTTTTGTACTGACATTACAGTAATGGAGTTGCGATATTAAAATTGCATTAGTACTTAATTCAAAACCATGAAAAGTTGCCAACTAGAAAGTTTAGAATTTCAATTGAGATGTTGGTGTCATGGGATAAATCTTACAGCCTTCATAGCCAAACCATGGCATCACAGAAAATGCAACTGGTTTTCTTTGCAATTTAGCTTTCATTTTTAATCCCAGAATGCCCAGTCCATCACGGGTATAGCCTTCCCCACCAGTGAGCACATCTATACGGAGTGATGTCTCAGGAAAGCAGCATCCATCATTAAGGACCCCCACCACCTAAGCCATGCTCTCGTCTCACTGCTGCCATCAGGAAGAAGGTGCAGGTGCCTCAGGACCCACACCACCAGGTTCAGGAACGGTTATTAGGGCACGACATGATCACAGTTCAGGGCATTCAGAGTTCAGAGTTCTGGCACCATTCTGTACTTCCTCCCCGTGGAATGCTGGGGTCATTGGGTGCTCCGGTTTCCTCCCGCAGTCCAAAGACATACCGGGTAGGTTAATTGGCCATTGTAAATCGTTTCATGATTAGTTTAGGGTTAATCAGGGCTGTGGGGTTGTTGGGGTGGCGTAGGTCAAAGGGCCGGAAAGGCCTACTCCCCGCTGTATGGCTAAATAAATTAAATAAATTATTCCCCCTCCCCCATCTAGAACCAACGGGACACCTTTATCACTGAGCTGTTCCCACAAACTTTTTGGGACTTTTCATCTCATAGAACCATAGAACCATAGAACACTACGGCACAGAAAACAGGCCATTCGGCCCTTCTAGTCTGTGCCAAAACTTTATTCCACTAGTCCCATTGAACATGTTCTCCAATATTTATTGCTTAGTTATTATTGCTTATTTATTTATTATTATTTATTTTTTTCCTTTTGTACTTGCAGTTTGTTGTCCTTTGCACATTGGTTGTTCATCAGTCTTGTCAGTTTGTCTGTCATTAATTCTACCATGTTTCTTGGATTTACTGAGTATGCCTGCAAGACAAATCTTGCATTTTGTGTGTGTTGCTTGGATTTCCAGCATCCGCAGATTTTCTCCTCTTTGACACAGGTATGCTATAATTTTGTGCATAGTATTGTACAACAACTTACAGGTCGACAGGAATTCCATTACATAGCTGTTACTCCACTGAAGGCATGGGTGGCAATAGAAGAGTGAAGGAAATTCTCCAAAAGGAGATCAGAATTGGGAAAACACAGATCGTTGTGTGGCCACTGAAGTTTACAGACAAGCAGACAGACTTCATAGTGGAGAATATCGGGATCTGGAAACTATCTCAAGGTCAGATAGGAATGATTTCAAATTACCTGTTTCACTCTGAGGTAAAATTAGTGAAGGATGTTGAGTCAATGGTTAGAAAGCAAAATTTGTGACCGGTGTAAAACACAGTAAACACAATACTTAGTTCTCTAGCTCCGAAGTTTTAATGCAGCTAATATCCTCCCCCAATCAAGAAAGGTTGGAACAGATACTTGCAAGCCAAAAGGAAATTCTAACAGTATTGTGAAGCAGATCATCAATTAATTTTAATTTAACTGTCTTATTGATTTCTACTGGCTATTGCAATGAATCTAAAAACCGCATTCTAGTACACAAGTCTGCAGGGAACTGGGTGAAAGGTCCTAATATTCTGATAACAAAGTGCCTGATCAAACTAGTTGTTGTTGCACAGCAATGCACCAAACGATATTTTGCTTGCAATTAAATGTGACTGGGGGAGCACGCTCTGGAGTACAGGGCAGGGCATGCTGCGTGCAGAGGGAGGAGGAGGAGGAAGGGAAGAATGATTCTACATATCTACCCTGAGGGGTCACAGGAGAACAACTTCTCCCTGAACTTTAGAAAGGAACCATGTATGAGATGCTAGAGCGAATATTCTTAGTGTAAACTGTCCCAAGTTCCAAAACAGAGTAAGGAAACAATTAACAGCAGATCTTGAAACCTGTTTAAATGAAGCTGGAGATATTCACAATATTTCACCAGTTGTCATCCATTGTAGCATAAAAATGTGGTCCTGCAGTCACACGTGGCTACCAACAGCTAACTGCACTGCCTCTCGGTACACCCACCTTGTCCTGTAATGGCTATTGTGATTGTCTAAAACTGAGCCATACAAAAGCTGTCACTCGGAAATACAAAAGGCTTTATTCAAAACAGCAGATCTTCTGCAGAGAATCTCGTTCTTCTCTACCAACACAATGTTTTATACTTTTTTTAAGCTCAAAGACAATAATATACACTCTTGATCTTGTCAATGATTCAAGTTCGCTGGCCCCGATCATCTTATTTTCACTATGGATGTCCAATCCCTACATACCTCCTGTGGTAAACCATATATATATGTTGTAACTGGGTTACCTGTCTGGACACGCCCCTCTGCTGACTGCTCCTGTGGCTCCTCCCACAGACCCCTGAATAAAGGTGAGTGCGCCACTGCTCCTCCTTCAGTCCAGGGCAGATACTCAGCATGGTCAAGGTCACATCTTACTGCTAATAAAAGCCTTTCAGTATTTACTCCACTTCCAGTCTTTTGGAGTAATTGATAGTGCATCACCTCCATCCCCCACCAAGAAGGCCTCAAAACTTTCCTTTTCTTTCTGGACACCAGGCCCAACCAGTTCCCCTCCACCACCACTCTCCTCAGTCTGGTGGAACTTGTCCTTACTCTCAATAATTTTTCCTTCAGTTCTTCCCATTTCCTTCAAACAAAAGGTGTAACCATGGGCACTGGCATGGGTGCCAGCTACGCCTGCCTTTTTGTTGGCTACGTGGAACAGTCTACACTGGTATCACTCCCCAACTTCTCCTACGCTACATCGACGACTGCATCAGTGCTGCTTCCTGCAACCATGTGGAGCTCATCGACTTTATCAACTTTGCCTCCAACTTCCACCCCACCCTCAAATTTACCTTGTCCATTTCCAACACTTCCCTCCCTTTTTTCGATCTCTCTGTCTCTATCTCTGGAGACAGTTTATCTACTGATGTCTATCATAAACCCACTGACTCTCACAGCTACCTAAACTATACCTCTTCCCACCATGTTAGTTTTTAAAATGCCATTATCTTCTCTCACTTCCTCCTCTCCGCCACATCTGCTCTCAGGATGAGGTTTTTCATTCCAGAACGAAGGAGATGCCCTCCTTCTTCAAAGAAAGGGGCTTCCCTTCCTTCATCAATGCTGCACTCAACCACAGCTCTTCTATTTCACTCACGTCTGCCCTCATCCCATTCTCCCACCATCCCATCAGGGTTAGGGTTCCTCTTGACCTCACCTATCACCCCACCAGGCTCCGTGTCCAGCACATAATTCTCCATAACTTTCGTCATCACCAACGGCATCCCACCACCAAGCACATCTTTCCCTTCCCCCTGCTTTCTGCTTTCCACAGGGATCACTCCCTACGCAACTCCCTTGTCCATTCGTCCCTCCAGACTGATCTCCCTCTTGGCACTTACTCTTGCAAGCTGAACAAGTGTTACACTTGCCCCTACACCTCCTCCCTCACTAAATTCAGGGCCCCAAACAGTCCTTCCAGACACTTCACCTGTGAGTCTATTGGGGTCATCTACTGTATCTGGTGCTTCCAGTGTGGCCTCCTGTATATCCATGAGACCTGATATAGATTGGAAGACACCCACGCTCCATCTACCAGAAAAAGTGGGATCTCCCAGTGGCCACCCATTTTAATTCCACTTCCCATTCCCATTCTGACATGTCAGTCCATAGCCTCCTATACTGTTGCGATGAGGTCACACTCAGGCTGGAGGAAAAACACCTTATATTCCGTCTGGGTAGCCTCCAACCTGATGGCATGAACATTGATTTTTCAATCTTCCAATAGTGCCTTCCCCCTCCATCTTCAACAATCCCCATTCCCTTTTCCCTCTCTCACTTTATCTCCTTGCCTGCCCTCCCTTGATGCTCCTTCTCCTTTTCTTTCTTCCATGGCCTTCTGTCCTCTCTTATCAGATTCCCCCTTCTCCAGCCCGCTGTCTCTTTCACCAATCAACTTCCCAGCTCTTTACTTCATCCCTCACCCCTTCCCAGTTTCACCAATACCTTGTGTTTCTTCCTCCCCTCCCCCCACCTTCTTATACTGACTCCTCATCTTTTTCTCCAGTCCTGCCGAAGGGCCTCGGCCCGAAACGTCCACTGTACTCGTTTCCATAGATGCTACCTGGCCTGCTGAGTTCCTCCAACATTTTGTGTGTGTTACTCAGATTTCCAGCATCTGCAGTTTTTCTCTTGTTTGTAAAACATGATTTTATACAGACTTAATGGCTATAATCATCAACTTAACTTCAGCATTTTGAATATAGACAGGTAACTTTGCAGAATTACTTATTTGCAATAGTAGCACATCCCAACTAACAGAAGCAACAAATACAAAATTCTGGAGAAACTCAGCAGGTCAGGCAGTGTCAATGGAAAAGAACCAGCTGTCGACTTTTCAGGCCGAGGCCCTTCTTCAGGACACAACTAACAGAATCCTTTTGAATTTTCAAATACTGGTGGCTGATAGAGATTGTTACCTGGTGAATGAGGGGAGTATAAGATGAGTATAAGATGCATTAGGACTAGGGTAGCCCCTGAAAATGGCAGCCCTGTTCTTGACTGAGACTGCATGATCACGGGTCTTTTACCATCCTGGATCCAGTCTCCTGGCCTTGAATACTGGTTCTCTTTAAGGGTCCACAGTACCTCCCCCAATCTCAACAGCAAATGCCATCTCCCAAAGCTGGCAAATCTTGTCTGACCCATCTGACGTAACGAACAGCTCAGTGCTCTTGTTCCTTGCACATCTGAACCACCACTGTCTCTTCATCATTAAGCACTGCCTTCCTGACTTCCAAACAAACAACTACTGATCTGACTATTCCCACTTCAGACACCCTGAACAGCTACAATTCTTGTATACTAATAACTGATTGTCCACACATCTACTGATCCCTCCTTCCCCACTACTGCCTGGCCATACAGCCATTGATTTCTCTGTCTCCATTTTTGACTTGCTCAACACCTACAAACACTTGTGTCCCCTCAAATGACTCTCTCAACAACCACCAATCCTCCAGTCCTGCTACTAACTGATCCTTCTATTCCTATCTCTGAATCTTCCAGCTATTCTCAACCAACCTATTTCCAAACATCTACCAATCCCCCAATCAACATTACTGATTCCCAACACTTATCAGTCACTCTATCACACTGACCTCACCACTGTGGACATCCTGACTCCCAGTCTCTGTTTCCTCCCCACCCACTCCCACTCACTATCAGATGGTTACCCCCATTACCAGTATCTGACCCACCTGACTACCAAGCTCACCCTTTGAGATAGCCCCGGGATCAATAAAGTATGACTATGACTATGACTATGACCCAGCAGTCATCAGCTGTAGGTTTCCAGGGCCAGATCTGGGTCTGCTCAGACAGTCTTCTTTATGTAATATTTAAACGGACCTCGCATACATTGTGAGGACCACCTCTACAGTGAATGGACTGGTAGAAGATTCTCAAAAGAGGGCCTGAGCCTGTACTATGCCAGTAGACGCCATTTTAAAGAATGGGGCATTAGGAGGTCGATCTTACAGAAGACCTGGAAGGAAACGTCACACTCAATATTCTGTATTACAATTAGTTTTCCATTCAATTTGAATTGTGTTCCAGCAAACCAAATAAAAGTAGGTAATCTAATAAAAATACTAGATCTAATAAAAAAAATCTTAACATTTTCCAAAGATGTGCAGTGGTTACTTATTGTAAAGATAATTATTTTATGATTATCAGAAAATGCTGGAGATAATGATTGCCCTTGGGAAATAACTGTTGACAGTAATCGCTGATTCAATCAAATCCAGAGATAGTTTTGTTATAATTTTTAGATACATAATTTTGTTGCTGCAACAAATGAACCTTGTTTATGTGTTGAAAGGAATGTTTTAAACCATTCCTTTCATGAATTTTCTCTCTGTCGTCTGATGAACGGTTATTCACAGTGGCAGGAAATTAAAGGTAAATTTAGAATGCCGTAAATAAGTGGTTGTCTCATTATTTGTGTAACCAGTTAAATTATGAAAGAATGAGACTTCACATGTATATGATTAAAATCTCAAGACTAGAAAGGTTGTTTGACTGAAACAAAAACAGGAGAAGATGCTTTGGCCCCTTATGTCTGCTCCACCATTCATTAAGATTGTGTCTAATCTTTTACCTCATCACTTTCCTGCAATAACCCTATATCCTTTGAACCTTTCATGTCTAAAGGTCAATCTAATTATAACTGACCTTGCTGTTAAACATTTGCCTAGTTCCTCAGCCTTGGTTTCTACCAGAGAGTGACAGGGTAATGCAGGATGGAAACGGGCTCTTTGGGTCATCCCATCTATACCCACCAAGATGCACATCCCAGCTGGTATCACTTATCCATGTTTGGCTCACATATCGCTAAACTTTTCCAATCCATTGCAGCCATATTAAATAAATACTGTGTGGGTAAGTCCTTCACAATAGATCATCCACAATTTATGAACTATGGACCCAAAACGTCGACTGTACCATCCAGCTGAAGGATCTTGGCCTGAAACATCAACTATACTCTTTTCCATAGGTACTGCCTGGCCTGCTGAATTTCTCCAGCATTTTGAGTGTGTCACTTGGATTTCCAGCATCTGCAGATTTTCTCCAGTCTGTGAAAGATTATAGGTGGAGATTTACAAAATCATGAGGGGCATAGATGAGGTGGATTGACAGTCTTTTCCCTAGGGCAGAACCTTCCAGAACCAGGGAACATAGACCTAAAGTGAGCAAGACAAGATTTAAAAGGGATCTAGGGGTAACTTCTTTCTCTCAGAATGTGGTCTACCAATGGAACAAGCTGTCAATAGAAGTGATAGAGAAAGGTACAAGTATGACATTAAAAAACATTTGGACAGTTGCATGAATAGGAAAGGTTTAGAGGGATATGGGACAAATGCGGGCTAATGGGAGTAGTTCAGTTCTGCAATTTGGTTGGCAGTGGGTGAAATAATATTGAGGATTGTTGGAGATGTAGAGTTGAGGCTACCGTAAGGACCACCTCATTACTACTCAATAAACTTCAAATCCTGGGACTCTGTTCTGTCTTCTGCAACTGGATCCTTGGTTTCCACATTGGGAGATCTCAGTAAGTGCAGATAGAAAATAATATCTCCTCCTCACTTACAAATAACCCCAGTGCACGTTAAGGATGAGTGCTTAGTCTGATGCACTACTCTCTCTACACCCATGACTGTGTGGCTAGTCACAATGCAAACACTATCTATAAATGTGAACGTTGTTGACAGACTCTCAGATGATAAGGAGGAGACATACAGGCATGAGATGGAAGGGCTGGATCAACGACCCCACAATTTGGGCCACGTTTTCTTCTCGCTGCTGCCATCAGAAAGAAGGTACAGGAGCCTCTGGACCCACACCACAAAGTTCAGGAACAGCTATTATCCCTCAACCACTAGGCTCTTGAACCAGATGGCATAACTTCACTCAACTTCACTTGCCCCGTCACTGAACTGTTTCCACAACTTATGGATTACTTTCAAGAACTATTCACCTCATGTTCATCATATTCATTCCTTATTTGTACATTATTATTATTAGTTTTTCTGTATTTGCACAGTTTGTTGTTTTTTGCACATTGATTGTTCATCCATCCTGTTATAGAAACATAGAAAATAGGTGCAGGAGTAGGCCATTCGGCCCTTCGAGCCTGCACCGCCATTTATTATGATCATGGCTGATCATCCAACTCAGAACCCCGCCCCAGCCTTCCCTCCATACCCCCTGACCCCCGTAGCCACGAGGGCCATATCTAACTCCCTCTTAAATATAGCCAATAAACTGGCCTCAACTGTTTCCTGTGGCAGAGAATTCCACAGATTCACCACTCTCTGTGTGAAGAAGTTTTTCCTAATCTCGGTCCTAAAAGGCTTCCCCTCTGTCCTCAAACTGTGACCCCTCGTTCTGGACTTCCCCAACATCGGGAACAATCTTCCTGCATCTAGCCTGTCCAATCCCTTTAGGATCTTATACGTTTCAATCAGATCCCCCCTCAATCTTCTAAATTCCAACGAGTACAAGCCCAGTTCATCCAGTCTTTCTTCATATGAAAGTCCTGCCATCCCAGGAATCAATCTGGTGAACCTTCTTTGTACTCCCTCCATGGCAAGGATGTTTTTCCTCAGATTAGGGGACCAAAACTGCACACAATACTCCAGGTGTGGTCTCACCAAGGCCTTGTACAACTGCAGTAGTACCTCCCTGCTCCTGTACTCGAATCCTCTCGCTATAAATGCCAGCATACCATTCGCCTTTTTCACCGCCTGCTGTACCTGCATGCCCACTTTCAATGACTGGTGTATAATGACATCCAGGTCTCGTTGCACCTCTCCTTTTCCTAATCGGCCACCATTCAGATAATAATCTGTTTTCCTATTTTTGCCACCAAAGTGGATAACTTCACATTTATCCACATTAAATTGCATCTGCCATGAATTTGCCCACTCACCCAACCGATCCAAGTCACCCTGCATCCTCTTAGCATCCTCCTCACAGCTAACACTGCCACCCAGCTTCGTGTCATCCGCAAACTTGGAGATGCTGCATTTAATTCCCTCATCCAAGTCATTAATATATATTGTAAACAACTGGGGTCCCAGCACTGATCACCGCCTGCCATTCTGAAAAGGTCCCGTTTATTCCCACTCTTTGCTTCCTGTCTGCTAACCAACTCTCCACCCGCACCAATACCTTACCCCCAATACCGTGTGCTTTAAGTTTGCACACTAATCTCCTGTGTGGGACCTTGTCAAAAGCCTTCTGAAAATCCAAATATACCACATCCACTGGTTCTCCCCTATCCACTCTACTAGTTACATCCTCAAAAAATTCTATGAGATTCGTCAGACATGATTTTCCTTTCACAAATCCATGCTGACTTTGTACGATCATTTCACCGCTTTCCAAATGTGCTGTTATCACATCTTTGATAACTGACTCCAGCAGTTTCCCCACCACCGACGTTAGGCTAACCGGTTTATAATTCCCTGGTTTCTCTCTCCCTCCTTTTTTAAAAAGTGGAGTTACATTAGCCACCCTCCAATCCTCAGGAACTAGTCCAGAATCTAACGAGTTTTGAAAAATTATCACTAATGCATCCATTATTTCTTGGGCTACTTCCTTAAGCACCCTGGGATGCAGACCATCTGGCCCTGGGGATTTATCTGCCTTCAAACCCTTCAATTTACCTAACACCACTTCCCTACTAACATGTATTTCGCTCAGTTCCTCCATCTCACTGGACCCTCTGTCCCCTACTATTTCTGGAAGATTATTTATGTCCTCCTTAGTGAAGACAGAACCAAAGTAATTATTCAATTGGTCTGCCGTGTCCTTGCTCCCCATAATCAATTCACCTGTTTCTGTCTGCAGGGGACCTACATTTGTCTTTACCGGTCTTTTCCTTTTTACATATCTATAAAAGCTTTTACAGTCCGTTTTTATGTTCCCCGCCAGTTTTCTCTCATAATCTTTTTTCCCCTTCCTAATTAAGCCCTTTGTCCTCCTCTGCTGAACTCTGAATTTCTCCCAGTCCTCAGGTGAGCCACTTTCTCTGGCTAATTTGTATGCTTCTTCTTTGGAATTGATACTATCCCTAATTTCTCTTGTCAGCCACGGGTGCACTACCTTCCTTGATTTATTCTTTTGCCAAACTGGGATGAACAATTGTTGTAGTTCATCCATGCAACCTTTAAGTGCTTGCCATTGCATATCCACCGTCAATCCTTTAAGTGTCATTTGCCAGTCTATCTTAGCTAATTCACGTCTCATACCTTCAAAGTTACCCCTCTTTAAGTTCAGAACCTTTGTTTCTGAATTAACTATGTCACTCTCCATCTTATTGAAGAATTCCACCATATTATGGTCACTCTTACCCAAGGGGCCTCTCATGACAAGATTGCTAATTAACCCTTCCTCATTGCTCAAAACCCAGTCCAGAATAGCCTGCTCTCTAGTTGGTTCCTCAACATGTTGGTTCAAAAAACCATCCCGCATACATTCCAAGAAATCCTCTTCCTCAGCACCTTTACCAATTTGGTTCACCCAATCTACATGTAGATTGAAGTCACCCATTATAACTGCTGTTCCTTTATTGCACACATTTCTAATTTCCTGTTTAATACCATCTCCGACCTCACTACTACTGTTAGGTGGCCTGTACACAACTCCCACCAGCGTCTTCTGCCCCTTAGTGTTACGCAGCTCTACCCATATCGATTCCACATCTTCCCGGCTTATGTCCTTCCTTTCTATTGCGTTAATCTCTTCTTTAACCAGCAACGCCACCCCACCTCCCCTTCCTTCATGTCTATCCCTCCTGAATATTGAATATCCCTGAACGTTGAGCTCCCATCCCTGGTCACCCTGGAGCCATGTCTCTGTGATCCCAACTATATTATAATCATTAATAACAATCTGCACTTTCAATTCATCCACCTTATTACGAATGCTCCTTGCATTGACACACAAAGCCTTCAGGCGCCCTTTTACAACTCTCTTAGCCCTTATACAATTATGCTGAAAAGTGACCCTTTTTAATGCTTGCCCTGGATTTGTTGGCCTGCCACTTTTACTTTTCTCCTTAGTACTTTTTCTTCTACCCTCACTTTACACCCCTCTGTCTCTCTGCACTGGTTCCCATCCCCCTGTTGTGAACTAACCTCCTCACGCCTAGCCTCTTTAATTTGATTCCCACCCCCCAACCATTCTAGTTAAAGTCACCTCAGTAGCCCCCGCTAATCGCCCTGCCAGGATATTGGTCCCCCTAGGATTCAAGTGTAACCCGTCCTTTTTGTACAGGTCACGCCTGCGCCAAAAGAGGTCCCAATGATCCAGAAATCTGAATCCCTGCCCCCTGCTCCAATCCCTCAGCCACACATTTATCCTCCACCTCATCGCATTCCTACTCTCACTGTCGCGTGGCACAGGCAGTAATCCCGAGATTACTACCTTTGCGGTCCTTTTTCTCAACTCCCTTCCTAGCTCCCTATATTCTCCTTTCAGGACCTCATCCCTTTTCCTACCTATGTCATTGGTACCTATATGTACCACGACCTCTGGCTCCTCACCCTCCCACTTCAGGATATCTTGGACACGATCAGAAATATCCCGGACCCTGGCACCAGGGAGGCAAACTACCATCCGGGTCTCTGGACTGCGTCCACAGAATCGCCTATCTGACCCCCTTACTATCGAGTCCCCTATCACAACTGCCCTCCTCTTCCTTGCCCTACCCTTCTGAGCTACAGGGCCGGACTCTGTGCCGGAGTCACGGCCACTGTCGCTTCCCCCGGGTAAGCTGTCCCCCCCAACAGTACTCAAACAGGAGTACCTGTTGTTAAGGGGCACAGCCACCGGGGTACTCCCTATTACCTGACCTTTCCCCTTCCCCCTCCTAACCATGACCCACTTGTCTGCCTCCCGTGGCCCCGGTGTGACCACCTGCCTGCAACTCCTCTCTATCACCTCCTCACTCTCCCTGACCAGACGAAGGTCATCGAGCTGCAGCTCCAGTTCCGTAACGCGGTCCCTTAGGAGCTGCATCTCGATGCACTTGGCGCAGATGTAGACGTCCGGGAGGCTTGGAGACTCCAGGGCCTCCCACATCCGACACCGAGAACAGCAAACTGCCCTCACACTCATACTGTCCCTCTCCTCAAATAACAACAGAAAATGAATGCCAAACCTTCCTCGCCTGTTTCCGCCTACGCCCGTTGAGCCAAAGCCCTTAAGTCTTCACTCTGCTCCCGGCTCACTCCGCAGCCCGCAAACTACGCTGCCCGCTCTATGAAGCTCTGTTCCTTTTAAATCTGCCGCGCTGCACAGCCCGACGTCACACGCCTGCGCAGTCCCGCCTCTCAGGACGCCGTTGGAGAAAAAAAAAATAACGAAAATTTCAAAAATGTCTTTCTCGGCACTCCCACTCAGACCCTCAGACTCCTTCTTCGAATCAAACCCGAAGCAGGATGTCTGCCCTTTTAAATCTGCCGTGCTGCACTGCCCGACGTCACACGCCTGCGCAGTCCCACCTCTCAGAATGCCGTTGGAGAAAAAAAAATAACGAAAATTTCAAAAATGAAAGTTTTTGTGCAGTTTTTCATTGATTTTATTGTTTCTTCGTATTTACTGTAAATGCCTGCAACGAAATGAATTTCGGGATTGTATATGGTGACATTTATGTACTTTGATAATAAATGTATTTTTGAACTTATTAAAAACTTTTTGGTTGTGTGATATCATTAAGACTGAAGAATTGATTGCGGACTTCAGGAAATGGTAGCTGAGGGAACACATACCAGTCCTCATCAAGAGGCAGCAGTGGAAAGAGTGAGCATTTTCAAATTCCTGGGTGAAAAACATCTCTGAATAACTATTCTGGGCCAAACATATTGATACAATTACAAATTAGAAACATCAACAGCTTTGTCATGTCAAAAAGACTCCACAGTTGCATCACCATCTAGTATGGAGGGGGTAACTGCACAGGATCAGAAACAGCTGCAGAGGGTTATAAACTCAATCAGCTCTCTCATAAGAGCATAAGACCATAAGATATAGGAGCAGAATTAGGCCATTTATTGAGTCATCATGGCTGATCCAATTTTCCTCTCAGCCTCAACCTCCTGCCTTCTCCCCATATCCCTTCATGACCTGACCAATCCAGAATCTATCAATCTCTACCTTAAATATACATAAAGACTTGGCCATCACAGCTGCCTATGGCTAAGAATTCCATAAATTCACCACTCTGCGGCTAAATTCCTCCTCATCTCCATTCTAAAATGACACCCCTCTATTCTGAAGCTGTGTCCTCTAGGCTAAGTCTCTCCCACCATAGGAAACATCCTCTGCACATCTGCTCTATCAAGACCTTTCACCATTCAATAGGCTTCAATGAGGTTGCCTGTCATTTTTCTGAATTCTAGTGAATACAGACCCGGAGCCATCAGATGCTCTTCATATGACAAGCCATTCAATCCTGGAAACATTTACATGAGCCTCCTTTGAACCCTTTCCAGTTTCAGCCCATCCTTTCTAAGGTAAGAAGTCGAAAACTGCTCACAATACTCCAAGTTTGGCCTCACCAGTGCTTTATAAAGTCTCAACATCACATCCTTGCTTTTATATTCTACTCCTCTTGAAATCGGCTGGCTGGTAGAGTAGTGGCATCAGCGCCGGACTTTGGAGCGAAGGCTCCCAAGTTTGAACCCAGCTGGTTCCCCAGGCACGCTTTCCATCCGTGCTGGGTTGAGCATTGAGCTAGCAACTCAACCTTGTAAAAAAGAAATTGCCTGCTACAGAACCACCAACAGCAAAAAGTTGATGGCCTATGCTCTCTTGAGAGTTTAAAAGGCAATTTCCTTTTTTCCTCTTGAAATGAATGATAACATTGTATTTGCCTTCCTCACCGCAGACTCAGCCTGCAAATTAACCTTCAGGGAATCCTGCACAAGGACTCCCAAGCTTCTTTGTGCCTCAGATTTTTGTATTTTCTCTCCATTTAGAAAATAGTTAACCTTTTAATTTCTTCTACCAAACTGCAGGGTCATACACTTCCCCACACTGTATTCCATCTGCTATTTCTTTGCTCATTCTCCGAATCTGTCTATGTCCTTCTGTGGCATCTCTACTTCCTCAAAACTACCTGCTCCTCTACCTATGTTCATATCATCTGCAAACGTTGCAACAAAGCCATCAATTCCATCATCCAAATCATTGACGTACAACGTAAAAAGAATTGGTCCTAACACAGACCCCTGTGGAAAACCACTAGTCACAGGCAGCCAACTAGAAAAGGCTCCCTTTCTTCCCACCCGTTGCCTCCTGCCAATCAGCTACTGCTTTATCCATGTTAGAATCCTTTCTGTAATACCATGGGTTTATTACTTGTTCAGCAGCCTCATGTGTGGCACTTTGTCAAAGGCCTTCTGAAAATCCAGGTACACAGCATCAACCAATTCTCCTTTGTCTATCCTGCTTGTTATTTCTTCAAAGGATTCCAACAGATTTGTCAGGCAAGATTTTCCCTTGAGGACAATAGCCCATTTTATCATGGGCCTCCAAGTCTCCTGAGCCCTCATCCTTAATAATCAACTCCAACATCTTCCCAACCATTGTGGTCAGACTAATTGACCTATAGCATATTTCCTTCTGCCTCTCTCTCTTCTTGAAGAATGGAGTGACATTTGCAATTTTCCAGTTTTCTGGAACCATTCCAGAATTCAATATTCTTGATAGATCATTACTAATGCCGCCACAATCTAATCAGCCACCTCTTTCAGAACTCTGGGGTGTACACCATCTGGTCCAAGTGACTTACCTACCTTTAGACTTTTCAATTTCCCGAGAACTTTCTCTCTAGTTATGATAACTTCAGACTCTTCATGACCCCTGACACCTAGAACTTCCACCATACTGCTGGTGTCATCCACAGTGAAGACTGACACAAAATACTTATTCAGTTCGTCTCCCATGCCTCTATAACTCCCTGTACTCTACTGCAATACTGATACATCTGACTTTAGTTTTGCCTTCTCAAATTTAAGGTAAAAGGGTTCTCGAATCAATTCTGGTGCATTACACAATACCCAATCCAGAATAGCTGATCCCCTAGTGGGCTCAAACATGAGCTGCTCTAAAATGCCATCTCATAGACACTCTAGAAAGTCCTCCTCCTGAAATCTAGCACCAACCTGATTTTCCCAATCTACCTGAATGTTGAAATCTCCCATTGCCCTTTTAGAATGCATTTTCTAACTCCATTGTAATTTGTAGGCCACATCTTTACTACTGTTTGTGTGTCTGTATACAACTCCCATCAGGATCTTTTTGCCCTTGTAGTTCCTTAGTTCTATCCACAATACTTCAACACTTTCCGACCCTATGTCATCTCTTTCTAATGATTAAATTTCACTTTTTACCAACAGAGCAATGCCACCCACTCTGCTTTCCTGCCTGTTCTTTCAATACAATGAGTGTCCTTGGACATTAAACTCCCAGCTATAATCTTTCAGCCATAATTCAGTGGTGCCTACAACATCATACCTTCCAATCAGCAACTGTGCTGTAACTTCATCTACCTTATTCTGTATACTGCGCGCAAATATAACACTTCCTTTCTTTTTCCAATATTTTTATTAAATTTCATATACACAAATACAGAATTCATAAGGATACTTATTATAAATCAAAATAAGGTAGCACAAAGTGCACTATATATAAATCACACTGATACAAACACGGTTTCCCATATTCATGATCAAGCAAATAAAATAAATTGAATTATGAAATACAATAATATGGTTAAATGTATAATTTAAAAAATCTACACCCACTACCAAAACAAAGCTGGTTGGTAAAAAAACAAAAGAAAAAAAGGGTACTTTACCATATAGTGTTTTATAATAATAGCCCAGATCTATATTTTAATAACAATAACAATTCAAAGATTTTCAAAATATTTCAGAAAGATTCCCCATAGTGTTTGAAAATCTTGATTAGAATCAGAAATCGAACAATGAATCTTCTCTAAATTTAAACATGACATAACATCGCATAACTAGTGAGCATGTGTGGGGGGGGCAGCCTCCTTCCATTTAAGCAAAATCGCACTCCTAGCCATAAGATAAATAAAAGCCAGTACCCCCAATTGAGAAGGCTCCAAAATTATAGCTCTTTCCTCAACAATACCAAATAAGGCAGTCAAAGGATTGGGCTTAAAATTAACTTTAAAAAGTACATAAAAAGTTTGGAATACATCTTTCCAATATTTTTCAAGGCTCGAACATGACCAAAACATATGAATTAATGAAACCTCTCCATTATTACATCTGTCACAATAAGGAGATATATCTGCAAATAAAATGAGAGCGCTTGTCTTTAGATATATGAGCCCTATGTACCACTTTAAATTGTAGGAGGGAACGACAAGCACATAATGATGAAGAATTAACCATTTTGAAAATAGCCCTCCAGGTCTCATCAGATAATGAAGTCTGTAAATCCTTTTCCCAATCTTCTTTAATTTTGTCTAAAGGGGCCATTCTCAGTCCCAACAACAGACCATAAGTATAAGATATTGAGCCATTATCAAAAGGTTTCAAATTAAAAATTACATCTATTATGTTCTTATCCGGGCTGGTAGGAAATATATGTCATTTAGATCTTAAAAAATCTCTAATCTGTAGATATCGAAAAAAGTGGGTATTTGATAGGTTATATTTCACTGAGAGCTGCTCAGAAGAAGAAAGGATCCCTCCAACAAACAGATGCTGAAATCGTTCAATGCCTAATCTATCCCATTCTCTAAAAAACAGATCGGTCGTAGATGGTTTTAAAAAAATTAGAAAAAATAGGACTAGAAAAGGAAAACCGAAATGTATTCTAAACTGTAGCCATATCCTCAAAGTGTGTATAACCACCAAACTGTCAGTTAATTTATTTAAAGATAAAAGAAGTGAGGATCCAAGAAGAGATATAATAGAAAATTTTGTAACAGAGTTGGCTTCCAAAAAGACCCATATTGGCCAATCCTCACGATTAATATAATATAACCAGAACATAAGATTTCGTATGTTAATTGCCCAATAATATAACCTAAAACTGCGTAGAGCAAGGCCTCCATTCTTTTTAATTTTTTGAAGGTAGGCTTTATTTAACCAGGGTTTTCTGTTCTTCCATGTATAGGAAGAAAGAGTCGAACCTAAAGAATCAAAAAAAGACTTAGGAATAAAAGCAGGTACGGCTTGGAAAAAGGTATATAAATTTAGGTAAAATATTCATTTTAATAGAAATAATTCGACCAATAAATGATAAAGAGAGAGGCGACCAATTAGAAAGTGCCTTTTTCACATAATTCATTAAGATTAGAAAATTTTCTTTGAATAGATCTTTATAATTCTTAGTGATTGTTACACCCAAATATGTAAATTGTTTTCTTACAATTTTAAAAGGAAGGTTAATATCTGTTGGTATCAAATTATTTAAAGGAAACAATTCACCCTTATGTAAATTCAATTTATATCCTGAAAACTGACTAAAATTAGTCAGTAAGAGAAACATAGAGGGTAAAGAAGTTGTAGCTTTAGGTATAAAAAGCCATAGGTCATCAGCATAAAGCGAGACTTTATGAATAGTACCTTTCCTTAGGATACAGGTAATATCTTTAGACTCTCGAAAGGCAATTGCTAAAGGTTCTAATACCAAGTCAAAAAGCAAAGGGCTCAAAAGACATCCTTGTCTGGTTCCACACTGGAGTTTAATTAGTTTAGAATTCTGAAAGTTAGTAAGGACCCGAGCGGAGGGAGATAAGTAAAGTAATTTAATCCAATGAATAAATGCGGCCAAAAAGTTCTATTCAAAAGGTTCAAAGGAACATCTTAACAAGCCTGATGCATTTTGGAAACAAGTCCTGTGGACTGATGAAGTTGAAATAGAACTTTTTGGCCGCAATAAGCAAATGTATGTTTGGAGAAAAAAGGGTGCAGAATCTCATGAAAAGATCCCCTCTCCAACTGTTAAGCATGGGGGTGGATCGATCATGCTTTGGGCTTGTGTTGCAGCCAGTGGCACGGGGGAACATTTACTGGTAGAGGGACGAATGAATTCAATTAAATACCAGAAATTCTGGAAGCGAACATCACACCGTCTGTAAAAAAGCCAAAAATGAAAAGAGGATGGCTTCTACAACAGGATAACGAACCTAAGTACACCTCAAAATCCACATTGGCAAGCTGAAGGTTTTGCCATGGTCCTCACAGTCTCCTGACCTAAACATCATCGAGAATCTGTGGATAGACCTCAAAAGAGCAGTGCATGCAAGACGGCCCAAGAATCTCACAGAACTAGAAGCCTTTTGCAAGGAAGAATGGGTGAAAATCCCCCAAACAAGAATTGAAAGACTCTTAGCTGGCTACAAAAAGCATTTACAAGCTGTGATACTTGCCAAAGAGGGTGTTACTAAGTACTGCCACGCAGGGTGCCGAAATTTTTGCTTCGGGCCCTTTTCCTTTTTTGCTATTTTGAAACTGTAAAAGATGGAAATAAAAAAGTTTTCTTGCTTAAAATATTAAAGAAAGGTGTCATCTCTAACTTGATGCCTTTTTGGAAATCAGTTCATCTTTTACTCGCTTAGCTATTCACAGTAACAGAAATTTTGACCAGGGGTTCCCAAACATTTGCATGCCACTGTATGCCAACAGCTTCCTTTATAATCTTATCTACCTAGATAAGACTCTTGGCAGTGTGGAGGTTCAGAGGGATCTTGGGGTCCGAGCCCATAGGACACTCAAACCTGATATGCAGGTTGACACTGTGGTTAAGAAGGCATACGATGCATTGGCCTTTATCAATGGTGGAATTGAGTTTAAGAGCTGAGAGGTAATGTTGCAGTTATATAGGACCATGGTCAGACCCCACTTGGAGTACTGTGCTCAGTTCTGGTCGCCTCACTACAGGAAGGATGTGAAAACCATAGAAAGGGTGCAGAGGAGATTTACAAAGATGTTGCCTGGATTGGGGAGCATGCCTTATGAGAATAGGTTGAGTGAACTCGACCTTTTCTCCTTGGAGCGACGGAGGATGAGAAGTGACCTGATAGGGGTGAACAAAATAATGAGAGGCATTGATCGTGTGGATAGCCAGAGGCTTTTTCCCAGGGCTGAAATGGCTAGCATAAGAGGGCATAGTTGTAAGGTGCTTGGAAGTAGGTACAGAGGAGATGTCAGGGGTAAGTTTTTTACACCGAGAGTAGTGAGTACGTGGGATGGGCTGCCGGCGGCAGTGGTGGAGATGGAAACGATAGAGTCTTTTAAGGGATTCCTGGATGGCTACATGGAGCTTAGAAAAATAGAGGTCTAAGGGTAAAGCCTAGGTAGTTCTAAGGCAGGGACAGGTTCGGCGCAGCTTTGTCGGCCGAAGGGCCTGTATTGTGCTGCAGGCTTTCTATGCTTCTACCTGTGATACCACTCACAAGGAATCTGTATTCAAAGATCCTTCTGCTCTACCGCACTCCTCAGTGCCCTGCCATAGAAGTCGTCCTGATTTGTCCTCCCAAAGTGTAACACCTCACACTTCTCCACATTAAGTTCCATCTGCCATTTTCCACACCATTTTTCCAGCTGATCCAGATCCCACTGCAAGCTTTGATAGCCTTCCTCACTGTCTGTTAGGCCCCCAATCTTGGTGTCATCCGCAAATTTGCCGATCTAGTTTCGTACATTATCATCCAGATCATTGGTATACATAGCTGACAAGCAACAACGGACCCACACAGCACACCAGGTGTCAAGCCAATGTCTAATCCAATTTACTACCTCATCTCGAATGCTGAGCGACTGAACTTTCTTGAATAACCTCCCATGCAGAGCCTTGTCAAAGGTCTTGCTAAACTTCTCATTAGTACCATCAGAGAGGGGGTCAGGACCCTGAAGACACACACTCAACATTTTAGAAACTGCTTCTTCCTCTCCTCACAGACAAACAGAGAATGAACCCATGAATACAACTTCACTATCTTTGCTCTCTCTTTCCACTGCTTACTTATTTAAATATACTGTGGATTATGGTTAATTGGGATACATCAGGACCAGTATATTTGGCCCAATTAAGTGGCTACCCTGATTAATCAAAGTTTTATGGAAATAGTTAAAAAGGTATAAAAAAGACAAGCTAACAAATTATGGATTGAAATAAAATACAGAATAAATTAGAACACTACCAAAACTACTACAGTACTATAAAACTGTGTATTAGTTCCTAATAGTTATTGACAAAGAAATTTATTCATGTCCTTTTCATTGACTGTAAATGGACAAAATCAGTGTAAATACCTAGTGCAGATAGTGAACTGCCTTTATACAATGCCTTTGACTATTGTATCGTCCAAATATTCCTTTTTATTGTGACATTCAAGATTGCTGTCGATACCTTCATAGTTCCTAATTTGTTGAAGTCATGAAATTGTTTCATTTTCACTCTTGGCTGTTTCAGGGATTTCCAAGCATAAATGCTTAAAACTGCAGTGAGCAAAACAGTTCTGAAATTACCGCTCTTTCTACGCAAACATGCAGATGAAGCTTTTAAAAATTGTATATATAGCTAAGTTGATAATCACAGTGTGGAGTCTAATGGGAACTTGATGTGCATGCAATGACACTACTTGGAAAATGTTCAGCAACATTCTCCTGTCCCAATTAAGTGGCATAGGGGGCAGAGAGAGGGCAGGGAGTGGGAAGTACCAAAGAAACATTCTGTAATGATCAATTGTTTGGAATCAAATGACCTTGCCTGGTATCTCAGGGCTGGGTGTGCTGTACCCATGCCAGCCCCCACCTCTGCCACTCCTGCTCTGCTACCTGTCCCACACACCTCAAGCAGCACTCCACCCTCACCATTGCCAACATTCTTTGTTCCCACCAGATTTACAAACTTGCTCTTCAGTCTGTGTGAACAAGTATAGTACTGTGAAAAAGTCACTAAAATATAGTACTGTATAAAAGTTTTAGGCATATATATATATACATACACACATATATATATGATAGCATATATATATGTGGTGTGTGTGTGTGTATGTGTATGTATGTATATGTATATATATATATGTGCGTGTGTGTGTGTGTGTGTGATAATAAACCTGATACTTAATTTTTATCTTTAATGGAGGAGGCTTGAGGACCAAATGACCTACTCATGCCCCAGATATCTGCATCTGCATTAACCAACTCTATCAGTGTCTCACCAGTCACTGTATTTATCTTTCAAATTTCCTTTAATGCATCTCACTCTATTTGGAGATACGTCCATGCATATTCACATCTTTGTGGTACTAATTGTGAAAGTCTCTCCATGAGTCAGAATCAGGTATATTATCACTGACTTAGACAACATGAAATTTGTTGTTTTGTGGCAGCGGTATAATGCAACGACATAAAATTACTATAAATTACAAAATAAATAAGTATAGTAAACGAAAATAATGAGGTTGGGTTCATGGACTATTCAGAAATATACTGATGAATGATTGGGTGTGGGGCTTCAGGCGCTACACCTCCTCCCCGATGGCAGCATTGAGCAGATGGTGAAGGTCCTTCGAGTTTGATGTCGCATTCTTGAGCCACTGCCTCTGGAGGATGCCCTTGATGTTGGTGATGATGGTGCTCATGGTGGAGCTACAACCTCTCTAGGCTCTTGCAATTCCGTGCATTGGAGCCTTGGTACCAGGCTGTGATGCAACCAGTCAGAATACTCTCCACCTACAGCTATAGGAATTTGCAAGAGCCTTTGGTGACATACCAGATCTCTGCAAACATCTATCTGGCATGCTTTCTTTTAATTGCATCAATGTGTTGGGGGCAGGATAGCTCCTCTCCCATGTTGACGCACAGGTATATAACGCTGCTTACACTTTTCACCACTGTCGCAGTGAAAAGTATTTATAACAGAACTGATAACACATAGAAACAAACTGAAACAGCACACACACTCATAGAAGTTTAAATGTTAGGAAATACAATAAACTCAAAATATTGATGAAAACTATCACTAATGACCAATAAACTGCAATATATATATTTTTTTGAAACATTAAGTGATTTATCTGTGCTACAGAGCAATTTTGTCTACTGCAGTTTATTGAGAGGTGATTGTAGTTATTTTGTGCACTATATTCATGTTGGGAAAAGGCAGCAGGTGTTGGACCCTGATCTTGCTTGATGCAAGATCACAATGTACTTCCCTCTTGTTTTAAACAGGAATTTCCTCTGACTACCAAAGCCTACTAGAAGTGCACGCAATGCCCAGAGGCAGTAAGTGTCTCTGCCCCATTTTCTTATCATAACAATCCAAAGGTAAAAACATATGGGATTAAAATAAGAATTAGATTAATTGTGAATGAAATTCCACATCTCTAGGACTTTTATGAATCACAATTTACATGTGCCACCCGAATCCGGTGATCACCACAACTTCACCTATAAGAAATAATTTTCTTGGACTAATCTATCAGCCTTTTTTAATATCATCAAGAATAAAGATCATGCAACCTTGACATATAATCTTAGCTGGATCCTGACTGGACCTGGACTGGATGGAGAGCCACTGCTCGAGATTTTGCACTGCACACCAGCTCACCATTCACTAGTAAGCTTAAAGCGAGTTACAATTGTTTTCCAAATATCCTATTCTCTGCATTTCTGCTTTCACCCCTTCTCCTCAACAGAGCAAGAATGGAGCTCCCCTAGTTCCTCCTATCCATCCCAATATCCGCCATATTTAACAAATTATTCTCCATGTTCTCTGCCAGCCCCAACCAGATTCCCCCAGCCAACTCATATTCCCTTCCCTTCCCCTTTGAGCCTTTCAAAGGGATCACTTCCTTCATGATTCGCTAATCCACTCTGTGACCTCATCAATCTCTCCCTGCCTTACGGCAACCTCCTACGACATCAAGGGATTTTCGCCACTTTCACCTCCATCTGTGTTCTCTGTTTATTCAGACACTCACCCTTACCACCCTCCTCACAAACTAACCGCAGCAGAGCACTGGGAAGTCCAGCGTCTCTGGAGGTAGCAACAGTATTCCTGGGCAGAAAGGGGATGATTCCGTAATTCCTTATCATTCGTGTTTCGGATTCAGTCAAATGCAAATGACAGGGATTAATTTCACACACAGAATTTGTTTTATTCAATTACCCTGAGCTCAATGTATCTCTCAATTTGAAATCATCCCCCTTTCACTGCATTTTATCAGAGAAATTAATCTGCTTTTCTTGGGCTAAATTGTTCTTGTTTAGGCATAGAATCATTGGATTTTGGAGGACTAATGAAAGAACATCGTGCCTATGAAAGTTGCTGTGAAGATTTTTCCATTAAATCTGTATTGTTGCCATTTCCTGTAAAGTTTTTCCCATCATTGATGAGTTATGTTTATTGCAGTCTGTGAAGAATTTTCAATGAGTTAGTAATAGACTACACTCTTTACTTTTCCTGCCAGCGCTGCCTCTGATGCACTGACTCACGCAATGGTATTAATAGATCCCTCCAAAATCTCCTGCTGCTTTTACGCCTTTAATAATGTCACTCTTGAATATTTGATATTGGGGATTCTTTTGGGTATAAATATTAAAATCATATTTCAAGTTGTTTGCATAACTTATTTGAGCAGCCGCACTTTTCTTAAGTGCTCCATTATCTCACACGTACTGTGGTATTTCTGCGTTATCTCGGTTTGCATATATCAGGGTGGAAGTACACTGCAGAGGAGAGATAGAACAAGAAAATATTATGATCCACCCACAACACTTTCTACTACAGGGATTCCTCATTTAAAATTCAAAAACATACATGATATTAAGATAAAGTCTTAATAACCATAACGTCAGACTGCTGTGTTCAAATCAGGCAACCCTGACCTCCGTAAAGCTATCAGGGTTGCCAGGAGACAATACAAGTCCAAAATCAGTATTAGACCAGCCGCCAGTTGTGGCCGGGCTTAAGTGCTAAAACAGGCCGCAAAGCAAAGTCAGGCAGCATTGCTGACAACAGTACGTCCTTCCCGATGTGCGTAACACATTCTATGTATGTTTTCAACAGAAGGGTATTGGAATGTCACCACCCACCCCAAGAGTCCCCAGTGCACCTGATCCCACAGTCGCCAATGCAGATGTAAGATAAGTCTTCGGAAAGTGATCCCATGGAAAGTAACACTCACAACACACTGTCTCAGCAGGTCAGGCAGCATCCGTGGAAAAGATCAGTCGACATTTCGGGCCAGAACCCTTCATCCCATGGAAAGTAACTGGCCTGGATAGTGTCCTTGGTTGTATCCTTAGGTCCTGTACAAATCAGCTGGCATGGGTATTTGGAGACATTTTAATCTCTCCCTGTTTGATCCTGAAGTTCACACCTGCTCATTCCAGTATCTAAGAAAAACAAGGTAATGTGGCTTAGTGATTACTGCTTGGTGCCTCTGACATGCAATATCATGAGGCTGATCATGGCATTGCATGATCAGTGGGTCAAGTGCTCTCGCCTTTCAGAGCACTTGACCCACTGCAATTCGCCTACCACTGAAACAGGCCATTGCCCTGGCCCTACTCTCATCTCTGCAGCATCTGGACAGAAAATACACCTATGTAACAATATGACTTAATAACTACATCTCCACCTTCAATGCTATCATCCCAAGCAAATTCATCTCAAACTCCTAGACCTGCGACTCAACACCTCCCTTTGCAACTGGAATCTCGACTTCCTGACCAAAAGACTGCAATATCTATGGTTAAGCAGCAACACCTCCCCACGATTATTCTCAGCACAGATGCCCCAAGAGGCTATATCCTCAGTCCCCTACTCTACACCCTATAAACTGAAGACTGCAGGGCCAGGTTCTGCACCAACACTATTTAAAAGCTTGCAGGCGGCACCACTACAGTGAACTGTATCTCAAATAACAATAAAGGGAGGACATAGAGAGCCTAATGATATGGCATCACGACAATAACCTTTCTCTCAATGTCATTAAAGCAACAGAGCTGGTCATTGACTTCAGGAAAGAGGGTGGTAGTATACATGCTCTTGTTTACCTCAATGGTGCTGAGGTCAAGAGGTTGAGAATTTCAATTTCCTAGGAGGAAACATCACCAATAGCTTGTTGTGGTGTAATCACAATGATGCCACAGCCAAGAAAGCTCACTAGCACCCATATTTCCACAATGCACTGTTGTAATGCAGTAAGTTATATTCTAGACAAGTTTTCACTGCACTTCAGTACATGTGACAATGAATAAACCGATTTACTAAATGAAGGGTACTGCCCGGAAAGAGTAATGTCAAATAGGCTTTAGAATATATAATGTACTGTTAGTTGACAAAACTTAAGCCGGAACAATAACGGGGGAAGATAGTGGAAACACTTAGCGGGTCATTTGGTTCCTATGATGCAAAGAAACAATAAATTGCTTTAGGAGAATGAATAACTTGCTGAGGATAAATGCTAACTGTCTGACTACCATTCCCATTCCCCACCATCTGCTCTTCAATTGTTAATTAGTTGTTAATCCAAGCTCAGTGTTCTCCAGACATCTCCCTTCAAACTCCTCTGCCTAAACTACAAACAGGAATATTCTGACAGAAGAGTTATTTCAGCCTGCTCCTGTCTCCCTCAGATTTCAGTTTGACTCCTCTCTCTCACTTGATCTAGTTCTGCACAAATGGCTCTCCTCATGTTCCCTGACTTTATAATCCCAAATGCCTTCTGTTTGCAACAAAACAATAAGAAGTTCTGTTGGGAATTGGGTGGCAGTGATTGGCCTGAATTGATGCTGTGTCTGTTGTCAAGGATTTGAGGGATTTCCCAGAATAATCCACAATTTTATGACATTCTGAAGCAGGACTATGACTCTTGTCAGAGAAGGTGACGGGTAGTAACTGGCCAAAGCTCAGTCCTGCTGTCCCTGAAGAAGCAGGCACACTACCCAGTGCCTCCTCATGATGAAAGACCCCTTTAGATCTGCTCTTGCTCTCATTCATTTCACAACCGCAAAAGTGAATCAAAAATAAAATAAACCTTTAAATTTTGTGAAGCCAATCCTTAAAATGCAATAGCTCACAAAGTCACCTTCTCATTTACATCTGGAAAACTCAAGTCAGAAATACTTCTCCTTCTTTTTCAGTCTTGAAAAGTGTCTCAGCCCAAAACGTCGACTGTTAATGCATTTCCATAGATGCTGCCTGACCTGTTCCTCCAGCATTTTGTGTGTGTTGCTCTGGATTTCCAGCACCTGCAGACTTTCTTGTAGTCCTAAATATTGTCAGCTAACAATAAACACCAGTCACTAAATCAACCAAGTAGAAACTTACCTCAATGGAAACGAATACCCCTTTAAATAGCGTTCACACAGCATATTTCCAACTATTAATGCAATAACTTCCTTCCCAGGGTTAACACCCACTAATCAGGAACTACCATGGACTAATTTTTTCAACACATCTTTATGGAGGTCCATAGTGCACAATTCAATATTTAAGATAAAATTGTATAGAGTTTTCAGGGTTACTTTAGAAAGAGCACTGACTTGAGTGCATTGCACCAATCAAAAACAAGCCATTGGACAATTAATTTTGTCTGTCTTTGCACCTCCTTCGTGCTTGAAAATAGATACAATGAGATGGTATTTGATACAGTTTGCCTGTACCTCATCCATCACCTGGATGGCCTACAGGTCTTCTTGTTTGTGTGTTGAATGACCCCCATCATCTACAACATTCTTCTGAACTTTTCTGTCTGAATTCAATCTGGCATTTAATTCTTTAACCCCTAAAATCTACTCACTTCCTCTTATCGATGCCAAATCAGTCTTTGTTTTGACCTGACTCCTGTTACCTCCCTAATCTCCTTTCCGCTGTACTAATGACTCTTCCAGTGCTGCTTCCTGCTTTTACCATTAACTGAGAATTCCATTGAATTCGCCTGAAATTTCCATTCATATTTTATCTTTCTGCAGTTTGTCTCTACCCTTCCTTTCTGAAACTTCCTGCTCTGTCTTTGGAATAGACTTTCCACAGACATCCAGTACAATCTTCATTCATCTCGTCTGGTTTCCCCAGCTCTTGCTGCATCAGTTGCATAACTGATAGGCCACACTGTCCATTTCACTCAGAGCAGGAATCCCGTCTGTGCTGTGCTTGACAAGACTCTTGGCAAGATTTGTCCAACTTCTATGTTATGACAAGCACCTTCACCCCACAACTATTTTGGATACCCCTTGTTCCCACCTTCCACCACACTTTTCAGATACGACAGATTTCCACATCTCAGCATGATACACAAAAATACATTTTCCTCTGCCTTTGAAGATTCCAGGGACTCCTTGATTGATTTCTATCCTATGGTATCTTCTGTAGAGGTTTCAAACTTCAAAGCTCCCATTATGTTAGGCAGCATATTGAACACATGTTCTTTACATAGAACAAATACATTCTCTACTCATTGTAGTGACTCCAAATTAATTGCAGTTCTTTTAAAATTATAAGCATTGGTAGTAAGACTGGCATTTACTTACATAGAACAGAACACTACAGCACAGTACAGGCCCTTCAGCCCACGATATGCCGACTTCATAAGATATTCTAAGACCGATCTAATCCTTCCCTTCTACACAGCTTTCCATTTTTTCTATCATCCATTTTTTGTGTATCTAAAAGTTTCTTAAACATCCCTAATGTGCCTGTCTCATGCACCACCCCTAGCAGGATGCTCCATGTACCCACCATTCTGTATAAAAACACTGATCTCTGATATCCCCTTATGCTTTTCTCCAATCACCTTAAAACTACGCCCCCTTCATTAGCCATTTCCATCCTGGGAAAATGTCTCTGCCCATCCACTCGATCTAATCCTCTTATCATCTTGTACACCTCTATCAACTCACCTCTCATCCTCCTTCACTCCAAGGAGAAAGGCCCTAGCTCACTCGACCTCTCTAGTCCAGGCAGCACCCTGGTAAATCTCCACACCCTCTCCAAAGCTTGTACCTCCTTCCTATAATGAAGCGACCAGAAATGAACGCAGTACCACTTGCCAATCTTCCCTTTAGTTCAATTTTTTTTCTACAACTTCTCGTCGACTGAGTTAGTCCATGCTTCCACAGAGCTAGGTCAAGGCAACATTCTGCAATTACATCAATTCAATTCAATTCATGTTTAATTGGCATTCAACCATACATGAATACCTACGAATACAGCCAAATGAAACAGCGTTGCTCCGGGGCCAAGGTACAAAACACAGTATCCACAGTCATACACAGAACTGAACACATACAGCATATGTAGGAGGCATGCATCTGGTCTCTATCTGCATTATATTCTGTGTTGCGTGTTTATTATGGTAACTAGTCACATGAGTAGGGGGCCTGATAGAAGCGAAAGGAGTAAGTTACATCTTCATGCTTTGTTCACTGCAGTCTGGAGTAGCTGGAGACCAACGAAGGTCGTATCTTTTGCTGAATGCTTAATAACACTCAGTTATGCTTAGTTTACACTTGGGTATGCTTAAGTTTCATTGCTTCAAGATTGTATGTTTGCTAATTGCCAGAAGTAATCAAAGGTGTGAACAAAACTGGATCACAAATTAATTCTTAAGCTAAAGGAAGCAGCTTTGCCACTGCTGTGGGTATTGTGGAAAGTGAAACTACAAATGAGCCTGGAACTGATGAAAAGGATGGAGGTTCCAAACAAAGTGTGAATGACGCAAACACTGCAGCAAGTACCGCCTTGGTATCTAATGGCTTTATGGGGGCTTGTGATCATGATTGTAAACTTCCTGTAATTCCGGTTCAGGTAAAGACCGAGAAAAGTAACAAGACAGTACTTACTTCTGCTTTCCTAGATCAAGGAAGTACAGCCTTGAGCCTCATGAACAAACTTGACCTGACAGAAAACGAAACATGTATCCTCTTACGCAGGAGGGGTCAAGAGAAGCTCAAGTGTAGATAAGTTGTTTCAGGATGGAAGTGGTTGGCTTAGATAGTGAAAACTATTGTGAACTGCCTAACTACACAGAGAACATATGTCATCAGGGAGATCTTCAGGAATGGTCTCACATGATGCTTATTCATTTGCCGGAAATTGAGTCAGAAATGGAACTGCTGATAGGGGTGAATGTGCCTAAGACATTGGAGCCGTTGTTAATGATGGGCCCTTGCAATCAGAACAATGCTGGTTTGGACTGCTAGTGGACTTGATGCACTATCAATTACTCCAGAAGACTGGAAGTAGAGTAAATACTGAAAGGCTTTTATTAACAGTAAATGGTCCAATGTCCATGCTGAATATCTGTCCTGGACTGAGGGAGGAGCAGTGGCACAATCGCCTTTATTCAGGGGTCTGTGGGAGGAGCCACAGGAGCAGTCAGCAGAGGGGCATGTCCAGACAGGGAACCCAGTTACAACCTATATATATGGTTTACCACAGGACCGTTGAAAGGAGACCATGGCTGTGGAAGAGACTACACTCAGCCAGAGCTGACAGTTAATGAGTCTCCTGTTTTGAGCTTGAATGAGCTTTGGCAGTGACATTTCAAGACAGATTCTCCTGAATGCAGTCAAGAGGGACAATCTGGCTTGACAAGAGAAGATTGCAATCCAGGGTAGACTGCTTACCAAAAGAGGGTAAACATTGAGATTTCATGTCTCCTGTGTCCTGATGGCATGCAGCTGTAATTATTCTAGTATAATGATTAGGGGATGTAAAGTAGGAGCCTTGGATCTGTTCTCCATTTGCATTGTATTCTGCATTGCCTGTTCATTAAAACAAGAGAAAGGACTGACAAGTTGGTTTTGATTTACAGTGGCATTACTATCACCAAGTCTCTGCCATTAAAGCCCAAGGGAGCACCACAGACCTGAAACTCAAGTGGTCCAACCACATAAATGGCACAGGTACCACATCAGTGGCAGGGTGTACTGTACTGATTGACTCTCCTCCCAAAACTACAAAGCCTGTTCACTTTCTACAAGATCTCCATCTTCCTGGAATGCAGCTCTAACAACTCTTAAAACCTTGAAGATATTGAGGATAAAGCAGCCTGCTTGACTGATGTCATATAAGCCATCCTAAGTATTCATTTTCTGCACCACCAGTGTAAAGTGTCAGCAGTGTGTATTATCTACAAAATGCACTGGCCTATCTCATCACGTTCACTCCAACAGAATCCCTAGAACCTACAACATCCACCACCTAGAAAAACTACAGCAGAAGGCACATCTGAACTCCACAACCTGCAGGCTTCCATTCAAGTCGCGCAATACCCTGCCCTGGAAATATATTGTTATTTCTACACCTTTGCTGGGTATAAATTCTGAAGCGATCTCCCCTTCAGTCTTGTGGGAAACGTGCAGCAGAATCACCGGAGTGGCTCTCCGCCACCTGCTCAAAAGCAATTAGAAACAGACAGTACATGCTAGCGAACATAGAACGTAGAACAAGTCAGCACTATACAGGCTCTTCGGCCCATGATGTTGTGACAGTCTTATAACCTACTCCAAAATAAATCTAACACCTCCCTCCTGCATGGTTATCCATTTTTGCTAAGATTCTCTGAAATGTTTCTAATATATTTGCCTCTACCACCACCCCTGGTAGCACAATCCATGCTCCCACCCCACTCTCTGTGTAAAAAACCTCCCTTTGCCATCCCCCTGTATACTTTCCTCCAATCGCCTTAACATTATGTCCTCTTGCATTAGCTATTTCTGCCCTGGGAGAAAGGTGCTGGCTGTCCTCTCTATCGATACCTCTTATCATTGCCTCTCATCATCTTATATACCTCTATCAAGACACCTCTCATCCGCCTTCGCTCCAAAGAGAAAAGAGCTAGCTTGCTCAACTGTCCCTCATAATACATACTCTCTAATCCAGGAAAATCTGCACCATTTCTAAAGCTTCCACATTCTTCCCATAATGAGGTGACTAGAACTGAACACAATACTCAGAGATTGGCAATGCTGCATTTCCCCAATGCTATATATTCTATGTCATAAAGACAACTTCAATAGACAGCCAAAAATGAGATTGGAGCTAAATAAGTGGTCAGCTGTTCCTATGCAAGAGACACCAGGACTCTGTATATCTTAAGTTTTGGGCTTCATTTGGATAAAACTGTCAAACTATAAAGCAAATGTCTCTTGGATGTGTAGTGTTCAAGTGCTGCATCTGTTCTCTGTCCCATTTAACACCATTGTTAACCCATACAACATGATTAAAGATTTGGCTTGTATCCTTTGAGATTACCATAAGACAATAAGACACAGGAGCTGAATTAGGCCATCTAGCCCATCGAGTCTGCTCCAACATTCAAACATGGCTGATCCTTTTTCCTTCTCCTCCATAATCCCAGTTCCCGGTCTTCCTGTAACCTTTGATGCCATGTCCAATCAAGGACCTATCAATCTCTGCCTTAAATACACCCAACGACCTGGCCTCCACAGCTGCCTGTGGTAACAAATTCTACAAATTCACCATCCTTTGGCTAAAGAAATTTCTCCACATCTCTGTTTTGAAACGGTGTCCCTCTACCCTGAGTCTGTGCCCTCTTGTCGTAGACTCTCCCACCATGGGAAACATCTTTTTCACATCTACTCTGTCTAGGCCTTTTAATTTTCGAACGGTTTCAATGAGCTCCCCCCCCCCCCCCATTGTTCTGAATTCCAGCAAGTACAGACCCAGAGCCATCAAACGTTCTTCACATGATAACACTTTCATTCCTGAAATCATCCTTATCATCCTTGTGAACCTCCTCTGGACCCCCTCCAATGCCAGCATATCCTTTCTAAAATGAGGAGCCCAAAACTGTTCGCAATACTCAAGATGAGGTGAGGCCTCACCGGTGACTTATAAATCCTCAGCATCACATCCTTGCTTGTGTATTCTAGACCTCTTGAAATGAATGTCAATGTGGCATTTGCCTTCGGACTCCCAAGTCCCTCTGCATCTCAGATTCCTGGATTTTCTCCCTGTTTAGAAAATAGTCCACACATTTATTTCTGCTACCAAAGTGCATGACCATGCATTTTCCAACATTGTATTTCATTTGCTACTTTCTTGCCCATTCTCCTAATCTGTCCTTCTGCATCCTACCTGTTTCCTCAACACTACCTGCCCCTCCACCAATCTTTGTATCATCTGAAAACTTGGCAACAAAGCCATCTATTCAAACATCTAAATCATTGATATACAGCATAAAAAGAAGTGGTCCCAACACTGACCCCTGCGGAACACCACTCGTCACTGGCAGCCAACCAGAAAGGAATCCCTTTATTCCCACTGGCTGCCTCCTACCAATCAGCCAATGCTCTAACCATGTTAGTGACTTTCCTGTAATACCATGGGCTTGGTAAGCAGCCTCATGTGTAGCACCTTGTCAAAAGTCTTCTGAAAGTCCACATATACAACATCCTCTGCATCCCGTTTATCTATCCTCCTTGTAATCTCTTCAAAGAATTCTAACAGGTTCATCAGGCGGGATTTTCTCTGAAGGAAACCATGCTGACTTTGTATTATCTTGTCCTGTGCCACCAAGTGCTCCATCACCTCATCCTTAACAATTGACTCTAACATCTTCCCAACCACTGAGGTCAGGCTGTTGGTCTATAATTTCCTTTCTGTTGCCTTCCTCCTTTCTTAAAGAGTAGAGTAACATTTGCAATTTTTCAGTCCTCTGGTGCCATGCCAGAGTCCAATGATTCTTGAAAGATCATTTCTAATGCCACCATAATCTCTAACACTACCTCTTTCAGAACCCGAGGGTGCAGTTCATCTGGTCCGAGTGCCTTATGTACCCTTAGGTCGTTCAGCTTTTTGAGCACCTTCTCTCTTGTAACAGTAACTGCACCCACTTCTCTTCCTTCACACACTACACCATCAGGAATACTGCTAGTGTCTTCCATAGTGAAGACTGATGCAAAATACTCATCTAGTTCATGAATTAGCTCCTTGTCCCCCGTTATTATTTTTCCTGCCTCATTTTCTAGTGGTCCTACATCCACTCTCTTTTCTCTTTTATTTTTAAAGTACTTGAAAAAAACCTTTTACTATCCACTTTGATATTATTTGCTAACTTGCTTTCATATTTTAACTTTTCCTTTCTAATGATTGTTTTGTTGCTCCTTGTAGGTTTTTAAAAATCTCCCAATCCTCTATCTTCCCACTAATTTTTGTTTTGTTGTATGCCCTTTCTTTTGCTTTTACAATAGCTTTAACTTCCCTTGTCAGCCATGTTTGTACTATTTTACCATTTGAGTATTTCTTCAGTTTCGGAATACGTATATCCTGCACCTTCCTCATATTTCCCAGAAACGCAAACCATTGCTGCTCTGCTGACATCCCTGCCAGCAGCTCCTTCCAATTTACTTCGGACAACTCCTCTCTCATACCACTGTAATTTCCCTTACTCCACTGAAATACTGCATCAGACTTTACTTTCTCCCTATCAAATTTCAAGTTGAACTCAATCATATTGTGATCACTAGTTCCTCAGGATTCTTTTACCTTAAGCTTCCTAATCAGCTCCAGTTCATTACATAACACCCAATCCAGTATAGCTGATCCCCTAGTAGGCTCAATGACAAACTGCTCTAAAAAGCCATCTCTTAGGCATTCAACAAACTCACTCTCTTGAGATCCATTACCAACCTGATTTTCCCAATCGACCTACATGTTAAAATCTCCCATGACCAACATAACATTGCCTTTTTGACTCACCTTTTCTAATTCCTGTTGTAACCTGTGGTCCACATCTAAGCCACTGTTGGGAGGCTTGTACACAACTGTCATAAATGTCCTTTTACCCTTGCACCTTCTTAAGTCAACCCACAAGGATTCAACATTTTCTGATCCTATGTCACATCTTTCTACTGATTTGATGCCATTCTTTACCAGTAGAACCACACCACCCCCTCTACCTACCTTCTGATCCCTCCAATATAACGTGTAAGCTTGGACATTCAGCTCCCAACTACAACCATCCTTCAGCCACGATTCAATGATGGCCACAACATCATACCTGGCAATCTGTAATATTGCAACAAGATCATCCACCTTATTTCTTATCCTACATGCATTTAGGTACATCACCTTGAGTACCACATTTGCTCTCCTTTCTGATTCTGCATCCCTAATGTTCTGATACTCAGCCTGTTGGCTGAAACTAAATCCCATCACCTGCCTGCCCTTCCTGACAGTCTGAGTGCACGCTATCTTTACTTTTTTACCATCTGTATTGTCCTAAGTCCCTTCAGTCTGGTTCCCGCCCCCCTGCCAAGTTAGTTTAAACTCTCCCAACAGTTCTAGCAAACCCGCCTGTGAGAATATTGTTTCCCCTCAGGTTCAAGTGCAACCCGTCACTTTTGAACAGATCATACCTCCCCCAGAAGAGATCCCAATGATCCAGGAACCTAAAGCCCTGACCCCCGCACCAGCTTCTCAGCTATACATTTATCTGCTAAATCATCCTGTTTCTACCCTCACTGGCACGTGGCACAGGCAGCAATTCAGAAATTACTATCCAGGAGGTCCTGCTTCTCAGCTTTCTACCTTGCTCTCTAAATTCTCTTTTCAGGACCTCATTCCTTTTTCTTCCTATGTCATTGGTACCAATATGTACCAAGACATTACCTCTCTTCAAGAGCAGAGAGATGGTCTCTTCTACCAATACTATCTTCAACTGCCACAGGTGGACTGGTGAGGAAGAGGTCAAGCCAGTTTATCTTTTGTGCAGCTCAAAGCATCTTCTGGTCAGGATTTATACTAGCACTCAATCAGTGAACTGAAGTAGGGAGTGTGTGGTTGTCCAGTTTAGGGAGGCATACGCTTTCATTAAATAAAAGTAGATCACCTTTCAGTCAGTAGCTTGTGCATTCATTGTCTGGCTTGTGCATCTGCTTCATGTGGGAACCCTGGAATTTAATCTGACAGCAGTAAACTCCAAGAAATCAGCATGAAAGATTGCCACTGGAAATTCGCCAGTTACAAAGGTACAACTGGGGCCAATTTGTCTCCCTGATAATCCTTGGTTGTTGACATTTAAACAATGTGCCTATTTTACAAGTTGCAACTGTAATATCCTGAAATATGCTTCCTTTGTGTAGGCTTAGGTAAAAAAAAGCTTTAGCTCTTAGAATAATTTTACGTGTAACAAATCAGAAATACTTGGAAAAAATCAGGGGAAATTGCCTCTTGTGTTATCACTGCAGGAGACCATCAGAATGTCAGAACTATTGGCAGGGATAAGATCAAATGTACAGAGGTGGAATACAGAATTATCGACTTCATATGAATGATTATTATCATTGTTATACCTCTTCCTAACACTCTGCAGTTATTTGCAGTTTCCATAGCATGGAAAATGCATATTGTGCACTTTAAATAAAACAGAAATATATATAGATCTGTTCTGGCCTTAAGATCAAAGGTGGTTAATTATACGTTCACAGAGCCTGAGTGTTGTACCACTTCAACATAACAGTACAGAGTTTAGGGAACAGCATCGAACTGTACTGTTCATTCTGTAGGATTATGGCCACGCATACAGGGCATTGCCTATGCAGTAATTTATCATGTTATTAACTACCTGCAATACTATAGAGGCAGAATCTGATTAAACAATAACATGAATCATACTGTGCAAGGAATTCAGTTCTTTGTGCTCCAAAATAATGGAAGGTGACAAAGGATTTAAAAAGCCTCAAACTGTGTCAACGGAAGCACTAGGACAATAATGCAAAGACTACAGGATCTGGAACAGGAAATATCGAATATAGGTTTTCTCCATAGAAATGCTAAAGAAATGGCTGATAAAAGTGGGACCAATATCACTAAGTTCCGTAAGTACACCACTTCATGTAACTACTCTATATGATTTATTTTTTAACACATGGATGCTTTAGAAAACATTAAATTATAATTGAAGTGTTCTGTAAAATCTAGTGTGTTGTGAAACTGTGAGGAAGGACAGGCATAGAAACATACTTTATACTTTATACTTTATTGTCACCAAACAATTGATACTATAATGTACAATCATCACAGTGATATTTGATTCTGCACTTCCTGCTCCCTGGTTTACAAATATTAAATATTTAAAGTATTAAAAATAGTAAAAATTAGTAAATATTAAAATTTAAATTATAAATCATAAACAGAAAATAGAAAAATGGAAAGTAAGGAAGTGCAAAAAAACCAAGAGGCAGGTCCGGATATTTGGCCCAGATCTAGGTCAGGATCCGTTCAGCAGTCTTATCACAGTTGGAGAGAAGCTGTTCCCAATCTGGCCGTACGGGTCTTCAAGCTCCTGAGCCTTCTCCTGGATGGAAGAGGGATGAAAAGAAGTGTGTTGGCTGGGTGTTAACATTAAGGCATCCGTTAGTCTTGCGAGACCATGGATCTGCGCCTGGAAAGTCTTCACTCTCCAGGACGCAGGCCTGGTCAAGGTTGTATGGAAGACTGGCAGTTGCCTATGCTGCAAGTCTCCCCTCTCTATGACACCGATGTTGTCCAAGGGAAGGGCAAGGGCCAATACAGCTTGACACCATTGTCAAGCTGAGCAATGTGTGGTTAAGTGCCTTGCTCAAGGACACAACATGCTGCCTCGGCTGGCCTAGAGCTCACGACCTTCAGGTCGCTAGTCGAATGCCTTAACCATTTGGCTACGTGCCCACTCCATAGAAACAGAGAAACATAGAAAACCTCCAGCACAATACAGGCCCTTCGGCCCACAAAGCTGTGCCGACCATGTCTTTACCTTAGAAATTAGGCAGATGATAAGGCAAATAGATTATGTGACAGCATTAGGGTATCTATTTCCCTTCAGGAAATGGGAATGTAATGGAGGTACACTAAATTGATTCCAGGGATAGAAATTTACTCTATAAGCAGAGACTGAGCAACCTGAATATAGAAATTTACAAAATTCTTACAGTGCTCCTGGAATGGAAACAAGGAGAACGTTTCCTCACAATAAGCAATCTAGAAACTGGGCCACAGTCTCTGAGTAAAGGAAAGCATGTTGGATGCTGATCAGGGGAAATATTTTCAATGAGACAGTCTATTTTCCAATGATCGAATGGAATTTCTAAAGCTCAGATAACTCTTCTGCATTGGTCAAGAAGACTAGACATTCATCTTCCAGCTCTTCTACACAGAATATGCTTTATAGACTAAATGCATCAATAAGATGCATACTTAGTGGGAAGAGACCCAAGATGGGCTAGGAAGGTGTCAAATAGTTTTGAGCTGAGAAGATCCAGCTTTTCACTGCACTATTTCAGCATAAACAGCAATCAGAATCAGGTTGAATGTCACTAACATTTGTCATGTTATTTTGTGGCTGGAGTACAGTACAAAATATGCAAATTTACTCTAAATTACAATAAGAAACTTTAAAAGCGTGCAAAAAGAGAACAAAAAGGGAGGCACTGTTCATGGGTCTGTTCAGAAATCTGATGGCAGAGGGGAAGGAGCTATTCCCAAAACACTGTCAGATGCTGTTCAAGCTTCCCTGATGGTATCAATGAGAAGAGGGCATGGCCTGGATGGTGAGGTTTCTCGTGAAGGACACTCTGATCTGACAAAGCGGCCATTCAGAGAATGGGCATTGGTGACTGGGATCACAACTCTGTGAAGCGAGAGCAGATTACCACTCCATTGCCCCATTGTCACTCTGTTGAAGTGGTGCCTCAGCAAGATGCGAGGTAGATTGTTGTGATGCCTATAAGCTTGTTTGAGCACTGATATTCATAGCCATCGATAGCCTCAGTCAAGAACTACGTAATAGCCCATGTAGCTTCCAACACAACAACCGTGTCGGGAGGTTTTGGGAAATAATACAGGATATTTTATCTTCCCAAAACACACACACACTTGGATTGTTGCATCAGGAAGTATATTTAAATACACTTTATCACAATAATTGTGCTTAAAAGCAGCACCAGAAAACACAAAACAACTTCACAAAAAAATTATGCGTAATTTGAGTAAAGTGTCCAATCGAAAGTTTTAATTTGAAGCACACTCCCAAAGAAGGATCCATTCATACTGAACTTTTTAATATCATAAGATGCTTCAAAACAGGTTGTAACGATCTCTGAAGCATTGTCACTCTAATAATCTATGAAATGCGACAGACAAATTGGACATGCCAAGATATTAAAACACAGCAGACAATGATGACCAGATAATTTGTTTTAGTGAACACGAGGAATTCTGCAGATGCTGGAAATTCAAGCAACACACACATCAAAGTTGCTGGTGAACACAGCAGGCCAGGCAGCATCTCTAGGAAGCGGTACAGTCGACGTTTCAGGCCGAAACCCTTTGTCAGTACTGCAGAAGGAAGGGTCAGAGGCTCTATAAAGAAGGTGGGGGGAGGGTGGGAAGGAGAAGGCTGGTAGGTTCCAGGTGAAAAACCAGTAAGGGGAAAGACAAAGGGGTGGGGGAGGGGAAGCAGGGAGGTGATAGGCAGGAAAGGTGAAGAAGGAAAAGAGGAAAGCACAATGGGTAGTAGAAGGAGATGGACCCATGAGGGAGGTGGTAGGCAGCTGGGGGAGGGGGCAGAGTGACATAGGGATAGGGGAAGGGAGGGGGAGGGAATTACCGGAAGTTGGAGAATTCTATGTTCATACCAAGGGGCCGGAGACTACCTAGACGGTATATGAGGTGTTGCTCCTCCAACATGAGTTCAGCCTCCGCAGATTGGGGGACCGCTTCGTCAAGCACCTCCGCTCCGTCCGCCACAACAGACAGGATCTCCTGGTAGCCACCCATTTCAACTCTGCTTCCCATTCCCATTCAGATATGTCCATACATGGCCTCCTCTACTGCCATGATGAGGCTAAACTCAGGTTGGAGGAGCGACACCTCTTATACCGTCTAGGTAGTCTCCAGCCCCTTGGTATGAACATAGATTTCTCCAACTTCCGGTAATTCCCTCTCCCTCCCTTCCTCTATCCCTATGTCACTCTGCCCCCTCCCCCAGCTGCCTACCACCTCCCTCATGGGTCCGTCTCCTTCTACTACCCATTGTGTTTTCCCCTATTCCTTCTTCACCTTTCCTGCCTATCATCTCCCTGCTTCCCTTCCCCCACCCCTTTATCTTTCCCCTTACTGGTTTCTCACCTTGAACCTACCAGCCTTCTCCTTCCCACCCTCCCCCCACCTTCTTTATAGGGCCTCTGCCCCTTCCCTCTACAGTCCTGACGAAGGGTTCCGGCCCGAAACGTCTCTTCCTAGAGATGCTGCCTGGCCTGTTGCATTCACCAGCATCTTTGATGTGTGTTGCTTGTTTTAGAGAAGTTGTTTTTGTGAAAACTACTTGCTGAGACAGCTTACAGAATTCCTCTAACCTAGTCACAATAGTACAATGAATTTTTCATTTCCACGTGAGAGTATTAACTTAAGAGGGTCTGCCAGAAGTGCATACGGCTGGGCGATCTGGAAGATTGTGTAAGGAATCTGAAGCAGCAGCTGGATGACCTTCGACTCATAAGGGAGAATGAGGCAGTCATAGATGAGAGCTACAGGGAGGTAGTCACACAACAGGCTGTCGGAAGCAAGTCGTTGGATGACAGTCAGAGGGGGGAAAGCGAAGGTGAGCAGACAGGTAGTGCAGAACACCCCTGTAGCCATTCCCCTGAATAATAAGTTTACCGTCCTCGATACTGTTGGTGGGGACGACCGACCAGGTGTGAACCACAGTGGCAGGGCCTCCGGCACTGAGTCTGACCTGGTGGTGCAGAAGGGTGGGACGGAGAAGAGGAGAGCTGTCGTCATTGGAGACTCTATAGTCAGGGAGAGCAGACAGGAGATTTTGTGGACGTGAGAAGGACACCCGCATGGTTTGTTGCCTCCTGGGTGCCAGGGTCCGGGATGTCTCTGACTGGGTGCACAACATCCTGGTACGAGAGGGAAAGCAACCAGAAGTCGTGATACATGTTGGGACCAACAACATAGGCAGGAAGAGGGATGAGGTCCTGAAGTGTGAGTTTCGGGAACTAGGCTGAAGGCTGAAGAACAGGACCTCAAGGGTGGCGTTCTCAGGATTGCTGCCAGTGCTACGTGACAGTGATGGTAAGAAATGGAGGAGATGGCAGTTGAATGTGTGGCTGAGGAGTTGGTGCAGGGAGCAGGGTTTTAGATTTTTGGATCATTGGGATCTCTTCTGGGGAATGTGGGACCTGTACAGATTGGATGGGTTGCACCTGAACTCGAGGGGGAGCAATATCCTTGCAGGCAGGTTTGCTAGCATGGTTAGGGAGGGTTTAAACTAATTTGCAAGGGGGATGGGACCTGGAGCGATAGAGCAGTGAAAGAAGTGCATGGAGTAAAGCCAGATCTAACATATAGAGAGGCTTTGAGGAAAGAGAAGCAGAATAAATGGTGTAAAGGTAGTAAGGCAGAAGGGCTGAATGTGTGTACCTCAATGCAAGAAGCATCAGGAACAAAGGTGATGAACTGAGAGCTTGGATACATAGATGGAATTATGATGTAATGGCCATTACAGAGATTTGGCTGGCACCAGGGCAGGAATGGATTCTCAATGTTCCTGGATTTCAGTGCTTTAAAAGATATAGAGAGGGGGGGAAAGGGGAGGAGGGGTGGGTAGCAGGATCCTCTTTTGAGTCAGTATGGGTGGAAGTCAGGAACAGGAAGGAAACAGTTACTCTGTTGGGGTTATTCTATAGGCCCCCTGGTAGCAGCAGAGATACAGAGGAGCAGACTAGGAGGCAGATTTTGGAAAGGTGCCAAAATAACAGGGTTGTTATCATGGGTGACTTTAACTTCCCTAATATTGATTGGCACCTGATTAGTTCCAAGGGTTTAGATGGGGCAGAGTTTGTTAAGTGTGTCCAGGATGGATTCCTGTCACAGTATGTGGACAGGCCAACTAGGGGGAATGCCATACTAGATCTAGTACTAGGCAATAAACCGGGTCAGGTCACAGAGGGTGAGCATCTGGGGGACAGTGACCACCACTCCCTGGCCTTTAGCATTATCATGGAAAAGGATAGAATCAGAGAGGACAAGAAAATTTTTAATTGGGGAAGTGCAAATTATGAGGCTATAAGGCTAGAACTTGCAGATGTGAATTGGAATGATGTTTTTGCAGGGAAATGTACTATGGACATGTGGTCGATGTTTAGGATCTCTTGCAGGATGTTAGGGATAAATTTGTCCCAGTGAGGAAGATAAAGAATGGTAGGGTGAAGGAACCATGGGTGACAAGTGATGTGGAAAATCTAGTCAGGTGGAAGAAGACAGCATACATGAGGTTTAGGAAGCAAGGATCAGATGGGTCTATTGAGGAATATAGGGAAGCAAGAAAGGAGCTTAAGAAGGGGCTGAGAAGAGCAAGAAGGGGGCATGAGAAGGCCTTGGCAAGTAGGGTAAGGGAAAACCCCAAGGCATTCTTCAATTATATGAAGAACAAAAGGATGACAGGAGTGAAGGTAGGACCGATTAGAGATAAAGGTGGGAAGATGTGCCTAGAGGCTGCGGAAGTGAGCGAGGTCCTCAGTGAATACTTCTCTTCAGTATTCACCAATGAGAGGGAACTTGATGATGGTGAGGACAATATGAGTGAGGTTGATGTTCTGGAGCATGTTGATATTAAGGGAGAGGAGGTGTTGGAGTTGTTAAAATAGATTAGAACGGATAAGTCCCTGGGGCCTGACGGAATATTACCCAGGCTGCTCCATGAGGCGAGGGAAGAGATTGCTGAGCCTCTGGCTAGGATCTTTATGTCCTCGTTGTCCATGGGAATGGTACTGGAGGATTGGAGGGAGGCGAATGTTGTCCCCTTGTTCAAAAAAGGAAGTAGGGATAGTCCGGGTAATTATAGACCAGTGAGCCTTACGTCTGTGGTGGGAAAGCTGTTGGAAAAGATTCTTAGAGATAGAATCTCTAGGCATTTAGTGAATCATGGTCTGATCAGGGACAGTCAACATGGCTTTGTGAAGGGCAGATCATGTCTAACAAGTCTGATAGAGTTCTTTGAGGAAGTGACCAGGCATATAGATGAGGGTAGTGCAGTGGATGTGATCTATATAGATCTTAGTAAGGCACTTGACAAGGTTCCACACGGTAGGCTTATTCAGAAAGTCAGAAGGCATGGGATCCAGGGAAGTTTGGCCAGGTGGATTCAGAATTGGCTTGCCTGCAGAAGGCAGAGGGTCGTGGTGGAGGGAGTACATTCAGATTGGAGGATTGTGACTAGTGGTGTCCCACAAGGATCTGTTCTGGGACCTCTACTTTTTGTGATTTTTATTAACAACCTGGATGAGGGGGTAGAAGGGTGGGTTGGCAAGTTTGCAGACGATACAAAGGTTGATGGTGTTGTAGATAGTGTAAAGGATTGTCGAAGATTGCAGAGAGACATTGATAGGATGCAGCAGTGGGCTGAGAAGTGGCAGATGGAGTTCAACCCGGAGAAGTGTGAGGTGGTACACTTTGGAAAGACAAACTCCAAGGCAGAGTACAAAGTAAATGGCAGGATACTTGGTAGTGTGTAGGAACAGAGGGATCTGGGGGTACATGTCCACAGATCCCTGAAAGTTGCCTCACAGGTAGATAGGGTAGTTAAGAAAGCTTATGGGGTGTTAGCTTTCATAAGTCGAGGGACAGAGTTTAAGAGTCACGATATAATGATGCAGCTCTATAAAACTCTGTTTAGGCCACACTTGGAGTACTGTGTCCAGTTCTGGTTGTCTCACTATAGGAAGGATGTGGAAGCATTGGAAAGGGTACAGAGGAGATTTACCAGGATGCTGCCTGGTTTAGAGAGTATGGAATATGATCAGAGATTAAGGGAGCTAGGGATTTACTCTTTGGAGAGAAGGAGGATGAGAGGAGACATGATAGAGGTGTACAAGATAATAAGAGGAATAGATAGAGTGGATAGCCAGCGCCTCTTCCCCAGAGCACCACTGCTCAACACAAGAGGACATGGCTTTAAGGAAGTTCAAGGGGGATATTAGAGGAAGGTTTTTCACTCAGAGAGTGATTGGTGCATGGAATGCACTGCCTGAGTCGGTGGTGGAGGCAGATACACTAGTGAAGTTTAAGAGACTACTAGACAGGTATATGGAGGAACTTAAGGTGGGGGGTTATATGGGAGGCAGGGTTTGAGGGTCGGCACAACATTGTGGGCTGAAGGGCCTGTAATGTGCTGTACTATTCTATGTTCTATTAATCTCATCTCATCTCATTAATCTCATAAAGACCATAAGACAAAGGAGCAGAAGTCGGCCATTCCGCCCATCGAGTCTGCTCCGCCATTTTATCATGAGCTGATCCATTCTCCCATTTAGTCCCACTACCCCGCCTTCTCACCATAACCTTTGATGCCCTGGCTACTCAGGTACCTATCAATCTCTGCCTTAAATACACTCAATGACTTAGCCTCCACTGCCGCCCGTGGCAACAAATTCCAAAGATTCACCACCCTCTGGCTAAAAAAATTTCTTCACATTTCTTCACATAAAAGACAGCACCTCAAACACTCGCTCAGCACACCTTTGGAATACCAGTCCAGGTTATTTGCTTGTGTCTGGAATATGTGTCAAAATAAGCAGAGGTCTCCTAAGATTTGGAGTATGATTCCTCTTATTTCTGATTAAGAATTTTACTGTGAGCACATGTTGAACATTCACAAATTTTATATGGTAACAGACTCTAACTCTTTATGCACTTCAATGTATTCTCTGTAGTTCTTAAAAATGGCAAGTGGAAAATTAGGCATGGTGAGAATTAAACCAGCACATCAAAGTATATAATTTCCAATGTGTCCACTGCCCTTAGGTTTCCTCAGTCCCTCAAGTTGTAGGAGATGTGGGGGATATTCCTCTTTGGTATTTACTGAGGAGAAAACCGTGGCTGCTAAAGGGATAAGGGAAACCAGTGAAGATGTTTTAGAGGAAATTCATATTACCCAGAAGGAAGTATTTGCAGCCTAACAGTGCATTAAAGTGGATATATCACTGGGGCCCGACTAAGTGCATCCTCGGACTTTGTGGGAGGCAAGAGAAGAAATCGCAGAGGCCCCTGTGGAGATATTTGCATCATTGCTATCCACCAGCGAAGTTCTGAAGACAGGAAAATGGCTGATGTTGTTTTGTTGTTTTAGAAGGGTAATGAGGACAAGCCAGGAAGCTACAGATCTGAAGTTATTTGAGGGAATTCTGGGGAACAAGATCTACTGCATTCAGATAGACAGAGTCTGATTAGGGGGTGTCAGCATGACTTTGTGCATAGAAAGTTGTGCTTGATGATTTTTGAGTCTTTTTTGTATACGTAAAAAATATAGTTGATGAGGATAAGGCAGTAGATATTCTGTATTTGGACTTTAGCAAAGTTCCCTCTGGTAGGTTGGTCTGACACGTTACATCCCATAGAACCTAGAGAGAACTATTTAGGTGGATTCAAAATTGATTTGGAAGCAGAGGGTAGTGGCTGTAGGTTGTTTCTCAGAATGTACACCAGTGTCCGGTGGTGGGTCGTAATACTTATCATTTATATAAATTACTTGGATGCAAATGCACAAGCCTTGATCAGTAAGTTTGTGGATGATAGGAAGTTAGTTTTTGCTAGAGAGGAAGATTATCGTTGACTACAGGTGCATCATGATCAGTTAAGGAACAACGAATTGATTTTATTATAGATAAGTGTGAGGTGATGCATTTTAGAAAAATCAGATTGGCACGGGACTTGTACTATGAATGATACGGCATGAAAGATTGTAATGAAACAGAGGGACCTGGGAGTACAAGTGTGTGGTTCAATTAAAGAAGACTCACAGGTAGACAGAGCTGTGAAAAAAATGTTCAGCATTCTGGTGTTTATTAGTCAGGGCAATGAGTATGGGAGTTGGAACATGATGTTGCAATTGTATAACTTGTCGGCATGTGGCCAAGTGGTTAAGGCATTGGACTAGCGACCGGAAGGTCGTGAGTTCGAGCCCCAGCCGAAGGAATGTGTTGTGTCCTTGAGCGACAACACTGGTGCCAAGCTGTATGGGTCCTAATGTCCTTCCCTTGGACAACATTGGTGTTGTGGAGAGGGGAGACTTGCAGCATGGGCAACTGTTGGTCTTCCATACAACCTTGCTCAGGCCTGCACCCTGGAGAGTGAAGACTTTCCAGGCGCAGATCCATGGTCTCGCAAGACTAATCGATGCCTTTTTTTTATAACTTGGCGGAAAGACTGTGCCTGTGCTTGGAGTATTGTGAACAGTTTTTGTCACCCTGTTAGAGGAGTAATGTGGTTAAACTGGAAAGAGGGCAGAAAAGTTTTACAAAGATCTTACCCAGCAGTGTAGGAGAATGAGGGGCAACCTTATAAAGCTGTTTAAACTCATGAGAGGCTGAGATAAGGTAGATGGTAAATCTTCCCCAGAGACAAGGGATCCAAAAGCATTCTTTTTTAAAATAACTGCACTTAGACAGCATAGTTCAAGTTAAAATTTCTCAGAAGATTTCATATTGGATCTTTATTAAGAGTATATAAGGCTTGACTTCATTCTGGGTATATTCAACAATGATAGGAGGTGCTGACAGATCGTTCTTTGCACTGGCACATGCCATTTATTGCAGAGCTCGATGAGCATTCTTTAAATATCTGAACACCTTGCAATGAATAATGATTACATTACCTTGGTGTGATTAATATCCAGTGTCACCTACAGTTGTATATAAGAGCTTTAATTTTTAAAATGTATGACCTTTCAGAAACTAAATCCCAATTATTATTAATAGCCCTTATATTGTTAATGTTTGTGGTTTTTTTCTAAAATTATAAGCTTAAAGTCATTACCAAATAAAAGCTTACTATGGACTGACCCTCCTCTGCCCAGCTAGACTGATCTCAATCTCACTTACACAAACTTCTGAAGATGGTTTAATTTTAATTAAAAGATTTTAGCTCTCAATGTTGATCAATCACCATTCTGTTTTAAGAATACTGATGGTGAAAATAGCAATATAAGTATAAATATTGATTATATTAATCCTGGTAGAGATTATAGAGGGACTTTTGTAAACACCACCTTTGATGTGTTATTCTTCTTCAAAGGTCATCCCAAGGAGCGATTATTGATTCTTCCAGATTCTGAGGTTGCTTAGCAACAGTACTAAACACATCTGATCTTAGTTATAAATGGGGCATACAGACAGAGCAGCAAATTAGGCATACAATCTCAAGATTATATTTAATAAAATGGTTTATTAGTGTCGCATGCACCAAAGTACAGTGAAAAAAAATTTGATTTGCATTCTGTCCTTACAAATCAATTCATCTCATTGGTATATTCAGGCAGTACAAGGGAAAGCAATAGCAGAATGCAGAATAAAGTGTTACAGTGTCAGGGAAAGAGCAGTGCAGGCAGATGGTAAGGAGTAAAGCCATAACAAGGTAGACTGTGAGCTCAAGAGTGTGTCTTATCGTCTAAGGAGTCCATTCAGTAGAATTGTAACAACAGGACAGAAACTGGCTTTTGAGTCTAGGTGTTTTCAGGCTTTTCTACGCCTGCCCAATGGGAGGGGAAAGAAGAGAGCACATGTGCTGTGAGTGGGGTCTTTGATTCTGCTGGCTGTTTCACCGAGGCAGTGTGAAGTGTAGACGGAGGCCACAAAGTGAGGGCTGGTGGCCATGATGTGCTGGACCATGTCCACATCTCTGCAGTTTCATGCCGTCATGGGCAGAGCAATGTCCATATCAAGCAGATATGCAGATGGGATGGTTGGTGTGGTGCATTAATAAAAACTCCTTTTTTGGAACTGTCTCCTTCAGTAAGAATTGTCTTCTTTGTTGTCTCCTTGTTTTTAGGAAAGTGCTGAAAGAGTGGTAATCAAACTGGGAAATTCAAGATTCTACAGGTGCTGGAAATCTGGAGCAACACAGAAAATGCTGGAAGAACACAGCAAGTCAGGCAGCATCTACACTTGCTGACCACTTTATTAGGTGCACCAGTACATAGAAACCCTACAGCACAATACAGGCCCTTCGGCCCACAAAGCTGTGCCGACCATGACTTTACCTGAGAAATTACCTAGGGTTACCCGTAGCCCTCTATTTTTCTAAGCTCCATGTTCCTATCCAGGAGTCTCTTATAAGACCCTATCATATCCGCCTCCACCACCGTCGCTGGCAGCCCATTCCACGCGCTCACCACTCTCTGCGTAAAAACTTGCCCCTGACATCTTCTCTGTACCTACTTCCAAGCACCTTAAAACTGTGCCCTCTCATGTTAGCCATTTCAACCCTGGGGAAAAGCCACACGATCAATGCCTCTCATGATCTTATACACCTCTATCAGGTCATCTCTTATCTTCCATCGCTCCAAGGAGAAAAGGCTGAGTTTACTCAACCTATTCTCATAAGGCATGCTCCCCAATCCAGGCAGCATCCTCCTAAATCTCCTCTATACCCTTTCTATGGTTTCCACATCCTTCCTGTAGTGAGGAGACCAGAACTGAACACAATACTCCAAGTGGGGTCTGACCAGGGTCCTATATAGCTGCAACATTACCTCTCGGCTCCTAAACGCAATCCCACAATTGATGAAGGCCAATGCATCGTATGCCTTCTTAACCACAGAGTCAACCTGCACAGCTGCTTTGAGTGTCCTATGGACTCGGACCCCAAGATCTCTCTGATCGTCCACACTACCAAGAGTCTTACCATTAATACTATATTATGCCATCATATTTGACCTACCAAAATGAACCACTTCACACTTACCTGGGTTGAACTCCATCTGCCACTTCTCAGCCCAGTTCTGCATCCTATCAATGTCCCGTTGTAACCTCTGACAGCCCTTCACACTATCCACAACACTCCCAACCTTTGTATCATCAGCAAATTTACTAACCCATCCCTCCATTTCCTCATCCAGGTCATTTATAAAAATCACGAAGAGTAAGGGTCCCAGAACAGATCCCTGAGGCACTCCACTAGTGACCGACCTCCATGCAGAATATGACCCATCTACAACTACTGTTTGCCTTCTGTGGGCAAGCCAGTTCTGGATCCACAAAGCAAAGTCCTCTTGGATCCTATGCCTCCTTACTTTCTCAATAAGCCTGCCATGGGGTACCTTATCAAATGCCTTTCTGAAATCCATATACATCTACTGCTCTACCTTCATCAATGTGTTTAGTCACATCCTCAAAAAATTCAATCAGCCTCGTAAGGCACAACCTGACATTAACAAAGCCATGCTGACTATTCCTAATCATATTATGCCTCTCCAAATGTTCAAAAATCCTGCTTCTCAGGATCTTTTCCATCAACTTACCAATCACTGAAGTAAGACTTATTTGTCTATAATTTCTTGAGCTAACTCTACTCCCTTTCTTGAATAAGGGAACAACATCCGCAACCCTCCAATCCTCTGGAACCTCTCCTGTCCCAATTAATGATGCAAGGATCATTGCCAGAAACTCAGCAATCTCCTCCCTCACCTCCCACAGTAGCCTGGGATACGTCTCGTCCAGTCCCAGTGACTTACCCAACTTGATGCTTTCCAAAAGCTCCATGACATCCTCTTTCTTAATATCTATATGCTTGAGCTTTTCAGTCCACTGTAAGTTATCCCTACAATCACCAAGATCCTTTTCCGTAGTGAATACTGAAGCAAAGTATTCATTATGTACCTCAGCTATCTCCTCCGGTTCCATACACACTTTTCCACTGTTACACTTGATTGTTCCTATTCTCTCACATCTTATCCTCTTGCTCTTCACATACTTGTAGAATACCTTGAGGTTTTCCCTAATCCTGTCCACCTAGGCCTTCTCATGGCCCCTTCCGGCTCTCCTAATTTCTTTCTTAAACTCCTTCCTGCTAGCCTTATAATCTTCTAGATCTCTATCATTACCTAGCTCTTTGAACCTTTCATAAACTCTTCTTTTCTTCTTGGCTAGATTTACAACAGCCTTTGTGCACCACGGTTCCTGTACCCTACCATCCTTTCCCTGTCTCATTGGAACATACCTATGCAGAAATCCACACAAATATCCCCTGAACATTTGCCACATTTCTTCCATACATTTCCCTGAGAACATCTGTTCCCAATTTATCCTTCCAAGCTCCTGCTTGATAGCCTCATATTTCCCCTTACTCCAATTAAATGCTTTCCTAACTTGTCTGTTCCTATTCCTTTCTAATGCTTTGGTAAAGGATTTGGAATTGTGATCACTATCTCCAAAATGCTCTCCCACTGAGAGATCTGACACCTGACCAGGTTCATTTCACAATACCAGATCAAGTACAGTCTCTCCTCTTGTAGGCTTATCTACATATTGCGTCAAGAAAACTTCCTGAACACACCTAACAAACTCCACCCCATCTAAACCCCTTGCTCTAGGGAGATGCCAATCGATATTTGGGAAATTAAAGTCTCCCACAATGACAACCCTGTTATTATTACACCCTTCCAGAATCTGTCTCCCTATCTGCTCCTCAATGTCACTGTTACTATTGAGTGGTCTTATAATAAACACCCAGTAAAGTTATTGACCCCTTCCTGTACCTAACTTCCACCACAGTGACTCTGTAGACAATTCCTCTTTGTACACCTGCTCATTAATGCAAATATCAAATCGACCAATAATGTGGCAGCAAATCAATGCATAAAAGAATGCAGACATGGAAAGTAGGTTCAGTTGTTCAGACCAAACATCAGAATGTGGAAGAAATGTGATCTAAGTGACTTTAACTGTGGAATGATTGTTGGTGCCAGATGAGTGGTTTGGGTATCTCGGTAACTGCTGATCTCCTGGGATTTTCATGCACAGCAGTCTCTAGTGTTTACAGAGAACTGTGTGCAAAAAAACAACAAAAAAAATCCAGCGTGCAGCAGTTCTGTGGGAGTTCTCAGTAACACCTTGTTAATGAGAAGGGAATGGCCAGACTGGTAGAAGCTGACAGTACCTCAACTGTGGTGTGCAGAACACCTCCAAATGCAGGACGAAGGGTCTCGGCCTGAAACGTCGATTGCACCTCTTCCTAGAGATGCTGCCTGGCCTGCTGCGTTCACCAGCAACTTTTATGTGTATTACCAAATGAAGTCACCACTTTGTGTATGGAGGCAAATCAATAGATGATGTTTTGAGCTGAAACTCTTGATCAGAACTGGAAAGGAAGAGGGCTGAAGCCAGTATAAAAGGAGGAGGAGGAGCAGCACAAGATGGCAGGAAATAAATGAGCCCAGCCGAGAGGGGTAGGTGGCTGGGAGAGAGGTGGGGGCGGGGATGGACAATGATGTGAGAAGCTGGGAGTTGATAGGTAGAAAAGGCAAAGGCCTAAAGAAGAAACAATCTGACAGGAGAGGAGAGTCGAACAAGGAGTAAATGGAAGGAGCTGAAGAACCACAGGGAGGTAATGAGTAGGTCGTGAGGGTGAGGGACGAGAAGGGAAAGGATGAGGGGGCTACAGGAATGCAAGAAAATCAATCTCAGGGTTGTATATTGTGACACATACGTGCTTTGATAATACATTTACTTTGAACTTTGACCATAGGGCAGAATTACGCCACTCAACCCATCAAGTCTGCACCATCTTGGGTGATTTATTATCCCTTTCATTCCCATTCTCCTGCCTTCTCCCTATAACCTTTGATGCCCTTACTAATCAAGAACCTATCAGCCCCCACCTTAAATATACCTAGTGACTTGGTCTCTGCAGCCGCCTGTAGCAATGAATTCCACAGATTCCACAGATTCCCATCTCTGTTTTAAAGGAATCTCTTTCTGACACGGTGCCCTCTGGTCTTAGATTTCTCCACTATAGGAAACATCACCCACTCTCTCTACGCCTTTCAATATTTAACAACAGTCCTATCTGTCCTCAGAGCAGCACCTGAGCTGAAAATCCTCTTGACCACACTGATGCAATAAAAATGAAGTCTTGACCTCCCATTCCCTCTCCTGTTCTACCAGTTTTGCTTGGTCCATTATTTGACAGAAAGTGATACCTTGGCATGGCATTGCACCTCATTATCTATCTACACTGCATTTTCTCTGCAACCATAACACTATATCCTGTATTAAGTCATTGCTTTTCCCTTCGTACTACTGTAATGAACTTATGTTGTGAAATGATCTGCATGGATGGCATGCAAATCAATGTTTTTCACTGTATCTTGGTACATGTGCCAATATTGAACCAGTTACTAATTATCTATTACCCACCAGTCTTATGCCTAAAGCACCTGTAAAATACAGTTTCTTCATTTATTGCTCTTTGTAGAATCATTTCAAATTCTGATTTCTAGTGCAAAGTATGGAATCTAATGGAGATTCTATTATAAATCTATTTCCATTATTATTCTTCAATGTTCTATGAAATATTTTGAAATATATTTCCAAAATTTGGTTTACCAGCCTAATATACCATTAAAATGAAATCTTGCTTCTGAATCAAAAATTAATAATCTAACATTTCATTTTGATTGAATGTATTCATAACATTGATCTCCCATTTTCATGGATTATTTATTTTGATAATTTTCTACATGGATCGGCCAAATTTGATTGTCAAATTATAAACATGATTTTAATTCAATCTGCACAATCTTCATTTTTATGTTTGTAAACAGTAAAGACATCATTGTTGCAGAACCGTAACAAAAATAGAGAGGTTGCTCTGCTGTCTAGCTTTTCCCTTGAAACTAGGAAAATTCTGCAGAAAAGTGAAAACATCCTGCTTTGAAATCTGGCAGCCTGTGTTATCTTTTGGTACAGGAAGGAAAATGTGCCTTTTACTTTAATTAACTTGATATAATAATACATTTTCTGTCACGCTAGAACATCATTCAACCAATTTAACCAAACTATATGGTCGTGCTTATCTATTTTTAAGAAATTTTACAAAACTCCTTAAATTTTCTCTGTGGAATAGTAAATGATATTTTTTTACATCTGGAAACATTTTAATGTTTAAAATAAATTAGCTTCTTACTTTTACAATGGTAATAATATGAAAAGCAAAGACGAATGATATATGTAGAAATCATAGTTTTAAAGCTAAATCAAATCAAATTCAAGTTTTATTATCATTCAACCATATTCCTGGTCAAGATGGTGCCTGCATGCCACACTCCTTTGGTCAACATCTTGGGGATAGGTCATGAAACCATATATTTCACATGTTTTACGTCTCTTACATTTGTGTTACATCTTGAATGTGATTCTGGAACTGTCGGCGCCTGTGATTTGCAGCTTGGAGATTGTTTGGTGGTTGCAGCGCTCTGCAGTCTCCCAGGTGATTCCAGGAGTCAGAAGCAACTTGCGGGAACCTCGAGGCAAGAAGGTTGCGAGCTGATGGTCAAATCCATTTCGCTGATTAAAGCTTCCGTTGTTTGCCAACTAAAGTGTCGAGGGAGATTGAAACGCCGGCTGCCTGCCTTTTTATTGCTGGGGGTTCACTCTCCTGCCAAAGAGGGAGACTGCCTTTTTATTGCTGGTGAGATCACTCTGCCATGGAGAGGGGAGAATGTTGCCCAAGTTTTTTTGCATTTTGGATATGGACTTGGACTTTTTTCAGTCTTATGGTTTTGTTTTTGTTTTCTAAGTTTTTCACCCAATCTTTCTCGTTTTTTTTGTGTGTGCATGGGAGGGGGATTTGGGGGTCAATGTGCCTGTTCCATTTTTTTGTTTGTTTTTTTTGTGCAGGGAAGAGAGATTTGGGGTTTGATAATTGTGCTGCCGTTCTTTTCTTTATTGGTCTTGTGGCTATCTGGAGAAGAAGAATTTCTGAGTTGTATGATAATAATAAATGAACCTTCGAACCTTTGCATACAGCCAAATGAAACAGCATTCCTCTGGGACCAAGATGCAAAACATACACAGCACATTCAAAATAGCAAGGATAAAAAACATAGTCATGCAAAAAACACCTATACAGCTCAGGACCCTCCGCAACATGTGCTGAAATTTGATGGTGTAATTCTCTGCAGTGCACAGTCAAACATACGCATGCAATCCAGCCTGTCATTCCACTATTCGAACACTGGAGGGCAGCACTGATGGGAGAGGCCAGTCTCCAAATTGGCATGGACGCCATATTACATCACCTCCGGCGTCTCCTCTCCTGGACAGAAGCAGCAGACTCCTTACATCCCGCAGCTTGAGGCTTAGTCCTCGCTACAAACGAGGCTACACAGCTCCCCTACAGCCTGTCATGCCACTAAGCAAGGGAAACAGGCCTGCAGCATCTTACATTGTCAATGTCCAACAGGGTCTTGCAATCGCAAGAGAAATGTCCAAGACAATCACCCGTGGAGACACTGCACGTTGCCTTTGCGCACTAACTCCAATGTCTTCAATTAGTAGGCAGCAACACGGTCTGCACCCAGGCCAGCTCCTCCGAACACAGTCTGACTCCCAGGCTGGTTCCTCTGACACCCAGTCCATCTATTCCAATCAACAAGCAGCTCACTGGTGAGTTAGACCTGCCTTACCCGAAGTTCTTGGAGTCCAGTATTGCCTTGCGATTGTAAAATACCTATTTAACAAAAAAAGAGTCTAAACCTGCCGCCATCTTACATACTGCTTAGCACCCATTTCTATGTGTCCACAAATTAACCCATTCAAAAACATACGTCTGATTTTAGTGTGGAGACACGTTTTGTTCAGAAGATGCTCTTTTGAGACTTTAATAGAACTTAACTGCAGTATTCTATCTGGATACCCGCCTACAGCTGTCTGATTGACAGTGCAAGGGCCTATCAGGTTGGGAGGATGCTGCGGAAAACCACATCTTGCCAGACTGAGTCAGAAAGGTTGTAGTGTTAATTGGTTGGAGGATTGCTGAGGAGAGGGTAAACGGTAGAACATTTTGTTAATTAATGAATGAGTCTGGTGGAGATTTTGATTGCTCGTGGAGGGGCCAAAATTGCTGGGATTGTGGGATATGTCTGGTGATGGTCATGTGGTTCAAGATCGAGATGGAGTGGGGTACGGTGGGGGACAGATGGCTGGATGCTGAAAGTATGTGGGAAGGGAGCCGATAACAGTCAGGAATCCAGTGGCTGGCGGAGTCTGAGCACTAAAGATATCATAAAGGTGGAATGAAGCATTTATATATTAATTTCTCAGATTTCTCAGGTCAGAAGGAAACTTTTCTGCTCCGTCTGTCCAACAAGCAAAGCAGCAAAAACATTTATCTCTTGTGTTCACTTCATAGATGCCAGATTTCCCAGTGAAGGCAGTTATTAGAATATATAAATAATTTACACACAAATTAGCCACCCTTTCCTCCACCCACCAAACGTGGGCAGGTTTGACGCCAGAATTACTTCATGCTGCACCAGCTTGGGCAACTGAGAATGGCTCAAGACTGCTTAGATTATCACTTATTCAGGGCAATTGCATTTCCTCAATTATATATTCTAGCATTTGTCCTGCAGGACCAAAGTTAGCCTGCTCTCTCCATTTCTCTTTCACGTTGCTGTCCAGTCTGCTGTGGATGAAACATCATTGATTTGTGGTGCTGCCACTGACACCCGTCAAATCCAGTTCTTTACTACATTGTAAAAGCACTCATTTTCTGTGAGTAGCCTGGTCTGTTACGGACAGGAAAGGAATGGAGGGTTATGGGCTGAGTGCAGGTCGGTGGGACTAGGTGAGAGTAAGAGTTCAGCATGGACTACAAGGGCCGAGATGGCCTGTTTCCGTGCTGTAGTTGTTATATGTTATATGTTATTGATTCATACACACATGATGGCTGACTGTCAGATTGAACACAGATTATCGGGTACTGCAGCAGTAGCAGAATGGCTTCATCGTTCTTGGAGGTATTCAGTCTGCAAAACAGCACACAAAGAGAGAAGCAGGCTAATGTTCCTAATTGCACAAGTATTAAGCAATTAAAATTTGCTTTAAATACCTTGGTTGCAAAAGCAGTTTCTGTTGTAAATATTTGTCTTTGATCTCAGATGTTAACATCCAGCAAGATGTTAACAGCATGACCTTGTGTCTAAGGCTTGGTGAATAACGACATAGTCAACAATTTATCATAAGTACACAAGGATCTAGACAGAATCTGTCCTTGATAGTATCATATCCCTTAAAGATTACACACATTAGCAGGCAGGCTCTCACACCCTCAGGGATCTCCATGTCTCTGCCAGCCAAACTGCTTTCACATCATTTTTATTCCACCATTAGGGTTTTTTCAAAGGATTTATTTTATGATCTTCCATGTTTTAAAGCTTTACTTTCTCCTTCAGCAATCAATCTTATCCTTAAATTTATTGTTCCAATAATGTGTATTTAATTGTCAAAAACAACTTCAACTTAGTTTGATTGAATTACCGGTTGTGGGACTGTAGGCAACAGTATTACCCTTCAGGAACTGTTATTACACTTCAACCATCAGGCTACTGAACCAGCATGGATAACTTGACTCACCTCAACACTGATCTGATTCTACGGCCTATGAACCCACTTTCAAAGACTCTACAACACTTGTTCTTGATATTATGCATTACTTATTTTTTATCATTATTTAGTTTTTCTTTTTGTGTACTCGCACAATTTATCATCCTTTGCACATTTTTGTGCGTAGTTTTTCACTGATTCTATCGTGTTTCTTTGTATCTACGGTGAAAGGCCACAAGAAATGAATCCAAGTAGTATATGGTGACATATATGCACTTTTGACAATAAACTCACTTTGAACTTTGAACTTTGCGTCATGGTTGCAGAAGAGCAGATGACAGTCAGGTGTCCAGTAGATTACTTTGCTCATGTGTTGAATGGAAACAAGCAAAAATCTGACTTTTCTTTTTTGAGAAATAAAAATATCCAATAAAAGTAAAGAACTATAAACTAAATGATAAAAGCAGAATGAGCTTCCATGTTCTCTTTAGCAATAGTTGAAAAATATAAAGACATAGAATTTTTGAAAGTTTAACGTACACACTAATGTTAGGGTAAACTATCTATTAGATTGTGGAAGAGATTTACCTCTGGATACATCTCACCATCAGCAGCCAAACAATTTGCACCATATTACTCAAGAATGATAGATGCCTCATGGTGAATTAATATTAAATGACTAAATATCAAAAAATAGATAAACATTAAATCATAAGGTGGAATGGTATTGGTGAATACTTTACAATGGCAGCGGAAGAAGTGATCTGATCCATCAACGTCAGAATCAGAATCAGAATCAGGTTTAGTATCATTAGCATATGCTGTGAAATTTCTTTTTTGTGGCAGTACGCTGCAACAAAGATTACAATAAGAAGTATATATAAAAAAACTGAATTAAGTAGTGCAAAGCAAAAGGAAAATAAAATGCTGAGGTTGTGTACATGGGTCGATTGTCCATTCAGAATTCTGATGGTGGAGAGGAAGAAGCTGTTCCTGAAACGTTGAATGCTTATTTTACCTCTTCCTTGACGGTAACCATGAAAAGAGGTTATTCCCTGGGTGACGAGGATTTTTAATGGTGGATGCCGCCTTTTTTTGCATTATCGCCTTTTGAAGGTGTCTTCGATGCTGGAGAGGCTAGTGCCCATGATAGAGCTGGCTGAGTTTACAACTTACTGCAACTTTTACTGCTCCTGAACAGTGGCTCTCCTCCATACCAGCCATGCGAACTCCCCATCAATCAAGCCACTTCCTCGTTCCTCCCTTAATTATTTGCCTGCAAGTGGATGGAAGAACTCAATATTTGTACTCTTCCGCTTTTCAAAAAACCCCAATGCGACTTCAAGGTGTATCTTCTCCTATCAGAAGTCAGCTTTATAGCTCAAAATTAACAAGTTTAAATGAAACATCAGACTTAACAGAATAAAATGGTAGCCTACAGCAGCCGCAAAAGGATAGATTATTGTTTGGTACAACTTGGGGACTTGCTGTGATGCAGAACAGCACACCATGTGGAAACAATTATATAATCACATAAATAGCTAGAAGTTCAAGATCACTTAATCAGTTAAATAAATATTAATAGACTTGACAAAACTGTCCGAATCTAAAATGTAAATCTTTCTCTTTCCTAAATGTTGATTTTATAGTGTAAGCAGATTCACTGTGTAAACAAATCTATTTACATAAATACTAATGCAGATTTGCACTTTTTCTACACCATTTCTTTAATCAAATAGCTCAATAAGTGGTCTGTGATTGTAAGAAAATTCTTACACATAAAATATGCAATAGAACATAAGGAAATGCAGAAAGGGTCTTCCATATCCGTCCATCCCTGTGACCCTACACAGTTCTATTGGAGATAAGTGCCACAGGGCCACAGGAAAACAGAGATAATCCATACCTGAAAGATAATTAATTCCTTACCGCAGCCCCAAGAGTGTTAAGTTGTTTTGTTGCCCTTATTTGTTGAGTAAGCTGCTATTTCAATTTCCCTAAACCTCGTCAGCTGGCAATTTATTTGTACAATTGTGTATATTTGCATATTTAATGTATATTTATATATTCATGGGAAGTGTTTACAGTTAAATTAGAGAGTGAACCTGCTCTTGCTAACCTTCTAGGTCCTTAGATTCTCTCTAAGAACAGGGAGATGAAGCTGATGTCTTACTGCTTTTAGATATTAAGGTCCACGCACTTCCTGGATTAAATGTGTTGACACGTCCCCTTTCCACCCAATTAAGAAGGATCTCCCATTTTGATCATCTTTATCTCACTCGGTTTGTAGGACCCTACTCTGTTTGAATTGACTAGCATAACTATATCTATTGCAACAGCAGTTACACAGCTTTTATATATTTCATGAATGGAATGACTCAGAGACAATGTGGTTTGTACTTTCAGATGGTAAAGAGCAGTGGTGTGCGCACTGGCAAGTGGTTTATGCACAAAATTGGGTACAACGTGCTGCACAAAAGCAGATAGCTTGGCCCAGCAGAATTCTGCTGGGTTTATTGTCCATATGAGTCCCACCCCACTGCTCTTCTCCTAAGAGTGACTTCCAATATCCTGTTTTTTCACTTGTAAGTTTACCATTCTTTCCCTTAAGTACATTCATTATAATCATCTCAATTATTCCTCCTGGTTCTGAGCAGCGCATTCCAGTCATTCTCTGTTTAAAGAATTTCCTCCTGAAATCTCAACCAGATGATTAGATAAGATAATCGTTTTTTTTAAAGAAATGGATGAGTTGAGGAGGCCATACATAAATTATCCAAGGGCAGATACAAATTGGTTGTAATGTTGCCCTTCTGGTAAGCAGAGGTGGTATGAAAAAAGTTGCCACTCTGGGCAGACAGAGCTGATTCACCATATGCCTTTAAACAGAACTTTGTTATTGGTCTGCTGTATTATTTCCATCTTATTTCTACATTTCTAGTTATTTAATCTGGAATTTCACACTCTCTATCCAGGGAAACTCTTTAAGCAAATTACATAAGCCACTATTATTTCTTTACGCTTTTTTGCACATTCCTGGGAAAATTGTAGAAGCAGACAGTTTCTCACATGCAATTTTGATACATTCTGGGAGCATAACATCATTTTCTAGAAAGTTGGATAAGCAACAGTGTTCACTTTTTGTAAATAAAATATTATAAAATTACAGTACGTAACAAAGGAGATAGAGCCTTTGGACAGCTGCCAAATAATCCCTCCCTTTCGCAATGGGTGTGAGCTACCGAGTAGTGTTATTCCTCTGTCATTGGCTTTCAGTCTACTTTTAAACTCAAGTGGTATATCTCAGAAAGTTTGTTAGGACAAAGATAAAGTCTGTGATGCCTGCGACCTACTCTACCAACATGCGTTCGAAGTTTCCTATCCTGGCAATATTGCTGGAAGTTGTGATCATTATTCTATATGCAGTTTTTGTTAAATATGATCAAGAAGCTGATTCTAGATTTTCTAATAGCTCCAGCGGACTAGACCAATTCCACAATCTATATCCAAGTGAGTATGTCTAAAGTGAACAGAAGATGGTTATGCTTGTTCAGTTATTTATTGTCATGCAAAGCAATTATTTAGCATTTTTTGCTTTTCAATTACATAATGTCTATACTATATCTTTAAAACCTGACAAGACTCTATTCTTTTCTGCAGTGCTTTTTTAAATATAGCTTTTGCACTTGTTTATATTTTGTTTTCCTTTTTAAAATATAAAGTTGCTTTAAAGAAATAAAGATCACTTTCTCTGCAGAAACACTTAGATCCAAAGTCAGTTAATTAGATATTAAATACTTAGCTCATCTGGATAAATTTAGTGACTTGTATGTTTCAAATGTTCGCATTTACATTATATTTATTTATGGGGTACACTTATGAAAAAGAATGGAATATCACGTATTAATGTTGAATTGAAAGTTCTACCAAGATATTCATCATATGGAAGTATAAGGTTTTATAATACCGCCATTGTTTAATGCATTTGTTTACTTAGACTTCCTTACAATTTTGACTAAATTTAATGCATCATTACTTGTAACTACATAAGTTGATAGTTGAGTAATTATGTTCCACTCAAAAAACCTAGTGTAGCTTCATATTACAGAGAATCCGCCACCATAATCTGAGTCCTAATTCAATTAATTTGTAAGTCATTTACAATTTGTTTTTATTTTAGGTATGACTGGACTTCAATTTGGAGATGAGCATTAGTATTGCTATATACCAAAACTTTAAAATTAGAACAGTGAATACTTAAAATAGTCAAACAACTGTCAACATTTAAAAAGATAGGCACATTATTTCCTTGTTACTTCCTTTTTCCCGTTTGATGGTTTCTTCGTGTATTTCAACCAACTTTTAGTTTTATTGCCAAGTGTTCTGTTTCAGAATGCTGAACTCAAACATTTCCTCCAAGTAGATGTTTCAGTTCTAATTGAGCAGTTCCAATTCAGTTCAACAAAGAGGGTTAATGCTGTTTGTAGAAACCATGGACATTTTATTCTATTGAATTCAATGGAAGAAAAATTGAGTCTATTCTACAACAAGCAGGCAAGTGAAAAGTTAAAAATGATCCTGCTTTCAGTATCTGTGATACACTTGACTTTTGTGTGGAAAGTACCAAATATTCTGGAATGTGTTAGTGTCAATAAGACATTAACATTCTATACAAACAAGTAAACACTGAAAGTGAAGTAAAAATGATTTATCAATTGTATCTAAAACTTTCAAATTGACACTCAAATCCTCTCTGATTTTTGCAGCTAAAGTTTGCAATAGATCTTTTATATAATACCTCTCATTCTGGAAGACTGTGCCAAAACATCAGATATCAGTTCAATTGCATAGCATAATTTAAATTACCAAAAGATATATATTATTCCATGCTCTACTGTTTTTTTTGTATCTTTAAATGTTAAAGTTGAACAAAGGAAGTTTTAGCACAATACATTGGCTATTTTCTTAAGCAGCATAGTGAATATGCTTGGAGCTAACAGGATATGTAGCAAAGCCCTGTTGATCTGACATCCAATTACTCAGGAATCCTGATCCAGCATGTTCATTAGTGTAGAATACTAGCCAGGGGTGTGAAGTGCAAGCACGGGTGCAGAGCACAGCAAGATTAGGGTCATGCAGCCAGTGGCACGGTCCAGTGGGCTAGTGTACATTCTGCTCTCTCTAAACCCACTGGATTCCCTGAAAATATTATAACACTACTATGTGAAACAAATTTGTCTTACAATATTAATAATATCCAGCAGTCTGGGAAATCTGCTAATCTAGCTCTACCAGTGTCACAGTGGTGGTGGATTCTGACTGTTAATCTGTAGATTCACTCATCAAAGTATTTAGATTTTGTTTTCACTACTTTTTCATACTAGCCAGACATATTTTACAAAGAATAATCATTCTAATGACTGGGAAATTAGCAGAAACTCAACATAAGGACTTTGACGTAGAAGTGATTAAAGGGCAGGATATTATGCCAGTACTCAAAATTAACCCACCAGGGTTCCTTTACTACATTGTAAACTAGTGTACATGCAATTCTTTGCAAACTTGTAAATGCTGTTGGTATTAAATTAAAGAGAACTGAACTTTCTTAAACAGATTTTCAGATTGGTAGATGTTTGCCTGCATTTGGCATTTTTCCAATTTATTGATTGGCTCATAGGGTAGCAGGAACGAGGATTTCCAGATCAAAATATAGTGGCAGGTTCTACCATGAAACAAGAGCTGTAAGGTAAGTCATCACAACTGCCCCCCAACTGGATAAGGAGGACTTTATTTGCAGGTTGAGCACATTTACCTGAAGGTAACTAAATTCCAGACAGGGGTTAACTGTAGTGAACAGTCAAGTTAGGCAGATGAGCTTTAAATGCCACAGAGTACATTGTGTAAAACAATGGGTTGAAATTCAAACCCAAGATGATACCCACCAATCAAATTCCTTCTGTACAAATTGAGCATCTAAATTAGCACATTGTGAAATTATAACCCATGTTTAATTACCAGATAAGGTTCAGTCTTGGAGAAATATGCAATGGAATCCTTAAATATCAAAATCTTTGTTAATATATTGTCAGCGATAATAGAGATAGGAGGATTGCGGAGGACAGGAGGCTCCAGAGCGGATAACTAAACTGCCCAGTGCATTACCGGCACCAGTCTACCTTCCATTAAGGACATATATACAGAAAGGTGCCAGATAAAGGCCTGAAATATCACGAATGATCCCATTCTGCCTGCCTTCTTCCATTGCCATCAGGAAAAAGGCTATATAGTGTCCACACCAGGGTCACAGGACTCAAAAACAGATGCTTCCCCCAAGCTGTTAGGCTGATCAACACCTCCTCCCATTGACCCATCCCACCATCCCCACCAGCACTACAGACAAATCAGCCACTAGGCACCCTTCATCCCTCATGCACTGCTATTGTACATTTACACTCCACACCTCATACCTACATTGACACAGTCACTACCCTACTGCATTTTCATATGCCCTGTTGCTCCCTAGAAGAGCTCCTCATGCCAAGAGGCACTTTGTCACTTTATCATTTCCTGACAGTGTCACTCTATTTCAGATACTCCGGCACCTGGTGTCACTTTATGTACATATAACCAGTCTATGCCTGTTTTATGTATATACGGCCACACTCAGTTACTTGTACATTGTGCTTACAGGATTGCCTTTATATTTATTGTGTTTTGTTTATTTGTTCTTTATGCTTATTGTGTTTCTATGCTGCATCAGATCCAAAGTAACAACCATTTCATTCTCCTTTACACTCGTGTACTGAAGAACAATAAACAATCGTGAATCTATATTGGTAGAGATAAGGTAGTGTGGTGGTTAGCATAATGCAACCAATTTCTCCCGGGATCAATAAAGTATGACTATGACTACTATAATGCCTTATAGCACCAGCGATCATAAGGTTGAGGGTTCAATTCCGGCTGCTGCCTGTAAGAAGTTTGAAAATCTCCCTGTGGCCACGTGAGTGTCCTTTGGGGGCTCCAGTTTCCTCCCACATTCTAAAATAGACATATAGGTTAGTATGTTTATTTAATATTTATCAGAATCAGGTTTACTACCACCGGCATGTGACGTAAAATTTGTTAACTCAGCAGCAGCAGTTCAATGCAATACATAATATAGAAAAGAAAAATAAATAAATAATGATAAATAAGTAAGTAAATCAATTACAGTATACATATATTGAATAGATTAAAAAAGTGCAAAAAACACTTTTTTAAAAGCTATTAAAAAACGTGAGGTAATTTATTGGGATACAGCCTGCAATAGGCCCTTCTGCCTCTTCAAGCTGCGCTGGCCCTTCAATCCCCCAGTTTAATCCTAGCCTAATCACCGGACAATTTGCAATGCCCAAATAACCTGCCAGTGGTAGGTCTTTGGACTGTGGGAGGAAAACTGGAGCACCCGGAGGAAATGCACGTGACCGTGGGGACAATGTACAAACTCCGAACAGACAAGGGCGGGAATTGAACCCGGATCTCCTGTACTATAAAATGTTCTGCTAACCATGCCACCCCATGTGGCATGCTATAATACGCTGGAAACATGGCAAAACTTGCAGCCTGCTCCCAACATAATTTTTGACTGTGTTGGTCATTGATGCAAATGGCACAATTCGCTGTATGTTTTGATGTTTCAATACACATGTAACAAATGAAGATTATCTTAAATCTTTAGATATAACTACAGTAAAAAATAATTGTCATGATATCTGGTAGAGGTAATGGTGAATGACATTTGTAAATTCTGTCGCACTTAAAGAAAACTATTATGTTAAAGTGGTATTATTTTAGAAAACAATTCTATTTGCCAAATTTATGTCAAGGCATAACAGATAAATCATACTTTCATAGAAGATGCTGCAAAGATTGTGCCACATTGCCCCCTTGTGGGCTTCTTTGTATAAAGCAGACTCTTTTCATTTTATCCTGGATATGGCCATTTCTAGCATTGTCAGAATTTGCTGCCCATTCCTACTGAAGCAGTTCTTCGGGAGAGATGATGGGTCAGTTTCTTGTAGAGAGCATGTCATGAAGATGTTATGCTCTCACATCTTCCACTTTGATTCAGTTGTTTAGGATTTTAGCCCAGTACCAAAATGGTTGTGTGCATGTGGGTGTGTGTGGGGGCGTGTATGTGTAAATCAAATTAAGGGGATGGTTTATTCTTATTAACTGATTTTTAGAAAGGTTTGAAAATTTTTAAAAAATTATAAATGGAAACTGGAAATAATTCAGAAACTCTAGAAACTCTGCCAGTATCTGTGGAAAGAGAAACCGAGTTAACTTGTCAGAGCAGGGACACTTTCACCAGAATGTTTCCAGTATTTTCAGTTTCTGAGAATGCTTTCCTCAGTTTCAGACAAACTTCACTTCTCCAAACTGAAGCATCTGCAGATCTGAAGGATTAATTCTCAGAAAAGAGCTTGGTGCCACCTGGTGGCACCTCTGTGACAGTAGGCTGAAAGTTAAGAGTTTGATAGTAAGAAGGCAGTTTCCTGGAGCTGAGTCAGTACACTGAAATTTATGTACATGGCTCCTATCCATCATAAAGGCAAGGGAAGTCAGGAAAATTGTGCCCCCCCCTCACACACACACACCTTATTCAATAATGCTTAGGATAATCAAGTAATAGTAAACATGTGTTCCTTATTCAGGTTTCCAAGATGTGCACGTCATGATCTTTGTGGGATTTGGCTTTCTTATGACTTTTTTGAAGAAATATGGATTCAGCAGTGTGGGATTCAACTTGCTCATTGCTGCCTTTGGTCTTCAATGGGGCACACTGATGCAAGGCTGGTTGCACCATATACATGACAGACAAATCAAGGTCAACATTCTCAGGTACGTTTACTCTCTTTATTCATTAGTTGCTAACTGAATGTTTGTAATAAAGTCTAAATAGGTTTTGGTGCTATCAGAGTCTATCAGAGTACTACAAGAGTGATTGGATAGCCCCACCACATTGCTTTAAATGCATTTAAATCAATGGATGAAATATCCTGATCATCTGGGCATCTAAATATGAGAAATCAGTTGCGAAGACAGATCATAAAATCCCCCATATTATATTAGTTTAGTTTTAGTCTCTAATATGGCTCTTTGATGATAATTCTAAAAGCTAAGGGTATTGATATGTAACAGTGAAGTCTCCTACCTCCGTGCCACTAACCACAAACCTTTGATACATTCAGTATTAAAAACTCTGCCTCTGCCTTGAACATAATCACAAGTTGAACCTTCTCTGACCTCTTGGGAGAAAATTCCAATGCTTAGGATGAAGAAATATCTTCTCATCTTTGTCCCTAACAGCCAGTCCTTCTGAGACTATGACTTTGGTTCTAGACTCCCCCCCCCCACCACCAAAAAATACATCTAATTCCACATCTAACCTGCCAAGCTCCTCTTTAAGAGTTTCATAAATTTCATTCTGATCATTTTCTATTCTTCATAAGACCATAAGACGTAGGAATAGAATTAGGCCATTTGGCACATCGAGTCTGTTCCACCACTTAATCATGGCTGATCCTTTTCTTCCCCTCCTCAGCCCCACTCCCTGGCCTTCTTCCCATAAACTTTGATGCTATATCCAATCAAGAACCTATCAAGCTCTGCCTTAAATACATCCAATGACCTGGCATCCACAGCTGCCTGTAGTAATAAATTCCACAAATCCACTACCCTCTGGCTGAAGATATTTCTCTGCATCTCTGTTTTAAATGAATGCCTCTCTATTCTGAAGCTGTACCCTCTCATCATAGACTCCCCCCCCACCCCCCATGGGAAACATCCTTTCCACATCTACAGGCACATGTCCATCCTGTTTTTCACTCCTCATTACTCAAACACATGATCCCCAGATTTATTCTGGTGAACATTTGCTATCATTCTTCTTTTGCAAGATTATCATTCCTTAGGTCATGAGACCAGACCTGTCAACAATATTCTAAATGCATTCTCTGTAGTACTCTACATCATCGAAATAAACGGGAATGGACAATGGAATGCCTGAAATATTGGTAGCCCTGAAAAAAAAATCCCTGAATAATGTACCAACCTTTCTCATGGTTTTGCCAAGTGTCTTGGGCCCATTTATTTCCAGTGTTGGAATGATTGACAAATCCATTAACCACATTTAACAGAACAATCGGTGATATAGTAATCATCAGCCATTGTCTCACTGCATCACAAATCAGAAGAACGTTTGCTACACCACTCCCTAAGACTAACAATTTCCTATTCTCAAAGTGTCTGTGGAATTGTAGAAAAGTCAACAAGAATCATTCTCCAATTAACAGATGAGTGCCTGATGATCTTGTTCAATAGGAATACTGGTGGGCAATCGGTCATTTGGGTTGGGAGTTTGGAGGGGGTCAGAATCAGGTTTAATATCAGCAGCGTATGTCATGAAATTTGTTAACTTTATGACAGCAGTACAATGCAATACATGATAAATATAGGAAAAAACTGAATACGCTCCTGGAAGATGTCTTGGATACTATGAAGGCCAGTACCCATGATGGAGCTGACTAATTTTACAACTTTCTGCAACTTACTTCACTCTTGTGCAATTTCCCCCTTCCCCATACCAGACACTGATGCAGCCAGTTAGAATGCTCTCCATAGTACATTTGTAGAAGTTTTCGAGGGTATTAGGTGATAAACCATATCTCCTCAAACTCCTAATGAAATATAGCCGCCTCATCTAAATATTGGGTCCAGGTTAGATCCTCAGGAACTTGAGATTGCCCACTCTCTCCACCTCTGATTCCTCTATGAGGACTGGTTTGTATTCCCTCGTCTTAACCTTCCTGAAGTCCACAATCAGCTCTTTGGTCTTGCTAACGTTGTTATGACACAACTCAACTAGCTGGTATATTTCACTCCAGTACGCCCTCTTGTCACCATCTGAGATTCTGCCAACAATGGTTGTGTCATCAGCAAATGTATAGATGGGGTGGATCTGTTGCATTACATACTGATTGAAGTTGATTCCTAACATTTCCAGTGTTAGGAAGATTTAAGCAGTACACACTACAAAAGTCCACATGGATATATTGAAACCAACTCAGCCAGTGTCCCAGAAAATATCAGGAGCCACGCTGCTGAATCTTGACTCCAGTGAAAACCATTTGTAATCAATACCATGTACTATTTGTTCAAGTTAACTCAGAACAACAAAACTTATAACAAACATTGTTCTTCAGCTTAATCAACGCAGACTTCAGCACAGCAACGGTCCTGATTTCATTTGGAGCAATCTTGGGGAAGACAAATCCGGTCCAGCTTCTGATCATGACTTTGTTGGAGATAACAATATTTGCTGTCAATGAGCACCTGGTTACTGGCATCCTGAAGGTAGGTACACTTCAAGATTTGAGAGACTATGTACACAATGCAACAGTGTAGAAGGTAACGTAGGGTGAAAGAAAGGAACATCTGGTGTATAGGGAGAAGGTGATCAAGTGATGTAGGTCTAGATTTAAGTTTGGATTCTGGAAAAAGGGAAGGTTTCAGGAGATATATCCAGATCATTTTTAAGGTGAATGTACAAGTTGAGAAAGCTAAAAAGCACATGGGATCTTTGACTTTATGATGGGGTAGAAATGCAAACACATTCTGTATCATTGCTCAAGCTATACGGTCGTGGCCGCTTAAAGTAGCACTGGGTGTAGAATTAATTGGATTGCTGAGCCACAGTGAATCAAATGGCTTTCTTCTGTGGTGTATCATTCTCTGATTCTATGAAAAGTATTAATTAATGATACTGCACTGTATTAATGTTTTGTGTGCAAATCAAATTCAAATATTCTTAAAAGCCCCTGATAGGATTGTGGAGTTTTTCACATAGTAAAGGTAATTTGGAGATCTGTACACATTAAGTAATCCAGATAAATATGCAGATATTACTTGTATCTTTCACAGGCCAAAGACGTTGGTGCATCAATGACGATTCATGCGTTTGGCGCATACTTTGGCCTGATGGTTTCTCGAGTTCTGCACAGACCAGCTTTACAAGATCCCCATGAAAATGAAGGATCTCTATATCATTCAGATTTATTTGCAATGATTGGTACGTAAAAGTATATCAATCAGGTTGGCGTAGAATTCAGATTATGGGTTCCGGAGTGTTTAAGGTGCCTTAAAATGTATGATCTGCATCTTACATTGCTCGGTTTCCATGCAGATTTCCCAGAAGTAATAAATTCTGAATTTCACTCAGCTCTTGTCCTTTGTGCCCAATATTTTACCCCACCCCAAACAACTACACATGTATGGTATATGGTCTTATGTCACATTTGGCCAGTGGTGTGGTGGCATTCACACCAGACTTCGAGGCGCGTGGTCCTGGGTTTGAACCTGGCCAGCTCTTTGCGCACTTTCCATCTGTACAGGGTTGATCTTTGAAATAGCAACTCAGCCACATAAAAAACAGACAAACGCTAAAGAAATGGCAAGAGCTGCCATCCAATGATGCTGAGAGGAACTCAGCAACAATAAACATGTTGTTATTAGTCAACAAAGCACTTCCAGTGTCTCCTTTTAAGTGTGATCCGGAAATCATGCTAGCTGTAGCTCACAAGCCTGGCACTTACACGTTTGTATTGGATACTTGCCCTTGGTCTAACTTACACCAAAATACATCAGCAGTTCAACATGGTAGTGCCAACATTTCCCCACCAAGCTCGGGCCTGATAAGAGGGGGAAATCCTTCAGCCCAGGGCCAGGCATTTCTTACAAACTCATCTGTAGTCATCTCAAAGCTGCTTTAAGCCAGCAGCAACATCTTTTACTATGTTGATGAATGCTGGGTAATTTGTAAGCTATGCATATGCAAGCACAACAACCCCATTGAAATCAATTGTAAGAATCTCAAGGATTTTCAGTTTTAATTGCAGTCACAGCCTTGACAGCTAGCGAGACATGGACAGTACTTCCCCCAAGGAGATTTGAAAACCAAGTCTCTACCGATCAATAATGAATTTAAGACCATAAGACATAGGAGTAGAATTAGGCCATTTGGCCTATCGCGTCTGCTCCACCATTTCATCATGGCTTACTATCATCCTTGTCAATCCCTTACTCCTGCCTTCTCCCTGTAACCTTTGACACCTTTACTAATCAAGAATCTATCAAACTCCGCTTTATACCCAATGACTTTGCCTCCACAGCCATCTGTGGCAATGAATTCCACAGATTCAGCACCCTCTGGCTAAAGAAATTTCTCCCCATCTCTGTTCTAAAAGGGCATCCTTCTATTCTGAAGCTGTGCCCTTTGGTCCAATTCCACTCTATCTATTTTATAGGCACCCGTTAGGCTCTTGAGACCATGGATTTGCACCTTAGAAGATTTCCAGGGTGCAGGCCTGGGCAAGGTTGTATGGAAGACCGGCAGTTGCCCATGCTGCTAGCCCCTCTCCTCGCCACCGATGTTGTCCAAGGGAAGAGCACTAGGGCCGATACAGCTTGGCACCGGTGTTGTCGCAGAGCAATGTGTGGTTAAGTGCCTTGCTCAAGGACACAACACACTGCCTCAGCTCAGGCTCGAACTGGCGACCTTCAGATCACTAGACCCACGCCTTAACCACTTGGCCATGCGCCAACACTCTATTTAGGTCTGCTAATATTCAATAGGCTTCAATGAGGTTCCCGTTTCCCCCTCCCCCACATACAACATTGGTATACATTTTCATTCACAGTGCCGAGACACTCATTATGTAATGCTGTGTTTTAAATGTTGTTTTACAGTATTTTGGCATAGCTTTATCAATATAACTTATCACTCTTCAGCATGTAAATATAGACAGTAATTTTAAGATTTCTGTTTCCAATGCTAATCACTCATTTTTGAAACTTCAGCATAACTAGAGATTGTTCTGCATATTTTTTTCAGGTACGCTCTTCTTATGGATGTTTTGGCCAAGCTTTAACTCTGCCATTGTAGAATCTCCGGATGGGCAGTACAGGGCTGTCATCAACACCTACTACTCTCTGGCTGCCTGCGTGCTCACAGCCTATGCTCTCTCCATTTTGGTTGATAAGAAAGGAAAGTTGGACATGGTGAGATTTAATACTTCTGTCTTTATTCACTTCATTGTATTTATCGCCTCTAACTGTTGGGTATCACATTCTTCAATCAGGATGTCTTGTGTTGTATGTTCCCTTCCATAATTAATTTATTGACCTTACACATCTAAAGCTTGTTATAGCTTGAAGCTGTAGTGAGGATAAGCTCTCACTACCTATTAGATTATGAAGACACACAGTCCTCTTTTATTGTCATTTAGTAATGCATGCGATAAGAAATGATACAATATTTCCTCTGGTGTGATATCACAAAACACAGGAGAGACCAAGGCGGAAAAAACTAACACAATCACATAATTATAACATATAGTTACAACAGTGCAACAATACCATAACTTGATGAAGAACAGGCCATGGCACAGTCAAAAGTTCAAAGTCTCTCAAAAGTCCCACATCTCACGCAGACGGGAGAAGGAAGAAAAACTCTCCCTGCCATGCCCGACCAGAGTCTGACTCTGAGTCGTCCGAAAACTTCGAGCCTCCGATCAGCTCTCCGACACTGAAGTTTTTGGACGAAATGCTCACAATGATGTGCTACTCAGATAGTATCAGTGCGCAATCTTCTAACTTATAGAGTAGATCCACATGAACATAAAGGTTACCAGTGATAATGAATATTTAGTAAACTCATTCCATACTTGTAGTTCGAATGTGTTTATAAAGCTTTATTAAAGTAGGGAAGGTGAGAGCCTTCAATTGGTTTTACATTTTGTGACTAGATCTTCGCTGACCTCTCAGTGAACTTTATTAAGAGATCAGAGTGAGGTCATCAGAAGATGGCTTGTCCAAGGATATGTGCTCTTGCAGTAAGTGGATTAATTGTGTAGTGGTAGGGCTGATATGGGGTTTATGTTGTCAGGGCGCATTGTGGGTGAGGGGTGGTATAGGGATATAAAAGGACTTGGGCAGCTGGAATTTGGCAAAGATGAGTACAGAGGACAGATAAGTACTTGCCTAAAACAAGGTTTTAGAGAGGCGGGCATAAAATCAAGACAGCTTGAGGTAAAGATGATAGAAACATAGAAAACCTACAGCACTATACAGGCCCTTTGGCCCACAAACTTTTGCCGAACATATCCCTACCTTAGAAATTACTAGGGTTACCCATAGCCCTCTATTTTTCTAAGCTCCATGTACCTATCCAAAAGACTCTTAAAAGACCCTATCGTATCCGCCTCCGCCACCGTTGCTGGCAGCCCATTCCACGCACTCACCACTCTCTGCATAAAAGACATCTCCTCTGTACCTACTCCCAAGCACCTTAAACCTGTGCCCTCTTGTGGCAGCCATTTCAGCCCTGGGAAAAAGCTTCTGACTATCCACACGATCAATGCCTCTCATCATTTTAATCACCTCTAATCCTCTGTTGCTCCACGGAGAAAAGGCCGAGATCACTCAGCCTATTCTCATAAGGCATGCTCCCCAATCCAGGCAACGTCCTTGTAAATCTCCTCTGCACCGTTTCTATGGTTACGATGAGGCAGGAGAGACTGAGAGTGACCAGAATGGGTAGGAAGGTCTATGTGTGTGATTATGGTTGGTGGGGGTTGGTGAGTGAATCAGGCGGGTATGTGGAAGAAAGCAAATCCTGAATCCTTCTGTCTTGATTTCAATCAGAATGTGAAATTACAGTGTTATTTTTCGAATGAAGCTTTGCATTTGCGTTTTCTTGTGCAGGTCCATATACAGAATGCTACCCTGGCAGGAGGCGTAGCTGCTGGAACCTCTGCTGACATGATGATCTTTCCTTATGGAGGTCTGCTGATTGGATTTATTGCTGGAATAGTCTCGACAGTCGGATTTAAATTTCTAACGGTAGGTTGTGTCTATTGTATTATTGAACTTCTATGTTTGGGAAAATGTTTGTTACCAGTTGTTCAAGTGGGAGATTTCTCCTTGTATAAATTTGAGGCAGGAAAAGAGTGAAACCTCATATTCATAAATACATTATAATTCCATTCCCAACACAACATCTGACTAAAACTACAATTTTTTCATATATTAACATCCAGTGATGTTACATTTGCATTGCTTTAGAAAAATAAATTGTAATTATAACAGCTACTCATAAGATACTTCTAACTTAATTTCAAACCCACAAAATTATAAATTAAAGATATTAATAGCTATCAATTTTATGATTTGTTCTTGTATACTCTAACCAATATTGATACAGAATCTGCCAGCTCAATCTAACTACTGCCAACGTGCATCAAGATTGCAGGCATATGTGGTGTGGGAGCTGAATGTTATAAGACCATAAGACAAAGGAGATGAATTGGGCCATTTAAGTCTGGTCCATCATTCTATAATGGCTCCTCTTAACCCTTTTCTCCTGCCTTCTCCCCATAACCCTTGAATCCGTTATTAATCAGGAATCTATCAACCTCCATTTTAAATATACCCAATAACTTGGCCTCCACAGCCATTTATGGCAATGAATCCCATTGATTTACCATCCTCTGGTGAAAGAAATTCCTCCTCATCTCTGCTTTGAAGGTATATCCTTCTATTCTGAGGCTATATCCTCTGTTCCAAGACTCCCCTACTATAGAAAAGATCCCTTTCAAGTCTACTCTATTTAGTCATTTTGATATTCATTAGATTTCAATGAGATCCCCCCTCATTCTTCTAAACTCCAGTGAGTACAGTCCCAGATCCGTTAACATTCCTCGTACATTAACCCTTTGATTGCTGGGATCATTCTCGTGGACCACCTTTGGACCCTTTCCAATGCCAGCACACCTTTTCTTACATAAGGGGCACAAAACTGCTCACAATACTCAAGTGTGGTTTGAACAATGCCTTATAAAGCCTCAGCATTTTATTCTTGCTTTAATATTCTAGTCCTCCTAAAATGAATGTTAATATTACAGTTGCCTTCCTCACCACCTACTTAACCTGCAAATTAACTTTTAGGGAATCAGGCACAAGGATTCTCAAGTCCCTTTGTACTTCTGATTTCTGAATATGCTCCCCATTTAGAAAGTAGTCTACCCCTTTTATTGCTTCTACCAAAGTGCATGACCATACACTTCCCTACACTGCATTGCATCTGCCACTTCTTTGCCCATTTGCCTAATTCTCATTCCTCTGAGTGGAATAGGTTACTCCTAAAGGTTTTTCAAATCAAAATATTTTTCTTATTCTAATCATTACCATGAAAATCTTTTCAGCCTTTCCACTTTTATCTCATATCCTTTGACCCACTTCAGTTCTTTTCCTTATCAAAGGGTATGGGGAGAAGGCCGGGGAGTGGGGATGACTGGAAGAATTGGATCAGCCCGTGACTGAATGGCAGAGTAGGCTCAATGGGCTGAATGGACTACTTCTGCTGCTATATCTTATGGTCTCAGGGTCTTGTCTGATTTTATTCTTACTCATTGTACTTGTTTTCCTGTAATTTATTCTTTCTTTCTTGACTACTAAGGTTTACTGATCAAGGACACCTTATCATGTGTGAGGCTGAGTTGTCTTTTTACAGTTATTGTGGGATTCTTGGATTGCATTTTCTGACTTTAAAAAGCAATTATACATTACCTGAAAGTTGAAGATTACAAATCACTCACTATAAAATGTCCTAACCAGGTAGTTTCTGTCTTATTGCCTAAATATTAAATTATTTTGGACATTTAGAGTTCTCGGTTGATTTGGGATGTATTTGCTAATATATGTAATGGTTCTTAATAGACCGACTATAGTCTAACCCATACAGATAGAGGTTTATTGAATCAGATCTATACTTGCCTGATTTTGCTTTACACAGACTTTCAAAATTCTTTAAAAAAAAACAATATTCTTTTACCATAAGGACTTGTGGTGGAAACATTATTTATTATCTGTAAATATGTTTTTCCCTACATGTCTGGCAAACCAATAATAAGAGACGTTGAATAACTGAAGAAATTCTTAATATTGTCTCTGATTAATAGTAGATAGATAGTTAGATAGATACTGTATTGATCCCAAAGGAAATTACAATGCCACCATAGCATTACAAGTGCACAGATATACAAATATGCAAATATTAAAAGAGAAGTAAGAAAGAATAGAATATAAGTTACCTCAAACAGTCTAAGAGGAGAGGTCATCACTTCACCAGCTATATATTGATTTATTATAGAGCCTAATGGCCAAGGGTAGGAAATGACCTCATATTGCGCGCTCTTTGGAGCAGTCTAATAGTCTTAGACTATTACTAAAAGTGTTCCTCTGTTCAGCCAAGGTGGCATGCAGAGGATAAGAAACATTTTCTAGAATTGCCAGGATTTTCCGTAGCATCCTTTGTTCTACAACAGTCTGCAGTGTGTCCAGTTTGATTCCTATATAATTACATTAAAGCTACTGTATTGATATAGTAAGTCTATTAAGCCAGCCTTTCTAATCCCATGCTTTCTTCTGAAAATGTAAATCTGTTCAGTAAAAGGGGGAGAGTTCAATGGTTTGGATAGGATTTCTCATATTGAGAGCAGGAACAGAGGCTCTTAATAATAGATTTATGAAATACTGTAACGATAACGGAGATAAATAATTGGACAGATTGTACACATCTGGCTTGCATCCCATTATCACTTCTGTTGTCTGGAGACATTCAGAAAGAGTTGTAAAAAAATAGAAATCAGCAAAAATATTGAATTTATTTATAAATGTACTAAACTGCAGCATTAATTCATTAAAACGTAAATATTCATTGAAAAACATAAAAAAAAAGAACCTATAACTTGCCTTTAAATTAAGTTCAATGTTTCAAGTGAATGGGGCTGCTCTAGATGCCTTAGTTATACCTGGCATAAATCTGGTGAGACAGATACAATTTGTATTCAGCTCTTTCCTTCAGCACCTTACAGTACAATCTGAACTCAGTGATGAATCCAAGAGAAGAGCAAGAGGTCAGTACTTTCACCCACAGTGCACAGACACGGAAATCCTGAACTCAGAATACGCTTACAATGGTCAGCAGTTCTCCAAGGAACCATTTGTTGACATCCAGCGTGTCCCAGACAAATTTCTTTGTTAATTCCTACTTGCAATCTGGGCATTACCGGCAAAGACAGCGTTTATTGCCCATAAGAATATAGTGGTGAGCTGCCTTCTTGAATGACAACAGACCCCCCACCCTCGGTGAAAGTACTCACGCAGCACTGTTAGGGAGTTCGAGGAGTTAGATCGAGTGCCAATGAATATTTCAGAGGATGTGCAACTTTAAGGTGAACTTGGAGGTTGTATTCCTGTGCACCAGTTGCCCTTGCCCTTCTTGGTAGTAAAGGTTTCCAGTTTGGGAGATACTGTTGGAGGATCCTGGAGGAAAAATTGCAGCACATTTTACTGATGGCATAAACTACAGCCTCTGTGAACTATCTTCAGCCACACCTAATAGGATCCTTGATGAGAAATCAAAATATAAGACAGGTTTAACAGAATAAGAAATATTACCAACCTGGGGAAAAAGTCAAAACATTCATTAAGCAAGACTTCATAAAAAATAAAGACAATCAATAGATGATGGTGGGAAAAATATGTTGGAGAATGAAGGAAGTGGACATCTGAAATGCAGACACTGTAAATCAAAAATAAAAACAGAAAAATGCTGGGGCACTCAAAGAGCCAGGCAATATCTATAGTGAGAGTAAAAGAGTTACATTTTCTGGTTACATTCATATTAAAAAGATGAAATAAGGGAAGGGAGATAATCGTAATCTTTGCTTCCTGTGAGATAATATTGCTAATAGATACACAACCATCACAGAATTCTTCCTATTTTGAATAAACAGTTTCATGGTTTTAGTTAAAAATCAAGCATTCAGCAGAATTATTACTGCGCGGATTCCATTGACTAGCCTACCAACATTTTTAATCTCTTTTTAAGTCTTCATTTGATCACGACTTTTCTCAATTTACAATTAGATATTCTAATATAAATGTGGATGCTTTGTTTTAAGTTATGAAGTCGTCAAATCTTGCTGCCATTTAGAACTACTCTCCATTACCTATTTAAATGGAATCAAGACCAGGATCTCTGCACATGCATTATCCCTCACTTGCTGAGAGAATAAAAAATATGGAATCTTTCAGTTTGATCTGTTACTGAATCTTGGCACGGAATCTAGAAGCCCATTTTTCAATGACTATTGTTAGTTTGGAAATATAAAGCAAAAAGGAAGATAAATTCTCTTCAATTATTTCAGTTGTTTAATTTATTTTATTGTTAATGTACTTTTAATTACTTTTAGTTAAAAGATACTTAATTTTAAAACTATTGAATTATTAACTTCATTTTGATTGCCTTTGAATGTTAGACAGATCTATTAAGAGATGCTCAAAGCTTTACAATTGGCAAGGTAAGGGGCATGGCTCTGCTGAATATCAAAACTTTCAGGAACACTTTAGAGCAATGCTTCCTCAGTGTACCATTTAAAATTCCCTGCTGCCAAGTCAAATGCCAGATTTGGTAAGTACATGTGCGGGGAGACCACAAAACTGCAATAAAATTAAACCCAATATGTTAATAGATTCTCAGATGAAACACATAAGAAAATAAAATTACTTAACACTGCAATAATTGCTTTCTTTTTTTATTCTAGCCGATTTTAGCATCTAAATTAAAAATACATGATACCTGTGGTGTACATAATCTTCATGGATTACCCGGACTAATTGGAGGTCTGGCTGGTATAATCGGAGCAGCAATGGCCAGTGATCAGTTATACGGGGAAGGGTGAGTTTTGCCAAAGAAAGCAAGCTCTTATTTATTATCTGCATTAACTCTAGAAATGGAATTGGAATTGGTTTATTATTGTTACATTTACTGAGGTGCATTAAAAAGCTTATCCAGCATACCGTTCATAGAGATCAAAGGATTATGTGATATGTCAAGGAAGTACAAGGTAAAACAACAACAGAATGCAGAATAAAGTGCAACAGTTACGAGAAAGTGCTGTGCAGGTAGAAAATAAGGTGCAAGATCATAATGAGGTAGATAGTGAGGTCAAGTGATCATTCTAATGTTGCAGTGAGTCATTCAATAGTGTATAGTTGTTATTGATCTGCCAGTACCTGGTCCTAGGCTTTTGTATTCTCTGCACAATGAGAGGAGAAGAGGGAATATCCACTGTGGGTGCAGTCTTTGATTATGCTGGCTGCTTTACTGATACAGCGAAAAGGACAGACAGAGTATGCGGAGAAAAGACTGGTCTCCATGAAGTGTTGAGCTGTGTCCATAACTCTACAGTTTCTTGTGGTCACAGGCAAAGCAGTTACCTTACCAAGCTGTGATGCATCATATGCTGGATAGAGTGCTTTTTATAGTTCACCGATTGACAGGAGCTCGCTAAATGTCTTCACTCTCTTGAAAAAGAAGAGCTTTCTTGGTCCTGACATCTCCAGGCTATTGGTGATGATATAAACTCCCAGGAATCTGAAGATCACAAGCCTCTCAACCTCAGTACTGCTAATGTTGACAGGAGCATGTGTACACTCCCACCCCACCTCCAGCTACTTTCCTCAGGTCAACTACCAGCTCTTTTGTTTTGCTTGTCCGAATGCAACGGTCTGTTGGGGCCAACCAAAGGTGCACTTTATTTTTTAAAATGCACTTCTTATGATCATAAAACCATACAGGACTTCAAGAGCAATGGGTACTGCAGGTCTACTGCATCAGTGACTGTCTGTTGTTCGAAGCTGCTGGCCGGTGTGTCGAGGGAGCCAAAGGACGAGTCGAGAGAAGGAGAAGTCGGTGCTCGGGTTAGAGAAGAAGAAACCAGCAGTCGGGCCCGAGAAGCCGGCATTTGGGTCAGAGAAGGAGAAGTTGGTGCTTGTGTTAGAGAAGGAGAAGCCGGCAGATGGGCCAGATAGGGCTTGGAGGAGCTGACCTGGGTGTAGACGGTGTTGCTGCGCAAAATCAGCGTGCACTGTAACCGTGAGTGACTGTCTTGGATAGTTCTCTTGTGATCACAAGACCCTGCTGTACACTAATAATGTAAGATGCGGCACACCAGTTTCCCTTGTTTGGTGGTGAGACAGGCAACAAGGCAGCAGCGTGGCCTTGGCTGTAGCGAGGACTAGCCCTCAAGCCGCGGACTTGCCTGCTGCTGCAGTCCGAGTGAGAAGATGCTGGAGGCAGTGTAGCATGGAGTCCATGCTCGGTTGGGAACTGGGCTCTCCCATTGGTGCTGCCCTCCAGTGTTTGATTGATGGAATGACAGGCTGGATAGCCTGGATTTGTACTGTAATTTGCATGTTGCTGAGGGACTCGGACTATACATGTGTTTTCCTGCATAACAATGTGTGTATATTTTTCTCTCTCGCTAGTTTGAATGTATGCTATGCACCTTGGCCCCCAAAGGAAATGCTGTCTCATTCGACTGTATCCATGTATGGTTTGAATGAAAATTAAACTTGATTTGATTTTGATTTGCTGACAAGAAGGAAAAGGTTGTTGCAGTGACACAATGTTGCTAAGCTCTTTACTTCTTTCCTGTACACTAGCTCATTATTATTTGAAATACGGCCCACTACAGTGGCAGCATCTGCAAATTTGCAGATGGAGTTAGCGCAGAATCTGGCCTCACAGTCGTGAGTGTACAATTGAGGATGCAGAGCAGGGGAAACAGTGAACAACTTACAAGTAAAAAATTGAAAATGAGATGATAAAACTATAAGAAGGGGCAAATGAAATACATTGTTGTTTTGGAGACAGAAACTGAATAATAAATGATGTGCAATGCTAATGGATAAAGTACTCCAGCATTAGCTTAAAGTTAGGAAGTAAACTCTATAATATAGATCATTGCAAAGCAGTAAAACTAGAAAAGGAAACCATATAATAATACGAACAAAATCTTTCTCAGTTATTCAGCACAGGAAAACTATCAACTAAACACTGAAACTGGTCGTTGTAACCTTTTAATAATGTAATAAGAATAATATAAGAATTCTAACATTTAACATTATCTTTTTAAGATTGGCGTCAACCTTCCCTGATTTTAAAACAAGATCTGCCATGCGACAGGCTGGATACCAAGCTGCTGGGCTGGGCACATCTGTTGCTGTGGCCCTCGTTGGAGGACTTATTACAGGTCAGAAAATAAAACTCGGCCAATATTATTTTGGCAAGCCGTAAAAATGAATTTCAGTACCATAAGCTCATAAGAGTCAGTCTATCAACTTTATTAGTTGAAGTTTAGTCATAACTAGAACTTGATTGTGATATCAGCTAAATACTTATTTGATACGCATTCCATAATATTCACATAATATTTAAAACTGGGTTTCCTACCTAAAGTTGAACAAGTTATTGAAGCTAACGTTAAAGACCAAAAAAATCTGCTGATTAAATGGCCAGCTTACAAGTTCATAAACAATGTTGAACATCAACTTGTGACTGAATTGATTACATACTGTGGTAATACATTACAAACATTACATGATTAAAAGTAAATTGATTAATTGTGGGCCAAACTTTTCCTATAAACTCCAAAGTTTCATCTGTAATTTATTTCATTTGAAAGATTTTTTTCATGCTTTTGATTCTCTTTCTTTTTCAATCTTTTTATTAATTTCATAGAATGAAAACATAACAAAGCAAAAATACAATTAGTAGGAGATACATTGTTACATTTAAAATGAGTAATTGTAAAACCAAATAGTAAAAATTGACGAAGCTCCCAATCGTGTAGAATAACAATGAATAACACAAAGCAAAAAAAAAAGAAGAATCATGAAAAAGAAAAAAAACAAACCCCATCCCAAAAAAAACTAAACTAAACAGAATTAGTCAACTAAACTAAAAGACTTGGGCAATACTATCAACTTGAAAATGGGAAAGAAGAAAACCTTAGTGTCGACGACTCCACTCCTCTCAACCAACAGTACAGAGAAATAAAACAAGTTTGGAAATGGTCAAATTACATCAAATGAAAATGCTGAATGGATGGCCTCCAAGTTTTTTCAAATCTAATGGAAGGGTCATAAACCGCACTTCTAATTTTTTCCAAATTCAAACATACCATAGTTTGTGAAAACCAATGAAATACCATAGGAGGGTTAATCTCTTTCCAATTCAGCAAAATGGATCTTCTAGCCATTAGAGTAAGAAATGCAATCATCCTGCGTGCTGAAGAGGTTAGATAATTTGAATCTATCATTGGTAATCCAAAGACAGCAGAAATTGGATGAGGTTGTAAGTCTATATTCAAAACCATTGAAATAATGTCAAAAATGTCTTTCCAATATTTTTCCAACAAAGGACATGACCAAAACATGTGAGTTAAAGAAGCTATCTCGGAATGACATCGATCACATATTGGATTAATATAAGAATAATAACGAGATAGTTTATCTTTGGACATATGAGCCCTGTGCACTACTTTAAACTGTATCAACACGTGTTTAGCACATATAGAGGATAAATTCACCAATTGAAGAATTTTTTCCCATTTTTCAATCGGTATAATAATGTTAAGTTCACTATCCCAGTCAGCTTTAATTTTATTGGAAACATCAGGACATAAATTCATAATTATATTATATATAATTGCTACAACACTTTTCTGAGAGAGATTTAAATCTAAAACTTTCTCCAAAGTGTCCATTGGATATGGGTGTGGAAAATTAGGAGAAACAGTAATTAAAAAGTTTCTAATCTGTAGATATCTAAAAAAGTGAGATCTGGGTAAGTTATATTTATTAGAAAGTTGATCAAAAGACATGAAACAATTATCCAGAAATAAATCACGAAAACGTATTATACCTTTGGTTTTCCAATCAAAGTAAGCTTGATCCATCGCAGAAGGTTGAAAAAGGAAATTAGATATAATAGGACTTGCTAAAATAAATTGATTAAACCCAAAAAATCTTCGAAATTGAAACCATATACATAAAGTATGCTTAACTATTGATGTATTCATTTGTTTATACAATTTGGAAGAAGTAAAAGGAAGCGAAGTTCCTAAAACCGAACCCAAGGAAAACCCTTGTAATGAATTACATTCAAGATTTACCCACTGTGGATTTAAAGATACATCCAAATCTCGTAACCAAAATTTTAAATATCGAATATTAATTGCCCAATAATAGAATCTGAAATTCGGGAGGGCTATGCTTTTGATTCTCATGTACACTTAAAAGCATTCTAAGTGCTTATCTGTTTCAAAAGACAGCAATTTTGGGGGCATGGATTTCCTGACATCAGCAGTTTAATGACCAGAGCATGTGATACAAATGCATCATGTGAGGCCCAGAATCATTATGTTGTTTGAGAATAATAAATTATGATTAATTTCATGGCTCCGTTTTACCAGAATATGTACAGTGGCCTGGATTCGATGGACTGGAGCACCTCACCTGTACCTGTGCTTGCTCATATCCCCTATTTCCCAGGCTTATCTGTTTGCTTCAGGCCACTCTTGTCCTTAGAGTTCCAAACCAGATGAGTGGGAAATCCAGGCAGCATGCTCTAATCATTAAAATCCGGACCACTGTGAATATTGTGGTAAATTGGAGCAATTAACATAATGTTCAACTTCAGGTTACAAGAGTAACATCTGTTAGTTTAGATTTCTCTTCAGTTTTCAACCTTGTGAATTAATCTGCGCTCTTGAAACAGCTTCATTTTAACAGACAGATTGATAATCAATCACCACATTATTGATTGGAGACGATAAGAGTGTGTTCCTATTGAAGTAGCAACTATCCATAATGAAAATATTCTTGCAGGTTTTCAAAAAGAACATAGATGAATTTAAAAACTTTTATTTCTTTCTTACTGTTCACTTAAAATTCAAAAAATCGTGATGACAGAAAGCCAGTACAACTGTCAAAATATAACTGTCCAGAACAATTTGGATGGCCATATAACAGGATAAGAATGAGGTGATTTTATGACAGGGTTTTCCCTCTTACTACATACCGAGTAAATACTCTAGTGATAAAGCCAACCATTATTTAAAGATCTATGGACCCTAATGAACCGATGTATTCTCGTTTCACAGGTTTCATTCTTCGCATTCCAATTTGGGGACAGCCACCAGATCAAAATTGTTTTGATGATCATATCTATTGGGAGGTATGAACTTATACTATTTTCCCGTAAGTTTTTAAATAGTGGAATATCCTTTTTCATTACGGCCTCAAATTGTCCAACAACTAATACGACGTGTGTAGAAAATTCCAAAGATTCATAACTTATGAATGAAAACATCTTCTCATCACAATGAATGCTCAGCATGATTCTATGACCTCTGGTGACTCACTAACCAGTGGAAGCAGCCTCGCATTGTCTATCCTCTCAAGTCTCTCTGTATTTTGTTTGTTTCAATGAGGTCATATCACAAGCAAAGGTCTCCTGTATAATCTCTCCTGAGAGGACAAGCTCCTCATCACAAGAATAAATCAAGTAAATTTGCTTTACATTGCCAAAGCAAATAAATTCTTACCTTGTTTCAAAGATCAAAGCTATATGGCTTTTCCAAAGCACTGTATAATTGCAATAAGTCTCCTGCAGCACAAGGCCAGTGTATCACTTGCTTTCTTAGATGCTTGTCTGTGTGGTAATATTTTGTGTCTAGGGCATAATAACAATTCGATTCCACTGAGAATCAATATTTACTAATTTTCCACCATTTAGAAAATATTCTATTTTATGTTCTTCCCATCAAACTGAACTAATTCACGTTTTTCCGTATTACTCTGCCATTATTAGTCCATCCTTCTGCAAATTCTTTACATCCAGCACAGAGCTTGCTCTCCAGCTAGATTTGAATCGTTTGTACCTGGACATATGACACTTTATCATTTCATCTCAGTCACTAATAGAAATAAATAGCTGAAGCCTCTATTCATCTACAAAACTTTCTGTCCATGGATCCGAAAATGACATATTTATTATTCCTTCTCTGATTCTTGTCCTTTCGTTAATTCTCTGTCCATGCTGATGTACTTCGTTACCCCTTATTTTGTGTTATAACCTCCAAAGTGGGGCTCCATCCAAAGAGAGATTACAATGTATCCAATGATTTGCTATCATTGCTCTTCATGTTGACTCCACCAAATCATATTAAAGATTTCAATGTGCCCTGCTACTTTAAACTTTGTACTCCCACCTCATATTACTTTCCCAATAATTAATCATAGGTCAACTGGAATGTAGTGCCCTGATTTCTTGGTATCCTAGTATCATGGAAGTTATGTCAACTACCACAACAGATACTCCAAAGGACAAATGTGATTCAACTTTTTTATTCTTTTTTTTCTTCTGTTTATTCTTAGGTGCCAGGAAGTGAAGATGAGCACAATGAACTGCTTTCATCAGAACATGGAAAACATATAACTAATGCTGAAGCATGATCAAACACGATTTTGCAGGAACATTGTGAGCAATACTCAATATTGAATTCAACATATTTCATCTGAATTTGTAAATGAATAACACAAAACACAAATAGCTTCAGAATTTTAAATTACAATCTTTTATGCATTTCAGAAAAAGTTTTAATATTTTTATTCAATTGGCAGCCTTTTATAAATCTCTTTGGCCTCGTCTTTCTTAAACTGCTGGGGCATCATTTGTTTTGCTTATACATTCAGAATTCTCCTTGTTGGGTTGGAGTTGCAATGATACAAGTCTGTAAATGATTGCAGCTTCAAGCACCACTATGTCTTAAGAATATAATCATCAAATACTATTGAGTTGCTGTAGGCATTGTCTAGCAGCAAGGAGGAAATAAAAATCTCTAAAGTTACATTGTAAGGGAATACTCTTAGTTTCGAGACTGAATTTATATTGCAATTGATACCATTAACATAGAGCCAATGGTTACTCACCTCATGAATGTTTGAGAAACTAGCTCAACATAAAGTGACGGCCTTACATAATAAATAGTAAGCGCAAAAAATCAATTGTATCTCAAATATTTAAGATTTTTGAGCATATGAATTTCAAATGTTCTCATATTACATATTTCTCATTAGAAATACTAGAATTAATTAGTGAGGAGAAAAGAAATTTCATCAGTGTCCAAAGATCATTCTGTAAGGATAGAAATGGATGTGGTTATATTTGTTCACAGTAAAACTGTTTGATAAAACTTACTCACTAGATTCACATATAAAGAATGACCTCTTTAACATGGTTTTGAAGACCTGATGGTATCTAAAAACTTCCCTTCATGAATCAGTAATTTCAAAATAAAACTCAAGAAAACTATATTTTAACTATGTATGTGCAAGACAGGGAATCTAAAATATCTATTTGGTGAGAAAAATCAGATCAAATATTTTCCCCATGAGGATTAAGATTCAAGTATGCAGGTTGCAAGAAAATTGTTCACCGTGTGTTAAATTCTTATCTTCCAATTTTCTTTACTTAGTTGTCAGCTGCCAGTTTTCTTTGGCTTGCGCTTTTCATGTCTTTAGTGCATTTGTATTTCCCACTATTAGAGTGTTGAAGTCAAATATGCAGTTTCCTCAAGAGTGGTAATAGCTGAAAGAGCAGGGATGCATAGGGTCATGAAGAGGACAAGGATTTGTGATGTAGTTTAGAATGACGGTAAGTGATAAAGTGTGAAATTGTTAGGTGGTTATGGGATTGTCCAGGTCACAGTTAGGTATATTCTCGGGTGAAAGTAAAAGTGTGATGTGTGTGTGTGTGTGTGTGTGTGTGTGTCTGTCTGTCTGTTAGTTTGTTACGAGGCATGAATGCAAGATGGGGAAGGGGAGGCATTGCTAAATTTTAACTGCATGGAGTAGCAAAGGTCATTGTGCATTGTGTTAACAGAAACACTTTTCACAGAAGTAAATTTACAAGAGTAAAGTATGTTTATACAGCATATTTAACATAGTAAATATTCCCTTGATAGTTCAAAAGTGTGTAAGTACCAAAAGTTGAAACCAAGCCTGAAGGAAATATCAGATGGATAGAATTAAATCTTGGTTAAAGAGCTAGAGGAGGTAGACGTTAACGACTACCTTCAAAAGGAGCATAAATGTAAAGAGAGACTGGCTTGGGGAAGGCATTCCAGTGTTTAGTACCAGGATGTTCCTTAAACTATCCATCAATAGGAATGTGTTCTCTGAGGACTTAGATCCAGAAATTTACAGAGAAAGGGTTGAGGCAAGATTATGAAGGCACATGAATGGATGTATAATAATTGTACATTATAAGACTATCACTAGACATAATCTTTTACTTTTGCAAAAAAAATTATTTCTATTGTAACTGTATTTTGCATTTTTATGCAGTGTCATTTCTTTCATGTAAAACAAAACACTTTCAAATCAACTTTTCTGTCAATATTCAGAGATGAAGATTTAGAAGCTACAAAATACTATTCTTGAAAGTGCGGCATATTGTACAACATTATCTTCATGACTAATAACTAAAATTCAGATATTAAAGCTACAAATGGAGATTTAAATATAGAAAATAATTTTGTGTTAAGTTTTATAAGACTTCTGCACTATGAAATCTGTATTTAATATTCTTCCCTATTAAAAAATACAGATTTTAACCGATGCACAAATTAAAAAGATTTTCTTATCAAATTGTTATATAATCTTATAAATGTTTAACATTGAGCCCATGATAAGCCATTTACATTTTAAAAAAGATGTATGTTGAATGTATTCCATAACTTGAGAAAATACTTTAATGTAATCTGTATTTTACTATATGTTTAATAAAAGTTTGCAAAAAAACTAATAATTATAAGTGTAACAATATGAGTTACTGTATTGTTATGTATTCTCTTTCTCTAGATGAGTTTCTACTTGCTTATTCAAAGTTGAAAGTATATTATGATAGCGTGTGTGTATATACCTTGAGATTCATTTTTGCAGGCATTCACAGTAGAACAAAGTAAATTGAATTAATGAAGAGCTACACACAAACACTGACAAGCAAAGTGCAAAAGAAGACAAACCATGTGAATATAAAAAGAAGTAAATAAATAATACTGAGAATGGTCAACTCTTTGGTTTTGCTGATGTTGAATGAGAAGTTGTTGTGATACCATTCGGTAAGATTTTCAGCCTTCCTTCTATATGCTGATTCGTCACCATCTTTGATTTGGCCAACAACAGTGGCGTCATCAGCAACTTGCGATAGCCTTCTGGAGGTTGGATTTGGAAATTCCTGTTGGTCTCTGGATTGCCAGACCTGAATGCCGCAAGTTCAGCTTTCAGTAGACTATGAAGCCTGAGGAAATTCTTGGAGCTGGAGTCCCTAAGGCAGAACTACGCTGAGTTCAACCCTGATTGGCAACACTTGTAATGCCACCGATGCCAAGTTATATGGGTTTCTGCTGTTCCTTTGGATTCATGCTCCAGTCATGGGGAGCCTGCTGCATGGGCAACAGCTTGCTCTCCATATTGTGTGTGTGTGTGTGTGTGTGTGTGTGTGTGTGAAAAAGCTGTTCCTAAAATGTGGAGTGTGTGTCTTCAGTCTCCCGTATCTCCTCCCTGATGGAGGTAGTAGTAAGAGTAATAAGAAGAAGACATGTCCTGGGCAGTAAAGTCCTTAATGATGGATACTGTCTTTTTGAGGCATCACCTTTTGAAGATGCCCTTGATGCTGGTGAGGCTATCGCCCACAATGGAACTAGCTCAGTTTACAACCCTCTGCTGCTTTTTATAATCTTGTGCATCAGCGGGTAACACAACTAGTTAGAATGTTCTCCATAATACATCTGTAGAAATTTGCTAGTCCTCATAACAAATCTTCTCAAACTCCTACTGAAATATTTTCACTGGTGTGCCTTCTTTGTAATTGCATCAATATGTTGGGCCCAATATAGATCTTCAGAAATGTGACTTCCGATCCACATTGACTGTGGTCCTCCAATGAGGAATCCGAGATCCAGATCCAGAGATAGGTACGCAGGCCCAGGTTTTGAAGCTTATTGATTAGTACTAAGGGGGTGATGGTATTGAATGTTGAACTGACATAAGTATTGCTGTTGTCCAGGTAGTCCAAGGCTGAGTGGGGAGTCAGTGAGATTGCATCCACTGTAGACCTATTCTGGAATTAGGCAAATTGTACCAGGTCTAAGTCCTTGCATAGGCAAGAAATAACTCAAGCCATGATCAAAATCCCAAAGCACTTCATTACAGACGATGTGAGTGCAACGAGTGATAGTCATAGAGGCAGCTCACCCTGCCTTTGGACCCCATTGATGCCCTTTTGATGCAAATGAGAACCTCTGACTGCAGCAGTGCGATTGAAGATGTCCTTGAACACGCCAGCTAGTTGGTTGGCACAGATTTTCAGTGCCCTACCAGGTACACCATCAGAGCCTTTTGCAGCAGGGATTCGCACAGGTAGAGTTTTATTCTTCCTTTCAAAGCATGAATAAAGTGCAGTGAGCTCATTGGGGAGCGAAGCATCACAACCATTTAGGATGTTAGGTTTCACCTTGTAGGAAGTCCTCCAAGAGGACCACAGTCTTGTCTAGGTGTGGAGGCTTGTGCGCCTCAATGTCATGGAGAGCTATGCTGGATGGAGACAATGATTACTGCTTTGGCTCTCAGTCGGGTCACCCATGGCAAACAGTTCAAAGGACTGAGGACAGACCAAGGTCCTCCAGATTTAATGGTTCAGTTCAGGGCTAACAACCCTGACTGATAAAACAAAATTGTTGCAGAAACAGCAATGAAGAATTCTTCTATGTCTGAGTGCGATGGTATTCATGAGTCTCCACACAACTGACATGATGAAGGAAGCACCGAACACCAGCAGAAATAGAGGACCTTCATTGCTGCCCTCAAAGCCAGTGGTGTAACGAGCAATAAGTGTCATGAACCCTGCGGTCCGGTGCAGCAAGCCATACAGCATTGGGGTCTAAGGTTTTCAGAGCACCGGTTTTTGTTAATCGTTGTCTTAACTAGAGTCATTAATCCCTAGTGCTTACTGTTTAATCTTGTCAAATTTATTTTGACTGGCACAGGTTTTGTGCATACTGTGATTATTTAAAGCAGACCCCTGATTAACACTTACCATGGGGTCCTTGTTTTGAGAATGTTTCATCTTGCGGTGTCATTCAGTCAAGCCACCAATATTCCATTGGTACTCATATGTATAAACTCTTCTCTACTTGCCAGTCTGTCGTTCTTCTGCACCTGGGTTCAGTCGCTGTCAGCACACACCATGACAGTGTAGAACCCCGTTATCAATAGATCTAGCAGAGGTTCAACAGCAGCTTGGACATCGATTGGCTGGAGACAAGGGTGTCTTCTCTTCTCAATGCATTTCCCAAGTCCATATTCCGAGTGTACATTCAGAGATACTCCAGTTTACATTCAAAGTTTCGTCCTAGGTTCTCTAGGTCAACAAGGCCGTGTCTCCCATGTTATTCAATGTTTCTGGTTATATACAATGTTCCTGAGTTTACCAGTCCAATCTTAAGGGTATCAGGTCTGTCTCGAGTTTACCAGCCCTGTCACGAGAGCATTAGGTCTGTCTTGAGTTTACCAGCCCTGTCACGAGAGCATTAGTTCAGTCTCAAGTTTACCAGCCCTGTCTCAACAGCATCAGGTCTGGCTTGAGTTTATCAACTTTGCCTTGATTTCCCCGGGACTCCCCAGGCCATTTGGTGCTAGCCTTATGGAGGGTGGAAGTGTCATGAGCACTGTATGCCTGTGCAGCGAGCCTTAGAGCATGGGGCATGACGTTTCTAAAGCACCGATACTTGTTAATTGTTGTCTTAACAGTTGTTAAGCCCTCGTGCTTTCTGTTTAATCTGTCAAATTTATTTTTGACTGGCACGGGTTTTCTGCATGCTGTGATTATTTAAAGCAGACTCCTGATTAACACTTATCATGAGGTCTTTGTTTTGAGAATGATTTGTCCCATGGTGTTGCTCAGTTGAGCCACCAATGTTCTCTTGATATTCCTAGGTATAAACTCTTGTTTTCTTCTCAACATGAGAGTCTGTCATTCTCCGCACCTGGGTTCAGTTGTTGCCAGAACACACTGGAATAATAAGTATCCCATTGAAAGTAATGGCTGTCATAAATTCTTGAGCATCTGATTCAGTCTTTAACTTTACTCAGAATTTCTTTTTTGCTCCTATGGTAACCTTCCACAGATTGTACCTGGATTTTTTGTAGAATTCTGGATCACCAATCTTGAATGTCACAGTCTTGAGTGCTCAGCAGATTATGAATCTTCTGATTCATCCATGCCTTCCTGTTTGGATATGTCCAGAATGTTCTCGAAGGCACACGCTCATCCTCGCAGGTCTTGAAGTCAGTGACAACTGTGGCATATTCATTCAGCTCCGACAATGAATCCCCAGTCCACCGAATCAAAGTAGTCCTGTGAGGGCCCCTCCCCCCATCTCGAGCTCACCACTGGTGCTGCAATCCCCTGATGCCTCAGCAATTTAAAACCACCGTAGAGCATTACAGAAAGAGTGCTGGAGGAACTCAGTGGATCAGAGAGCATTCATGGAGAGAAATGGACAGCGGTGAAGGGTTTTGCAGCCCAGCTAACAGAGATCGTAACTGCTATGTTTTGTAACTCCAAAAATAAAACAAATTGAAAAAAAGAACACAGAGCTGGGAGATGCATCGGCTTGGTTTTGTTTTTATTTTTAGTGAGGTGTACACGTATGATGTGGTAGCTTGAGAACATGTACTATCCACAAACATTTACATATAACCCATAATGAGAGAGGGATGCTTAATCAAACAATATAATTACGATATTACTGAAATATTAAACATACAACATTAGAAGACTGCTTTAAGATCTCTTGAGCAAGGCACTTAATCACACATTGTTCTGTGACGACACTGGTGCCAAGCTGTATGGGTCCTAATGCCCCTCCCTTGGACAACATTGGTGTCGTGGAGAGGGGAGACTTGCAGCATGGGCAACTGCTGGTCTTCCATATAACCTTGCCCAGGCCTGCGCCCTGGAGAGTAAAGACTTTCCAGACGTAGATCCATGGTCTTGCAAAACTAACGGATGCCTTTATTTAGATGACAATAAACTTGAACTTGCTAGTTGATGTTTCAGCTCAAGACCCTTCATCGTTCATGGAGTCCTGAGGAAAGGTCGACTGTCCATTTCTCTCCATAAATACTGCCTGATCTGCTGAGGTTCTCCAGCATTTTGTGTATGGCCCAGATTTCCAGCAATTCAGTCTTTCTTGTGTCTTAAAACTAACTTGTTTCTCACTCTTCCAGTTTTGACGGATGAAAAGTTTCCTTCCTCACATGCTGCCTGGTCTGTTGAGTGTTTCTAGCAGTTTATGTTTTAACGACAAAAAGTGCGCGAGTCTGAAGGCAACACTGAAGATCAATTTGTCGCGTTTGCAAATAGCTTAAGAATGCTGTACACAGTTTGTCTGCAATAAGCAATGGCTTACTTACAATACTGTAGAGGAGGCAAAGTTAGCAAGCAGCAGTCACTGGTTTCCCCACTCCAATATCAAAGACACCTTGACATTCTAAGAGCCCGCCCACACTTAGCGATCATTGGCTATTGACATGACCATTGCGATGACGAGCCAAAGGCGAAGCTCAGATTGGTCCGTGCCGCTGTCACTAGGGGCCTAGGGCAGCGGGAGACTCGTCCGACCGCTCAGTGGAGCTGAGGCTCCAGCTTGGAGCCGACGAAATGTTGCGGACACAGCCACATCTCCTCCGTAACTGTCTGAGGCTGCGGCCCAAGGCCGGGGCACCCACTGCGGAAGTGCTGCGTCGGGGCCGCCATTCCCTGCACCCGGAGTGGGTCGCTTTAGCCGAGAAACAACTGAAGGGGAAGAAAGCCGAAGATCTGATATGGAATACGCCGGAAGGCATCGCCATCAAGCCAGTTTATTCCAAGCGGGACACGGCGGAGCTGCCCGAGGAAGTGCCCGGCGTGTGGCCTTACACCCGGGGTCCATATCCGACCATGTACACCTACAGGCCTTGGACCATCCGGCAGTACGCTGGCTTCAGCACGGTTGAGGAGAGTAACAGGTTTTACCGCAACAACATTAAAGGTCAGCTCGGGCCGGTAGCACTGTCCGCCACAGGCCATGGGTAGAGATACCGCCCGCCGGTGAACAGCGGCAAGGCTGGGCATCCGAGGCCATAAGACCTTCCCCTCCTGCCGATCTCTTCCCCGCCCCAGTGCCCAGTTTGGGAGTGGGATTGGTGACATTGCTGGCCGGTGCCCACCCAGGAGCCCGGGGGCTGGTGAAACCACCTTCTCCCGACGGTGCCCAGCCCACATCCCGGAGCTGATAAGATCACTCCCTCTTCCACTGGTGCCTTGCCAAGAGCTTTGGCTGATGAGACTACCCCGTCTCCCGCCGGTGCCCAGCTATATTTCCGTGTAGTCTTTTTGTGATGAACAATATCTTCACGGTGGTTAGTGCTGTCAAAACCATAGTCCACAGCCACTTTCAGTTATTGTGCAACGTGAACAATTTCTCCCATGCCTGCCCCTTTCCCTTTTCTACTTAAATACAAATAGAATTCAACAATCTGGAGAAAATCCTCATTGCATTTTTGACTTACCTCGAGTGATTGACATTAAGTGGTCAGAGTGGGGATTTGCTGTATGGTACAATAACTGTCAAAGACCTGCATAAGAGCATATTATTAATATTTCCCCAAATTGAAAATATCGCCTGCACTAATTTTGAAGATGTACACAAGGAGTTTCATCAGAAAAACGTCCTTGCATAGTATCTAGTTTAAAATAATTAAGAATTTTGACCATATGTTCTTAAATTGATCTTAAGTGGCTTTGCCAAATTTCCGTTCCTTTCACCAGCCTTTTAAGATGTAAAAGGCTGTATTTTAACCTTGTTGCAACAGAGCAAATATATTTCATTCATTTTTTTTTTCAATTGAGCTGAAGAAATTGAAGAGGTCAAGAAACAAGAAGTGCGATTTATGTGTTTTCTGCCTACCTGTTTGTTCCTGTCACAGTCAGGGGGGTGTATTGGGGATAAGCTCCAACTATCTATTAAATGCTCCCAATAACATGCGTCTCAAATAGCCCCTGATAATCAAGTCCAACGGCAATGGTGGATTACTGGTGCCTCAAAATCAGTCGCTTCAGACAGATGGGGCTTATCAGCTGTGGTTGGCAGCTCATAGAGGGGAAGGAAAACACTGATCTCAGACATCCACTGCTTTGTGGCTATACACACTCATAGGGAAGGCCTCAGGGGTAATCCCCAATGAAAAATCTGGACGAGGAGCCCCTCAGGCAGTCCAATGTTGAGTTCAACGCTGACTGGCAACTTTTGCAATGCCACTGGTGCCAAACTCTGCCGTTCTTTTGGACTTATCAGCTGCGTGGAAAGCAGGAGACTGCTGCATGGACAAAAACTTACTCTTCGTATCGTATTGTCTTGGCTTGCATACCAGCTTGGGTATTACCTAGGCAGCTAGGGTGCAATATCCATGATTGACCCCAACCAATGGAGGGCATCATAGCCTGTAATTTTAAAAACTTATATCTATTTTGCCAATGTAAACATTTTTTAGTCAATGTCAATCAACTTTTCTACCTCAAAGAGAGTAGGATAAACTACTCAAACTTCTGTTTGTAAATAAGAAAGCAGGGTTTTAACAAGTCGATTTTTAAATGATTCTGTTTTTATTCCCCTTTTTCTTTTGATATGTTTTTCTCATTCTCTAGTCTTTTCCTGCCTTTGCACTTAATTGGACAAATTCATCCTCTTTTATTTCTCCTCTTTCTCTTAGTCTTCATTATTTAGAAGGTAGTTCCCCCTCAGAAAAGTAATTTGACTTAATCGATTTATCCAAGTGTTATCTCCAAGAGCCACTGTGAACCACCTTCAATTCCTTTCTCTCTCAGGTCCTTAGGACAGTCAATTTATCTGTGATAATTACTTCAATTATATCTTTTGGTAGAGAATTTTGCATTCTTACTACTCTCCAGGTCTCCATCTCCTTAGTATCCTATGGCAATTATTTATGATCTACTATTTATGGAACACACACAAAACACTGGAGGAACTCAGCAGGCCAGGCAGCATCTATGGAAAAGAGTAAACAGTCAAAGGTGTCCTGCTGAAGTGTCTCAGCCTGAAATCTCGACTGTCCTTTAGCATTTTGTGTGTGTTGCTTGGATTTCCAGCATCTATAGATTTTCTCTTGTTTCTAATTTTTTTGGACTTGATTCTGGTTTTTCCTGCACAGCAATATTTTTATCTATCTTTTATGATTCCAAAGCTCCTGTCAGGTCACGGCTGAGTATTTTCTCTCGAAAAGAACTCTCTGAATACTTATGATGCATGTTACCTCATTATAAATGTTCAATATATCTTCAATACATTTTCAAAAAAGAAAGCAGTGATTTTGTCTTTGTTTTTAAATGTGGGTAATTGACTTCCTGCTTTCAGTAAGTTATCATATCTATCTCCAGCTCTCTTTCAATTCCAATAAAATCAATTATACTTCTGCATTGATATTGTAAATATATTTTGTAATGTAATAATTATTCAAAAATGAATGATTTTTTCTGGCCTAGAAGGGGAATAGTTCAAATTAATTATTTTATGTTGCTTAAACTGAGTATTTTAAAGCCGAATTTAAATGTTTCTCTCTTTTTAGTCTCGCGTTGTTCCTTTATCCATTGTTCTTTCTTTTTGTAAGAATTGCGACTGTGTTCTTATAAAAGTGGACCAGCATCACTTATCTATATTGAAATTAGCGGGGGCTACTGAGGTGACTTTAAACTAGAATGGTTGGGGGGTGGGAATCAAATTAAAGAGGCTAGGCGTGAGGAGGTTAGTTCACTACAGGGGGATGGGAACCAGTGCAGAGAGACAGAGGGGTGTAAAGTGAGGGTAGAAACAAAAAGTACTATGGAGAAAAGTAAAAGTGGCAGGCCGACAAATCCAGGGCAAGCATTAAAAAGGGCCACTTTTCAGCATAATTGTATAAGGGCTAAGAGAGTTGTAAAAGAGCACCTGAAGGCTTTGTGTGTCAATGCAAGGAGCATTCGTAATAAGGTGGATGAATTGAAAGTGCAGATTGTTATTAATGATTATGATATAGTTGGGATCACAGAGACATGGCTCCAGGGTGACCAGGGATGGGAGCTCAACATTCAGGGATATTCAATATTCAGGAGGGATAGACATGAAGGAAGGGGAGGTGGGGTGGCGTTGCTGGTTAAAGAAGAGATTAACGCAATAGAAAGGAAGGACATAAGCCGGGAAGATGTGGAATCGATATGGGTAGAGCTGCGTAACACTAAGGGGCAGAAGACGCTGGTGGGAGTTGTGTACAGGCCACCTAACAGTAGTAGTGAGGTCGGAGATGGTATTAAACAGGAAATTAGAAATGTGTGCAATAAAGGAACAGCAGTTATAATGGGTGACTTCAATCTACGTGTAGATTGGGTGAACCAAATTGGTAAAGGTGCTGAGGAAGAGGATTTCTTGGAATGTATGCGGGATGGTTTTTTGAACCAACATGTTGAGGAACCAACTAGAGAGCAGGCTATTCTGGACTGGGTTTTGAGCAATGAGGAAGGGTTAATTAGCAATCTTGTCGTGAGAGGCCCCTTGGGTAAGAGTGACCATAATATGGTGGAATTCTTTATTAAGATGGAGAGTGACATAGTTAATTCAGAAACAAAGGTTCTGAACTTAAAGAGGGGTAACTTTGAAGGTATGAGACGTGAATTAGCTAAGATAGACTGGCAAATGACACTTAAAGGATTGACGGTGGATATGCAATGGCAAGCATTTAAAGGTTGCATGGATGAACTACAACAATTGTTCATCCCAGTTTGGCAAAAGAATAAATCAAGGAAGGTAGTGCACCCGTGGCTGACAAGAGAAATTAGGGATAGTATCAATTCCAAAGAAGAAGCATACAAATTAGCCAGAGAAAGTGGCTCACCTGAGGGCTGGGAGAAATTCAGAGTTCAGCAGAGGAGGACAAAGGGCTTAATTAGGAAGGGGAAAAAAGTTTATGAGAGAAAACTGGCAGGAAACATAAAAACGGACTGTAAAAGCTTTTATAGATATGTAAAAAGGCAAAGACTGGTAAAGACAAATGTAGGTCCCCTGCAGACAGAAACAGGTGAATTGATTATGGGGAGCAAAGACATGGCAGACCAATTGAATAATTACTTTGGTTCTGTCTTCACTAAGGAGGACATAAATAATCTTCCAGAAATAGTAGGGGACAGAGGGTCCAGTGAGATGGAGGAACTGAGCGAAATACATGTTAGTAGGGAAGTGGTGTTAGGTAAATTGAAGGGATTGAAGGCAGATAAATCCCCAGGGCCAGATGGTCTGCATCCCAGGGTGCTTAAGGAAGTAGCCCAAGAAATAGTGGATGCATTAGTGATAATTTTTCAAAACTCGTTAGATTCTGGACTAGTTCCTGAGGATTGGAGGGTGGCTAACGTAACTCCACTTTTTAAAAAAAGAGGGAGAGAGAAACCGGGGAATTATAGACTGGTTAGCCTAACGTCGGTGGTGGGGAAACTGCTGGAGTCAGTTATCAAGGATGTGATAACAGCACATTTGGAAAGCGGTGAAATGATCGGACAAAGTCAGCATGGATTTGTGAAAGGAAAATCATGTCTGACGAATCTCATAGAATTTTTTGAGGATGTAACTAGTAGAGTGGATAGGGGAGAACCAGTGGATGTGGTATATTTGGATTTTCAGAAGGCTTTTGACAAGGCCCCACACAGGAGATTAGTGTGCAAACTTAAAGCATACGGTATTGGGGGTAAGGTATTGGTGTGGGTGGAGAGTTGGTTAGCAGACAGGAAGCAAAGAGTGGGAATAAACGGGATCTTTTCAGAATGGCAGGCGGTGACTAGTGGGGTACCGCAAGGCTCAGTGCTGGGACCCCAATTGTTTACAATATATATTAATGACTTGGATGAGGGAATTAAATGCAGCATCTCCAAGTTTGCGGATGACACGAAGCTGGGTGGCAGTGTTAGCTGTGAGGAGGATGCTAAGAGGATGCAGGGTGACTTGGATAGGTTGGGTGAGTGGGCAAATTCATGGCAGATGCAATTTAATGTGGATAAATGTGAAGTTATCCACTTTGGTGGCAAAAATAGGAAAACAGATTATTATCTGAATGGTGGCCGATTAGGAAAAGGGGAGGTGCAACGAGACCTGGGTGTCATCATACACCAGTCATTGAAAGTGGACATGCAGGTACAGCAGGCGGTGAAAAAGGCGAATGGTATGCTGGCATTTATAGGGAGAGGATTCGAGTACAGGAGCAGGGAGGTACTACTGCAGTTGTACAAGGCCTTGGTGAGACCACACCTGGAGTATTGTGTGCAGTTTTGGTCCCCTAATCTGAGGAAAGACATCCTTGCCATAGAGGGAGTACAAAGAAGGTTCACCAGATTGATTCCTGGGATGGCAGGACTTTCATATGAAGAAAGACTGGATGAACTGGGCTTGTACTCGTTGGAATTTAGAAGATTGAGGGGGGATCTGATTGAAACGTATAAGATCCTAAAGGGATTGGACAGGCTAGATGCAAGAAGATTGTTCCCGATGTTGGGGAAGTCCAGAACGAGGGGTCACAGTTTGAGGATAGAGGGGAAGCCTTTTAGGACCGAGATTAGGAAAAACTTCTTCACACAGAGAGGGGTGAATCTGTGGAATTCTCTGCCACAGGAAACAGTTGAGGCCAGTTTATTGGCTATATTTAAGAGGGAGTTAGATATGGCCCTTGTGGCTATGGGGGTCAGGGGGTATGGAGGGAAGGCTGGGGCAGGGTTCTGAGTTGGATGATCAGCCATGATCATAATAAATGGCGGTGTAGGCTCGAAGGGCCGAATGGCCTACTCCTGCACCTATTTTCTATGTTTCTATGTAATTAATTTCTTAGTCATTCAACCATTTGCCAAATGAGTGAATCTCTGCTATTTCTTGCAATCATCTTCTATGATAACCACAGTCTCCAATTAGTTAGGAATCATATAACGTAGAAACAGCCCGTTTGTCCCAACTCATCCATGCAGACCATTATCACCCTTCCATATTGCCTAGCAGATTGTAACCATTAATGTAACTGTTAAAGAGCAGTGCTCCTTGTGGAATATTGTTTCTTGCCACTTAGCCATCTGAGTACTTACTTCTAATCTACTTCTGCTTGCTAGCCACTATACAACTTGATCCCTAACTCAAATGTTCTGACATGAATCATAAGTCTACTGTGCTATTGCAATTTGAAAATTCATTGTTATGGAAATGTGCTAGTTCGTTAATGTCCTCCTGCTCTTGTTGTGTTTTTATTAGCTCATGGTTCTACGAAGTTATAAACAAATTGTATTTGATTTGATGAGTACAGGAAAATATTCAGTTAATTGCATGTTCTGCGTGGTGCCCCATTGCAGCCAGAACTGGCCCAAAATGTCACCTGTTATATCAGCACAATATTATTTTCATAAATTTTCTTACATGTTAAATAATTGAATGTATGTATGTCTCAATGCAAACAATCCTGTCTGATAATTTTAATTCACTTATTCTCTTAAAGCTGGTCAACAAGGACTTTCTGTGGCTTTTGATCTTCCCACTCACAGGGGATATGATTCAGACAATCCTCGTGTCATTGGAGATGTTGGAATGGCAGGGGTTGCAATAGACAGTGTGGAAGATATGAAGCTGCTATTCGATGAAATTCCTTTGGAAAAGATGTCTGTTTCCATGACAATGAATGGTGCAGTTCTGCCAATCCTGGCTATGTTCATTGTGACGGGCCAAGAGCAAGGTGTTCCTCAAGAAAAGCTAACTGGCACAATCCAGAATGACATATTGAAAGAGTTCATGGTCCGGAATACCTTCATTTTTCCACCTGAGCCTTCCATGAGGATTATAGCTGATATATTCCAGTATACTGCTAAAGTTAGTATGTTTTGGTTGGTATGGCATAAATATTCAAATAATGTTACACGAGTTGAAGTTCATAATCCACAGTGATGAACATTTGGGTAGATCACACACAAATTAAAAATTTAAAAAGCTGCAAATGTTAGAAATGTAAAAATAAAGCAGAAAATGCTGGACCAGCAGGTCAGACCTCATCTGTGGAAAGAAAAACAATGTTGATATTTTAGGCTATTTGACTTTAAACTTTAACTCTGTTTTTCCTCCCACAGATGCAAACTGAGCTGTTATATTTCTAACATCGTCTGCCTTATTTTGGATAGATCACAACTAATCTATTATCTTAATTTACTGCCTTGATTCCATAGACTTTATTGTCTTAGCTCACAAAATTCGCCATTAAAATTTTCATTTGATTCAACCTCAACATTTTGGGAAATGCATTTCAGATTTTTTGAATTGGTTGTCACATGTTCTGCAATACAGTTTAAAAAGATTTTGTTTGCATGACAAGCAGACAGATGTAGTTTCAGTAAGATGGTACCAAAGGAAAACAATAACAATGTAGTGGAAGCAGGTTATCATGGACTGAACTGCATTCACAACTTGTTGCAGTCTTGGGCAGAGCAGTTGCTGTAATGCAGCTGAAAAGGATGCTTCATGTAGTACAGCTGAAAAATTGGTGAGGGTCAATGGGAATTTCTACTGCCTGCTGTGTGAGTTGTATCCTGATGCCGCAGCTGAGCTATGTAATCATGATTTTAAGATTAAGGTCTTCAACACTGTTGAGATGGTATTTGTCTGCATTTTGATCATATAAATGCAGTACTTAACTACCTGCTATATGGCTGGCATTTTGGGCAGCAATGAAGATCCTCCATCTCTGTCCATACAGTTGCAAACAGATACAGAAGGATTCTTCATTGCTGTTTCTGTAGCTTTTTTTTTTAACCTGACGAGGTTGTTTTCCCTGAGCTGAACCCCAGAACCAGGAGGACCAGTGGACCTCTCTTAGTCTGCCCTCTACCTTTTAACCTATTTGACCCTACCAGGAGCCAAAGCACAAGCCTTGACTCCAGCCAACATAGCTCTCCAGGTCGTTGAGGCACACAAACCTTCAAACCCTAGAAGATCGTGGTATCTTGGAGAACATAAGTAAAGGTTGCTCTAAGTCTTCAGTGCCTAAAGGAAAATTAACATAGCTATACAACATGTGTGTATAAACTAACATTCATCTCCCCCCACCCAACAAATCAATCCATTGTCATTGTTTCATTCCTTCAAGGCAAAACCCTGATCTGACTTGAGTGGGGCTGGTACAGTACAGTGCAGGTCTCCAGTGTGTAATGCACATTTCCAAAAATCATTGATTTTGTTATGCAGCAGGTCATGAAGATGAGAATATCCTTTGCCAAGAAATTGCTAGGCAATGTAATGACATAAGCTAAATACAGGTCTGCTGACACCTGAATTGAAGAGAAGATCATTTAAAGTATTGCTCAGAAGCCATTTCATACAGGTACTTAAATATGGGTTAGGGTGAAATACTTAGTAAGCTGGCTTTTACTTTGAAGACTGCGCTTGAATTTCAGTGACTGGTAGATAGATTGAGTAAGACTCTAGATAGCAGAGAAAACTTGCAGCTGGGGTAGAAGTTAACCAGAAATGAACAAGTTCTTTAGAAATCCTTTATACAGTTTGTACTTCATCTTAGTAAATAAACTGTGATGGGATAATATTAGTTCTTGGAACAGGGAAAAATACGGATTATAAAGCCTCAAGCCCGATTGTCGACTTTATCTTGAATGATGCAGGTTTAAAAATCAGTGGTTGATTGAGTGAAGGAAGAACCCCATGTATGATCGTGATAGACTTGAGTTCAATTATCCTACTGCACCAGGGCTAAAATTTTATCTTAAGTTGTTTTTTTTCCTTCTACAGTATATGCCCCGATTTAACTCCATTTCCATCAGTGGGTATCACATCCAAGAAGCTGGTGCTGGTGCTGTTTTGGAATTGGCTTATACCATAGCAAATGGTCTGGAATACTGCAGGACTGGTATCCAAGTGGGGCTTAACATTGATGAATTTGCACCACGGTAATATTTAATAAATCACATGTATTTAAAATCAAATGAAAAGAGGTTGTCATTTTAAAAAGTAAGGCTATCTGAACATCAAATCTTTTGTTAAAAAATGCATTCTTCTAAGTTCAGTTTAAGATATTTCAGTTAACCGTTTTGATTTCAGAAGTGTATGTTCAGAATGAGAAAGATAACAATCAGTGGGATTATGAGCCATTATAATTGATGACGTAGAAAGTTGTACGTGTGTTAAATTCTATGAGTATAAATATTCAGTGTTTGAGATTTTTATTGCATTTTCTGATGTGGCACTACATTAACCTAATTGTTAATGTTAATACATGTTAATACAGCAATTAGCATTTTGTAAACACAAGTGAATGCTAGATATCCAGAACAACCACTGGAGGAACTCAGCAGGTCAGGCAGCAATGAATAAACAACCCAAGATTCTCCTTCAGGACTGGAAAGAAAAGGGGATGTTGCCAGAATAAAACGGTGGGGCGAGGGGAAGGAAGATAACTGGAAGATGATAGATGAAGCCAGGTAGGTGAGAAAGGTAAAAGACTGGAGAAGAAGGAATCTGATAGGAGAGGAAGGTGGACCATAGGAGAAAGGAAAGAAGAAGGGGTGTGGGTGGAGGTGATAGGCAGGTGAGGAGAAGAGGTAAGAAGTCAGAATGGGGAACAGAAGAAGAGGGAAAAGGGGGGCAGTTTTTGTACTGGAAGGAAAAATCGATGTTCATTCCTCGGGTTGGAGACTACCCAGGCGGAATATGAGGTGTTGCTCCTCCATGCTGAGAGTGGCTTCATCGTGGTAATTAGCATTTTAATGTTATTGTGCAACAAACATCACTTCTGGTTCTTTAACAGACTTTTCTTGGTTGATCACACAGAATGATAGATGGCTTGCAGGTTTTTGAAATAGTTAAAGAGGCCAGGACAACAGATAGTCAACAGGATTGGTGAATGGGTAGCTAGTGAAGTTGTATTCTCCTTCTCTTTATATGCTCCCATTGCATGGACTTGAGGTTGACAACGCCACCTCGAATGTTGTCACCGCATGTGTTGCATTTCTTTTCAAGAAGGCTTTGAATCTTCTTCTCTGTTTACCAAGCAATCTCTTCTCATTACAAGTGCTTGGAATAGTGTTCTCATATAGGAATCAAGTGTTGAGTATGAAACTGTTCTGGCCTGCCCAAAAGAGCAAAATGAGTGTTATTAAGGCCTTATTGCTGGGGATGTAAGCTTGGGAGAGGATGCTGGCACTGGGTTGCTTGTACTTATGGGGATTTGGAAACTTTAATGTAAAATACTTTAAATTTTGACATGTATACCATAAGATATAGGAGCAGAATAAGCCATCCAGCTCAGGGTCTGGCCTGGCCCATCATTTGATCATGGCTGATTTATTTTCTGTCTCATCCGTATTCATTTGCCTCCTCCACATTACCCAGACATCCTACCTCTTCCAGAAGTTCCGGGAGTCTCCCGCATATCAATAGTGGCTCCCTGATGCCCGGAAATTATATACAATATCCCGGAAATAGATTTTTTTGAGAGGGAGAGCGAGCATCCTGATTGGTCTCTATTCATGCTAAGAGTGGTCCCCAACCACCCGGCCGCGAGGAAACAGTATGATTTGGCGATATGAGTCAGCTGCACCTTTCCTCATTCCCTGTCACACACTGTTGAATTAACGCACGTGAGGTCATCAGTGACCCAAGACGTGCAAAGGAATGGGTCCGTGACCCATTTGTGAATGTTCCCAGTGAATCATCCATGTCAGCGCTGGAAAAAGATCAACTCCTCGAGCTTGCAAATGACGGCAGGCTGAAAAGTATGTTTAACATAACATCTCTGCCGGCATTCTGGATCAAAGTCAAGGCTGAATATCCTGAGATAGCCACGAAAGCACTGAAAACATTGCTTCCTTTTCCAACATATTTCTGCGAAGCAGAGTTTTCTGCAATGAATGCAACGAAAACTAAATTGCAGACTAGACTGGACATAAGGAAGTATCGCTGTCTCCCATCACCCCTCGATAGGACCGTGTTGTTGCAGGAAAACAAGCCCAGGGCTCCCACTGATTCAGCGATATTGGTGTGTTGCAATAATTTTATATGTTCATACGAGGAAAATATGCGCTGTGTGGTCAATATCCAAACGTTACTCAAAATGTAATGATGCTATTGACTTATAAGTGACTTACAATCCAGTGGACCTCAACCTCCGGGCCGCAAAGAATACAGCGGTGGCCGGAACACACCCAGTATATCTTTAAGAAAAAAGCGGAAATAAACAAGCTAATTAATTAGGTTGTGTAATTGCTGATTGCGTCGTCTCTGATCTGGGCCGACATTTACGTGCCGGGCGGCACCTAATCAATTAGTTTGTTTATTTTGGCTTTTTTCTTAAAAATGTGCTGGGTGTGTTCCGGCCACCGCTGTACCACTGCATTCTTCGCGGCCCGGAGGTTTGGGACCATTGTTATAATTGGCTCATCACTACATTCATGCGAGGAAAATACGCGCTGTGTGTTTAATATTAAATTTGTTAGATAGACAATAGGTGCTGGAGTAGGCCATTTGAGCCAGCACTGCCATTCACTGTGATCATGGCTGATCATCTACAATCAGTATCCAGTTCCTGCCTTATCCCCATAACCTTTGATTCTGCTATCTTTAAGAGCTCTATCCATCTCTTTCTTGAAAGCATCCAGAGACTTGGCCTCCACAGCCTTCTGGGGCAGAGTATTCCATATATCCACTACTCTCTGGGTGAAAAAGATTTTCCTCAACTCCGTTCTAAATGGCCTACCCCTTATTCTTAAACTGTGGCCTCTGGTTCTGGACTCACCCATCAGTGGGAACATGCTTCCTGCCCCCAGCGTGTCCAATCTCTTAATAATCTTATAGGTTTCAATAAGATCCCCTCTCAGCCTTCTAAATTCCAGAGTATACAAGCCCAGTCACTCCAATCTTTCGACATATGACAGTCCTGCCATCCTGGGAATTAACCTTATAAACCCCTTTAGAAACGAAATTGAGTGTATTAGCCACTTACAAGTGACTTACAGTTGACTTATCACCTATATTCTGGTCGCATTTATCACCCCCTCCCCCCGGATCAGCAAGAATATTGTGAATATTAAACCAGTCCGCGGTGCAAAAAAGTTTGGGGACCCCTGATTTAAACTAGCTGGCTAGCTGCCAAGTAGTTATGCTATTGATGCCCTACGTGATGAGGCCAAACTCCCTGTAGACTTAAAGTTTTAATAGAATAAACATGATAATATAAGTACATATTTTAATGTCACATTTGCTGCATATACCCAACTTAGTTTACAGATTAGACAAAATCACTAAACAAAGTACTACATACACCCTTGGAGGTCGACCGGGGGGGGGGGGGGGGGTTGGAGGGAGAATATGGGTTTGGGGGGGTGGGGGTGCTACCTCCCCGAAATGACTTTTTGCAGGGTGGGATGTCTGTATTATCTATGATGCCCTAATTAAATATATTAAGTATCTATTAACCTCTGCTTTAAATAGACCTAATGACATCCTCCACAGCCGTCTGTAGCAATGAATTCCACAGATTCACTGCCCTCCTGCTAATGAAATTTCTACATCTGTCATCTTAAGGGATAGCTTTCTGTTATTCTAACTTTCTACTTTGAAGATATTGTTGCTACTGGTCTTTAATTTAGCAAAATATTTGGATTATTGATAGAGTTTTTAATCTGTTCAAATTATATTAGTATGTTCATTGAAAAATGCTAACTTTGGAAAGTAATTGTAAGGGAACATTTCAAAATATACAGTTATTTGAGAAATTAAATCTCACTTTTCTTTTCCAGGCTTTCTTTCTTCTGGGGAATTGGTATGAATTTTTACATGGAAATAGCAAAGCTGAGAGCAGCTAGACGGCTTTGGGCGTACTTAATTAAAGAAAAATTTAATGCTAAGAATTCTAAGTCTTTACTGCTGAGAGCTCATTGTCAGACATCTGGTTGGTCCCTTACTGAGCAGGTAAGTACACGTCCTACAAAGTTGGTATTGCAGATGCCAAACAATATGTTGACTATAAGTACTTGTATGTATATTCTTGAAATAAGGTAAAACACAAAATACATGGCAGGTCAGAGAGAATCCATGCCGAAAGAAATATTTACTGTTTTAGCCCCATGATCTTTCCTCAGATTCACATTTAAGATTCTAAGTTTAAATGTTTTCAAATTCTAAATTGCATATTGAAGGACAGAATTAAATTGAAAAAAAAATCAGTTGTTAGAGAGAGTTATTCTGAAATACTGTATCCTAAACTTATTAAATTAACAGTTTTTAACTAGGTGGCGTAGATGTTGATATCATATATTTACCAGATAGGGATTTGATCTGATTGTTCTGAACACAATACAGGCCCAATGGCCCGTGATATTGTACAGACCTTTTCACCTTCTCTAGGACAATTCTATTCCTTCCCTCCCACATAGCTCTCCATTTTTCTTTCATCCGTGTGCCTACCTAGGAGCCTCTTAAAAGTCCCTATTTTCCTCTACCACCATCCCCAGCAGTGCGTTCCACATGCTTAACATTCTCTGTCTAATTAACCTATGTCTGACATCCCTCTCACCTATACTTTCCTCCAATCACCTTAAAACTATGTCCTCTCATATTAGCTGTTACCACCTTGGGAAAAAGGGCACTAGCTGTCCACTCTATTTATATCTCTTTTTATCTGATGTACCTCTATCAAGTCACCTCTCATCCTCCTTCATACTAAAGAGGAAAGCTATAAGCTCGCACGACCTTTCCTCATAAGACATGTTCTCTAGTGTATACAGCATTCTGAGATCTCCTCTGCACCCTCACCAAAGCCTCCACATCCTTCCTATAATGAAGTGACCAGAACTGAACACAATACTTGGAATGTGGTCTACCAGTTTTGTAGAGCTGCAGCCTCCCAGCTCTTGAACTCTATGGTTTACTATGGAGAACCCTGTTGAATGCCTTAGTAAAATCTACACACACCACATCTACTGCTCTTCCCTATTCCATTTGTTTTGTCACTTCCTCAAAGAAGTCAAAACCTGTCACTCACAAAGCTGACTATCCCTACTCAGAATATGCTTCTCCGAATGCTCATATAATCTCTCTTTAAGAATCCTCTCCAATAGTTTGCCCAGCACTGTTGTAAGTTACTGGTTATAATTTCCAGGATTATCCCTACTACCTTTTTTTGAACAAAGGAATAACATTTGAAATCCTCCAGTGTTCTGGTACTACTCCTGTAGCCCGTGAGTACACGAAGATCATCACCACTGGTGCAGCAATCTTTTCTCTTGCTTCCCATGGTAACCTGAGGTATATCCCATCCAACCGTACGGACTTGTCTACCCTAATGATTTTTTCCAGCACTGTCTCTTGCCTAACCTCGGCATGTTCAGCACATTAGCCTGTACTAGGCTGACCTCACATTTATCAAGGTCCTTCTCGCTGGTTAATACCATATTTAAGCAAAGTAAGAACCTCCCCTACTTCATTCAGGTACATTTCATCTTTTTCCCTGATATGCCCTACACTCATTCTACTCATCCTCCTGTTCTTCACATGTAAATAGAACACCTTGGAGTTTCCCTAATCCTACTTCTCATGTTCCCTTCTAGCTTTCCTAAGTCCATCCTTACACCCTTGCTTGGTTGCCTTATACATCTCAATAGCCCTATCTGATCCTTGCCTCCTAAACTGTAAGTACACTTCTTTCTTCTTCTTGTCTAAATTTTCCACTTCGCTTGTTAACTATGGTTCATTCACCCTACCATCCTTTCCCTTCCTCAATAGGATAAATCTATCCAGATCCCCAAGCAAGTGCTCCCTAAACAACCTCCACATTTTGATTATACATTTCTGAGAACATCTGTCCCTAATTTACACTCCCAATATCATCATAATTCCCCCTTCCCTATACCATCTGCTCTTGTCCCTGTCCAAAGCTATGCTAAAGGTCAGGGAGTTGTGATCAATCTTTTTATAATAGGAAAGAATTGATTTTTATTGTTGGGCCAGATTCTTAAAAGTTCTTGCTGATGTGGAATCGTATCTAGAGAGATTCTCTTTCTTATGCGTGGCTGGAGCATTCAGGAATCAAAGGCAAAGTTCCCTGAGTTTCAAATGTCTCTATGAGCAGCTTGAAACAGGACATGAGTTATCTTGCTACCAAACACGTGAGTGGCAAATCTGTGAATGTGGTTAACTCGAGTGAAACAGTGATATAAGACCATCACTTACTGCCTTCAACAGAATAGCAGCACCAATATCCCTGATGGGTTTACCCCATCTTCAAGAAAGCTATGCTGTAACTTATAAACCTCGTTTATTTTAAGCATTGTATTAGGAATATGAAAGTATAGCTATTCCCAAGCTCGTTCTCAAAAGTCTCCAAGTAATTTTTGTACCTAGAGTATATTCGTCCAAAATTAACGATAGGAGCTATTCTTTTGTACTTTTGTCATTTAGTTAAAATTGTTGTGCCTTTTCTTGTGCCTTGTGGTGCATTGGGGGGCATTTTTTGCCATTTCCTTGTCCGTTTTTTATGAGGCCAAGTTGCTAGCTTGATGCTCAACCAGCACAGATGGAAAGCGTGCAAGGAGGTGGCTGAATTCAAACCCGAGACCATTGGTCGTGAAGTCTGGTGCTGATGTCACTACACCAATGGCCGGCTATTTAGTTAAAATGACAATGTTTTAAATGTTTATTTGTTCATAACTTGCATTTCAATTTCAGGATCCACACAACAACATTATTCGCACAGTTATTGAGGCAATGGCAGCGGTGTTTGGAGGAACTCAGTCACTGCATACTAATTCTTTCGATGAGGCATTAGGTTTACCCACAGTACAAAGCGCCCGGATTGCCAGAAATACTCAGATCATCATCCAGGAGGAATCTGGCATTCCAAAAGTAGCAGATCCTTGGGCAGGTTCATTTATGATGGAGACTCTAACTAATGAGATACACGATGCTGCTTTAGAGGTCAGTTTATCTAAGAACTGTATGTCAGCAAACACATCAGTAAATTAAATGCTGTACATCTATGACTGATGTTAAATTGTATTTTGAAATATATTATTAAATTATATTTTTGGGAGAAAAATTGGAGCCATGGAACACTGAAGGAACATATAATGTCCTATTAGGAACTTTCAGAAGTATTTTTCATAGATGACAGAGGTAGTGATCAATGGGACTTGTTCTGGCTGGAAGTCAGTGACTTCTGGTATTCCATGACTATCTGAACTGGGACCACTGCTGTGATATATAAATGACCTGGATGAAAACATGGATGGGTTAGTAAGTTTGCAGACATTACAAAAATTGCTAGTGGTGTGGATATGTAGAAGACAGTCAGAGGATAGCAGGATTTAGATGAGTTGCAGATATGGGCAGAGGGATGGCAGATGGAGTTTAACCTGGCTGAATGTCTTGCATTTTTGGGACATCAAATCTAAAAGGACAGTACACTATTAAGTGTTTTCAGTACACTGTTAATGGCAAGACCCTTAACAGTGTTGATGTGCAGTGGGGTCTTGGTGCAAGTTCATGGCTCCCTGAAAGTGGCTCCACAGAGTGATAGTGTGGTAAAGAAGGCATGTGGCATGCTTGTCTTTATTTGTCAAGGAATGATGTTCAGGAGTCAGGAAGTGACATTACAGCTTTATAAAACACGAGGTGCATCTGGAGTATTGCATTCTAGTCAGCTCATTATAGGAAGGATTTTAAAGCTTTGAAGGGGGTGCAGAAGTGGTTTACCAGGATGCTGTTTGAATTAGAAGGCATGTACCAGGTTGGACAAACCTGGGTTTGTTTTGTCTGGAGCAGTGGAGACTGAGAGGAAGTATGATAAAGGATTATAAGATTATGAAAGGAATAGCTAGACAGCCAGTGTCTTTTCCTAGAGTTGAAAGATGCATTTAAGGTGAGAGGGGATAAGTTCAGAGTAGATCTGTGGGACATTTATTTTATGGAGTAGCGGGTGCCTAGAATGCACTGCCGGGGATGGAAAAGGGCCAAATACAACAGAGCCATTCAGGAGGCACTTAGGCACATGAATGTGCAAGAAATAGAGGAATATTGACATTGTGTAGCCAGAAGAAATTATGTTTTATTGGGCTTCTAATTACTAATTTAGTTGGGCATAACATCATGAGGCAACTGGATATCCTTGTGTACATGCAGACAATGATCCAATTTTAGTTAATCTTGATGTGCTTTTTAAGAATGTAGGTTGAAGGTTGCTGATTAACACATAGCTTTTCTAAGTGTCTAAAATTGATTAAAAGTTCATCCACAACCAGAGAGGACTTATTGCAGATAGTTTCTTGATATGGGTGCATTTTTTTCACAACCCCATGCCCTCCTTCCTCTCCACTCCAACTCACCGTAGCCCTTAAAATGCAAATTTAGCTTCACAAAAGGATTTTGAATATACACGGTTGATGTTCCTGTTATCACTTGGATCAATGTTTTTTAAATTTACAAAAAGGCTTGAGTTTTCATAAAAGCCTGCTTTCTAGTAGGAAAGTACATATTTGTTCCTTTATTCGTCTGAGTTAATTATCATCTTGTTGATCTGTTGCTTGGTATGACTATGTTCCCAGCCCATTCAAAATTGACCAAGTAGCAGTTTGGAATTTCTAGCCAAGACTCATTTATTTACATCAAAATAGACCCAAGTGTCTTTATTTTGAAATTGTTTTCCTTCTTTCTGATTGCTTTCTTATTCCTTTATAGAAATGAATCAAGCGCTACTGTACTATTGAATGAAAGTATTATTTACTGGCATCTTGTCTAACAGTGCAGTTGTGTTTAATTGCAGCTTATTAATGAGATTGAAGAAATGGGAGGTATGGCTAAAGCAGTAGCTGATGGCATACCAAAACTTCGTATTGAAGAATGTGCAGCCAGAAAACAAGCAAGGATTGACTCTGGTAAGTGAAGTAAAATCTGCTAATCCTTTATTTGGTGCTGAAAGAAAAATAGTGGATCAAGGGAGGGGAAAAGTAGATTTTTTAAAAATTTAATTGTTATTTGAAGAAGTAGTATTTTAACTTGTCAGTGACAACTTAGTCAACAGTCAGTGAATGTTCTAGAAGGGTTAATTTTCTAATACAATGCATCTTGTCAATTAAATTGCATTTAATGCTATTTTTGATTGGAATCTTAGTGTTGGTAATACGAATTATTTGTGCTGTACTTAAACATGTACTCAGCTAGCACATTAATAGGGCCTGGATCCATTAAATGTGCGTTTTTAACAAAGTGGAATTTCATGAAGAGTGAACATGTATCACCACTTTGTTCTCTTTTTACTGCATGTATAAGTAACTTTGGTATTATAGTTGGATAACAGTAAGAAAATATTAGATGATATGCTAATACAGTTTGTGATAATGCCAATTATTTACATTTAAAGGCTCAACATATAATTGTGAACTCTGAAGCTGTAACTCTTACACATGAGAGATGAGAAAAGCTCTTGGGTTCATTCAGTCTGAGCTTGCTAATCAGCCAGCCCAATTAAGGGATGCAGGTATCCCCCGCTTTTCGAACGTTCGTTTTACGAAACCTCACTGTTACGAAAGACCTACATTAGTTCCCTGTTTTCGCTAACAGAAGGTGTTTTCACTGTTACGAAAAAAGGCAGCGCGCGAAAAAAGCCAGCACGCGCCCCGAGCAGCTGCTCCTACCCTGGATTTGGAGCTGCATTCTCGCCGGCATTGCTTAAACACGTGCTTGTGAGCAGCCGTTAGCAAGATGAGTTCTAAGGTATCGGAAAAGCCTAAAAGAGCTCGTAAGGGTGTTACACTTAGCGTAAAACTAGACATAATTAAGCGTTTCAATCGTGGTGAACGAAGCAAGGACAAAGTGAGTTTGGCTTGTGGAAGATGAAGGTGATGTTGAAGAGGTTTTGGCATCCCATAACCAAGAACTGATAGATGAAGAGCTGACGCAATTGGAAGATGAAAGGATAACAATCGAAACCGAATGCAGTAGCGAACGGACCGAAAGTGAAGTCATCCAGGAACTGAACGTGAAGCAACTGCGTGAGATTTTCGCTGCAATGATAAAGTACGACTTTAACTTTGAAAGGGTACATCGGTTTAGGGCATATTTGCAAGATGGTTTGAGTCCTTACAAAGAACTGTATGATAGAAAAATGTGCGAGGCTAGCAGTCAAGCAAGCCTTCCACATCAGCCACAACAGACGACAAACCTCGACCTTCGACATCGAGGCAGGCAGAGATAGAAGAAGATGACCTGCCTGCCCTGATCGACAATGAGATGACACCCCAGTGTCCCACCACCCCAGCCCCCGGGCCGCGGACAGATACCGATTCGCAGAGAATGCAGCGGTAGCCAGGATGCACCCAGCACATCTTTAAGAAAAAAGCCGAAATAAACAAGTTAATTAATTTGGTGCCGCCTGGCATGTAAATGTCGGTCCAGATCAGAGGCAATTGCCGATTGCGTCGCCTCTGATCTGGGCCAACATTTACGTGCCGGGTGGCACCTAATTAATTAGCTTGTTTATTTCAGCTTTTTTCTTAAAGATGTGCTGGGTGCATCCCGGCTACCGCTGCATTCTTTGTGGATTGGTATCGGTCGGCGGCCTGGAGGGTGGGGGCCACTGCACCACCCCGACCTCCAACAACTCAGCCTAACACACTATCATCAGTGTGCTCGAAGTCTTCAAGATTCCCGTAAGTGATCCTACACTGTACATACATTACTTCTACTTTATATAGGCTGTGTGTTTTTAGGTGTTATTTGGTATGATTTGGCAGCTTCATAGCTTAAAGGTTACTGGAGAGCGCTTGCGTGAGATTTTTGCTATGGAGAACAGTGCAGGCAATGATTGTAAAGAAGTATTTCTACTTTATATAGGCTGTGTATTTATCATATTATTCCTGCTTTTACTATATGTTACTGTTATTTTAGGTTTTATGTGTTATTTGGCATGATTTGGTAGGTTATTTTTGGGTCTGCGAACGCTCACAAAATTTTCCCATATAAATAAATGGTAGTTTCTTCACTTTACGACCTTCCGGCTTACGAACCGTTTCGTAGGAACGCTCGACCTTCAGATAGCGGGGGAAACCTGTAGTAGAGTCAGATCTTTAGTTTGCTCGAATTATCAGTTTAGATAATGGGGTGATGTTGGCGTGTACTTATTATAAGTTGTTTTATACCAATACTGTTTTCAACCATTCGAATATCTGGCAATGTTAGAAAGGAGGAGGAATAGAAAAGTTTGGAGTCAATTTGTCTTTTCTACTGTACAGTTAAGGGATATACTGCTTCAGTCTTGGAGAAGGGAAATCGTTTTTGTTTGGATATCTGTCTGATTTTATTTGAAGCATTATTATGCATCCCCTTAGCAAGATATTTCTTGAAATTATTGTTCTGACTTTAATTGTATCATTTCTTAATGCATGCATCACTAAATGACAATAAAAGAGGACTGAATCTAAAAATCTAAATTGCCAATGAATATAAATGTATAACAGCATTAATTCTTTTATCTACAAATAGAGATTGAGATACATAGTTTCCTTATTATTCATGCATCTCTTCCCATTTCCTGTACTCTTTCCTGGACACTGTCTAATGGATTCATGTGTGTGCATTTCTGTGTTATAATCCCTTGATTTCCATTTCTTGCCTAGTGCATATTGCATGTCTTAAAATATCGATCCTTGACATTACAACTTCAGCAATCTGGAGTGAAAGTTTGCTCTCACTCTAAGCATCCGCTACCTCTTTTCTCAAAGCCAACTTACCAAACAACTGGCAGTTACAGTGGTGCTAGAAAGCTTGTGAACTCTGTAGAATTGTCTCTATTTCTGCATAAATATGGCCTAAATGTGATTGGATCTTCATGCAAGTCCTAAAACTAGATAAAGTGAACCCAATTAAATAAATAACACAAAAGCATTATACTTGTTTATTTATTTATTGAGAAAAATGATCCAATATTACATATATTTATTGGAAAAAGTATGTGAACCTTTGTTTTTAGTAATTGTACAACAATAACTTGAACCAAACATTTCTAGTAACTATTGATCAGTCCTGCACGTCAGCTTAGAGGAATTTTAGGTCATTCCTCCTTACAAAACTGCTTCAAGTCTGGGATGTTGGTGGGCTTCCTTACATGAACTGCTTGCTTCAGGTCCTTCCACAACCTTTCTATAGGATTAAGATCAGGACTTTGACTCGGCCATTCCAAAACACAAATTTTCTTCTTTTTAAACCATTCTGTTGATTTACTCTTATCTTTCGGATTATTGTCTTGTTCCATTATCTAATTTAAGCTTCAGGTGACGGACTGCTACCCTGACATTCTCCTGTAAAATTTCTTTATACAATTTTTGAATTCACTCTTCATTCAACAATTGCAAGCTGTCCAGGCCTTGAGGCAGTAAAGCAGCCCCAAGCCATGATGCTCCTTTTTCACAGTTGGAATGAGGATTGGGAGTTGGAGTGCAGTGCCCTTTTTCTTGCAAACATAGCAATGTGCATTTCTGCTAGAAAGTTCAATTTTTGTCTCATCTGTCCACAGAGCATCATGGAACATCCAGGTGGTCTTATGCAAACTTGAGACATGCAGCAACGTTTTTCTTTTTTGGAGAGCGATGGACTCCTGTGGTGTCCTTCCATGAACACCATTCTTGTTCAGTGCCTTTTTTTTACAGTGGACACATGAATGGAGACTTTTAGTAGGTTCTAGAGAGTTCTGCAGATCTTTTGCTTTTACTCTTGGGTTCTTTTTCACCTCCTTCAGCATTGCTCGTTGTGCTCTTGGTATGATTTTGCAGGATGCCCATTCCTAGGGAGGGTAGCAATAATACTTAGTTTCCTCCATTTGTAGACAATTTCTCTTACTATGGACTGATGAATACTCTGGTCTCTAGAAATGCACTTGTATCCTTTTCCAGCTTCATGCGTCTCTACAATTCTTCTTCTAAGGTTCTCTGAAAGTTATTGTGATTGAGGCATGCTGCACATAAACAGATCTTTCTTGAGAAGAACAGGCTCTGTCAGTACCTAGACTTTGTGTCTTTTTAATAGGGGTAGGGCACCTCCGCAACCCACACCTCCAATCTCATCTTACTGCTTGGAACACCTGACACCAAATAACTTTCGTAGAAGGCATTACCCAGAGGTTCACATACTTTTTCCAACAAATACATGTAATACTGGATCCTCTTTTCAGACACCACCATGAGAGAGTCCAGTTCCATCCCCACAACATCACTGGCCTTACGAATGAGTTTGTTGATTCTGTTGGTGTCTGCTACCCTCAGCCTGCTGCCCCAGCACACAACAGCAAAGATGATAGCACTGGCCACCACAGACTTGTAAAACATCCTCAGCATCGTCCGGCAGATGTTAAAGGACCTCAGTCTCCTCAGGAAATAGAGACAGCTCTGACCCTTCTTGTAGACAGCCTCAGTGTTCTTTGACCAGTCCAGTTTATTGTCAATTTGTATCCCCAGGTATTTGTAATCCTCCATCATGTCCACACTGACCCCCTGGATGGAAACAGGGGTCACCGGTACCTTAGCTCTCCTCAGGTCTACCACCAGCTCCTTAGTCTTTTTCACATTAAGCTGCAGATAATTCTGCTCACACCATGTGACAAAGTTTCCTACCGTAGCCCTGTACTCAGCCTCATCTCCCTTGCTGATGCATCCAACTATGGCAGAGTCATCCGAAAACTTCTGAAGATGACAAGACTACCGCCCTACCCTCATCAATTTTTTTTGTTACCTCTTCAAAAAAACTCAATTAGGCTCGTGAGGCATGACCTTCCCTTCACAGAGCCAAGTTGACTATACTTGAGTAGACTGTAACTTCTCCAGTTGCTCGTAGATCCTATCCTTAAGGATCCTTTCCAATAGTTTGCGGACCACCGACGTAAGACTCACCGGTCTATAGTTCCCAGGATTCTCCCTATTACCTTTTTTAAACAAGGGAACTACATTTGCCATTCTCCAATCCTCCGGCACTTCCCACAGCAATCTGGGGTATATCACGTCCGGCCCTGGGGACTTATCAATCTTGATGTTTTTAAGAAGATTCAACACTTCTTCCTTAATCTCCACATTGTCCAGCACACAGGCCTGTTCTATTTCAACCTCACCTTGATCAAGGTCCTTTTCACTTGTGAATACTGAAGCAAAGTACTCACTTAGGACCTCCCCAACCTCCTCTGCCTCCAGGCACACGTTGCCGCCTTTATCCTTTCGCGGCCCCACCTTCGTTCTTGTCATCCTTCTGTTCTTCACATACGCATAGAACGCCTTGGGGTTCTCCTTAATCCTACATGCCAAGGCCTTCTCATGCCCCCTTCGAGCTCTCCTAAATCCTTTCTTAAACTGCTTCCTGGCTACCCTATATTTCTCATGAGCCCCTCCTGCTTCCTATATCTAACATATGCTTCCTTCTTCCTCTTGACGAGTTACCTCACGTGTTTCGTCAGCCACGGTTCCCTTTTCCTACCATTTTTTCCTTGTCTCAGTGGGACAAACCTATCCTAAACCCAGCACAAGTGGTCTCTAAACTTCCTCCACATTACTTCTGTGCTTTCACCCTTGAACATCTGTTTCTAATTTACTCTTGCTAGTTCCTGCCTCATCCCTTCATAGTTAGCCCTTCCCCAGTTAAGCACGTTCCCATTTTGTCTGTTTTAATCCTTTGTACAGGAGATGGGATGTTATGTTGAAGCTGTATAAGATGTTGGTGAGGCTTAATTTGGGAGTATAGTGTGTAGTTTTGGTCATCTACCTACGGGAAAGATATAGATAAGGTTGAAAGAGTACTGAGAAAATTTAGAAGGATGATGTCAGAACTGGAAGACCTGAGTTACAAGGAAAGATTGATTAGGCTGGTTCTTTATTACTTGGAATAAAGATTGAGGGGAAATGTGCTGCAGTTATGCAAAATTATGATGGGAATATATAGGGTAAATGCAAGCAGACTTTTTTTCCACTGAACCAGAGGTCATGGGTTAAGGGTGAAAGGTGAAAAGTTTAAGGAAAACTTCTTTACTTGGAGGGTTATGAGAGTGTGGAATGAGCTGCCAGCACAAGTGGTACATGTGAGCTCGATTTAAGCATTTAGGATAATTTTGGTTAGGTACATGAATGGGGATGGTAGGGGTATGGAGGGCTATGGTCCTGGTGCAGGCTGGGATGTACTGCAGGGAGTAGACAGTTTAATGGTTTGGCATGGACTATATGGCTGAAGGGCTTGTTTCTACGCTGTAGTTTTCTATGACTCTAGTGATGTTATGTAGCACTATCTTCAGTTTTGTTTCAGCAAAGTACCTGTGAAGTGCCTTGGAGAATTGTACTTTGTTAAAGATGCTACTTAAATGCAAATTGTTGTAAAATACTTTGAAGACTAGTGACCCATGAAAAAATAGGGTCACTGATGTCTATTAATTATGTCAACTAGTTCATAAAGTCATCACAGAGGAAATCCAGAGGGATGGTATTTGCTGTTGATTATTTTGGTGTGATAAATAAAGCCTTTGAATTTTTAAGCCCTTTGTTTGGCATGCTGTCTACTTATGGGTATTGATTGTTATTTTATACAAAAACAGTGCAAAGAGTCAGAATGAAGGTCAGTGAAAATAAATTTCTTTGGAAGGTATTGTAAACTTAGTTTCAAAGCCTGTTGTAATACAAATAAATTTGAGGCTGAGATTTGAACACTAAAACCTGTTGTTTTCATATAAAATTAAGAATGTTATGCTCTTTTGAGAAGTAACTTGAATCTTGCCTCTTACTGTTTCCTAGGTGCTGAAGTAATTGTAGGAGTAAACAAGTACCGTCTGGAGAAAGAGGAGCCTGTGGAAGTGCTAGTTATAGACAACACTGCGGTGCGGAACCAACAGATCGCAAAGTTAGGAAAGGTAACAGTCCAGTGTTGCTGCAACTTGTCGAGCTATTGCATAATCCTGAGAAATAGTTGTTTGCTATTCATCACGCGTAATAGTTGCAAGTTCAAGCCATGAAATTCTACCAAAACATGCTAAGATTTGATCATTTACAAAAGGTTGAAACTTGATGGCTACATGCTGTGGTACCGAACAAATTAATTCTCATTGTGCTGGCTTTGCTCTGAAAATTCATGTGTTGATGTAGAGAGCAGGTTGTTTCATACTGATCTTTTGAGTCTAAGGGTGCACAGTTTGCCTCAATTGCTCTGTTTAAAGATAGTACTATAACTTAATGGCAATGATGAAAATCTCATCTAAGAATTGTTTAAACATTGTTAATGCATTTCAAATATATAGCAGTTTCAACTTTTTTTGCATTGTAGCTGAAAGAAAACTCCATTCCATTTTAGTCTTTGGATTTGTTTGGATCACAGAAGATTAAATCTTTTTTTTAATGTTTAAATATTTGGCTTTGAAATGAAGCATCATCTCAAGTGTCTCATGTGATCAATTCATTTTTAAAAGTTACTATTGAATATGCTTCCACCAGTATCTTGGACAGTGGGAAAAAAATTGACTTCATTAAAATAAGTGCCTTCATCTCAATCCTATTCTCTTTGCCGGTTTACCTAAATTTGATTACTAACTCACTCTATCAAAATTGGTGTTATTTCTAAATAAGTATATATAGCCTTAACCTGTGAGAGAACAACTATGATTTCTCTGCGGAACAGGTGCAAGGCACTGGCCACAAACTAGATTAGGTGCAGTTGTTGAAACTTCCAATCTAACTCCTGCTGCTCCATGACTGGATGATGCCACCTCCAAATATTAACTTCTGTTGGATCATGGTCATTTGAATAATGAATTATGAGTCTCTTGTAAGGCAAGTATGTTCTGCTTCAGACTTTGCTCCAAAAGAACCTGAATTTTCACCTCCTTAAGATGAAATGCCTCTGACACTATGCTTTAATGCAGAAAATACAAGTCCATGTTGTTCAAATGTTAAATTGATTGCTGGTGGGTTTAAAACTGTCAATAATCTTCTGCCCTCACACCCTAAAGATCTGTTACACTTACATCTGTCACCTAACTGTAACACAAATATGTACATTTTCCATGGAAGAAGGTTAGGGATGATCTAATCCTGACTGTGTCTTAAAAGCAAGAGGTTTTTTTTTTACTCTGCAAAGGTATCGGCAGGTCCTTCAGCTTTTGTAGAAATTCTACCTCTATTCCCATTAATTAGCTTGACATATATTAGATTTGGAAAAGTGCATTCATTGTGAGAAGAAAGCTTATAAACTAAAGAGTATTTAGCTTATAATTATTTGTTTGAAATGGAAAATTGATCTGGGTTAGGAAGCCGTACACATGATTCAAATGGTACTTTTCTTCAACTTAGTTAAGAGCATCCAGAAATCAAGCAACAGTTGAAAAGTGCTTGAGTGCCATTACTGAATGTTCACGCTCAGGACAAGGAAATCTACTGGCGTTGGCAGTGGAAGCTGCTAGTGAAAGGTAAGGCACAGCTTCCTCATTTGAAAATGAACAAATTGTCTGACGGTTTACTCTATGGAATTTAAATGCATCTTTGTCTTGCAATCTTAATAATTTTTTGTGTTCTGATGTCCTTCGTTGCCCATCTAGCTGAGAAACATTCTCAAATATTGAATCTCACCCTTCCACCCTTGAGCCCTTTTTGTCATGCTGAGTAGGGCATGACAGGCATCATTTAGTATGTATTTTTCTTTGGAAAAGTGATATGTCTCACTGAAAAGAGGATGGACATGTTTTTCCTTAGGACAACTTATTTTACGGGTTACCTTGAATTGCAGTTACTTTATATAAGTGTGGTTGCTCCTCAGTTTTTAACCAAAATTGATGCCATACTAATAGAATATCCAGGTCACCCTGAACAAAACAATTGTGAAAAGGCCTGACCAATCATCTGCAAACTATATGATGGACAATACCGATAACACTTCCATCCTGTAAAAAAGAAATTGGGCGGGGGGGGTGGGGAGGGACCGAAAATGGCTTTAACATTCAATTTTAGATTGGAAGTATTTCATGCCACTAAGAGAAAATGATGCAAAGAGGAGAGAGATTTCTTTTTGATGGTTATTGCTGAATGTTGCCCATGAGTTTTGTTCATTTATACCCTTTTTGACTCTTTGAAATTAATTTCAGTTTAAAAGATGAGTTTCTCCATGCAGTCTTTCTGATAAGTTTTTAAAAGGTAAGATGAGAATTTGGACCATGTTCACTAAGGTTTATAATGTTTAATTTAAGCACAGAAGAAAAAAGTACACAATCTGTGAATGGTGATTCTGATGGCTTTATCTTCTAAATTAGATTTGGACTTGATTCACTTTGATATAGAATTATTTTTATCTATTTTCTAACCTTGACTACTTTAACTGTTATATTGTGTGAGTTAAGTCTTAACATGTACTATCAATGTATTAACTTTTTTATTTAGATGTACTGTTGGAGAAATTACAGATGCAATGAAAGTTGTGTTTGGTGAACATCAACCTAGTAATCGCATGGTGAGCGGTGCATACCGACATGAATTTGGTGACAACGAAGAAATGTCTGTGGCAATGAGCAGGTGAGCCAGAAAATCTTAACTCTGCAAAAAAAAACAATTCTTTTTGGATATGGTTCTTAATATTTTTATTAAATTTGCTAAACTGTTAAACTTTTCAGTAAATGTAAATTTCTAAATTTTTGGTGTGTCAATAAATGTTAGACTTGCATTGTTCAATTCTGTTAGGAAGTTTGAGAAAGGGAATTGGTATCGGGATTAACAGTCTTAATCTAACTTAACCCATGTGCAAAAAAGCTGCTTTATCAATTCATTAATTCCTTTTGAAATTAGTTTGCATAAAGATTTAACTATTAGAATCTGAAAGTTCTGATAAATCTGCAGTGCACTCCATGAAAATCTAGTTTGCTGATCTACAAACTGTTTGTAATACAGACATGCAAATGAATACATAATCCCTTTTTAAATATTCACAAACTTGTCTAATATATTGTAATCATGATTGACTAACAAGATTGTTTGGTTGTTTTTATTATTTAGAATTGAGAAGTTTGCTAAAAATGAAGGTCGTCGACCTCGTCTGCTTGTTGCTAAAATGGGTCAAGATGGGCACGACCGAGGAGCAAAAGTTATTGCCACAGGATTTGCTGATCTGGGTTTTGATGTAGATATAGGACCCTTGTTTCAGGTAGTTTGATCAATACTAATAAAATTTTAACTCATAAATTGAAGCAGGGTGATACTATTAAATTTGGATTCACTTTTCCTGAGGGTGGAGGATTTGACAAACGTTTACTTAGATGAATGTAAGCTGCTCTGAGGCACATGCAGGTGAACAAATAGTTCTTTGAAATATGCAAGATTTCACGATTTCAGCCAGCTGACAAAGGTATTCGCATGGTACTAATTGATACCACAATGGTCTGTTTGTTCTGCTTCATTCTGTAATATTTAGTTATTTCTATTCTATTATCCCCAATTTACTTAAATTCTCACATAACCAGGAAGTTATGTATTTAAAATATTTATCTAAACAAACTCAGGCTGGGTAGTGATGGGTGTAATTGATGTTCATCTTTTTATTTTATAAATTCCATACTAATTGTTTGTAAAGGTCAAGACCAGTAAGATTGGCAAGAAAAATTAATTGTCAAGGCTATAGGCATGGAAAGAGGGGAGATCACAAATACATAAAATCCATTTTCAGATCTCATACTTTGGCTGAAACTGATATGTAGAAATATTATAAGTTTTTAAGTAGTTTATCTGTAAACAAATTTTTGAATTAAGCAAAAAAAAGAAAAAAGCATTACTTTCACAGCTAACTGTGGGACAAGCTACAGTATCAGAGCAAAATGGAGTACGAAGGAAATCAAAACTCGGATTTTGTTGAGAGGAATTAATTATACATTCATATTCTCAAAAGTCGTGCAGATTAGTTTCAATTTGAAAAAATAATGTAGCATTTATTTTCAAAGATAGTATTAATCAAATACCAATAGAATTTGGACAACAAATTCAATCTTACTGGTTCAGCTTTTGGCTCACTATGTGACGCTTACTGTGTGCGCACCTGACTTGTAGGATCCAGTCCCTAAACTCACTTTAACATAATGTTCAGTGGAAAATTTAATATAATATGTTGGCATTACTAGAATTAACATCCAAGAGCTCAGTAAATCTGCTATTTCAACACAAGACCTGAGCACGCCAAATTATTGGAGTTTCCCTGTAATAGTGAGGAATAAGCGAGATTCTCTGAAGGCCTCTACTAAAGGCAACACGCTAACCATTCCAGAGCAATGTTGGATTTTTGTGAAGACCAGAATTCATACCAACAATCTCCTGGATTCCACTGTAGGTATCAGAATGCAGTCAGTGATAATCACTAGTAAGATTATCTTACAATCTTGGTTATAAAAATGAAAATATGATCTGTGTACAATTCACTTCAAATGTTAATTCAAAGACAATCTCATTTCAACCTTACAAGCTATCGTTGCTTTATTTCTAGACTCCTCGGGAGGTAGCACAGCAGGCAGTGGATGCAGATGTGCATTGCGTTGGTGTCAGTTCTTTGGCAGCTGGCCATCGAACTCTAGTGCCAGAATTGATAAAAGAGCTTTGTGATCTTCAGCGCCCTGATATTTTGGTCATCTGTGGTGGTGTGATTCCTCCTCAGGTACAACATTTATGATATAATTTCAGGTTTTTTTTTAACTGTAGTTATCATTATTGAATCATATTTACCGATAGCAAGATTCCATTAACCAGTGGGAACAAAATTAGGCAGTGTTCAAACTAGTAAAATTATTCTATTTGGTTTTATTTGTGTCCATTTAGTAATAACTAAATAAAGGTAACTTTTTCCTGTTTCTATCTATTATGTGGAAATGTAGGTTTTCTAATAGTTGTACTTCAAGGGAAGGCCTTATGGACTAGAAGAGAAGATTTAATACAGATTTTTTTTACTAGAATGTGTGTCACAAACCTATGTGGGAATCTTGTGTCTATTTTAATACATGTATTAGGTGATTATCAGGAAGTTGGGTTGTAATATAAGAAAGATTTAACAATCAAATAGCACCCTGCCAATCCTAAATCTGCGACAATTGTTTGATTAAAATTATAACATTTTTGTATCATTTAGAACTTCAGTCTCTCTTTAAACCAGTTTTTTTTTAATTGAACTTCCAAGAGGCTAATTGTCCTTCAGTACCAGCCAGGTCATAGAACATAGAACATAGAATAGTACAGCACAATACAGGCTCTTCGGCCCACAATGTTGTGCCGACCCTCAAACCCTGTCTCCCATATAAGCCCCCACCTTAAATTCCTCCATATACCTGTCTAGCAGTCTCTTAAACTTCACTAGTGTATCTGCCTCCAGCACTGACTCAGGCAGTGCATTCCACGCACCAACCACTCTGAGTAAAAAAACCTTACTCTAATATCCCCCTTGAACTTCCCACCCCTTACCTTAAAGCCATGTCCTCTTGTATTGAGCAGTGGTGCCCTGGGGAAGAAGCGCTGGCTATCCACTCTATCTATTCCTCTTAATATCTTGTACACCTCTATCATGTCTCCTCTTATCCTCCTTCTCTCCAAAGAGTAAAGCCCTAGCTCCCTCAATAGTTTGATTTTTCTTAAGTCACCCTGAATTATTGCAATCTTCAGATTGTCAAATCAGCTTTTTGTAATCTTTTAATTTTCTTTTGCTTTTGATGATTATCTCTTACTGTGTTTGAGTCCATTAACACAGTGTCACATGAAGGGCATATTTAGCATTAATTGTTTAGAAAATAAATCAGAAGCAATGTTAGAAAATAATAAATGTTATTTATCCTGCTGGTCAAGTAGGAGAAAGTGTAGATAACAATGTGATACAGTGCTTCTAATCTGGCATAACCAATGATTAGGCCTATTTGGAAACCCTAAGGCACAATTCCCAGTTGCTAGGAGTAGCATGCATATGCAAACACACACAAAAGTATGAAGTTTTAGCAAATTTAACTAAACGACTCGTGCCCCGCAAGAAGAATTTGTCCTAATGCTTACATAGCCTTACATTATCGGGGGGGGGGGGGGGGGTCTGTATTTCCAAAACACATTCTATGCTATAAAACACATGGATGTTGAAATCTGAAGCTCAGTAAAATTTGGGTTCACCATCATTGATGTTTAGTTAGGATTACAAGAATCATTGGTTGCCTTGGTCAGCAAGTACAGTACATTGTAATCGTGGAACTAGTTTATGATTAGTGTTTCTTTTTAAGTATTTTTGGTGTTTGATAAGCCTTTCCATACAACACTAGGTAGAGGAACACCACTCATACAAAAGTAAAGTGCTCGAATGCTGGCAAATATTTTCAAAGCTAAGTCAATTTTGTATAACTTGTATTTATTTAATACTATCTATTCTTTAAATCCTCCAGGATTATGATGACTTGTTCAAGGCAGGTGTTTCCAGCATCTTTGGCCCAGGTACTAGGATTCCTGTTGCTGCTATACAGGTCCTTGGTAACATTGAGAGTAATTTAGTCAAGAGGCAGCAATCATTGTGAACATCATTGGGCATGGTAATGATTTTGTTCACTTGAAGCTTGTTTTTCTGTAATGTCAGTCAAAACTTTTGCCTACAGTACTTTCTGGGAAAGTTTGTATTTCATCCATTTTCTGTAATTGTTAGTTTACTTAATGGACTTAGATTCGCTAGTGTCTCCACTTATTGGAGCAAGCTGTGATCACATTGCAAAACTGAAGATAATTATGTACAATTGAACTGTATACAAATAAAATTAAAATGAGAATTTGTATTTTACTTTGTGTACATTATTTCCTTACTGAAGACATTGATTGTTTCTCCAAAATGCTTTTTCAGTAATAAAGACACAATATTTAGCGGGTCAGGCAGCGGCTTGGAAAACCAAAATATTTCGGGCTGATGATCCATGGGAGAATAGGTTTTTTTTAAAAAAAAGGCCTTTAGCTGTAGGTAATGGAATGGGGGTGTGCAGAAAAAGGGAAAAAAAGTTCTTGATAGGTGACGGGAGTAAAAGCACAACTAAAGAGTGCTTTAGAACCAAGGTATGTCCAGGGAAGGTGAAAATAGGAGGTGAGGAATACGATTGTAGATTATCAATGAAACTAAAAAGCTGAATGCAGTTAAATTGAGATACCAGGCAGGATGGTTGATTATCCACAGGCTCTCCAACCTCTCCATGAACTGTTCTGGCACTCTGGTTACTATCCCCCTGCAACTCTAGTTTAAACTACACAGTGGGGAACTAGGGTGCCAGAACAGTTAGTGGAGAGGTTCTGGAGGCAGATGGGTATGACCTCAAAGTTAGGAATCAAAATGTTGAGCATGGTGACTAGTGTCCTGAGCTGCATAAATTTCAATGCAAGAAGTATTGGTATGGAAGGTGGATGGTGGTGCTAAAGATGAGGTAGATGGTTTACAAGCAGAGGCAATTATGTAGTGAAGAGAGGCTGTTGATAGGGCAAAATTGCAGTCAACAGGATGAGTTGCAATGTAAAAGGTAGACAAAATCAAAGGGTGAATGCAGGACTGAAGGTGTTATATTTGAATGTGTGCATTAAGGTAGATAAGAAATAAGGTAGAAAACTTGTAGCACAGTTGCAGATTGGCAGGTGTGACTTTGTAGACATCACTGAATTATGGCTGAAAGAAAATTATAGCTGGGAGCTTAATATCCAAGGATGTACATTGTATTGAAAGAACAGGCAGGAAGGCAGAGGGTGCACCATTGCAGTTGGTCCAAAAAAAATGAAATCAAATCATTAGAAAGTGGGTCAGAAGGTATTGAATTATTGTGGATAGAACTCAGGAACTGCAAGGGTAAAAAGATCCTGATAGGAGTTGTATACAGACCCCTGAACTGTAGTAAGGATGTGGTGTACAAAGTATAATAGGAGATAGAAAATACAAGGCCTAAAAGGACAATGTTACAAGTCATGGGGGATTTCAATATGCAAGTAGATTGGGAAAAATCTGGTTGGTGCCGAATTACAGGAGGTGGAATTTCTAAAGTACATATGAGATAGCTTTTTAGAGCAGCTTGTGGTTGGACGAGTTAGAGGATCAGCCATTCTGGATTGGGTGTTGTGCAATGAACCAGAATTAATTAGAGAGCTTAAGGTAAAAGAATACTTATCAAAATATCTGATCATAATATGATTGAATGCACCCTGTAATATGAGGGAGAAGCTAAAGTCAGATATATCAGTACTACAGTGGAGGAAAGGGAATTACAGAGGCATACATGAGGAGCTGGCTAGAATTGATTGGAAAAGAAACTAGCAGGGATGATGGCAGAGCAACAATGACTGGAATTTCTAGAAGCAATTCAAAAAGCATGGATATTTGCATCTCAAAGTGGAAGTATTTGAAAGGAAAGATGACACAACTATTTCTAACAAGAGAAGTCAAAACCAACATAAAAACCAAAGGGAATGTAACTTTGTGTGAAGTTAGAGGATTGGGAAGCTTCTAAAAACAAACAGAAGGCAAGTAAAAAAAGATTATTAAGGTAAAGATGGAATATGTAAGTAAGCAAGCCAATAATATTAAGGAGGATACCTGAAGTTTCTAAAGCTACATAAAATGTAAAAGAGAGGCGGGGGTGGATATTGGACTGGTGGAAAATGATGCTGGAGAGGTAGTAATGGGGGACAAGGAAATGGCTACAGACTGAACAGGTATTTTGCATCAGCCTTCACTATGGAAGACACTAGCAATATGGTGTTAGGGGTCATGAAGTGTGTGAAGTTACCATTACTAGAGTGAAGGTTCTTAGGAAATAGTGGTCTGAAGTTAGATAAGTCACCTGGAACAGATGGTGTACACCCCAGGGTTCTGAAAAGGTGGCTGAACAGGTTGTGGAGGTGTTAGTGATGATCTTTCAAGAAATCACTAGATTCTGGAATAGTTCTGGAAGCAGAAAAATTGCAAATGTCACCTCACCTTCATAACAAGGGGAATTGAGTATAGGTGCAAAGAGGTCCTTCTGCAGTTGTACAGGGCCCTGGTGAGACCACACCTAGAGTATTGTGTACAGTTTTGGTCTCTAAATTTGAGGAAGGACACTCTAGCTATTGAGGGAGTGCAGTGTAGGTTCACAAGGTTAATTCCAGGGATGGTGGGACTGTCATACGTTGAAAGATTGGAGCGACTGGGGTTGTATACACTGGAATTTAGAAGGGTGAGAGGGGATCTGATTGAAACATAAGATTATTAAGGGATTGGACACACTAGAGGCAGGAAACATGTTCCCAATGTTGGGAGAGTCCAGAACCAGAGGCCACAGTTTAAGAATAAGAGGTAGACAATTTAGAACGGAGTTGAGGAAAAACTTTTTCACACAGAGGGTTGTGGTTCTGTGGAATGCTCTGCCTCAGAAGGCAGTGGAGGCTAATTCTCTGGATTCTTTCAAGAAAGAGTTAGATAGAGCTCTTAAAGATAGCGGAGTGAAGGGATATGGGGAGAAGGCAGGAAAAGGGTACTGATTGTGGCTGAACAGCCATGATCACAGTGAATGGTGCTGGCTTGAAGGGCTGAATGGCCTACTCCTGCACCCATTGTCTATTGTCTCTCTTTTCAAGAAGGGAGAGATGCAGAAGAAAGGAAACTATAGGCCAGTTAGTCTGACCTCAGCAGTTGGAATGATGTTGGAGTCGATTATTAAGGGTGAGGTCTCAGGGTACTTGGAGGAACGTAATAAAATAGGCCATAGACAACATGGTTTCCTCAGTTGGCATTCTTTGAAGAAATAAAAAGCAGAATAGACAAAGGAGAATTGGTTGATGTGTGCTTGGATTTTCAGAAGGCCTTTGACAAGTTGCCACACATGAGGCTGCTTAATAAGCTGCAAGCCCATGGTACTATAAGAAAGATTCTGGCATAGATAAAGCAATGGCTGATTAGCAGGAGGCAAAGACTGGAAATAAAGGGAGCCTTTTCTGGTTGGCTGACGGTGACTACTGGTGTTCCACAGTGGTCTGTGTTGGGACCAATTCTTTTTTTATTTTATATGTCAATGATTTGGTTGATGGAGTTGATGACTTTGTTGCAAAGTTTACCACTGATATGAAGAAAGATAGAGGAGCAGGTAGTTTTGAAGAAGTAGAGAGGCTACAGAAAGACTTGGAGAATGAGCAAAGAAATAGCAGATGAAATACAGTCTTGGGAAATTCATGGTCATGCACTTTGGTAGAAGAAATGGTTTGGTTTGATATTTTGGTTGACTATTTTCTAAATGGGGAGAAAATACAAAAAAACTGAGGTGCAAAGGGACTTGGGAGTCCTTGTGCAGGATTCCCTAAAGGTTAAGTTGCAAGCTGAGTCTGTGGTGAGGAAGGCAAATGCAATGGTAGCATTCATTGCAAGACGACTAGAATATGAAAGCAAGGATATCATTTTAGGACTATAAAGCACTAGTGAGGCCTCACTTGAGTATTGTGAGCAATTTTACCCCACCATCTTAGAAAGGATGTGCTGAAATTGGAGAGAGTTCAAAGGAGGTTCATGAAGATGATTCCAGGATTGAATGGCTTGTCATATGAAGAGTGTTCAAAGGGTCTGGGCTTGTATTCACTCAAGTTCAGAAGAATGAGACATCATTAAAACCTATTGAATGGTGAAAGGCCTTAATAGAATAGATATGGAGAGGATGTTTCCTATAGTGGGAAGAGTCTAAGACCAGAGGACACAGCCGCAGAATAGAGGGGAGTCCTTTTAGAACAGAGATAAGGAATTTCTTTAGCCACAGAGTGGTGAATCTATGGAATTCTTTGCCACAGGCAGCTGTGCAGATTGGGGCTGAGAGGAAATGGCAGAGCAGACTTGATGGGCCAAATGGCATAATTCTGCTCCTATATCTTATGGATTATAATGTACAAGTTAGAAAATGAGATATTTGAGCTTGCCCTTTCATTAGAATAGTTAAGATTAACAGAAACATTGGCTTGCTGTTCTCATAACTTACTGTGCTTTCAAATAATACCATCACTCTGTACTATAAAGTACATGGAGTGTTTTGAGATCATTCCTATTATGCAAACATAACACCAAATCTAGCTTGCTTTAAAATCTTCAAGTACTCTATGCTGGTTAAAACTTCTAATTCTTCATTTTCATCTCTAAATTTTTTGACAAAATGTTACTTTACTTGCTTTCCTCACATCTTTCTTTCTTCCACAATTTGTTAATGAGTGGCATCACCTAACTTATACACTTGACTGTACTATAGTGTCTTAGTTCCGAACATTCAAGTTTTTGTTCTTTTAAAAAAAAACATGCGCTGGCTAAGTGAAGATGATGTGTATACGTTTAAAATCACTTGTAAAGGTTTTGTGATAATGTTGAACTACAAATTCTGGCAGTCTGAAGCAACTGGTTAGTTAAACAACACACTTCATACATTTCATTGGCAGCAAGATACAGGTTGCAGGTTATTTAACTATTTATCAAGGATTAAATAGTTAATCGATGTGGACTATTATTACATTTAGAATATGATTGCAGGCTGTCTCTGATTTTGCAGACATCCATAAGTCATTTTTGTTTTAAGTCAAAGTACACAAAAATTACTTTATTGCAACTATACCTCAAGTATTGTAATGAAAGGCATCAAAAGCACAAGAACAATTACTAAGCAGAGAGAGGAAACTAGTTCTGCTATTTGTAGGAATGAACATACATATGTACATACATCAGACTTACAATATAATATTTAAAATTTGTTCTTGTGCAAGTGGTGTCTATAAGTCAGGTGTTTGTAACCAGGAATGGCGTTCACAAGACTGATGATTATTTATAGCTTGATATCATTTAATTAGGTGCATTAAATAAATAACTCTTATACCCAAAATATTTAATGCAAAGTAATGAGATTATCTCCTATATCCAAACATTCCTATTAGTCAAAGATTAATACATAATATAAATATAACTTAGTATATTGAAATGCTACAGTCAAACCAGATTATAAAAAGCATATACTGTATATTCACAATTTTGATCTGCATTATACCACATCTAGAGAAAGGTAACTGATGGTCTGCTTAATCTTTATAAAATATTTAGATTATAGTGAATGGGATATGTACTTGGTAACTAAAGCAATGGGATAATTTTTGCTGTAAAGGAAATGCTCATAAGACAATAAAACAATATAAATCTATCAGATCAATACTGCCCTTTGACTATATTGTTTATTGTCCATTTCCAGTGATTTTCTTAGCCTTGCAAGAATAACTTGGGATATACTGACAAAATGTACTAAAATTCTGTTAGATGCAGCCAGTTCATCCAGTGTGTCTCCTTTATGCCATAGTTAATTATATCTCTGTCCATAATATTAGTCAAAAGCCAAACTAACTAGGTAACTGAACATTGAAGACAGAAGTACACTCATGAACATTAACAACAGTCACTGTTCCACTATATTCATTACACTGGAGAATACGATTAATACAGTCCATGGAGTGAGGAAGAATGGGGCCTGTGATCTCCAAGCTGTAAGAGTCAACAGAACCAAGACAGCCCTGGACTTTTCCACATGTATTGGCAACCTTTAGGAGGTAAAGGAAATAAGAATATGGTTATGCAGTTTAAGATCATATTGTAAACCAGGAAGAGTAAATATCCTGTAATCAATTAGAACAAAGAAAATCTACAGCACATTACAGGCCCTTTGGTCAACAATATTGCGCCAACCATGTAACCTACTCTAGAAACTGCCTAGAATCTTCCTACCGCATAGCCCGTTGTTTTTCTAAGCTCCATGTACCTATCCAAGAGTCTCCTAAAAGACCCTATTGTATCCACATCTATCACCTTCGCTGGCAGTGCATTTCACGCACCCACTACTGTGTGTGTGAAAAACATCCCCCTTGTACCTACTTCCAAGCACCTTAAAACTATGTCCCCTTATGTTAGCCATTTCAGCCCTGGGAAAAAGCATTGATTTACAATCAATGCCTCTCATCATCTTACACACTCTATCAGGTCTCCCCTCATCCTCCACCGCTCCAAGGAGCAAAAGCCAAGTTCACTCAACCTATTCTCATAAGGCATGCTCTCCAGTCCAGACAACATCCTTGTAAATCTCCTCTGCACTCTCACTATAACCATCCACATCCTTTCTGTAGTGAGGTGACCAGAACTGAACACTGTACTCCAAGTGGGGTCTAACCAAGGTCTTATATGGCTGTAACATTACCTTACAGCTCTTGAACTCAATCCCACGGTTGATGAAGGCTAACACACCGTAGGCCTTCTTATGATGCCCATCACCTCCACTGTCCAATCTCAATGTTTCTCAGTGGCATTCCCAACTGACAGACCTGAACTCCAACATGCTACTTCCCCAACACCAATTTGGAAGAAATAGTACAGGTTCATCCCACAACTATGATTACTATGAAATTATATCTAATCCATATCTGGCATTAATGCAACATCTTTTGTTCACAATTTAACTTAGCACAACTTTTCTGTTACTTTTGTTAGTTTCAGCCATTTAATGTTAATACAAAAGAGACTTGCCTGTAGCAATTGTAAAGATGCTCCAGGGAAAGCCACAGGGCAAAGCAATGTTGGTGGCAGTCCTCTCTGTACACCCTCTTGTGCAACTGTATGTGGCGAGTTCATCAGAAAGGTGATCAAGGAAGCCGCAGAGGACCCTTCAACTACAACCAGAAACTTAAACTGCTTATCCTGATGTTCATTATGTCTGATTACAAAGATAAGGAAATAATCTTATTTACAACAAGTGTTGAATAACTATAGAATTGGGTTCCGTACACTGCATCATGTATTACTTAATTTTTGTTGTATATGACAAGAAACAAAGCAAGGACTTAGCGTAGTAATTTCACTTGTTATCAGTTGTTATGACTAAAAGCTTTGTTGACACATACAAGTTTTTAAAGAATAAAAGGGGAACAAGAGGGGAAGCTTGAGGGATGAAATACCCAATTCAGGAATGTAGGGCCTTTGAAGCTGAAAGAATAGCTGTAGTTGAATTTGAATATTCAGGTCTTGGCATTTCTTCAGTTCTGGTCTTTTATTAAGAGATCAAAAGCTAAAGAAATGCCAAAGCCTGAGTAATGGGGACCAGAGCAGTTTATGGAGGTGCAAATCTGTGGAGAGATTTTGAAACTTAATTGTAGGTCAGCAAGTAAAGCAGTGGTGATTCAACAGGTCTGCTTAGAGTTGCATCAAAGGCAGTAGAATTAAAATAATTTTAAGTTTAAACAAAGCCAGGTGGAAAAATATTAGAATACTTGAATTTAAAAGTAATGAATATGCGTAGAATTAATGTAACAACACATTGCATATTTCATTAACACATTAACTTAATCAAATTATACTGCTAATGAAGCACAAAATATCTGTAGCAAAGTAAGTGGACTAAATGAATTACATTATATTGCAACTATATACTGGTGAAATACAGGATTAGTGATTAGAACCAGAAAGGAACAAATTAGTGATGGATTTGGGAAATTGATAGATTTCAATTATATTTGAATGTATCTATTTAATAAAAAGGATCTAGTGCTTTTAATAGTTAGAAATTGGCCAGTACAATATTGTTGGCCTCAGGGTCGTGGCTGAAAGAAGATCACAGCCGAGGGCTAAGTCTCCAAGGATACACATGTTATCAAAAAGACATGCAGGCTGGCAAGCAGGTGGGGTGACTCTTTTGGTAAAAAATGAAATCAAATCCTGGACAAGATGTGACATAGGATCAGAAGATGTACAGTACAATCTTGTGGGTAGAATTAGGAAATTGAAAAGGGAAGAGGACACTGATGGGAGTTGTACACAAACCTCAATAGTAGCCAGGTTATGGGTTAAAAATTACAACAGGAGACAGAAAAGGCATGTAAGAAAGGCAATGTTGGAGACTTCGCTAAGGAGATAGACCGGGAAAATCAGGTGGCACTGGATTCCAAAAGAAGAGCAGTTGTTGTTTTTATTTTAAAGAGCAGCTTGCTGTCACGTCCACTAAGGAAAATGCAATTCTGTATTTGGTACCATGTAATGAACCAGATTTGACTAGGTAACTTAAGATATAAGAATCCTACAGAGGAAATGATCATTGTAGAATTCATCCTGCAGTTCGAGAGGGAGAAGCTACAATTGAATGTATTGGTATTACAGTTGATTATAGGGAACTACAGAGGCATGGGAGAGGAGCTGGCCAAAGTTGATTGGAAGGTGACCTTAGCAGGGATGACGGTAGAGCAGCAAAGGCAAGAGTTTCTGGAATGGTTTCAGAGTACTAGGAACTCAAATGTCACTTCACTCTTTGTAAAGGGCGGGGGACCAAATATAGGAAATTATAGGCTGATTGGTAACTTCAGAAGTTGTAAAAATTGAGAGTCCTTTATTAAGAATGAGGTTTCCGGGTACTTGGAAACAATGATAAAATAGGCCAAAGTTAGCCATGATTTCTTGAAGGGAAGATCTTGTCTGACATCTCTTGGTGGAAGTAACAAACAGGGTAGGCAAAGGAGACCCAGAGGATATTTTTTACTTGGATTTTCAGAAGGCCTTTGACAAGGTGCCACAAATGAGGCCACTAAACAAGACAGAAGCCCATGATATTACAGGAAAGGTACTAGCATGTTTAGAAGATTGGCTATCTAATCCGGCAGAAGATAAAAAGCAGAAATAAGGGGGCCTTTTCTGGTTGGCTGTCAGTGACTAGTGGTGTTCTGCAATGGTCAGTGTCGGGTATGCTCTTTTTCTTTATATGTTAATGATCTAGATTACAGAATTGATGGCTTTGTGGCCACTGATGAAACAAAGACAGATGTAGGAGCAGGTAGTGTTGAAGAAGCAGGGACTCTACAGAAGGACTTGGACAGGTTGGGACAATGGGCAAAACAGCAGCAGATGAAATACAGAATAAGGAACAGTATGCCAATGTACTTGGTTAAAGGAGAAAAGGTGTAGACTATTTTCTAAACGGGGAGAGAATACAAACATCAGAATTGCAAAGGGACTTGGAAGTCCTAGTTCAGGATTCTCTAAAGGTTCACTCGCAGGTTAAGTCAGTAGTAAGGAAAGCAAATGTAATGTTACTACTCACTTCAAGGGGACTAGAATATAAAAGCAAGGATGTAATGCTAACTTTTTATAAGGCATTGATCAGATCAGATCTGAAATATTGAGAGCAGATTGGGACTCCGTATCTAAGGATGGACGTACTGCCAGAGTTTTTTAAAAAGAATGACCCCAAGAACGAAAGGGTCAACATACGGGAAGTGTTCGATGGCTCTGGGCTTGTACTTGCTGGTGTTTAGAAGAATAGGGAGCATTTCATTGAAATATGCTGAATATTGAAAGGTCTGGATAGAGTGAACTTGGAGAATCTACAACGAGAGTTGTATAAAACTGTTCTGCTAACTGGACTCATGAGTATTAGGAGCGGGATTTGTCTTCATTAGGCCTCACCTATGCAATACTCTCACCATCAAGGCAGAAATCTCTAAGTTTGGAGATTTGAGAAAAAGCATCTGGACTAATTCCCTTGGTGCAGAATTAAGAGAGGACTGTACTGATAAACATGTTTTTAAAGATATGAAATTCAAGAAGACATAAGATCCCGACGACAATTTTCAAGAACAAAAGAATTCTCCCTTATCCTAGGCAGATTTATACCTCAACCGGTATTATCTGTTGGTTATCACCGTACATAACAAGCTCCTGCACAGACAATTCTGCCTCCACTTGATTCCCTGTAAAAAAAAAATTGGGACATTCTGAACCAACCATGAAGAGTGCTAAATGAAAAGTGCTTAGCATATTAATCTCACTGTAAATGATTTAACATGCTTGAGTGATGTCTCCTTGCCATGTAGTAACTCTTCAGTTTTTTTTCTTTAAGAGCACAGCGATTGGTGGTAGGGTTCCAATTACTATCACAGTTAAATTAACTAATGAAGCCTGACTAAAGGATCTAATCTAGGGCCTTGACAACCTACACACAAGTACCACTGTGTGAAAAAGCGTGATTAGTTTGCTGAAAACTACATTACAGGCACTTATCTTAAATCTAATAAACAATTTATTCTATTTTACTTCAATTTCTATATCATTCTGGGGATTGAGCAATATTTGCGTGGAATTTGGCTTCTTCTCAAAGCCTGACATCAACATTATGTGCTGAGCTTATCAATTCTATTAATTTCACCATCAACTTCCACCTACCTTTATTCGTTTAGTGTATCTCCAACATCTCACTACTCTTTCCTGATCGCTGTCTCCACCTCTGGAGACAGATTATCTACCAACTTCTTTTACAAACCCACTGACCTGCATAGTCTCCTTTGCTACAGCTCTTCCATCACTGTCACTTGCAAGGATGTTATTCCTTTCTCTCAATTCCTCTGATTCCACCACATCTGTTCTCATAAATGAAGAAATACTCAAATGGTAAAATAGTACAACTATGGCTGACAAGGGAAGTCAAGTCTATTGTAGGAGCAAAAGAGAGGGCATGCAGCAAAGCAAAAATTAGTGGGAAACTAGAGGATTGGGAAGTTTTTATGATGCTGTACATAAATGATTTAGATGATGGAATAGATGACTTTGTTGCCAAGTTTTCAGATGATACGAAGATTGGTGGAGGGGCAGGTAACATTGAGGAAACAGGTAGGACGCAGAAGGACTTAGACACATTAGGAGAATGGGCAAGAAAGTGGCACATGAAATACAATGTTGGAAAATGCATGGTCAGGCACTTAGGTAATAGAAATAAATGTGTGGACTATTTTCTAAACGGGGAGAAAATCCAGGAATCTGAGATGCAGAGTGACTTGGGAGTCCTGTGCAGAACACCTTGAAGGTTAACTTGCAGGTTGAGTTGGTGGTGAGGAAAGCAAATGCCATGTTAACATTCATTTCAAGAGGTCTAGAATACAAGAGCAAGGATGTGATACTGAGGCTTTATAAGGCACTGGTGAGGCCTCACCTTGAGTATTGTGAACTGTTTTAGGCCCCTCATCTTAGAAAAGATGTGTTGGCATTGGAGAGGGTCCAGAGGAGGTTCACAAGGATGATTCCAGGAATGAAAGGGTTATCATATGAGGAAAATTTGATGACTCTGGGTCTATACACGCTGGAATTCAGAAGGATTGGGGGGGATCTCATTTAAACCTTTCAAATGTTGAAAGGCCTAGACAGAGTAGATGTGGAAAGGATGTTTCCCAGGTGGGAGAGTCTAGGACAAGAGGGCACAGCCTCAGGATAGAAGGGCGCCCTTTCAAAACAGTGATATGGAGAATTTATGGATTTTGTTGCCACATGAAGCTGTGGAGGCCAGGTCGTTGGGTGTATTTAAGGCAGAGATTGATAGGTTCTTGATTGAACATGGCATCAAAGGTTACGGGAAGAAGGCAGGGAGCTGAGGTTGAGGAGGAGATTTAAAAAAAAAGAATCAGCCATGACCGAATGGTGGAGCAGACTCGATGGGCCAGATGGCCTAATTCTGCTCCTATGTCTTATGGTCTTATATTAAGGTTTTCCATTCCAGGACATTCAACATGTCATCTTTTCAGAAAATGGGGATCCCTCTCTACTGCTATCAATGCAGTCCTCTCCTGAATCTCCTCCATATCCTGCACATCTTCCCTCCCAAACATAACAGGGATATAGGTTTCCTTTTGTCCTTATCTACCAACCTATGAGCATGCTTCTAGCATATAATTCTCTGCAACTTCTGTCATCTCCAATGGGATCCCACCGGATACATCTTCACCTCCCCTCCTCTCTCTGCTATCTGCAGGGATCCCTCTCTCCATGACTCCCTCCTCACTGATGGCCCTCTGGGCATTTATCCATGCAACCACCCCAAATATTACACCTGCCCCTGTTGCACCTCCCTCGCTACCATTCAAGGCCCTAATCAATCATTCCAGGTGAGGCAGACCTTCATAAATGACACTGGATTCACATATTGCATCTGGTGCAGCCCCCTCTAAATTGGTGAGACCCAATGTAGACTGAGGGACTGCCTCATCAAATATGTTCGCTCTATCTGCTATAATAGCTAAAATGTCGTGATGGCCAACCATTTTGATTCCACTTCCCATTTACAAATTGACATGTCTGTCCATGACCTCGTCCATGGCCAAGTTAAGACTAGAAGTATATCAGGGGAACAACACCTGTTTTGATTGTCTTCAACCTGATAAATCAGCATCGATTTCTCCAACTTCCTTCTGTTCCCACGATGCTCCCTTTGTTGTCCATTATCCACCTGGCCCCATTACCCCTTCTCTTTCCTCCCCCACCTCACAACTTGCCCATTACCCACACCTTCTTCCCTTTATTCTGTGATCCACCAGCCTCCTCTCCTGTCAGATTCCTTCTTCTTCAGCCCTTTGCCTCTTCCGCTTATCACCTCCAAGCTGCTCACATCATTCTAACTTCTCCTACCCCACCCACCTACCTTTCCTCTCTCCCTCAGCTATTACCCACCAGCTCGTGCTCCCCCTCACAATATCCCCACCCTTTTATTTTGCCTTCTGCCCTCTTTCTTTCTTGTCCTGGTAAAGGGTCTTGCCCCAAAACACCAAATGTTCATTTCCCTCCATTGCAGCTGCCTGACCTGCTGACTGCCTCCAGCTCTGTTTTGTGTCTTGCTCTTGTGTGTACCTCCTTAAGGGTTGACTGCATTAGGTTTGCCTTGTTTTGCACACCAGGCTACTAAGCAAACAAAATATTGAAAAGGATACAGATAACATTCAGAGGAGTTTGATGGATGGAAATCTTCCTGAGATTCTATCACAGAGGTCTTCTCAGCCCACAGAGAATGCGTATCAGTCCCAGTTTGATTATCACTTCCTTCCTTATTTCTGTTAATGAGAAAATTAACATTTGCCATGCAGTCCATTTGACTAATAAAGAAAATTTCCAGTGAAGCAAGGCCGGTCAACTGTTATTATTAAATTTGAAACAATACTCTTTTTGCCTTTGGAACTGTATGAGTGCAATGGAGGAGAAAAAAATTGAAGCCGCATCTGTTGCTGAACTCCTAACTACTTCTCACAGTAAAATATCAAGTCAATTCAACTCTATTACCATTTAACTATATGCATTATATATAACATATAACAATATAATGTATGTAGAAACAAGACAACATTTCTCTGAACCAGCGTGTAAATCACAGTAGTACACATAACACAAGAAAACTTATGAAAATATATAAAATGAATAACAAATTAAAGCACATATATTAAACATTGTAAGGTACATAACAGATTAACCAGTGACAATCTGAATACGATGCAGCCGAGAGTTCAGAAGCCTAATGGCCTGAGGGAAGAAACTGATTCCCATCCTGACCGTTTTTGTCTTTATGCAACAGCGTCCCCCTGAAAGTAGAAAGTCAAAGAGAATACTGAATGGATAAGTGGGATCCTTAATAATACGGATGGCCTTCGTACACAGTGCCCCCGATGGACAGTAGGGAGACCCCCATGATCCTTTTGGCTGTTCGCACAGTTCTTTGTAGAGACTTCCAGCCCAGCGCTTGGCTACTCCCATACCAGATGGAGATGCAACTTGTCAGGACACTCTCAAAGGTGCTGCGAAACGCAGTTTAGAAGGGGGAGCGGGTGGTCTTGCTTGCCTCAATCTTCATCTTCATGGCTTCTAGAATGATTACAGGCTGCAAAGTGTTGCTGATGTTAAATTGCAACATCAGAGTTCAAAGTAATTCTTTTATCAAAGTACCTATATGCCACCATATACTACCTTGAGATTGGTAAGTATACAAATGCGTTCGTATACAAATTGTGATTTTAATTGTGCATTCTGTCTGTGTAGAATATGCAATCTGTTCTGCAATGAAGTCAATCATTCAGTTTTGTCACCATGGGCCTAGATTCACCGTCTCACCATCGCAAGATAAAAAAACCAATTGCTTGAAATACCAAGGCATACAAGGTTTATTCTTAGGTAATGGTACCAAACAAGAAACAGTAAAAACTTGCCATATGAAATAAATACAAAAGGTACAGGATTGTTATAAAATATGCATAGGGATAAGATAATGTCTCAAGATTGTTTAATGCCATTTCCAATACACAAGTGTAAAAGACAAAATAATTCTCTGGATCCGATGCAGTGCAAAAAAAAACACCCACAAAAATAAACTGTTGAAAGACTATGACAGACATATTAGTGAAAAAAAATATTTGTACTGCATTACCTGCTTTAAAGTTATCTGATCCTGAATTTCAATATTGCCAATATCTTCCAACTTAACAACATTGTTTATTCTGCAGTGTGAGAGTTTTCCCACAGAGCACAATCTGAACAATTTTCCATTACCAGCTAACATTATTTGTCAATAAAAATTGGAAAGTTTTCTCGTTAGATTCCCTGTTTCTGTTTTAACCTGGTTCCTTTGGTCAGCCTATTTGACGACCAGCAGCCAGAATCAGCCTTCAACAATCTCAAATCAATTTCCAAGTCTCATGACTGCTACTGTCCCATTTAAATTTAAATTTCATGTCCCCTCTCAATTTAAGCCTATGCCTACTGGCTTTGGACTGTTTTACCCAGGGGAAAAGACTGGCTGTTCACTTCATCTGTACACCTCATGATTTTATAAATCGCTGTAAGGACATCCTTTACCACGCTATGAAGGAACATCCTAGCCGACCTAGCTTCTCCCAACTCAAACCCACCAGTCCCAGTAACATCCTCGTAACTCTTTGCTGCACCCTTTCCAATTTAATTTCATCTTTGCTTCAGCAAGGTCAGAATTGTACGCAGTACTCCTAATCTGGCCTTATCAACATATTATACAGCTCTAATGTGACTTCCCAATTCCTTACCCAGTATCCTGGATTGATGAAGCCCAGAGTGCCAAATGCTTTTTTCACCACCACGTCAACTTGTGGGGCTACTCTCAAAGAACTGTACCTGGACCCCTAGGTCTCTCTGTTCTACAACAGCCGCTAGGACCCTACAATTTACCAAGCAAACCATACAATGGTTTGCCTTACCTAAATGTAACACCCCACATTTCACCAAATTAAACACCATCTGCACATTCCTTGGCCCACTGGACCAATTGATTAAGATCCCATTGTAATCTTAGATAACCTTCTTCTCTGTCCACTATACCACCAAATTAAGTATTTTCCACTTACTAACCATACCATCTGCATTCTCATCCAAATTGTTTATAAAAATGACAAACAACAATGGACCCAGCATGAATCCATGCAGTACACTGCTGGACGGGAAAACAACCTTCTACCAACACCCTGTCTCCTACTGTCACGTCAAATTTGATGTGATACCTTTGTTTTGTCTTTTTGGTCAAGGTATAAGTGGCAGGCAAATCACAGCAAGACCATGCACTTTCATTGGACACCATGAAGAGTGCAGCAATACAGCAAACTGCCAGATTTGGCTCTCTGCTCAACTAGCTTCTGCCAGAAAAATCAAGTAAGATCAAGTACAAGGATATTACCAGGCCAATGGCAACCAAGGTGTCAAATATGAAGTCAGAATCAATCCGCAATCATCCCTAATATATTTCATTGCCTGATTCAATCACTGGACATGATTATCTATTTTTTTTTGTTTCATTTCATGGGAATGGAAAAGAGACACCATCTACAATCTCATCTCAGGAGAAAGGGATTAAGATAAACATTCTATGCAGTTGGACAATATTGGGCAATTGTAATGGAAAACAAAAATAAATCAATGTATATTGAAAATTTGAAAGACAGTAGCAAAATATAGAAATAGTTTTCAACAAGGCATAACTTTATACTGTGTTACTTACATGAAAGCTGGTTTAAGATGGACTAATCCATGTCCATCTTGAGAGGAGAGGCTCATGTGACCACTCTCGTGGGAGTGGTCCACCAAGTAAGTCGAAAAGGCAACTTCTACAAAATACAAATGAACAGAGAAAGCACGTTTAATGATTATTCCACCAGAAATCAAACCTGAGCTAATGAATTTTTAAAATATTTTTTATACAGTGAATTATTATACATGTTCCAAAAATGCACCACTCAGGAATTAGTAGTTTTGGTCATCGGCAACCATGAAAAGGAGAGTTAAATTGCAAAGACCATGAAATTTTTAGCAAGCTCATATGATCAACATTCATGTGTAAAGGCATTATTAAAAATTTAGCATTTCAAACTTTATTGCTATTTATACAACTCTACAGTCCTGCTTATTTCATTGTTACACAACTTCTTTAAAAATGGATCATGCAAAAGAGTCCTCACCTGACAATCTCATTTCTTCCAAAACTTCCACACTTGCTGGGTACAACAAGGCAGTAATTGGTTCTTTCCTAGATTCCCAAGCTGCCCTGAAGAGCACTGTGAATTGGTATGTACAGATGTAAAAGAAAGGACAATGTCCAGACTGAAGAAGTTCAAACAGTAAGCTTGAGGTCGACAACCTAAAATAGAATGTGTTACAGATGTTAATGTATGAAAACCTAAAACAAGTTTACAATGAAGTAATATTATGTATTCCTTTGATAAAAAGCAGTATCATTAATAGATTTAAAGAAATATCCACTGCTAAAACATCCCATATTCACAGACCGTCATTCAATGTGTGCCGTGTCGTATGACGTAGGCAATCATGGTCTTTAAATGGTCATCATTGTTATTGGTAAAATTTCTATAGAAGTGGCTTGCCATTGCCTTCTTCTGGGCAGTGCCTTTACAAAACGGGTGACCCCAGCCAATATCGATATTCTTCAGAGACTGTCTGCCTGGTGTGAGTGACCGCATTACCAGGACTTGTGACATGCACCAGCTGCTCATACGACCATCCACTACCTGCTGTCCCATGGCTTCATGTGACCATGATCGGGGGTGGGGGGGGTGGGGGGGGGGCTAAGCTGGTACTACACCTCGCCCAAGGGAGACCTGCAGGCTAGCAGAGGGAAGGAGCATTTTACACCTCCTTCGGTAAAGACGCATCTCCACTCTGCCACCCAATTCACAGATCGAATTCTGTTCAAAACGTCAATCATTATTCTCATGTTCTCATAATTACTTAAGACAAGTATAATACTTCTAATCTATGGACTCACTTTTAAGGACTTCACAGCTCATGTTCTCAGATTTTCAAAAAATAATCAACTTATTTATTTACTATATTTGGACAGCTTTCGCACATTATTTTCACATTGGTTGTTTGTCAGTCTTTGCGTATAGTTTTTCACTGATTCTGTTGTATTTCTCAGTTCCACTGTGAATGCCTTCAAGAAAATGAATCTCAGGGTTGCATATGGTGACATATACGGACTTTGATAATAAATTTACTTTGAACTAGAGTTATAAGTGACACAAGATTGTGGCTATACAGAACCGGTTGGATGAACCACTCTGTTACTGCAAGCCCCTCACTTTTCTATCTTCTGTTACAGGCGCATTAGTCTGAAGGCCTGTCCTACTTGTATTCCTATCCAGACACTACTTCATGAGAGTAGGCCATAATGACTTTGAGATCTTATCAAGATTCGACACCACTGCTAATTTCAGTAAGAATTGCCAATTGATTAAAAAAATGCACCAAACACCAAGGCAGGAACTATATTCACCGACAAATTACATCTAATGAAGCTGATCTCCTCTTATTAAATTTGGATTCATTAAAGTCAATTGAGCTAAATTATTATAAAAGGAATATTTCCAGTTGCTACCATATTGTGTATTTGGCACATGCAAAGTATGAATTTCTACTGGTCAGATATATGGAAGTCAGAAGACATATAACCATTTTAATTTAATTTTCATTAAAATTGTTTCATTATTCCAGAAGAACAAGCATTTCTAAAATCAAACATGACAACATCAAATGACGAGTTCTTTAATTGTTTTCTCACAATGAATATTAGGGTCGTTTATGTCTTTCTTTGCTTGATTTTTTTTTTGACTGGCTGTTATTGACTTACCAGTCTTTCATGAGAATATTCTGTATCTTGTAATCTGGATTCCACTGTAAAGCATCATCAACTGATACACTGTTAACTCCTATTCTTGGAAAAAGATGCAACCAGGGCAGCCTTGGGTACATCCAGTATCCCATGCTCTGCTGGAAGATGCATGTTATATTTGGGCTATCGTCAGGTTCCTGAATTAGTAAGCAAACAAGTTAAAAGATAAAACTAATAGGCTAGGGTTAAGTTGGGGTTGTAGGGTGTCGTGGCTTGAAGGTCTGGATGGGTCTACTCCACAGTCTATTGCTAAATAAAGAAATAACAGAGATTAGCTATGGATAACAATAGACCAGTCTAAAATAAATATGCTAGGGCAGTCTCCTTTCATTGTACTAAATTTGTAACATGACAAAACACAACTAAAAATGACCATTTCATCAAACTTTACATGATGTTGCAATGCAGTGAGCAAGTAAGGCAATTTCCCTCTTTCTCAAGAAATCCATCATTTATATATTGGCTTGCTGCAAGGATACAGGATATTTTCCATTACTGTGCAAATTGAATTAACATTAATATTTGTTTCTCCAGAAGCAGGAAACAAAAAGCTGAAAGTCATTCACATTTTTATAAAATATTGTCAGACGTACTGATTTTCATTTTGCATGCAATTTTCATTTAACACTATACAAGTGAGATCTAACAAAATGTCGAACACGTAGGCTTCATTTCAATTTTGCTGGTCAGAAAAGAAGATACGAGATCTCTGTGGGTTATATCCATTGAGGTTTAGAAATTTTCCTTCAGTGTAACACTTTCAACTGAAACCATCATTGTCTAATTCAAAGTAATTCACATGGAGCAAAAAAAATCTACGTTCTGACTTTAGTTAAAAAGAAAAAACAACACATGGTAGGTGAGAGATCTAATTGTCCTGAATTCACAAATTTAGATGAATTCAGTATTGTTTTATTGCAATGAATAAAAGAAATCAGATATTTGGATGTATGACCCAAAATAGTGAAGAATGTCCTGTGCAGGCTTGTCACAGTACAAAATACTGTAGCTATTGAAGAACTTCATTAAAGGAAAGAGAGGCAAGGAGCATTAGATATTGAAATGTAATTATGTATTCTTTTATATCCTGATTTTAAATAAAAGAAATTAAATGGAATTATTTTAGAAATCAGTAAACAACACTTTAGAACATGGTAAGCCTATCAAACTTTTTCAGAGCAAGTAATTTTTATGCTTTTATATAAAAAAGCAAGGGCACAATTCTTTCTTTACAATGTAAAGATTTTTATAATTTTTCTTTATCTTCCTGAGACCACCACCCACAGACTGACTTTAGTGCCAAGGATAATGCTTCCCATTTTGGCCATTCAGGTTTCTGACAAGGCCTTGGAGTAAATTACCCCAGGGGTCGCTCTACAAGGATGTCAACTGCACAACTCTCACTTGGAGTTGAAATTAGATTGCTTCATTGATCTCCTTCAGCAATGAGATAAAACAAGGCTTTCAGAAGCTTGATTGAGGAACCGTACAGCAAACCTGTTCCTGGTCTTTCAGCAGGCTATACTAGCTAAATCATAAATAAGGAAATCTTGCCTTCCTTCCACAAATGGATAGGAAAATGGACTGGTGGCTGATCATCTCCTCTCTGTAGACTGAGTCAAATAATTTCAGTCAAATAAAACAATATCACAAGGACCCACTCTCCTAACCTGTGGTTTTTGAAACTATCAGTGCAATTTTCCAGATGAATGACGTTACTTTAACAAAAAGCAGGCAATGAGTTTTGCTAGTTCAATCTGAAATGGCATTTGATCAGCAATAGTCTATTTAGGTTTATGCTTAATGTGCATTCCTTGTGACCTGGACAAGGAAATATTTTGATATAAATCATAAAAATCCTTCCCATGGAAAAACAATAAATCATTTATAGACGAGGAAACTGCAGGAATAAAAACCCTTGATACCTGAAATTTAGTGATGAACCTGACAAAAAGGAAAGACTCAATTTTATTATAAACTCAAGGAACCAATCAATAACCTTTCCCTAGAGTTTCGGTTTAAGTGTCTTTCTTTTCTGATCTTTCATAGTCCAATGTCTGATTGATAGCATCACATTGCTGAATTCCAAATGAGGCCATTTCTCATCCCAAGTCAACTCAAATCAAAGCTGGCATTAATTTGCAAAAGTTTCTATGAGCCATACCAAAAAAAAAGTCATAAATTCTGCTCTTTTTTTACACTGGGAAAAGCATTCAAAATTTGATGCAACACTGCTGGCTAAGAGGTCTGTCACTTTCAGAGCAATCAAAGTGATAAATGGAAACCTTCACAATGAAGCAGACTAGTAGCCTTAAAATGACAGCCATTGCTCAGAATATTAATTCTTCTTTCAATAAGTGGAATCGAGTCTCACTCCAGTGACTTGAGCACAAGATCCACGCTGATATTCTAATGCAGTGCAGTCTGATCTGCAGAAGTGCTTTAGAGGAACGTGGAGTTTCCTTGAAAATATTTCTATCCCCTAATCAATCTCACACAAAAATTTCCCATAGATGGAACACCAAACATGTCATCACGTCTCCCCATCTCGAACAGAGGATGCAATTTAATTAACAAAGCGCTATGAGATATTGGAGCATTCAAAGGCGTTAGAGAAACGTAAGTCTTCCTTTAAAGACCAATCAACTCCAGGCAATGTTTTTAAAAGTATATTCCTATCAGCATACAAAATAGAGCTAGTAATATTATATCTCAATTACATTTCAGAAGGCTATTTGTATTTCTAAAGATGAAAGAAACTTGAACATTAATCACAAAATCTTGCAGTATAGTTACTTCCATGCCAACTATCAAGTAACCCACCTGTCCAATTACATTTTTGCCTTTATACCTTCACCACTCCACCATCATCCCTTCATTCCTGCAATATTCCCACCACCCACCTACACCAGGGCCAATATGACAAGCCAATTAACCTATTAACCAGAAACCAAAAGCAACCAGGGAAACCCCAAAGAGAGACAGGGAGAATGTGAAAACTCCACACACTGAGCCCAAGGCCAGGATCAAAACGCTGGCCTCTTTAGCTTAAGGGTAGCAGTGGTAACTGCTACATCACTGCAAACAGAACAATTTCCTTTCAGAATACAATAGGTTAATTTTATTGAATGGAAATAGAACAAAGTTAATAACTCTACCTGCACAACCTCCACCACCACTCCCCAGACACTTAGTCACAGCTCTAAAATGTGATCCTGGTGGTCCAAATAACTTACAGTTGGTAGATTCTGAATGACCGATTGATTCAAAAGGTTTCCTGATTAAAAGGCATTTCAAATTCAAGAGCTCACAACAAAATGTACTTCTTTTTCTTTGTAGTGCTCTTTCCTTATCTTAGTTTCAGGTTATTTATTTATTTATTTAGCAGTGCAGAGTGGAGTAGCCCCTTCTGGTCCTTCAAGCCACACTGCCCCAGCAATCCCACACCCCTGATCAACTCTAACCTAATCACGGGACAATTTACAATGACCAATTAACCTACCTGGTACATCTTTGGACTGCGGGTGCAAACTGGAGCAGTTGGGGATAACCCACGCATTCCACGGGAAGGACGTACAGAGACTCCTTACACAACGCTGCCAGAATTGAACTTCGAACTCCACAATGCCCCAGCCTGTAATAGCATTGCACTAATCGCTATGCTACCATGGAAACCATTACATGCATACGTTTTCCTTATAATGTATATTTTCCTAGTAATAGGATTAAGCATTTGTTGGTTAGGTTATTCTAAACAACCAACTTCCTTTTTGGAATGCAATTTTTATGCAAATATGTACTCATTAAATAATACTCATACAAACACAAATATTGATGCAGGTTGACCACCTCGAATCCAGTAATTGGTAATCCGGTTCCAACGCTGGTTTGGACATTATTTTCACCAGCGTGATTTGAAATTTCCTGCGTTGCCGTGCTGACCCATCACCACTGTTTTGGTGGCGCCATTAGCAGCATCAGCTGTTGGCACGGTCTTTAAAAGAAGCAAGTCATTCCTCTGTGTTATTCTGCATTAATTTTTACAACCTGTTCTTTTCTAGCCCCAGTCACATCTTCGTTGAATAAAGGAAGAGCTTCTCATGGTATAAAGTGCAAACACCATACATTATCTCCACAGTGGTATGTCTGTGAAAAGTATATGTGACTCGTAGAACATTGGCTCTTCCACAGTTAATGAAAGAAAGAAACAAAAAGAAAAGTTGCTCAGGCTCTTTGCTGACAGCAAATCAAAAAAGATGTGTACAAGGAAAGCAATGAAAGATGGAAGATGTTCACAACTAGATGAAATTCTAATGTGGAAAGACATTAATATATACTGTACATTTGAGGGAGTAGACAATTCAACAGACAGGAATAGAAAGGATTTTGCTCATTGCTACTATTGGCAAAATGCCTTATTGCAATACTTAATAACTAAATAGCTTGGAAATGACGTGAGCAGATTATTTCAATTCAGCCCATAATGAATAATCCATTTTTATTTATAAATCATCTCACCTGTTTAATGTGAACTTTATCAGGTTTTATTGCAGTTTCATTAATGGATCCCACATTTGGTAACAATTGGTTGCATACTTTTGCCCAGGATATAGGAGTAGGTGAGGTAATGAGGATCCTTGTCTTTATACTCCAGTCAGTGTAGCAGTCTGAGTAAACAATGGGCTGCTCTTCACTACATTCACCAGACGCCTAAGAGAGTAACGTTTTAAAAATTAATCCAATCAACAAGTATGGACATTTAGTACAAATAGTACAGACACTTAATGCACTACCAACTTATTCCTGGGAATGTTTTACTTGCAGTTTCTGATGACAGGCAGTTGTATATTTGCATAGAACTATATTTTTATATCTATTCAAATGATTCTGAAAATAATGCCCTGAACATTTCCAGTAATGAGTAAAAGGATCAATAGGTTGATAGTTATCACTTTTATTTATTTTTCTTTTATTTATTGAACGAGTATTTTGCATCAGTCTTCACTGAGGAAGACATCAGCGGTATACCGGACACTCAAGGGTGGCAGGGAAGAGAAGTGTGCGCAGTCACAATTACTACAGAGAAAGTACTCAGGAAGCTGTCTATATGTAGATAAGTCCCCTGGACCAGATGGAATACACCCTCGTGTTCTGAAGGAAGTAGCTGTGGAGATTGCGGAGGCATTAGCAATGATCTTTCAAAAGTCAATAGATTCTGGCATGGTTCCGGAGGACTGGAAGATTGCAAATGTCACTCCGCTATTTAAGAAGGGGGCAAGGAAGCAAAAAGGAAATTATAGACCTGTTAGCTTGACATCGGTGGTTGGGAAGTTGTTGGGAGTCGATTGTCAAGGATGAGGTTATGGAGTACCCGGAGGCATATGACAAGACAGGCAGAACTCAGCACAGTTTCCTTAAAGGAAAATCCTGCCTGACAAACCAATTACAATTTTTTGAGGAAATTACAAGCAGGCTAGACAAGGGAGATGCAGTGCATGTTGTATATTTGGATTTTCAGAAGGCCTTTGACAGGATGCCACACATGAGGCTACTTAACAAGATAAGAGCCCATGGAATTACGGGAAAGTTACATACATGGATAAAGCGTTGGCTGATTGGCAGGAAACAGAGAGTGGGAATAAAGGGATCCTATTCTGGTTGGCTGCCAGTTACCAGTGGTGTTCCACAGGGGTCCGTGTTGGGGCCACTTCTTTTTACGTTGTACATGAACGATTTGGATTATGGAATAGATGGCTTTGTGGCTAAGTTTACTGATGATACGAAGATAGGCGGAGGGGCCGGTAGTGCTGAGGAAACAGAGAGTCTGCAGAGAGACTTGGATAGATTGGAAGAATAGGCAAAGAAGTGGCAAATGAAATACAATGTTGGAAAGTACATGGTTATGCACTTTGGCAGAAGAAATAAAGAGGCAGACTATTATTTAAATAGGGAAAGAATTCAAAGTTCAGAGATGCAATGGGACTTGGGAGTCCTCGTACAGGATACCCTTAAAGTTAACCTCCAGGTTGAGTCAGTAGTGAAGAAGGTGAATGCAAAGTTGGCATTCATTTCTAGAGGAATAGAGTATAGGAGCAGGGATGTGATGTTGAGGCTCTATAAGGCGCTGGTGAGACCTCACTTGGAGTACTGTGGGCAGTTTTGGTCTCCTTATTTAAGATAGGATGTGCTGACATTGGAGAGGGTTCAAAGAAGATTCACTAGAATGATTCCGGGAATGAGAGGGTTAACATATGAGGAACGTTTGTCCACTCTTGGACTGTATTCCTTGGAGTTTAGAAGAATGAGGGGAGACCTCATAGCAACATTTCGAATGTTGAAAGGCATGGACAGAGTGGATGTGGCAAAGTTGTTTCCCATAATGGGGGAGTCTAGTATGAGAGGACATGACTTAAGGATTGAAGGGCGCCCATTCAGGACAGAGATGCGAAGAATTTTTTTAGCCAGAGGGTGGTGAATCTGTGGAATTTGTTGCCACGGGCGGCAGTGGAGGCCAAGGCATTGGGTGTATTTAAGGCAGAGATTGACAGGTATCTGAGTAGCCAGGGCATCAAAGATTATGGTGAGAAGGCGGGGGAGTGGGACTAAATGGGAGAATGGATCAGCTCATGATAAAATGGCAGAGCAGACTCGATAGGCCAAATAGCCGACTTCTGCTCCTTTGTCTTATGGTCTTATATGCCTTGGACTAGGCTCTTCCAGCCCTTCAAGCCGTGCCGCCAAGCAATCACTGATTTAACCCTAGCCTAATCACGGGACAACTTACAATGACCAATTAACCTCCCAATCAGTAGGTCTTTGGACTGTGGGAGGAAACCAGAGCACCCGGAGGAAACTCACGCAGTCATGGGGAGAATGTACAAACCTTACGGACAATGGCTGGAATCTTCTGGTGTTAACATCAGCTAAACTTGTTGAATAGTCTCGAACAAATAAACACCAATAGAGAAATAATGAAAATCACATGATAAAGTTAAAGGAAAACAACCAAGGAATCCTCACTTCCCATTTTTTGTGCTTATTCACGAATTCAGAGAGCATTCCATTGGCTTTCAGATATACTGACTTTCCCAAACACAGCAACATAAATGTTGTAGAAGATTCGGCTGGAACTTACTGTGTCTGGTTGGATGACTCCTACCCCCACCACTGACAGACTCCAGGATTTCTAGAACTTTGGCACCTTAAAGACATTGTAGTCCCTTGGGTAATACAGCCTCGTTTGAAGTCTGCCAAAAGCCTCTTTATATCCTATCACTGGAACTGAGCAGTAAAGGGTGCTCAAGTACTGTACTCACTCAGCTCCAAACCTTCACTCACAGTGCAAGAAGTATCAAGGATGCTCAGCAGGCAAGAGAACTCCCCTCTGAGACTTCAGCTGAGCCAACAAAGGCAGCTACCAGGATACTATTTTTTCCCCCCAGAATCACAGGCCTGTGTTAGGATCGCGGCATACCATAAAAATATCTGGGTATCAAAATGTTATCTCCCAGCAATTCACACAGACTATAAAGATGAGCGCGTATCAGATAATAGGTGTCCCAGTATCACAGTGGGATGTAAAATCTTCTCATTTATTTTATACGCTGCTCTTCACACTCTCATACATCCCTGGCGTTTGGCGTTGTACTTTATAACCTGCAATATTCAGCAGTGTTTTCATGTACCATTGCCATGGAGTGAAATTATCTTCTTTTCTCTGGTGGCCACCAAAAGCAGCCATCAGTAATACCAATCTCAGTACCTCATGCTGACTTTATAGATTATAATAACTTTCAATTCTCTCTCTTAATGCAGCAAGCCTCAATACAGTGATAAATATTATTAAATTACGTTACCAGCAGGGAATACAAAGAAGTAAAGTTAATTCCAACAATTTTCAGTCCCTATCAAGAGATCAGCCGCAGTGAATTCTTCAGGCAAATAGGGATTCACATTTACTGGCTGGAGCTGAGGTTCGGATTCCACTGTTGAACAGCACCATACCTTTAACAAGGGCAGCCAAGTGAATGAAACAGAATTCCATCCCACCCTCTCCTCATATAAAGTCAATTTTGAAAAGGTAATGGTCAGGCCTGAAGACCGAATTATGTAAATTTCATTAGAATTAAGCACAATTCCATAATGATAGCCACATACACACAGTACACCTACTATACACACTACTCGTGCACGTGTAGGAGGGACCCTTTGATATGATAACTCAACAACATCAAGCTTCTGCACCCACGTAAATATCAAAGTGTTTCACTCTGATTACATTTTCCACATAATTTGGATCTATATGGCACCTTTAACACAAAAAGTGTTCCAAGGTGCATCAGAAAAACCAAAAGAATCTCATTGCCATCTCATTTCAGAGAAGAAGGGCCATCAGCAAGTTACTCAGCCTCCTATGCTCTCTGCATCTCTTCTTTCGGTTCTGAGTTTTCTGTTAGAATGGGGACTGCAAGCATTTGTAGGATGTGTTTCTTTTCCCCCATGACGAATGAAACAGTTTTCAATCCAGGAAATCCTTAAGTTAGCTGTGAATTAGCTCCTGTTATCTTCTGATCATTCTCACAGAACCAGTCTCAACTCTTTTTGAAAGAGAAGCCAAATGTCTCTTCGCAGGAACTAGTTTTGGCAGAACTCAAGGCAGCCTAAAGCTATGGACACTTTGTGGCACTTGTAGGCTAGAAGTTAACACGTTGTCTGTGAGGCACTGGCTGAAAGGAGCTACTTCTGTAGTAAGGTCCTTGAAAACTTTGGCACCATCTTCTTGCAGCTTTCGTTCTGTATTGTCCAGGGGCCAGATTGATGAAGTGGATTTCACACCACAAGGAATATAGAAATAATACCAGGAATGCCACTCAGCAAAACCTTCCAAATTCAGAAACAGATTCTGGTTTATTATCACCAGCATGTGACGTGAAATTTGTTAACTAAGCAGCAGCAGTTCAATGTGTTGTGTACGTGGCCTAGTTACACAACAATGCTATTAATAAAAATGCTGGAGACAGGAGCTAAGGTTCATGGTTCTTTACTGGCAGAAACCGAACTCGGCACACACGTACAGATCAATACGCGCCTAATAGCACATGCTCAATACGTGCCTAATAGCGCATGCAACGACGTGTCCCTACAACATAAAGTAGTCTCTTATTATACTGTAGGCCATACAGTATACTCCTCCCCTTTTATTTTAATAGTGTATCAACTGTTTCTTTCTTACTGGGTCACTATAGTAAACAAATATGTCTACCCTTAATATACAAATGCCTATCATTTGTTTACTTAGTAACTTAATAATATCAAATCATAACAAAGTAACATAATATCAAATTATAACAAAGTAACGTAATAATATCAAATTATAACAAGCATTTTTTTTCAAAAAACTTTTGGTGTAAGACCCATTTATGACTCAAGTCTTGGGGGGGTGGGGGGTAGTCTTCTCTGCCTCTCCGGGTAACGTCCGTCAATAAACTTGTTTGTTTTAATACGAATTTCCATATAAAAGTCATGAAAAGTTGACCTCTGAGCATAGGGAGTTAAGAAGATGTGCGCCTCCAACTTGCTAAGAGTTCTAGGCAGCAGATGGCCTCCATATAATGAAGACTCCATTGTGCAGCTGTCCTAGATATATACGCATCTTTCTACTATCACTTGTCTTCCTTACCCATATCTCATTTGTTCCATTTGAGCTAATTACACAGCCAACCTTCGTATTCTCCTTAGATTCCAAATAGATAGCCTGAACTTTATGATCCCATCTCTTATGATAACATGGCTTCCCATCTTCTATTCATGCATCATATTTTTGTGCTGGTGATTCAGCAGGAGTGCAGGCAAGACACTCAGGAGAAGACGGAGATGCTGATCTTTTCAGAGATTTAAGCTTATTCAGAGTTTGCAGATCTTCCATTATCTGTTCATCTGGTTACGAGTAATTTAACTGCGAAGGTGCAGGTTTTCGTCTTCTGTCTGTAATTGGAACATGGTCATTAGGTCTCCTCCTTAGTTTCTTAGTCATTATTGGCTTTACCTCCATAGAATCTCCTGTGAGTTCCATTGTTAGCCTCTCATTCTCAATCATCTTTTTCTTTCCTTCCAACTCAATCTTTTTATCTTTAAATTCCTTCACTGCAGCTTTCTTCTCTCTAATATAATTCCTTTCCACTTGTTCTGTCTCCAGTTGCAGAAAAAGCTCTGCATTTCATATGCTTTCCTTGTATTGTTGCTATAGTTTCTTCATCCTTTTCTGATAACTCCTGTGAAGTGCCGTCCTGTAACTGTTGTAGCTGTCTTTTGAGAGTTGTCAATTTCTCCTGGTACATCTGCTCTTTTACTTCCAGGTAGTCTTCATCATCCTGCTTATTGGCAATATCTGTCTCACTTGCATCCTCCATATCTTCATCCAAGTCACAGCCATGGATACTGCGTTCATCCTCATCGTCGACGGTGTCTAGCTCCTCCTCCTCATTGTAATAGTTGACAATGGGTGAGAGGAGAGCTGCGGACATCTTCCCTGCTGAGCTGCCCTCCTTTGTTGACACATCTAGTGCCTTGATGGTGTGCCAATCCAACTGGATTTTCCTGAGTCATTCACGTCCCAGCAACGGTGGTCCTCCATTTTTCAGTACATAGAGGTTCAGTTGCTGTATTTTATCTCTGTAGGTCACTGTCACTTTAATTTTGCCTTCGGGACGCACTTTCTGTCCTGTATAAATTTTTAGTAGAAGTTTTGTTCATTTCAGAGGTATGTGCGAAAACAGTTATTTGTAGTCGTGTACAGAGATCACTGTTAAAGCTGACCCTGTGCCCAACTCCATTTTCAGTCTCACACCTGCCACTTGTGGAATGATCCATATTACTCTTCGATCATCTGTCTCTTTCACGCTGTGAGGTTGCCGACAAGACAATTCACTTTCATTGGAGTTGTTTTCATCAGAACTGCCTTCTTTCATTTTGTGTACCTTGGTGTATTTTCCTTTCTGTGATTTCTTGTTTCTCTGTATTTTGCCCTTTTTCTGCTATTAACTAGCTTTGCATACTCTGCCAATGTGGCCCTGTTTGCCACAGTTTCTGCATTCTTTGTCTTTAAACCAAGTCATCTGGGTCATGTGACCTGATCCCACAACGGTAACGTTTCTTTTCTTCATTCCTGTTCAGTGACATTTTATTTGTGGCATATTCCAGAGATTTTTGTTGCATCTCGGAAGCACCCCGTGCTGCTGTTTCCGTTGATATTCCAATGTTTAGCGTTTTCTCGAATGTAAGGTCTCTTTCACACAGAAGCTTCTTCCGTGTGGTTTCACAGTGCATGCCACACACTAACCTGTCTCTCAATGCGTCCGATAGACCAGCTCCAAACTGACAATGTTCTGATAAATTGCGCAATTCAGGACAATATTCAGAAATGCTTTCGTTTTTGCTCTGATTCCGATTGTGAAACTTAAATCTTTCAGCAATGACCAGTGGTTTGGGGTTTAAATGCTGTTGGAGATTGTCTACCATTTTCCTGAACATTTTGTCAGCTGGCTTTTCAGGGGTTAACAAGCTCCGTAGCAGGCCGTATGTTTTTGCTCCCATAATACTGAGTAAGACGCTGGCTTTCTTTTCATCCTTAAAACCGTTAGCCTCACAATATAATTCCACTCTTTCAATGTAAGTTGCCCAGTCTTCAATGCTGTAATGGTTCCAATCATCGCCATCTTTGTTATGTTAATTTTGCCCCATTTTCCCCTTGCTTTCTTTTTTTTTGACTCACGTGTCCTTTTTGCTAGCGCCACGAGTGCACTCCGTCTAGATGTGTGTGTGTCGCTCCTTTTTATCTCCCTTTTTCGGCAGGCAGACCTGGGGGTCTGACACAAGACCCGAATTATAAGGAAATATTGAATAGGTTAGAACTTTATTCCTTGGAACATAGAAGATTGAGGGGAGATTTGATAGAGATATTCAAAATCCTGAGGGGTACAGATAGGATAAACATAAGCAGGCTTTTTCCACTGAGGTTGGGTGGGACTACAACTAGAGGTCGTGGGTTAAGGGCGAAAGGAGCAAAGTTTAAGGGGAACACGAGGGGAAACTTCTTTACTCAGAGGGTCGTAAGAGTGTGGAATGAGCTACCAGCACAAGTGGTGCACGCAAACTCAATTTCAAGGTTTAAGAGAAGTTTGGATAGGTATATGGATGGGAAGGGTATGGAGGGCTATGGTCCTGGTGTAGGTCACTGGGAGTTGCAATGGACTAGATGGACCGAAGAGCTTGTTTCATACTTTTCTATGACTCCACAACTCTATAAAATAAAGGCTACACATGTTCAATATACAAAACTTACAATTATTAGGACATCATATTGAACCATTTGCATCAGAAAAAAAATTAAACACCAAATTCATGTCTAAATGATAATAAGAAATATATTATACTAAAGCAAACATATAATTCACTTCACAACGCCAACTATATTTGTAAATTCCAAGCTTACTTTAATCTGGAGCCATGGAGATGTAGAACAAAGTGGAATCTGAGTGCAACATTTAGGTTCGCTTTCTTTAAATCTCTTCAACTCGCCGCTAATCTGATTATATTCTTCCTGTAGATAACGATGTTCATCTTTTAAATCAGCAATCTCGGTATTCAGCTTTTCATTGATTTGCTGCAATGCCTCACACACGGAGGTCATTTGAACATCCTCACAGCCAGAATTAACTTTGAAGATATCCAATAGAGTCTGTGCAGCTTCAAAACGTGCCTTTTCATCTTCACCCTCCTGATGATTCAATGATAAAGACGCTACAACTGATCCTTCCTTCTGGACCGTAGGAACAGCAAAAGGTACTTTGATTCTTTTTGGAAGATCCTTGTGTTGTATCTGGCCATACTTTTGCTTTGCCTTCTTGTGAAATGCCAAGACGTTCTGGGGGTAATGAAAGTGGTTCCCACCATTTATAGGTCGACCTAAACAAAAATAAGAAAAATTGTTGATTTTAAAGGGAATTTAAGGGGCAAGTTTTTCCACACTGAGGATTTTGGCTCTATGGAACGTGGTAGAGGTTATAACATTTAAAAGACATTTGGACAGGTATATAGATTGGATATGGTTAGAGAAATGGACCAAATGGATGCAACACACATCAAAGTTGCTGGTGAACGCAGCAGGCCAGGCAGCATCTCTAGGAAGAGGTGCAGTCAACGTTTCAGGCCGAGACCCTTCGTCAGGACTAACTGAAGGAAGAGTGAGTAAGGGAGTAAAGGATTATCCTTCAGTTAGTCCTGACGAAGGGTCTCGGCCTGAAACGTCGACTGCACCTCTTCCTAGAGATGCTGCCTGGCCTGCTGCGTTCACCAGCAACTTTGATGTGTTGCTTGAATTTCCAGCATCTGCAGAATTCCTGTTGTTTGCGGCCAAATAGATGCAAGTGGGATTTTATAGTTTTCGCTTGTTCGAGGTTGTGAAACTACTTAGCATCATAATGATGGTTAAAGAAGAAATGGTAGTATGACCAGGATATATTAAAATATTTTATCCGTCCCTGAAAATATTTTGATACTTTGCATTCCTTTGTTCAATCTGATCAACATTCCTACTATGATCTGTACTCCTGGAAGATGAAGTTGATTTCCACAGAGCAACATGTACTTTCTTCCAAGGACTTCAACCAGCACACATTTCACCCATACATTCAAACAGTAGTCAAAGTTGTAATTACACCCAAGATGTAATAGACACTATTGCAGGGCCTTAGACCTTTAATAGGAAAACATGAAGCATCATTAAATTAATGTCAAAAAGGACAATATGGTATTTAGTTAATGTATATTGTAATTAAATTCCACATCTAATCTATAGGAATACAAGTGCATTGACAGTGTCAACTATTTATAATCTGAATTTGCTGTGGAAATAAACAGATATTTCAATTCATATTCAGATGAGCCCAGTTACTTATTGCTGTCTCCATAATTTATCACAAGAGAAGATCCCCTCAGTAATAATGGCACAAACCTATTCTGTGGAGTAACTGGATAAATAAATGGAAAGCAAATTATTAACTCATTTGTGGCTATGCAGTGATGATAACTGCTTCACGAAATATTGGAAATTATAGGATCTAACACATATTTATTCATAGGCAAACATATAAAACACTGATTTTTGTGACATTAGTTTCAAGAGCAATTCAAAATGATTATACAGCAGAAATGCATTTTTATTAAATAACAGTCTAGACTTTCATCCACACAAACTAGCTAGTTGTCCACAATCTAAGTTAATGGCACCATCCTAACTGTTATTGCTGATTATTGTAGTGGGCATTCCTATTTACCTCAAGGTCTAATGAATTGTATCAAAATCTTTTTGCTATCTTTGGCTCAAATTTATGCTTCTGTCTAAAACTAAAAGTGCTGTAAACTCTATTGTAATAGCAACCCCAGTTGAGGACTGGACCATAAAGATTTCAGTGTGATCCAGTATTATTCATGAAATACCAAAAGTTAGTGAGCAGGTACACCATGAGTAAGTTATGCTGAGGGAAATGGTAACCAAAATATCAGCCTCTGAATACATATGGAACAGACAGCATGCGATCTGGTGATACGTGGAGCACAAAATTACTATCCTATTCTTGTCAAATTTTTTTTCAATACTTTTTTTTCATGGCAATAAAGAGTAAAAGAAAAGCCCAATATGGGGCAAGAACTAGCATATCTTTAAGTGTATCTGTCCTTACACTTAAAGAGTTAGTCCATATTACAGTATAGGGTGTTAGCACAAAGATTGGTTGCTGATTTAAAACATTCGGAGATCGTGAGTTTCAGCATTGATCATGGGAGTGGAACACAGTCTCAGAGGGACAGTTACATTTACATTCTGAAAATACAGTATTTGGGTGCTGCAGAATATCCTGAAATAAGAGTTTGCCATATCTTAAGAAATGCAGCATTGAACAGAAAAGGACAAAAGGATGTCATTAACAACACAACTACAACATATGATGGGAAGATGTTAACATCTGATTATACTATTTTGCTTTCTGCTTCTTACTCTTACCCTCTTCCTTTCCAATCCTGATGAAGGGTCTCAGCCACAAACATGGACTGTTTATTCCCATCTGTAGATGCTACCTAACTTCCTGAGTAGTTGTATGTTTTGCTCAAGGTTGAGTATCTGTGGAATCTTTTGTGATTATGATTTTCATACACTTTATATTTGGTTATATTTGATGCAAAAGAATTTTTGAAGGATTCTAGAGACCTTTGCCCTAATTCATAAGAAATAGAAGTGGCCCTTCAAGCTTGCTGTCATTGAATAAACCTGTGACTGATATGATTTTGGCTTTAATTCTGCTCTCTTCCCCAATCCTCATAACTCTCAATTCCTCAATAGAGCAAAAAATGCTGCCCTCAACTTTAAAAATATTCAGTGATTTTGCCTCCACATCTTGTTTTGTGAGAAATCCCAACAATTCACAACTTCTCATCTTATGCGGGAAACCTCATCCTAAAATCATGCCTCCAAGTTTAAGACCTCCCACAAGTGGAGATATCTTCTAAACAGCCACATGTAAAACCCCCTCACAATCTTGTACAGAAATTGGTAAATTGGTCTGTTATTGCCGCAAAATACCATCAGAGTCTCTGATCTTCAGCTGCACTCAAACTACAGTTCTTTGCAGCGGTGGGTTCCGGCTCTCAGACCTTGCTGAGCGGCCTAGCGTTTTTGATATCTTCAGGAACGACCTAGAAGACGCGTGCCTTCAGAGTGCAGACCTGCAGATGACTGATTCCTTGCTGAGGTCGCCGACTGAAACACTGTGGGAGACTGAAACATCAAGACAGCAGAGTGTTCTGCTGTCAAAATAAGCGACATTGCAGATTGTAACATCAAAACAGCAAGCTGTTGGCCTCCCCTCTCTCTGTGGTGGAAGCAATACCGCTCTCTCACTTGTTAGTGAGAGTGAGAGAGCCCGTGAGATGTCAAAATGTTAGGATGGACAGTGGTTTTTGTTGATGGCCTCTAGATTTTTATCTCTTTGTGGGCTTTGCTTTTGCTTGCACGGTGGGTTGGGGGGGGCGATGCTTTTGCTGAGGCAGGTGGGAGGATGGGGAGGGGGAGGATTGATGCTTGCTGCTCCTTCTGCATGGGAAGAGGGAACGCGGGCTTTGAGGTTCTAGTGTTTTTCTGTCATTCATTCTTTGGGGTTTTTTTCCTGTTTCGTGGATGTCTGCAGAGAGTAAGAATTTAAGGTAGTATACTGTATATATTATCTGATATTAAATTGAGCCATGTATATATTCAGTACATTAACACAGAGGTAGTACGAGGGGAAATAATAGTAATATATCGTTTATTCAGTATATTACAACAAAATCACTGTTTTTCTGGACACCAATCAGCATAGGATCAAACTGGCCAACAATTTATCTTAAGGCAATCACTGTATTCCAGTATCGAACATAGTGAAATTTCCCAGCACTCACACCAATGCAAATTTACCCTAGCATTTGGACTGCACAGTTACAGCAGCCTACGTTCAATTCTGACCTATGACTCTGTCCAAGTGAAGTCTGCAAGTTCTACACGTGCCAGTGAGGCTTCCTTCCACATGCCAAAGCCTTGCAAGTTGGTAGATTAACTGGCCACAGTAAATTGCCCCTGGTGTGTGGGTGAGCAGGCAGAACTGAGGCGAGTTAATGGGAATGTATGCAGGTAACTGATGGTCAGCATATACTAGATGGGCCGAAGGGCCTGTTTCCCTGCTGCATTTCTCTGTGACTCTCAATAAGAAAACCCAAACTGTACATAGTTCTCATTATCCCTGTCCAGCTATAGAAAGGTTCTCTTACCCTTTCCACTCCATTCTCCCTGAAAGAAAGACCGTAAGCCATAGGAGCAGATTTAGGCCATTCAGCCCATCGAGTCTGCTCTGTCATTCATCATGGCTGATCCCAGACCCCACTCAACCCCAAACACCTGCCTTCTCGCCATATCCTTTGATGCCCTGAGCAATCAGGAAACTATCAACTTCCGTTTTAAATCTCCCCATGGACTTGTCCTCCACCACAGTCTGTGGCAGAGCATTCCACAGATTCACTACTCCCTGGGTAAAAGAAAAATTCCTCCTTAACTCTGTTCTAAATGGTCGCCCCTCAATTTTGAGGCTTTGCCCTCGAGTTCTGGATACCCCTACCATGGGTTTCACGTACCAGCAGCAATAGATCACAAATTGAGTCAGGGTTTAATGTTAAAACCACTATCTTTATTAGTATCTACTCAAAAGAAAATAAAAGATTAAACAAAATAAACAGAAGTTAACAGTGTTATGTGTGTGTGTTGCTCCCAAACTGTCAAGCTTAGGAACAGTTCTTAAAGTCTTAAGATGGCAAACTAGAATGGTCCAGTAATCCATGGAATAAATGAGGGGAGAGATTTGTAAATCCACGTTAAAATGTAGAGAGAAGGCGATTACGAAGAATTCCACAGGTTCCACGCTGGGAAAACGAAGTAACAGTCGCCGAAGATCTTATCCGTCAAGTCATTCCGAAATCCACGTAGAAATATCCCAAGGTGACAGTCACAGGATATCCCTTCGCACAAATGGTTACCACAGAGCACACCCGAATCCAGGGAAGGGTTAACGAAAGTGGTTTCCACAGGATACTCCAACAAAAATCCACGCAAGGATTATAGGAAGTGACAGTCACAAATCCAATGTGCACTGTGTGCAGTTACTCAACCCAGTCCTTTGGGCATGGGAACGTATCAGACTTTACCCATATCATAGCGAGCTGAAGTCCTGACAGCCCTCTCTTCCTCCCTCTCTCTCCCCACTGAAAGTCCCAGCGGTCCATGGTAGCTTATTATACTGATATCATAGTCCTGCCTCATACAGGCGTTTCAAAGTGACACTCACAGTAAATGAAACCGTGGTCACGTAACACAGGAAACATCCTCTCCACATCCACCTTATCTAGTCCTTTCAACTTTCAGTAGGTTTCAATGAGATTCCCGGCCCCCCCCACCAACATTCTGCTTGCCTGCATACTTGCTATACCTGTATGCCAACTTGCTGTATATAGGTCATGCTTTTCAGTACGTTCACTAGCCTTCCTCCCTCCACTAAAACAATATTCTTAATATTCCATATTATGACAGTTAATTACTTAAGAGTGATGTATTGTTAAGGCGACTATTTTCTTAAAGCCAGGAAGAAAGCAAGGCTGTGGTCTGGATGCTATTAAACCTCCTCTGGCGCCATTTTCTCAGGGACTGCAAATAACTAGCAATTTGTAGCTGCTTCACAAATCGATAAAAGGGCATAACCATTATGTTAGATTTTAAAAGTGCCAACAGTCAAAATGAAATGAGTCTGCATTAAAACAGCACATAGCACCTTTTAGAAAAGGCTTGTTGAAGAGACAGTCGGTGGAAAAGAGGCACTTGTTTCTTTGAACAAAAAATTGAACACAGGAAAGTTCAAATTGAATATTATATGCTCATAATATAAAATGTACATTTTAGCAATTGAAAACTGAATATTATCCTTGCAACAGAAATTGTTAGAAATGTCACAAGATAGTTGTACGAGATGGATTATATGATAAAAATACAGAATAGTTCACAGCAATGTGATAAAAATACAGAATAGTTCACAGCAATGCCCGGATATTTACCTCTACAGGTTTTCTATCCAAATATGAAAATCAGGCCTCCAAGATTATTCAGATACAAATCTGGAGTCCCACAAAGATCCAGTAATTTCTTGGGTGTGAATTTGTCATCTCTAAAAAACTGTTAAGTGGCGAATTTAAGGAATTGCTGGTATCCAGCAACAATCATGCTATCAAACAGTGAAAGCAACTAATAACATGAAAAAAATCTCAGAAACAAGAGCTGTAAAAAGCACAATTCATTTTGGAATAAATTATTAAACAATTTCTATAGCACATGAGAAAAAGTTTGGAGATCGTGCACAAGATTATATCGGAAATATCATGCAAAGACTTAAATAAATATTTATTTCAAGCATTATGAAACTTTGAAATGTTTTCCAATAATATTCTGTGCATGTAAAATTAGAGCTCTCATGCCAAGAGGTGTTTAAACTAATTATGCTACATTAAAATCATCACTTGAAACTCATGCAAAGCAGGACTTTCATCAGAATATTTTTATACATTTAAAAGTGTCAATGCTTTGTTCTCATCACTTCCCGATTTCTACATATTATGCTACAGAAACATCACTCCCAGTGGAAGAAAAGCGAACTGCTTCTGGATTACTGCATTTAATTGCCAATGTGTACTTCAGAAACTGCTGCCAGATTTCTTCCAGGACTCGTAATTTCAGGACAGAGATAAAGAGAATTATATTCACCCAGCGGGTAGTGAATCGTTGGAACTTTCTACTCAAGAGTGCTATGAACACTCAATCACTAAATATGTTCAAGACTGATAGATTTTGGGATATTAAATGAATGAAGGAATATTTGATTAGTGCAGGAAAGCAAAGATAAAAGATTAATCATGCTTACTGAATGCCAGAGGTTGTAAAATGGGCTGAATGGTCATTTTTACTTTAATTTCTTATGTTACATTAAGTGCATACAAAATTATAAAGACAAACTGTACCCTCTTTGTAACTGCTACAGTATATTCAGCAATGTGTTTCCTTTCACTACCTCAATCTATGGCATGATCTATCTGAATGACACTCAAACAAAAAGCCTTTCCACCATATTTCATATATGTAACAATAATAAGCCAATGCGAATTAAAATGCATGGAAATAGGCCTCTTAACTGGCTCCGCTATTTAATGATCATGACTCATCTAACCTTAACTCTGCACTACTGTCTCCCGACGCTTACTTTTCTTCCTTTTCCTCATCAAGTACCTAGCTATCTTAAAAAAAATTCAAATACTCTGCTTCCACCAACATTTGAGGACGAGGGTTCCAAGATTCTGCAAAATGTTTATGCCACAGTCACAGGGCACAAATCAAAGAGCTGCCAACTCTCCAATAATCCTATTTTTGTTATCCTTACGTGTGGCGTAGCCACTAAGCACAGCAAAACACTTTCTACTGACAGGAGAAGGGACAAAGGTGAGTTACTGGTGCCTTAAAACCAGTTGCTAAGGGCAGATATGGCTCATCAGCCATGGTTGGCAGCTTATCTATGAAGAGGAAAACTCTGATCTCAAACATCTGCTGCCTTGCATCTGTACCCACTCATGGGCAAGGCTTCAGGAATAAACCCCCAGGAAACATCCAGAGCTGGAGTTCCAAAGGCAGTCCTATGTCGAGTTCAAAGCTGACTGGCAACTCTGACACATTGCTGGTGCCAAACTATATTGCTGTAAGCTCTTCCTTTGGCTTCATCAGCTGTGTGCAGAAGGGGAGCTTGCTACACGGGCAACAGCCTGCTCTCCATCTCATACTGCCCTGGCTTAGATATCACACAGACAGCTAAGAACCAACGGAGGGCCTCACGTTCCCATCAACTCCCTCTCACCTACACACCAGGGGCAATTTACTGTGGGCAATTAACTAGCAAGTCTTTGGTATCTATAAAACCCACATGGTCACAGCAAGAATATTCAAACACCACACAGACTGCTCAAGGTCAAGACTGCAACTAGGTCACTGGAGCTATGAGACAGCAGCTGTACTAGCTCTGCCAATATGTCACCCATTTATCCATTTACTTCGAAATATTGACTCCTAATTTTTCCATTCCACATTCACCCTGTCAAAGGGCCTCAAAAGGATCTTCTACATTTATATTTTTTTACATCAAGTCACTTCTCAATCTTCCAAACACCAGTTGTTGCAAGCCTAACCTACCAAACAAGAGAAAAAACAAAACACCAGGCAGGGTATATAACCATATAACAATTACAGCACGGAAACAGGCCATCTCGGCCCTTCTAGTCCGTGCTGAACTCTTACTCTCACCTAGTCCCACCAATAGTATAAACCTAATAACTTTTTTTGTTGCTTTTGATTTCCAGATAGATTAAAATTTGTTCTATAAAACAAAATTCACATTGTGTTCATTCGGAAGAGCGCTATTTCGGTTACATTGAAAATAACCAAAATGTTCTCACAAGACTGTGCACTCATTCAGGTATTAGTATGCTGCTAATAATATCACAGACATTTTTCTCCATAAATGCCAGGTAAATATTACTTTATAATAAAGGAGGCTATTTATTCTTATGGTATCAAGTTGAATTATTGTCATGTGCACAGGTATGTTGAGTTTAACCGCGGAATGATTGTTGGTGCCAGATGGGGTGGACTGAGTATCTAAGAATCTGCTGATCTCCTGGGACGTTCACACACAACAGTCTCTAGAGTTCAGAGAAAAACAAAATATATACAGTAAACGGCAGTTCTGTGGTTGGGAACGCCTTGTTAACGAGAGGTTAGGGGAGAATGGCCAGGCCGGTTCAAGCTGACAGGAAGGCGACGGTAATTCAAATAACCATGCATTACAACAGTGGTGTGCTGAAGAGCATCTCTAACTGTGCAACATGTTGAACCTCGATGTGGATGACCTCGAGCAGCAGAAGAGCGTGAACATACACTCAGTTGCCACTTTAAGTACAGAATGTACCTAATAAAGTAGCCACTGAATGTAGATATAGACAGTGGGAAGCGTTTTAAAAAAATCTCACTGACTACTCTCTCCATTAAAAGAGCCTAAAAAAAAATCACGAGCACATTAGTCTTATTACCAGCCCATCAAGTCCAGGCCACCTCACTGCAGAGTAACTCCACCAGATCTAATTGCATTTCCTTTCCCCTGTAGCTGCAGTTTTTCTCTCCCACACTCTCAAGCACCCTTTTTGCCACTAATTTGCATCGCTGGGTTCAGTAGCCAATTGTCAGTGCAGCATTGGGACTTGGAAGGGAAGTGGAGTTCCCAACATAAACCATCATGGTTACAGCGGGAACATAGAAATCATACACATGCACAGCAGCTTGGGTCAGAACTGAACGCGGTCCCTGGAGCTCGGAGGCAGCAGTGCGAACTGCTGCAGTACCGTGCCAGCCAGCATGCTATGATATCACAGGTTATGAAATTATACTACAAATGTAAGGTAGTCTTCACCTCCCACAATGGACTGCTTAAGAAAGTTAAATGAAGCAGTACACGCTTGAAAGTCAACACCTATTGGCAAATCACAATCTTAAACCTCTTATGTTTCTTCCAATAATTTTGGAAAATCAGTATTTCTGTTTTAAATAGGTGTATATTTTCCAGTTCAGACATAATGTTGGGCCAAATTCACAGTGTATCTCTCTAAGAACACACAAATTTGCTTACAGTAGCACTTTATCACATTAACATGGTTTTTCTCATTCCATACTCTATGGAGTTATAAGGAATGGAAACAGGCCTTTTGGCCCAATTTTTCCATGCTGACCAAAATGCCTCATCCAAGCTAGTCCCACTTACCAACATTTCGCCCACAACCTTCTAAACCTCCAGTCCATGTACTTGACCAACTGTTTTTTGAAAGTTGTTATTCTACCTGCCTCAACCACTTCCTTGTGCAGCTCATTTCACATTACCCCTCAAGTTCCTATTAAATCTTTCCTCATTCATCTTAAACCTGTGCCCTATAGTCTTTGATTCCATAACTGTGTGCATTCAACCTAACTATGCCCCACGTGATCTTATACACCTCTATGAGATCACCTCTTAGTCTGCCACACTCCAAGGCATAAGATCGTAGCCAATCCAAACTCTCTATAACTCAGTACTTCAACACCTGGCACATTCGTGTAAATCTTTACTGCACGAGAGTTTAATAACTTCTTTCCTATATGCAGGGTGACCAAAACTGACCACAATATCCGAGTCAAATCATGTACAACCACACCATGATCTCCCCACTTTTGTACTCAATGCTTGATGTATGAAGGCAAGCAGACCAAAAGCCTTCTTCATCACCTTGTCTACGTCTGACTCCACCTGCAGGGAGCCTAGTACTTCTACTGTTCTGCCAAACTCCTAAGGGCTTTGTTATTCACTGTGAAGACCATACCTGGATTTGACTTTTCAAAATGCAGCATCTCAAACTCACCCAAATTAAACTCCATTTGCCATTTCTCAGCCCATTTACTCAACATAACAAGATCCTTATAGACTTGATAGCCTTCTTCATTATCCATCAAACTATTTTAGTGTCATTGTCCGAGTACAACACTAAGTAACAGTGATATAAGGAACACCATCGGAAGTGTAATATTAATTTATCCATTTTTAATTTCACCTCAATCTTCATTAAAATGACTAGATCACTGCATTTCAATGCACTGTGCGTTAGGCAGAATATGCAAATGTAGCAAAGTCTCATTGGGAGCCTTTATTCCCAGAATGTACCATGGAGGGAGGGACAGCAAAAATTTGCTAAATCTCTTATCAACTCGCTTCTGACATTTTATGCCTGAATTATAGAAGGTGCGGAAAAATAGAAGATAAAGAAACAAGGGCAGCAGTCACATTCTTACAAATTCTATCAAAAAAGCAGTTTTTATTTTAAATTAAGAGACTATGATGGACGAAACTGAAGCAGCTATATATCGAAACTATTTCGAAAACGGGTCATTAAAACCACAGCACCAACACAAACATACACAACAAAAACCAATCTCGTGACACGTTTACACTACTGAGGAGCTCAGTTTGGACTGCAAACAGACTGCAGCTTAGAAGGCACATTCGAAATCTCCCCGTCTGTGCCAGTAATCCATTTGAGGGCGGATTATATGCAAGACCAACAGATAACGCTAATGTCTACATACATAGAAACATAAGTCAGAAATTTCCATTTTTGAGACACATACAGAACCAAGGATTAAACTTTTGCCTCTGCCGTTTGCAGCTAGGCTGGTATAGGGTGTTGTACCTGATGGCGTGGGCTGGCTGGCCTGATCCTTCCTGCGGGATCTCTCGGCCTTCACCGGGAAGACTATGGGCACATTGTTCATGTAGGTCTTCTTGCCTCCTGCGAAGTGCGCGTCGCAGACTTTGTGATGGGCTTTGGGCTGCCACACACTGAATTTCCTCTCGTCCAGGCGCGACAGGTTGCGGATCCAGACACCTCGCAATGTCTCGTCTTTGGGGAAGACGTGGAAGGAGAGCTCCTTATTCTTGAGTGTGTTGTTGAAGCAGCCCGGGACGCAGCAGTAAGTGCCCACCATGGTCGCCGAGGCCGGAGCTGGGGAACTCACATCCCAGCCTACACCGCGTCGCCAGCCTGCGTATCACCTCCCCAAGTATCATGGGAGTTGTAGTTCAACATCGACAGAGGCACAAGAGGAGGCCGTACAGTCCTTTGAGCCTGTTCCACCATTCATTAACATCAATCTTATTCAGCGCCATTTTCTCGCATATCCTGGTATGTCTAATTTTACTAAATGCCGTGATCTCTGTTTTGAATCATCACAGAAATCTGAGCACAATGCCTGATCCTTACCAGTCTCCTGGGGTCAAGAATTCCAAAGATTCCCCAGCTCAGCTCAGTTAGAAAGGACCTAAAACTCGTGTGTTCTGAACCCTGTACTCCTCAGTCAGGAGAAACATCCTCTCTGCATATAGATTGCTGGAATCATTAATAAATTCATAGAGTTATAACATACAGGAACAAGCCCTTCAGCCCAACTTGATCATGCTTATCTACACTAATCCCACTTACATGCATTTGGCCCATTCCTCCAAACTTTTCATGTCTATATACCCGTCCAAGTGTCTTTTAAATGTTTTAACCGTACCAGCCTCTACCAGCTCTTCTAGGCTCTCATTCCATATACTGTGTGGAATAACTTAACCTTAAATTCCCTTTAAAACTTTTCTTTATCATCTTAAACATATGCCCTGTGATTTTAGACACCCCTCCCAGATAAAAGACAGTTAATATATAGCCTACCTGTATTGCTCATGCTCATGACCTCTATGGTCACTCCTCAGTCTCCTTCGCTCCAAGAAAAACAGTTCTACCTTTTTCAATATCTCTTTCTAACTCAAGTCCTCTAAGTCCATGCAACATTCCTGTGTACCTTTTCTGTACACTTTCTAGCTTAAACACATCCTTCCTAAATTATGGTGACCAGAACTGCATAAAATACTCCAAATATGACTTAGTGCTTTGTACAATGTAACATATCATCCCAACTCCTATTCTCAATGCCTCAGCCGAAGAAGGCAAATAATTTTGTATATCTTAATGTGGGCTTCTTTCATACTCACAATCTATTCAATTTCTCCTCATCCAGCAAATTTGATGTCCCTGGCACTAATGTTGTGACTTATTACTCCACTCCCCTCAGGGCAAGTATATACTTTGGCCACGAGACCAAGACTATCCACTACAGTCCAGATGCAGTTACACCAATTGTGATATTCATACCCTTTCATAATGGAGATGACCCCAGTGTTACAGCCATTTGGCCTTGCAGAATCACCCTTACAAAATTCACAAGTTACTGTTCAATAATTTGAGATATGGAATAAAATTTGTTCTTACAGAACTCATGAGAAAATAAAGTACATAAATAAAGACATTTTTTTCAACTCATGTTTCTTGACACATGCACAAATGATGCAGCTTTGCGTTACAAGAAATTGTGATATGGACTGTTTTCTAAGAATGCTACACCCACCCTACTCCCACTGTCCATAACTTGGGACATCTATAAAGGCTAACTTACAATTTGTTTTCTTAATTGCTTGTTATGTCTGCATTTTGGTCTTCAGTGAGTTGTGTAGATGCACAACAAGGTCAATTCAAATATCGACATGACCCAATTAGTTACCATTTAATTTTTCTTTGCATTTTCTGTTGTGTTTACCAAAGTGAATGGTCTCTCATTTTCTATATTATAAACCATATGCCATATATTCAACCTTACACTCAGATTCCCTGTACACCTCAAAATCTTTTTGTATCCTTTTTTATACTTACAATCTCACTTGGGTTAGTGAGTCAAACAACTTGAGAATATGATAAATGCTGCAACTAGCCACAATATTGATGTAGATTATGAAATATTAGGGCTTATGCATTGATATTGCTTGGTATCATAGTGATCACAGCCCGCCAACCTGAGAACAATCTGTTTATTTTTACTGATTTCTGTCTGATAACCAATTGCAGTTCCACATCAATATACTACCCCTAATTCACTTCAAAGTCAAAGTTGAATTTATTGTCATCTGCGTAAGTATATGTATATACAGGTGCAATGAAAATCTTACTTGCTACATTACATAGCATAAGAGACACAACATACTCAGGAAAAAATTATGCAAAATTATACAAGAAAATGCACAAATAAATCAAAGAAAGTCCATTGTGGTGCAAAGTGGCTATATACTGAGATAGTGATTAGTGTTTTGCAAGTTGGTTCAAGAACCAAATGGTTGAAGGGAAGTAGCAGTTCCTGAATCTGGTGGTGTGGGACTTCAAGCTTCTGTACCTCCTCCCTGATGGTAGCTGTGAGCAAGGCCTGGATGTCGGGAACTTTGATGGTAGATCTTGCTTCCTTGAGGTATTTGGGCATTTGTGGATCCTTCTTGACCAATGTCTTTTATGTACCTTATCGAGTACCTTCTGAAAAAACAAATAAAATCACAGCTAACGGTACGAGCTAACGGTTTAAAAAGTTTGTCTGTTTGGCGAGGTAAGTGGGTGAGTAGACATATTTTTCCTGTTTCATTCCTGTAGAATTAGATAGCATGCCTGCAGGGTTAGTGCTTTGTTCAGGGTGTCAGATATGGGAATCCTGGGAGACCTTCAGCCTCCCTGATGGCCACATCTGCGCCAGGTGCACCGAGATGCAGCTCCTCAGAGACCGTGTTAGGGATCTGGAGCTGCAGCTTGATGACCTACTGCTTATTAGGGAAAGTGAAGAGGTGATAGACAGGAGCTACAGGGAGGTAGTCATCCCTAGGCTTCAGGGGTCAGAAAGCTGGGTCACTGTCAAGAGAGGGAAGGAAAATGCCCGGATAGTAGAGAGCACACCTGTGGCTGTCCCCCTCAGCAACAAATATCTTGTTCTGGATGCTGTCGAGGGGGATGACCTGACAGGGGACGCCCACGGTGACTGGGTCTCTGGCACTGAGCCTGGCGCTGTTGTGCAGGAGAGAAGGAGGGAGAAGAGGAATGCGGTAGCCATAGGGGATTCCATAGTCAGGGGAACAGACAGGAAATTCTGTGAGCCTGATAGAGATACCCGCATGGTGTGTTGCCTCTCAGGTGCCAGGGTACAGGATGTCTCGGATCGGGTCCTGAATATTCTAAAAGGGGAGGGTGAGCAGCCAGTTGTCTTGGTACATGTTGGTACCAATGACATAGATAGGACAAAGGAGGAGGTCCTGAAGAGAGATTTCCAGAAGTTAGGAAGGAAGCTGAGAAGCAGGACCTCCAGGGTAGTAATCTCCGGATTGTTACCTGTACCATGTGCTAGCGAGGGCAAGAATAGTAGGATCTGGCAGATGAATGCGTGGCTGAGAGACTGGTGTAGGGGGCAGGGCTTCAGATTCTTGGATAATTCGGATCTCTTCTGGGGGAAGTATGACCTGTTCAAAAAGGACAGGTTACACCTGAACCCGAAGGGGACCAATATCCTGGCGGGAAAGTTTAATAGAGCAGTTAGGGAGGGTTTAAACTAATTTGGCAGGGGGATGGGAACCGGAATGACAGAGCGGAGGAAGGGGAAAATGGAAATAAATCTAAGATAGTGAGCAGTAAAGATGTCAGGAAAGACAGGCAGGTGATGGGGCAAATTTGTAGCCATTGGGATGAGTTGCAGTGCAATAAAGTTGCAGTGAAATCAAAGCGAAAAGTATCAAATACTGGTCTTAAGGTGTTGTACTTAAACGCACGCAGCATAAGGAACAAGGTGGATGGTCTTGTCATACAGCTACAGATTGGCAGGTATGATATTGTGGCCTTCACTGAGACCTGGCTAAAGGATGCATGTCTCTGGGAGCTGAACGTCCAAGGATACACGGTGTATCGGAAGGATAGGAAGGTAGGCAGAGGGGGAGGCGTGGCTTTATTGGTAAGAAATGATATTAAATCACTAGAAAGAGGTGATATAGGACCCAAAGGTGCAGAATCTTTATGGGTTGAGCTAAGAAATAACAGGGGTAAAAGGACCCTGATGGCAGTTATTTATAGGCCACTAAACAGCTGCAGGAATGTGGACTACAAATCACAACAGGAAATAGAAAAGGCTTGTCAGAAGGGCAGTGTTACGATAATTGTGGGAGATTTTAACATGCGAGTAGATTGGGAAAATCAGGTCGGCACTGGATCTCAAGAGAGAGAATTTGTAGAATGTCTGCGAGATGGCTTTTTAGAATAGCGTGCTGTTGAGCCCACTAGGGGATCGGCTGTACTGGATTGGGTATTGTGTAATGAACCAGAGGTGATTAGAGAGATTGAGGTGAAGGAACCCTTAGGAGGCAGTGATCATAACATGATTGAGTTCACTGTGAAATTAGAAAAAGAGAAGCCGAATCTGATGTGTCAGTATTTCAGTGGAGTAAAGGAAATTACAGTGGCATGAGAGAGAAACTGGCCAAAGTTGACTGGAAAGGTACACTGGCAGGAAAGACAGCAGAGCTGCAGTGGATGGAGTTTATGCGAGAAGTGAGAAAGGTGCAAGACAGGTATATTCCAAAAAAGAAGAAATTTTCAAGTGGAAAAAGGATACAACCATGGTTGACAAGAGAAGTCAAAGCCAAAGTTAGAGCAAAGGAGAGGGCATACAAGGAAGCAAAAATTAGTGGGAAGACAGAGGATTGGGAAGCTTTTAAAACCTTACAAAAGGAAACCAAGAAGGTCATTAAGAGGAAAAAGATTAACTATGAAAGGAAGCTAGCAAATAATATCAAAGAGGATACTATAAGCTTTTTCAAGTATATAAAGAGTAAAAGACAGGTGAGAGTAGATTTAGGACTGATAGAAAATGATGCTGGAGAAATTGTAATGGGAGATAAGGAGATGGCAGAGGAACTGAATGAGTATTTTGCATCAGTCTTCACTGAGGAAGACATCAGCAGTATACCGGACACTCAAGGGTGGCAGGGAAGAGAAGTGTGCACAGACACAATTACGACAGAGAAAGTACTCAGGAAGCTGAATAGTCTAAAGATAGATAAATCTCCCAGACCAGATGGAATGCACCCTCGTGTTCTGAAGGAAGTAGCTGTGGAGATTGCAGAGGCATTAGCGATGATCTTTCAAAAGTCAATAGATTCTGGCATGATTCCGGAAGACTGGAAGATTGCAAATATCACTCCGCTATTTAAGAAGGGGGCAAGGAAGCAAAAAGGAAATTATAGATCTGTTAGCTTGACATCGGTGGTTGGGAAGTTGTTGGAGTCAATTGTCAAGAATGAAGTTACAGAGTACCTGGAGGCATGTGACAAGATAGGCAGAACTCAGCATGGATTCCTTAAAGGAAAATCCTGCCTGACAAACCTATTACAACTTTTTGAGGAAATTACCAGTAGGCTAGAGAAGGTGGATGCAGTGGATGTTGTATATTTGGATTTTCAGAAGGTCTTTGACAAGGTGCCACACATGAGGCTACCTAACAAGATAAGAGCCCATGGAATTACAGGAAAGTTACATACGTGGATAGAGCGTTGGCTGATTGGCAGGAAACAGAGAGTGGGAATAAAGGGATCCTATTCTGGTTGGCTGCCAGTTACCAGTGGTGTTTCACAGGGGTCCGTGTTGGGGCCGCTTCTTTTTACATTGTACATCAAAGATTTGGATTATGGAACAGATGGCTTTGTGGCTAAGTTTGCTGACGATACAAAGATAGGTGGAGGGGCCGGTAGTGCTGAGGAAACGGAGAGTCTGTAGAGAGACTTGGCTAGATTGGAAGAATGGGCAGAGAAGTGGCAAATGAAGTACAATGTTGGAAAGTGTATGGTTATGCACTTTGGCAGAAAAAATAAACGGGCGGACTATTATTTAAATGGGGAAAGAATTCAAAGTTCTGAGATGCAAGGGGACTTGGGAGTCCTCGTACAGGATACCCTTAAAGTTAACCTTCAGGTTGAGTCAGTAGTGAAGAAGGTGAATGCAATGTTGGCATTCATTTCTAGAGGAATAGAGTATAGGAGCAGGGATGTGATGTTGAGGCTCTATAAGGCGCTGGTGAGACCTCACTTGGAGTACTGTGGGCAGTTTTGGTCTCCTTATTTAAGAAAGGATGTGCTGACGTTGGAGAGGGTACAGAGAAGATTCACTGGAATGATTCTGGGAATGAGAGGGTTAACATATGAGGAACGTTTGTCCGTTCTTGGACTGTATTCCTTGGAGTTTAGAAGAATGAGGGGAGACCTCATAGAAACATTTTGAATATTGAAAGGCATGGACAGAGTGGATGTGGCAAAGTTGTTTCCCATGATGGGGGAGTCTAGTATGAGAGGGCATGACTTAAGGATTGAAGGGCGCCCATTCAGAACAGAAATGCGAAGGAATGTTTTTAGTCAGAGGATGGTGAATCTATGGAATTTGTTGCCACGGGCAGCAGTGGAGGCCAAGTCATTGGGTGTATTTAAGGCAGAGATTGATAGGTATCTGAGTAGCCAGGGCATCAAAGGTTATGGTGAGAAGGCGGGGGAGTGGGACTAAATGGGAGAATGGATCAGCTCATGATAAAATGGCGGAGCAGACTCGATGGGCCAAATGGCCGACTTCTGCTCCTTTGTCTTATGGTCTTATGGTCTACGTTCTTTGGCTTCACCTCCAAGCATTGGAGTTCCAACAGTACAAGACAAGAAGTGATGGAATTCCGATATAGAAGAGAATGGCATCGCACAGAGATGGTACCACATAAAGAGAAATAGATGGAAACAAATGGCCAATCAAAAGAAATCAAGGAGAGAATAATCTCAGAAGTCCCTCACAACAAACAATGAGAAAACTAAGGAGATAAATTCATACTTTCCATGACAAATTGGACAGAAGAAATAAAAGAGGCTAATGTAATGTTGAGGGTAAATAGAACAGTACGCCATACTGGAAGAAATGGGAAAAGATAAAAATGGTTCATAGATGCTTTTTATTGTCAAAGTATGCATATAGAATACAACACTGATATTCGTCTTCTCCAGATAGCCATGAAATACAAAAAGACCATGGGGTTTGTTGAAAGAAAGGACATCAGCTAACCCCTGGCATGAAAAAGGAAAATATACAAAACACGCAACCCAAAATCCCCCACCCCTCCCCTCAGAAAAAAGAACAATGACAATACCAATCTCCAACCCCCTCACTCACAGAAAAATAACAATCACAATAGCAACAAATCCCCAACCCCTCTCGGCAGTATAAAGAACAGTAACAATAACAATCCCCGACCCGCTCCCCTGCAGATAAAAACAGCGACAGTAGCATCAAAACCCCCAACCCCACCCTCACACACAAAAATCTTAACAGATCACCCACCCGCCATTGGCCATAAGAAAGAAAACATTGAAAAACTGAAGGAGACCAATTTAAAATACAGTCCGATAATAACATAAATCTCAGGATATTGAAAACACCTTTCCATCAGCATATGAGGAGAGCAGCCGGACAAACTCAGTCCTTCCATGGAGAGTGACCACCACGTTGGGCCTAAACGCTGCCGACCTGGCTGCTGGCCTCCGTTGGGAGCAATCGCTGACCTCCTCTGATGCTTCGATCTTCCTTGCTGCTTGGAGATGGAGCCCATACCCCACCTCTGGTCTTTTCCACGAGTCAGCTTGTGTTCTCGGTCCTTTTCAGGTCCCCGTCTCCGATCTCCACAAGGCAGCTCTCCAGACACAGCGTAGTGCTAGATCATTTGATCAAGTTCCAAGCCATACTTCACAGGCTCCAGCAGTTTCTGTAACACAAACAAGGCAAAAAGAACTAGCTGAAGGCGTAGAAGAAGTGAAATGATTGAAGAGGTTGACTATCTGGAAGACGTCATCCGAGGAATCGTTGTTCGCTGGTGCCATCTTGACCGGACATAGGTGATGATGAGGGAAAAAATGTATTAACAAAATTTCAAAGTATATTTAATATCTGAGTATGTATACAGCACACACCCTGAAATTCCCCCTCTTTACAGGTGTTCACGAAACAAAGAAACCACATAGGATGATAGAAACATTGAAGCCCTGAAGCCCCCCACCTTTCGCACATGCAGCAGCAAAAGCTTCGACATCTCCCACCGCCCCACCAGACGAAGCACTGAGCACCAACCCCACTCCATCACTGTTGAAACACCAACATGAACACCAAAGATAAATCAGCAAGATCCACCTTAAACCAAAAATAGTCAATGGCTTCATTATAAATGTGATAGCACTTCTAGCAAGATTAAACAGTATCAAAGTAAGTCTCCAGGTTTACCAGAATAATGAGGGAGACAAAGAGAAAGAGTGTTTAGGTAAGGAGATTGAAGGCCCATGGATAGATGTCTTGTTTATATTCACTTTCTGGAGAAAAATAAACCACGTATATTGGAAAAATAAATAAAACTGCAGATGCTGGAATCTAAAACAAAGTTGTTCACACTAAGAGTGGTGGGTATTTGGAACAATCTGCTCAAGGAAGTGGTAGGCGCAAGTACAAATTACAATATTTAAACGACATTTGGGTAGGTACATGGATTGGAGTGAGACATGTTTGGGCCGAATGCAGGCAAAACCTTAAAGTTTTAGGTAGGGAGTAGAGGAAGCATATAGCATTCATGTTTTCATCTGTCAGGGTTTTGAGTATAAAAGTTGGTAAGTCATACTGCATTGGTTAGGCCATGGCTGGAGGGTTATGTGCAGCTCTGGACACTGCAGCATAGGAAGTATATGGAGGCTCTGGAGAGGATCCAGGAGACATTTACCAGAATATTGCCTGAATTAGAGTGTATTAGCTGTTGGGCACGTGGCCGAGTGGTTAAGGCGTTCGCCTAGTTATCTCAAGGTCGCTAGTTTGAGCCTCAGCTGTGGCAGTGTGTTTGTGCCCTTGAGCAAGGCACTTAATCACTCATTGCTCTAATGTCTGTGCGAGGAGTGGCGCCCCACACAGACTTCCAATCTGCACCTTGTAAGGCATGAAAATGCCTGACACAGGCCTCTCATGGTCTGAGTCGATGTTCAGCTATAAGCAGAGGTTATACAAAACTGGACTGTTTTCTCTGAGTGTTGGAGGCTGCTGAGTGATCTGATGGTAGAAAATAAAGTTATGAGAGGCATTTGTATGATAGGTAATCAGAGAGTTTTCCCAGGGTGGAAATGTCAAATACTAGAGAGTATAGCTTTAATGTGAGGGGGGAATTTTAATAGAGGCAAGTATTATTTTGATTTACACAGATAGTGGTAGGTGCCCGTAACTTGTTGCCAATGGAGGTGGTGCAAGCAGATGGAATAGCAATGTTTAAAAGGCATTTAGAAGGGTACATGAACAGGCAGGGAATGGGAACAATATAGGCCATGTTCAGCCATGTGGGATTAGTTTAATTTGTCATCAGGTTCATTAGAAATACAATGGGCCAAAGGGCCAATTCCTGTGCTGTACTGCTCTATGTTCTACGAATGGGACTAGCTTAGACATGCATCTTAGCCAGCATGGACAAGTTGGCCTGTTTCTGTTCAATATGACTCCAACAAAAATGAAATCCTGGAAGGATTCAAATATCAAGCAGTATCTGTGGAAATAAGCATAACAGTCAATGTTTTGGGATGTTCTGAAACAGTAACAGGTTTGTCTTCCTGCAGCTGCCTCGAGGCTTGCTGAGTTATAGAGTCATAGAGCAATACAGCACGGATACAAGTCTATGCCATCCACTGTGCCCATCCAGCCAATCCCAATTTCCTGTGTTTGGCCTATATCCTTCTAATGAACCTATCCAAGTGCTTCTTTAATGGTACTTTCGTACCTACTTCAACTACTTTCTCTGATAGCTCAATCCATATACTTCCTACCCTCTGTTTGTGAAAAAGTTGCCCCCCCCCCCCAAGTCCCTTTTGAATTGTTCCCCTCTCACTCTAAACCTATGCTGCCTTGTTCTGGACTTTCCTACTCTAGGAAAAGACTGTTACCATCCACCTTCTATATCCTCTCTCATAATTATAAATTGTCCTATAAGGTTGCCCCTCATTCTCCTATGCTTCAAGGAATAAAGACTTAGCTTAGCCAACCTCTTCCTTTTACTCAAGCCTCCTAGTCCTGACATCCTTGTAAATCTTTTCTGCACTCTTTCCAGTTTAACCATGTCCTTTCTATAAAAGGGCAACCCAAACTATACACAGTATTCCAAGTGCAGCCTCACCAATGACTTACACAACTGCAATGTAATGTCCCAACTGCTAAAACTCAGTTCCCTGACTGATAAAGGCCAGTGGGTTTAGCACCTTTTTCACCACTGTCTACCTGTGATCCCTCTTTCAATGAATTATGCAGTTGCATTCCCACGGGTCTACCACACTCCCTCCTGCCCTACCATTCATAGTATAAGTCCTACATTGATCTGCCTTTACAAAATGAACATCTCTCATTTATCTGTATTGAAACCCATTTGCCATTCCTTGATACTGATCAGTATCTCCCTATACTCTACAATCACTTTCTTCACCTCCTCAACACCACCTCCAAATTTCTTCCAGCATTCTTTCCACGTTGTAGAGTACTTCCCGTATTTCTGTTTTCATGCCACACAAAATAATGGAACTCGTCTTGAGTGTAAATGTTAGTGTTACTTGTTCAATACTAATCCCTTAATATCCTCAATGAATAACAGGATAAATCTACATGACAATGTTCTTGTGTAATTTCTGTACGAGTTTTTTTTCCCAGATCTTCAGCACTTGCTTTTTTTTAAGTGTCAGTTAGTGCCCCAGGATATGATGTATCTCAAAACTGGAAAATACATGGAAAAGGACATTTTAGGACCCGTACATGAACATTCCTGCGTTAATGGGATCCCGCTGTACTCAAGATTGCACTTTGAATCACTAACACTGTTGGTTGTAATGAGCTTTTCATCCCCCTGAGGTCGTGAAAATGCAACTCCATTTTTTTCCTTCTTATAGCCAAACCTTTCCGCAGAAAATCAAAACAAGTCCACCAGGATGTTTTTGTTCAGGAACGCTCGTACGGCGCCCTGGAGACAATCTGCAGACTGGAGACACTGGGGTAATACCCCGGCTCCCGGCTAGCCGGAAAGTGACGGTGCTGTGTACCTGGGTGCAGTGACAGTCAGCCTGGCGAGAGGGCGCGGAGTCATTCGGGGAGAGGGCAGGCGCCTTCTTGCCGCCGGGGCAGCGGCTGCCGCTCTTTGGCGGGACCCTAGTCGTTGCTGTGCGCTGGATGGGTTGGAGCCTACTGCCTACAACACCGGCGAGTTAGACATCTCTCCGTCTTCTCTTCTCACCCAGCTGCCGGGGGATCTCCTCTGGCTCCTCGTCAAGCGCTAAGATGCCGCGGATAATGATTAAGGGAGGTGTCTGGAGGAACACGGAGGTGAGTGTGAGGCCTGTCTCTGGGCCTGGCCTGCCCTGGTTTAGCTCGGCCTGGGGTTTTCATGTACAGGTTAATGTTGGGCTATCCCGGTGTCCTGCACTATGTGAACATCAGAATTAAAATCAATTCGGCCCTTCCCTGCCTACTCTGCTGTTCACTAAGGTCACGTCATGAGTGATCTGCTAGCAACTTTACTGCACAAACCCCACGTCCACTAATGCCTGAGATTCGGTGCATCTCTCTTTTGAATATCACAACCTATGTTCCACTGCACTCTTGAGTACAGAATTTAGAAGGCTAACTGTCCCTTTCGTGAAAGAATATATCAATCTTTCTTTAATTGTGGGATGGAATTCTTGGGTTAAAACTGGGTCAGGCTCGGTCACTGTTCTCGTTTGTCCCAAGTTTTCTCCCAAGATTCCTGAATTGCACTGATTTGGCTAAAAATTTATACTTAACCATTGTTACCGATTTGGGTAATTCTTAAGGAAGTTTATTAAGAAATTGGGTGACCTAATTACTTTCCATTTTGTCTTCTAATAGTCTGGGAAGGTGATCACACAGGTCTCGTTTTTAAGGAGAATATATATTGCACCAATTAAGATGTTCTGACTTGACTCTCTATCCCTAGTTTTCTTGAAATACAATATAAAAACTGACAGTTTCCAATAAGTAAGGCAATAACCGGAGAGAAAAACGGTACAGCAGCGTCAGAAGTTGCATCACCAGATTCAGGAACAGTTATTACTGCTCAACCATCAGGCTGTTCAATTAGCCTGGATAACTTGACTCAATTTTGACTTGCCCCATCATTGAAATGTTCCTAGAATCTATGAACTCACTTTCAAGGGCTTTTCACCTCATGTTCTCAATATTTATTGTTTGTTTATTATGATTTCTTTTTTTACATTTATGCAGTTTGTTGTCTTCTACACTCTGGTTGAATGCCCTAGGTAGTGTGGTCTTTATTGATTCTGTTGTGGATTAATTGAGTATGCCTGCAAGAAAATGAATCTCAAGGTTGTATATGGTGACATATATGTACTTTGTTAATAAATTTACTTTGAAAGAGCAGCTCAGTGAGCTTATATCAAACCATTATCTATGCTTTTTCTATTTTTTCCTATTTGCCATTGTTATCACTGCTGCAGACACAGATGTGTCCATTTTACTTCTAACCATTCATTAATTCACCAACTGATCCATTGGCCTCCTGCATTTTTTCTTTTGTACCTCAAAAACTTCTTTAACATAAGTTTGTCTTTACTATATATTAATGTCCACGTTGCTCAGTGCATAACAACCATAATATAATTGCTTCAATGGAATCTTCATTATGCTTTTTTAGTTCCTTGATTATCTTTGACCTTGAATTTTCTCTGAATCACCTTCTCCTGTAGTCATACCACATTCATTCTATTATTTTGATTATCTTGGATGCAGTGCTGGAGTTGTCAGTACAGTCTGATACTTTATTGCTTGACATGCTTTGTTGACATATAAACACAAACTTTTGAGCACAAGTTTACTAATTTGTTGCTGCCTTAAAAATCATACAGGATTGTTTGTGTCAGGCTTTTAATACAATTGAAATGAATTTTTGGAAGGCAAACTAGTTAGTCTATATGGTTGGATTCAACTCTGGCTCAGTGGTGTCAAGCACCAGGCAGTGCTTTCAGGAATACTGTTTGAAATAGAGTTCTACAAAGTTCTAAGATCCACTTCATGTGTTTTGTAGTATGTATCAAATTCATAATACTTTACAGCAACAAAGAAAGCTAGGGACTCCAGGAAGGTATCAGTGGATTGGTCAGTTAAGCAGAAAAATGACAAATGTAATTCATTCTGGAGAAATGGAAGTAATTTATCAGTGATGGCAAAAATAGAGAAGGGCCATTTGCAATGAATATATAATGTTAAGAACTTTAGATGAACAGCGGAGCCTTGGATGCATTTCCACAGCTTCTTGAAGTAGCAGCACAGGGTGAGGTTCACAGATATAGGGAACCTCACATTTGGCTGAGGCTTAAAAGTGTGATTTGTAAGGATGTCACACTCAAAATGTATAAAACATTGTTAGGCTAGAGTTAAAATGTCTGCTTCTAGTTCCAATGGCTATAGTATGGGGAAGATGTACCAGCACCAGAGAGGATGCAAAGGAAAATTTGATATTGCTGCCAAGACTTGGAGAATTTTTGATCAATGAAAGATGGACAACGCTTCTGGAAAAGGAGACAGTGATGCACAAAATTGAGAGGCAAAAGGTCTCTTTCTAATTTCAATAGTGAAATTAGCAGTCCATCTATCACCTTCCAGCTTCTTCTTTCATTCTCCCCACTATCCCACACACCCATCTTCCCCTTCACCTGGTCTCACCTATCAGCTTGGTATTCCTTCCCCTCCTCTCCCACTTTCTTATTCTGGCTTCTGCCCCCTTCTTTTCCTATCCTGTCCTGTTGAAGGGTCTGGGCATGAAATGCCAGCTGTTTATTCCTCTCCATAGATGCTGCCTGACATGCTGAATTCTTCTAGCATTTTGCATGTGTTGCTTAATTTTCCAGTATCTGCAGAATCTGTTGTGTTCTGAAGCAGTGACTTGGAAGTATAAATTCAATGTCAAAGTTTGGAGAAGTGAGTAATATTTTTTCAGCTAGTAGTAGTGAGGGTCAAGACCTCAGTGCTTTAAACAAATTTATTTCCATTTATTACGAGTGTATTTGGCCAGATCAGCTTTTATTGCCTCCCCACTGCCTTAAAGTGGGGACGAGCTGGTCCTAGTTGTTTTCCCGGTGTTTGGGTGGTCAATTTCAGTATTTCAAACTAACAATGATGAAAGAGCAGTAATCTGTTGTAAGACAGATGGTTCATTACTTGGAGGAGAGTTCCTGTGTTTTCTCCCTTAGTCCTTGGTCATTGGTTTGGCTACTGAGGTTAAAAAGGTTTTTGGAGTTGCTGCAGTACCTTCTTTATCTATTGTGTACATTACAGCTATGTCGTGATAGTATGAGGGAGGGAGGGTTCAAGGTGGTGATTTAAGCATCATTAAATTGGATTTTTTTTCTTGATGTCTCTTCATACTCTTGACTGTTTTACACCACGCGTTATGCTTTGCACGTGGCCAAGAGGTTAAGACATTCATCTAGTGATCTGAAGGTCGCTAGTTCGAGCCTTGGCTGAGGCAGCGTGTTGTGTCCTTGAGCAAGGCACTTAACCACACATTGCTCTGCAACAATACCAGTGCCAAGCTGTATTGACCCTAGTGCCCTTCCCTCAGACAACATCGGTGGCATGGAGAGGGGAGACTTGCAGCATGGGCAACTGCTGGTTTTCCATACAACCTCGCCCAGGCCTGCGCCCTGGAAACCTTCCAAGGCGCAAATCCATGGTCTCATGAGACTAACGGATGCCTATATGCTTTGCAAAAATGGTGAAAAGGCTTTGTGAAGTCAGGAGCTGAGTCACCTGCTGCAATATCCTAACCTTTTGGTAGTCATAGTATTTACTGAAGAGTAACATGGCAAACTGAAGTCTGCTTCAAGTAGCATCCAGTCTACACCACTAGCACTTCAGGGCTGCAGTGAGTCAAATCTACAAAATGCAGTATGGTTCCACCATCACCCCTCAAATCTGTGATCATTACTACAAGAATGATGAGGGTTATAAGAACATAGGTTCTTAGCAACATCTCTCACTTTTTCTCTTCCAAGCGGCACACCATTCTGATTTTGAAATATTTTGCTACTCTTTCACTGGTGCTAGATAGAAAATCCTAGAACTCTTCACCAGGTAATATTATGGAATACTTGAAGCAGAATTCAAGAATGGAACGTGGCACCTGCTATTTCAACATCATCTGGGGCGGTGGGGGGGGAGCGTCGACTTAGACCATGAGAGGCCTGCGTCGGGCATTTTCGTGCCTTACAAGGCACAGATTGGAAGTCTGTGTGGGGCGCCACTCCTTGCACAGACACTATAGCAAGCCTTGCTCAAGGACGCAAACACACCGCCACAGCTGAGCTCGAACTAGCGACCTTCAGGTCACTAGACGAGTGCCTTAACCACTTGGCCACATGCCTGACAACTAGGATTGATCATTTATTCCTCAATCTGTATAGTCTTGGCTCAACTTCAAAATGGTTTTTCTTCCAAATGCTAAGTTTCTAGTCAATAACCCTTGAACGCTCCAGCCTCAACCCCTACAAAGGAAACAATGGTAATATAAAACTGAGCTAATTTGAACCCTTCTCATTCAAGATGGCCATTGTTGGAATTTACATGGCTAGAATGTTACTTGCCTGAATCTTGACCAGATTGCGTTAATTTGATTTGTATGAGAAATGGGAGCAGGAGTAGTCCATTTGGCCGCTCAAGTGTCCTGCATCGTTCAACAAGACTACCACTTATTTTCTACCTCAGCACAATTTTCCTAACCTATTTCTAGATTCCTTGATTGCTTTAATAAGCAGAACTTTATGAATCAATCAGTACAATCAAACTAAGCCCACAGCTCTGGAAAAGCCACAGGATAGTAAGTTTGAAAGATTCATCACTTTGTAAGTGACCCAAAAAATGACTTGCCCTTATTTTAAGACAGCAGCATGAACTAAAGTTCTGGACTTCTTAGCAAGGAGGATTGTTCTCCCTTCCGTAAAACCTTCATTAGAATTTTATATATTTTGAGAAAATTAGTTCTCATTTCTTCAAAGCTTTAGACTACAGAGGTCTGATCTGCTCAATCCTTCCTCATTCTCCCCGTCCAGGGAATGGTTATTGAATGCTTGTGATATCATCTTAGTATTAAGTTTATCTCTTTTTTTTAAGCTACAGAGTCCAAATTTGTACACAGTATTCCTGTCGGGTCTCACCAGAGCTTTTGTAATTATGAAGTCATCTTTCCCTTTTACAAGAATCGTTTGCAATAAAGGCCCATACCATTTTCGTTCTGCTGCACATGCATGATACCTTTGAATGACTTCTGTGCCAGGAGACCTAGGTCCATTCTGCTGTCAGCATTTCTTATCTTTTTAAAAATACTTAGCATTTCATTTTCTTCTATCTGGTAATATTCCACATTATACTTTAGCTGCTATATTATTGCCCATTAACTTATCTTGTCGTTCTCCATTTGAAATCTCGTTGCATCCGTCAATACACAATTTCACACTTAGTTTCACATCTTCAGTACACTTAAGGCTGATCTATACTTCTGCATAATAGCCTACGCAAGTGGCCTACGCCGATGTGAGCATTTATACTTGTGCGTTGGTGTGTCTGCATCGCTCTGCAATTAACTGCCAAAACACTAGTTGGCGATGGGGTTTCTATGCCACTGTGTTGAGTTTCTTCGTGTTGAAACGCAACACAAAGAAACTCAAACTTCAAACAATGGTGACTGAAACTGAAGGAGGGTGAATTTTCTGTGCTTGTCCAGCCACTGAGAGACCTGGACGAGGAAATGCATTTCAAATATTTTTGGATGTTAGCAAGTAGATTTGATGATTTGGTTCATCATCTCCAACCATTTATTTCGCATCAATGTACGCACAGTATACTCAGAGACTGGCAATCGCCATTCGAGTTTTAGCTTCAGGTAGAAGTCAACAGGCTGTAGCAGCTAGCTACAAACTGGCGTCAAGCAGAGGGTCCTCCATAATTTCTGAGGTCTGTAAAGCTTTATGGAAAGCATTGCAGCCAGAGTTCCTTCCCTGCCCTTCAGTCGCCCAATGGAAAGCTATTGCAGCATAGGAGGAAATGTGATGCTACCAAGCGGACCAATCACAGTTGTTGCGATCTGCGTCACTGCGACGCATAGTTACATTTTTGGAGAGGTGCGCGTCAGGCTATGGCGTAGGGTACGCGGCTACGCTGTACCTACGGCATCAATTTGATGCAGGAGTATAAATTGGCCTTTAGAAGTTTTATATTTTTTATCCCCTTTGCCTGGTTGTTGACATAGATTTTGAATAGTTGGGGCACAATAGTCAATCCCTTCAGTGCTCCACTGAAGGCAGCTTGCCATGTCCAGAGAGGCTAGTTTGTTCCTAGTTTTTGATTTCTACTTATTAACTATCTCTCAATCAACACTAGTCTATATCCTGTAGTTACGTGTACTCTAACTTTGTTCAGCAACCCTTTGTGTGTTGCTGAGCAAAGACGTACTGATTTCCCACTTGCACTCCACTGCTTGCATCTTCACAAATCTCTGGTAGATTAGTCAACCATACTTTCATTTCATCCATCTCTCTTAACTCTATACAACCATTTTTGTATTTTCTAAATGTTTTGATGTCATTCCTTTTATCGCAGATTTCTGCATTTTCCTTCTGCACCAATGTCAGATAAAGTGGCTCCCTATTTATCTCTGTCTTCTAAAATAATGAAGTCACATATGCCATCCTTTAATCTGCAGGCACCATTCAATTGCCAGTAGAATTTTGGAAGATGGTAACCAGGTATCATCAGTCTCTATTGGCATCTCTTTCAAAATCCTAGGATATAGGTCATGAGCTTGTTGCGATTTATCAGTTTTCAGGCTTGTTAACGTTTTTTCCCCCCTATTTCTAATTTGCTTTTATTTCCTCTTTTGCTGTGGGCCTTTTGTTTCTCTGGTGTTTCTGGGAGGTTCCTTTGTACTTCCTGTGAAGGCAAATGCACAGCAGTTGTTTAATTATTCACTCTTTTCTTACTCCTGATTATAAGTTCTCAAGTTTGCTATTGTTCTCTCTTCCTTTTTAAGTACCCATGGTGTATTACTTAACGTATTCTGTTTTTAGGTTTTTCTCTGGCTTGCTCTTGTCTTCTGTTGGACCGTATCAGTTTCTCAGCCAATTTCTGCCTAATTCCAAAACACTGCTAATCCTCAGACCTGTTTTTCTTTCTCTCTTCTATTTACATAATGTTTAATTTCTGGAGTAACCCATATTTTATTTATTTATTTTACTTTATTTTAAACATAAAATGCTACAGTATAGGAACAGACCCTTTGGCCTCAGTGTTTGTGTTGACCATGATGCCAATTTAAATGACAGATCTGCTCCTTATCCTTCCATTCCCTGCCATTTCTGGTATCAGTCTAAATGCCTCTTAAATGTTCCTGTCATATATTCTACCATCAGCTCCACTGGCAATGCATTCCACACTCTGTTTAAAAACTCTGGACTCTGGCATGGTGCCAGAGGACTGGAAGATTGCAAATGCCACTGCACTCTTTCAGAAAGGAGCGAGGCAGCAGAAAGGGAATTATAGACCAGTTATTCTGACCTCAGTCAGTGCTTGGGAAGATGTGAGAGTCAATTGTTAGGATGAGGTGATGGAGTACTTGGTGACACGGGACAAGATAGTACAAAGTTAGCCTTGTTTCCTTCAGGGAAAGTCCTATCTGACGAACCTGTTGGAATTCTTTGAGGAGATTACAAGTAGGATAGATAAAGGGGATGCAGTGGATGTTGTATATCTGGACTTTCAGAAGGCCTTTGACAAGGTGCCACACATGAGGCTGCTTACCAAGTTATGAGCCCATGGTATTACAGGAAAGTTACTAACATGGTTAGAGCACTGGCTGATTGGTAGGAGGCAGCGAGTGGGAATAAAAGGACTCTTTTCTGGTTGGCTGCCAGTGCCTAATGGTGTTCTGCAGGGGTTGGTGTTGGGAACCACTTTTTTTCATGCTGTATACAAATGATTTAGATGATGGAATAGATGGCTTTGTTGCCAAATTTGCAGATGATAGGAAGATTGGTGGAGGGGCAGGTAGTGTTGAGGAAACAGTTAGGATGCAGAAGGACTTAGACAGATTAGGAGAATGGGCCCGAGAGTGGCAAATGAAATACAATGTTGGAAAATGTATGGTCACACACTTAGGTAGTAGGAATAAATGTGTGGACTATTTTCTAAATAGGGAGAAAATCCAGGAATCTGAGATGCAGAGGGACTTGGGAGTCCTGTGCAGAACACCCTGAAGGTTAACTTGCAGGTTGAGTCGGTGGTGAGGAAGGCAAGTGCCATGTTAGCATTCATTTCAAGAGGTCTAGGATACAAGAGCAAGGATGTGATGCTGAGGCTTTATAAGGCACTGGTGAGGCCTCACCTTGAGTATTGTGAACCGTTTTGGGCCCTGATCTTAGAAGAGATGTGCTGGCAGTGTCCAGAGGAGGTTCACAAGGATGATTCCAGGACTGAAAGGATTACAAACGAGTAACATTTGATGTCTCTGGGTCTGTACTCACTAGACTTCAGAAGGATGGTTGGGGGGCGGGGGGGGGGGAATCTCATTTAAAGGCCTAGACAGAGTAGATGTGGAAAGGATGTTTCCCATGGTGGGAGAGTCTAGGACAAGAGGCACAGCCTCAAGATGGAGGGGCTCCCTCTCAAAACAGGGATGCCACATGCAGCTGTGGAGGCCAGGTCGTTGGGTGTATTTCAGGCAGAGATTGCTAGGTTCTTGATTGGACATGGCATCAAAGGTTACAGGAAGAAGGCCGGGAACTGAGGTTGAGGAGGAGATGAAAAAAAGGATCAGCCATGATTGAATGGCAGAGCAGACTCGATGGGCCAGATGGCCTAATTCTGCTCCTATGTCTTATGGTGTAAAAATAGTGCCTCATAAATCTAATTTGGTGCCTGAATGTAAATTTGCAGCAAGTCGTTTAATTTTTCTTTATATGCTATGTTGCCTGTTAGTGTCATATCCTTTAAAATAATTTCCAAAAATCCTAGAGCCACCCTCCCTCTCTTATTTTCTTAGTTTCCATTGATTAGATTGCAAATTGTGCTTATTGGATTGAATAGCATTGCTTTCCAATTTAGTATAAAATTCTGTCACATTATGGTCACTCTTTGAGTCAGTTACTTATAAGGTTATGAATAAGTTCTTTGTCATTGCACAGTACTGGATTAAAAGTAGCTGTTACTTGATTTGTCAACATGCTGATCTAGAAATTGATCTTGTATACATTCTTGGGATTCATTCGCTATGCTACTTGTATTAATTTGTTTTACTAAATACGTCCTTTATTAACCATATCAAATGCACCTCCAATTTCTAATATTTACACTGTGCCTTTTTCAGTAGTAATACTTTCAACCATATTTTAATGTAGTTTGAATAAATGTAATCCTCATTCAGATTAATGTTAAGTAAAAACAATAAAGAAAACAGGAAGGCAAAAGTAACTGCTGAAATCTAAGTGAAATTTGGTCATTCAGTTGAACTTATTATTCTAATTTAATCCAGCATGCATCAGTGCTAAACTTGGTGATACATGATTAGGCATGTAAGGAAGACAATCAATATCTGTTTTATTTATTTTTGCCACATTCCTTTTACTTTCTTTCTCTGCTCCTTCAGCCTCCGTCCTGCATTCCCTTTCTTGAGAGACAACTGACTGTCAGTAAGATCTCTACTTCCTGAGGAGACTGAGGTCATTTGAAGTATGCAGGCCCCTCCTTCACATGGTCTATCAGTCTGTTGTCACCAGTACAATTTTCTATGTGATGGTGTGCTGTGCAATGACATCAACATGGATGATGCCAGCAGGCTCACTAAACCGATTAGAAGGGCTGATTATGTTATAGGAGTCAAACCGGACATACTGGAGGCTTATGTAGAACAAAAGACCCTACAGAAAATCCTGACAATTCTGGACAATGTTTCTATCCTCTGCATGTCACCTTGGCTGAACAGAGGAGCACTTTTAGAAATAGACTAAGACAACTGCACTGCTCCAAAGAGGTCATTCTTGTCTTCAGCAATTAGGCTCGATAATGAGTTAACCTATAGCCGGAGAAGTGATGGTCCCCTCCTGTTAGACTGTTTGAGGTAACTTATTTTTTTATTCTTTCTTACTTCTCTTCTAATATTTGTACATCTGTGCACTGGTAATGCTACTGTGACACTGATTTCCTTTGGGATCAATGAAGTATCTAACTATCTATCACTGGGTTGTTGTCCTACATTAGACATTTTTGCTCTTTATTCATGGACTTCACCTGAAAGCACAGCCCAGGACTTAGAGAGAATTGCATCGGAGAGTGCTAATAGAGTTCACAATGAGGAAGAACAAACCATATTTAAAATAATATTAATTTTACAATCAATGTGTTTTTTAAACTGATTCTAACTGAAGATTCATGTCTGGATTCTGTAAAATGAATAACTTGCAATATTTCTGCACTTTACAAAGTTATGCTTCAGTTTTGTCATTAATAACATGCTGTCTATTTATTTAGGATGAAATTCTCAAAGCAGCCGTTATGAAATATGGCAAAAACCAGTGGTCACGTATTGCATCACTATTACATCGGAAGTCAGCCAAACAATGTAAAGCTAGATGGTATGTTTGACATTTTCTTTCCATTGTATCCAATGTTGATGCTTAATTTAGTCAGCAAGCACAAGATAGCTGTTGTGCAGATGAATTTACTTGACAAGCAGTGGAATTTTCTATTACCTTCCCACCCCATTCTTCTCCCTAATCTTAACCCTAATGAGTTGTGGACAATGTGAATTAAGAATTACAGAACCAGTTAGAATATGATGTAATATTTAGCAAAGTGGGTTAAATGGAATTTGGTGGTATGGTCTGGAAAAATGATTATTTTCAAGGGTCTGAATGAAAATGGTTGAAGATTTATGCATGAGCAACTTCTGGCACTGGAGTCTTGGTAAACATTCTGACCAGCTTCAAGAAAACCCAACTATGTTGCATTACTGATGAATGTCCACTCACACAGTGCAGCACTGGACTACAGAAGTTTCACATGGCCGTACAAGCTGCTGTTCATTATCACATGGTAAGGATATTAGATTAGATTACGAGGACACTCAGTCCTTGTTTATTGTCATTTAGAAATGCATGCATTTAAAAATGATACAATGTTCCTCCCGTATGATATCACAGAAACACAAGACAGACCAAGACTAAAACTGACAAAAACCACATAATTATAACATATAGTTACAACAGTGCAAAGCAATACTGTAATTTGATAAGAGCAGACCATGGGCATGGTAAAAAAAAAGTCTCAAAGTCCTGATAGCCCCAACATCTCACGCAGACAGTAGAAGGAAGAAACTCTCCCTGCCATGAGCTTCCAGCGCCGCAGACTTGCTGATGCAGCATCCTGGAAGCACCCGACCACAGTCCGACTCTGAGTCCATCCGAAAACTTCGAGCCTCCGACCAGCCCTCCGACACCAAGCACCATCTCTGCTGAGCGCTTTGACCCCAGCTGCCAAGCAACGGGCAAAGCCGAGGATTTAGGGCCTTCCCCTCTGGAGATTTTGGATCACACAGTAGCAGCGGCAGTGAAGCAGGCATTTCAGAAGTTTCACCAGATGTTCCTCCGTGATCTCATGTCTGCCTCCATCAAATCAGAATTGTGCACGGCCTCCTACTTGACAGATTACAGATACTCATCACCGGAGAGGCTGCGCGTGCTGCGTCGTGCCGCCATCTTCTCCTCCACATACACAATGACTATCATATATTTCAGTATTTTATATTATGAGAACACTCAGTCTCTTTTATTGTCATTTAGAAATGCATACATGCATTAAGAAATGATACAATGTTCCTCCAGAGTGATATCACAGAAAACAGGACAAACCAAAGACTAACACTGACAGAGCCACATAAATATAACATATAGTTACAGCAGTGCAAAGCAATACCATAATTTGATAAAGAACTGACTATGGGCACGGTAAATAAAAGTCTCAAGTCCCGATTGACTCCCGAGTCCCCGATAGCAGGCGGCAAAAGGGAGAAACTTCCTGCCATAAACCTGCAAGGCACCGACAACTGCCGGTGCCTTGGAAGCAGCCGACCAGAGCTGACACTAAAGCTTTTAGCAAGAGTTATACCACAGCCGACCACATCGAAAAACTTCAAGCCTCCGACCTGCCCCTCCGATACAGCCTCCCGAGCGTCTTCGACCCAGCCCCGGCCGCCGAAACAAGCAAAGCCGAGGATTCGGGGCCTTCTGCTCCGGAGATTCCGGTTACCACACAGTAGCAGCGGCAGCGAAGCGGCCATTTGAGAAGTTTCACCAGATGTTCCTCCGTACTCTCACTTCTAAATCCACCAAATCAGAATTGTGCACGGTCCCCTACTTGACAGATTACAGATATCACTCACAGCCATCTTTTTTTTATCCCAACCTTTTTTTAGCCAATTCTCCCCCTAAAGCACTTTCATACTTGCCAATTCTCCCCCTAAAGCACCTTCATAATTGCCAATGCCACTCTTAGGCACAATATACTTTCTGGCGCCCCCATAGTGTAAAACATGTCTACCCTATGCTAACATGAGGAAAAATTATTCTTCTTTAAATTATTATTGTCTTTAACCCTAACTTACATAGTAGCTATGTGCTGTACAGCAGCTTCAATATCAATGTGATCCTAGAGCTTGAAAGCTTTTAACAAGAGTTATATTTGGTTCAAGTTGTGAATGTAAAAGCCAAGTGTAACAATGTCCAAGCAGTTTCTGTTTTTTTGTGATTATGTGGTTCACTGTACTGAAGCCTCTTTCAACAAGGAAGGAGGATGGAAATGCAAGGAAGAACAGTCTGGCTCTTCTCCAAAGATCAATAAACTTCGTATGTAGTGTAGCCGTATACCACAAAAGCCGACATTTTTGCAAAGCATTTTATGCTGCTTCATCATTCTGAATGTCAATGCTACTTGCAGGCTCTCTTCCTGTTCTTCTACTTGCAAAGAAATTAATTAATTACCCTGTCCGGAGTTTCCAGATTGTTCAAATCCTCAAATCGATTCTGAAAATCCTTCTTCAGTGACTGCAGGTGTAAGCAGTACTCTTGCAAATCACCATCTGTTAAAGAGAATGCCATACTTACCATGCAGGGGAACTAAAACCATTCTTCTCCCAATGTTTTGCGTATATATTTCAGATTTTCCAATAGAAGTGGACACTGGACTTTTTGCTTGGATTTGCTTGGATTAAATTGAAATTTCCACCCTGCATTTTCATATTTAGAATGTTCATTTTGTCAAACAGATAGATTAGGATGCCACATAGAAGTTCAATCTTGTTTCCCAACCTCTTGTCAACTTTGAGCAAAATTTCAACCAGTGTCAAAAAGATCAGAGAAACATTTTAAACATTAGCCTTCAGCCTTTTGACAGCCAACATACTTCAGTGTGAAGACACAAGAGTTCAAACTCTTCATCATTATTTTGGCATGACTGGAGAAATGGATTAGGTTTAATTTTGTTGATAGCGGGTGTTATGAGAGTCATGCTTGAAAGAAGTTGCTGGCTGAGGTTTTTGCCTGCAAGGTGCTGATGATGAATTGTGCAATGGATTGCAAACAGACTTGGAATTTTTTTTTCATAAATGCAGCAAACCAGCATGGCTACCTGTCATATATGGTGCTCTATCTTTTGCACAAGAAATAGAAGTATTCCTAATTGAAATACTTTTATCCTCAATGTACACTTTGAGTTTGTTGTAGGTTGATTCTCCATTGATTTTTTTAACATTTTATGAAAGAGAGTTTTTTCATAAACTTTTACATTTTGATAAACCGTACTTATGCCATTAGCAACGCCTCATTGTCTCGCACGGTTGACTTATCTACCTGTTTCCCAAATTCTGTTTTTTTTTTGTAACTTTGTGCATAGTTGATACTCAGTGTCTTTACTCATTTTGTCAATACTACAATCTATGGAGTTATTACTCAGAAGATTTGGTTTTAAAATACTGGTATCCATTTTGAGGACAGTGGTGAGTGCTGATACAGCAGGCATTATTAATGTTTCACCAATTTTATGAGATTCTCTACACTTTGCTATCATTTTGGAAATATTATAAGAAGCAATGAAACCACTATTAAGGTCACTTTTAGCTTACTTGACAAATGACTCAAGTATGCAACGCTTTTCAAATGCTTCTTTCATCTTCTGGAACTAAGTAATACCATAAGGAGCCTTTCTAGGGTGTCTTATGGAAGTGTTCCTGCAATCTTGATGGCTTTATGACTTCATTAGACAGTGCAGTATTACAAATAAAGTCATTACTGATCAGACGGGACTGGAATAAAACCATACTCCAGGTATGTAACATCGTATTGATGCACTTTCTGTAGTTTCTGTTTCTTAGCAGGATTAGAATTCAAGGCTTCACTGCCTTCAGCCTCATAGAGATCACACTGTATGTATCTATCCATCATTATGGGGGCTAAATTAAAATTAAAAAATTAACACAAACTGTGAATGCCTATCGGATGTTGACGACAGCAGTGAGTTGACACGATTGGAACTGTGGTAGCAAAGATGAAGGCAATCATAACAGCAAAAATTACGTTGACAAGGGTTCAGATTGGAAATTGAATTTTAGTCGTGATAGAGCTGATGTTCTGCAAGCTATGTTTGTACTGTACCAGTTAGCGCGATTGACCAACCACGGGAGGTCTCATAATTATAGTGCCATAGTTAGGGTGCCACTTACTGCCCCCAATGACTTCTGTTTCCCCTAACACCCCCGTAGGACATGTAACTGCCCCTGTTGGGAATCGCTGACATATTTGATCATATTTTAACTTGTAAAGTAGACATCAATTATATACTTTAATCAACTGGTTCGTAAATGTCCTTCAGGGAAGAAAAATCTTATACCTCTGACTCCAGGTTTATTAATGTGATTGCCTCTTAACTAACTCCTGAGTTCTGGGCGATAAGGAATGGATAATAAATGTCAGCATTGCTACCGATCTCCTCCGCCTTTGAGCAAATAAGTAAAACAAAACATTTGAATATTTTGCTGCATGTTTTTTTTAGAATAGCTCTAAATCACAGCATTAGAGTTCCATATCTGTCCTAACAAAATCTTTTTTTTTGCAAACAAGGTATGAGTGGTTGGATCCAAGTATCAAGAAGACAGAATGGTCAAGGGAGGAGGAGGAGAAGTTGCTTCACTTGGCAAAGCTCATGCCAACCCAGTGGCGGACCATTGCTCCAATAATTGGCCGAACAGCAGCCCAGTGCTTGGAACATTATGAATATCTTCTGTAAGTTGAAAATTTTTCTTGACATTTTTAGCTTTTACTTATTACAACACCGAAAAACGGTATTTGGCTTGTCAAGTACATTCTGGCTCCCAAATGAGCAAATCACATCAATCCCATTCCTGCTGCCTCCCCCCCCCCCCCACCCCCATAGCCAACTTATTCTCTTTTGCTCACTCATGAAATCCTCTTCAATTCTTTTTACCTACACTACGGAGTAACAAACATTAACCAGCTAAACTGCTTGTACGTTTCTGCGTTGTGGGAAGAAACAAAGTACCCATTAGATCCTCTCAACCATTGAGAACATGTGGCTGCCAAACAGATAGCACCCACCACCACCATCAAATCTGGGTCCCTGCAACTGTGAGTCATTTAAAACCTATGACATTCTTGTTTTATTTAGTTAGGTTTTCGTTTGGAATTGAAAGGCAGGTGTTTCATAATCAAGGATTCACGTGGTGTTGCGCACAGAATGTTGTAGGAACTTGGCAAATCAGGCAGCATTCATAAAGGGCAATAAACAGTTGACATTTAAGGCCAAGACACTGACGAATCTTGGCCTGAAACAACGACTGTTTATTTCCCTCCATGTATGCTGCCTGTCTTGCTGAATTCCTCCAGCATTTTTTGTGTGTTGCTCAAAATTGCCAGCATCTGCAGAATCTCTTGTTTGATTCACATGATGTTGATTTTCTAAGATATTTCTAAGCTATATTGACTGTTCTGCTGTACATATTATTTATTGCAAATTACTATAAATTACACTTTCAGATGGAGACTTTTATTCCTCATGTATGTGAAGGATGCGAGAAATAAAGTCAATTCAATTCAATTCCAGTTTTACTGCATTCCATTTAGTTATTCCTTTTGTATTCAGCAGAAAGAAAAACTTGTATCTTGTTTGAGTAACTACAAAAGGAAAGGGAAGACAAAAATGAACTGCAGAAATCCTCAGATAGTAATTGAATCTGTGCAGAGTAAGAATCATGGAAAGCAGTTTTAATTTGAAAGAAATATATTCCATACTTCAATAACCTACTTTCCAACAACATTTTAATAGTATTCAATAACATATTATCCTTCTGTTGGGAATTTTTATTTCAGTGTAATGCTGCCATAAGCGTGCTTTTCAAATCTGACTCAAAAGTGTTACAAACTTTATATAGTTAATTTATTTTGCTGTGCTTGATTTCCAGCAAATTGCCAATGCTCATTGGCTTGTTAACCATTATATGGAGAGTGGTTTCATTCACAAATCGTGTCTTCCTTGGATATTTTAAGGATATCTGTATGGATGTAGATGATTCTTGTTTATCACTGCAGCCTTATATTTTGCAATAATGACATATTATTTTGTTCATTAACTTGTTGCTGCCAATTTGAATTCTAATGAATGATGTGAAAACATTTGTATATTATCCTTTCCTAGAGGAATACTATCATTTTGCCATTGTAATATGTAACACACCGTCCTATATGGCTGGAGTAATCATTTTCTTTAGCAAATTTATTTTTATTGTTTATATTTGTAACCAAATTATGGTTAAAAAAACATCTTTGGTGCTCAGTTTGATTTTTTTTTTATAAATTGATGTTTCAAGAAAATAATTGAAAAATCAGTTATGCAGCTGACAGTGGTGTTGGGACATATTTCAGAGATAAGGCTGCCCAAAGAGATCAAGAAGAGGAAGCTGCTGATGATCCTCGAAAGCTGAAGCCTGGTGAAATTGATCCAAACCCAGAAACTAAGCCAGCCAGGCCTGATCCAGTTGATATGGATGAAGGTATTTCTGAGTTAAGCTTGATATACTTTTCAGCAATTGATTTGTCACTCAGCACTGAAAAAAAATACTGCAGCAACATATTACAGTATATTGTTACATATAATTCAGCTCTGTGACCTCCTTGTGAGGAACCTGACATTTGCAATGCCTAGTTAAAAAGAAATTATGGGATGGAGGGGTGTGCTGCTTGAACCAAGTGGAAGAAGGGATGGAGAAGAGATGCAGTGAGAAGTACAACAGAACTTGTGTATTGCTTCAAGGCTAGCCTGTGGGGAGGAGAGAGGCTCATGGTGTCCTCCCCTCCTCAGCAATAAAACATTCCATTTATGTAGCATATTTAATACAATATCTTCAGCTCCTTGAGATATGACCTACAGTACCAGGCTTGGAAGAGAAGTCATGTTTGGTGGCAGCCGTGGATAACAATGAAATCAGATAAAAGTGCCGCCCAGCTGAAAGGTGATAAAGAGGTATCAATGGTCAACCACATGAACAGCAGTAAGCAGGTAGAGAAAAGCTAAAGCAGATAGATTGTCATTATCACAATTATATAGGATATCATTAGTGAATAGACTAACTTCGATACTGGAGAAGGAAACAACAATACAGGGTTTCAGATACGCGGTTATATTGTTATGCAGCAAGAAATGTATACCATGTCCATGCTGACTATCAAATGCATATCAATACTAATCTCATTTTTCAGGACTTGATCCATAGCCTTCCATGCCTTGATCATTCAAGTGCTCAAGTACATACTTAAATGTCTGGGAGTATCAGACCTCAAAGCTGGGGTCCTTGAATAATCTGCATGTGGAGGTAGGGGGCATAATCAGTAAATTTGCAGGTTACACTCGGGTTGCTGGAGTTGTAGGGTAGTCTTGTACTACAATGTGATAGTGATGTGTTGATGAAGTAGGCTGAGAAGCAGTAAACAAGAAGTGTCTTTTGCACATTGGTTGTTTGTCATTCATTGTTAATGTAAAGTTTTTCATGAAATTCTATTGTATTTTTCGGTAAATACTCGCAAGAAAATGCATCTGAAGGTAGTATATGGTAACGTACCCATACCTTGATAATAAATTTATTTTGAACTGTGAATTTTGAAATAGGAGTTTAACCCTGTTAAGTGTGAGATGATAGTTTTGGGAGTGTAGCGAGCAAATTAACATGGCTTACAGGCTAAGCACGGTGGAGGTGGGGGTTGTTCCTGTATGATGAGCTTTCCAATCCAATAACAGCAAGGCTCCAAAGTCAAAGAATATATTCAATCCTTTATTAGGAAACTAGCAAAACAAACAATGTTGAAGCAATAAAACTAATGAATCTAAAACTAGCGATATAACAAAATAAACAGTCTTAGCGTATTAAACAGTATTAGCATAATTAAGCAAATTTAAGCTGATTTAAGTGAAGTTGAGTGAGTTTAACTGTAATTATGCGATCAACAAAAAATAATCATCCCAATCATTCCTAGAGATGCTGCCTGGCCTGCTGTGTTTACCAGCAATTTTGATGTGTGTCACTCCCAAGAAGAGTTTGGTTACAAATTCATGCTTTTGTCAGTAAGCTCTTTACTTCTACCATGCCCCCAGTCATATGACTGCCTACCATAATAAACATAAATGCACAACACAAAATACAATGCAGACAGAAAATAGACACAAGGCTCCTACAGGGAGTGTTCATAATGCTGGGACTTGACTATGTATGGCAAGGTCCTTGGGAGTATTGAGGAATAAAGGGATGTTAGTGTGCAAATCCAAACAACTTTCAAGCTGGCAGCCTAGTTCAATAATGTGGTTTAAAAAGGCATGTGGTATGTTATTCTTTAGTTGGAACATTGAATGCAAGAGCAGGAACGTTATGCCACATCTTTATAAAATATTGGTCAGACCTCTGTTGGAACATATTAGTTATGAATATTGACTAGAGAGTTGGTTTATTGTCCCTGCAGTAGAGAAGGGACATGATTGAGGTATTTAAAATGAAGAGGGTATAAACAGAGTTGACTCCAGAAATCTTTTTCTCTTACCATAGATGAATAATCTAGAGGACACAGATTCAGAGTAATAGGAAAGAGATTTACAGTGGATTTGAGGGTGACTCTGTTCATTCAGGGTGACAGATAGCTGGAATATACTGTTGCTAGAGTGGTGGAAGCAGAGTTGTGAACAGTATTATGGGGTGTCCAGATGAGTACTTAAATTGTCTGGGCATTGAAGGGTATGAGACAAGTGCTGGAAGGTGGGATTCCTGCAGATGGATGCTCACTAGTCAGTGTGGACATGATGGGCTGAATGGCCTGTTTTAATGCTGTATGACTATGGCTGTAAGTACAAAAATAAATTTTCCAATTTTTTAATATAATTTAAAAAAAAATTTTATATAATTTTTAAATTTTTTTTTCTTTGGAAAAATGTGTCTTCGAGTTATGAAAGAATTTTTTGCTTTAAAAAATGGAATAGCAAAGACATGCTAGTAGATTCAGTTAGATACAGTAATATGGATAAGTGGCAAAGAATAAAAGAAAAATTGCAGTCTGAAGCAATATAACGTAGGAATACAGGAGCTAGCTTAGATTCCATTGACCAAATGTCCTCCTGTGTTTTAGTAAGTAAGAAAAGGTTAAGAAGCCGCAAAATATTTAATGAAAATGATGATTGAACCTGCAACAAAAATGCCACTCGTATCCAATGAGATTAATCACGTTAGGTAACAGAAATAAAGAAGTTATAGGCATGCTGAAGTTTTTGAGTGTGGGAAGTTTATAAAAAATACTTTTAGAATCAGCTAAATAGAAATTTTATAATGTTGAGTATTTTCAACTTTGTTTATTCCCTTCTTCTCAACCTTATTTACCAAGGAAGTATTGATTCTAGAGTATTGATTTTAGATTACATGGGATTACATAAAAAAATGTATTTTTGTTTTTAGATGAACTTGAAATGCTCTCTGAGGCAAGAGCTCGTTTGGCCAATACTCAAGGCAAGAAAGCCAAAAGAAAAGCACGAGAAAAGCAGCTTGAAGAAGCCAGGTTAGTCATTGTATACAGCATAATCTGCATCATTTTTAACATCTCAATCTTCCATTAGACAGAAATTCCCCATATTAACCAAGAAGCATATGTGCTTGCCTATTTGTGTGTACTTAGTGGACATTTTTGTACAAACTGAAAAGGTAGTATGGATAGCTTGTTATCAATAATAATGGACAACTTCAAAATCAATAAACTAATTAATTAAGTTTACACAGGCAACCCGAGGTTACAAGAGGGTTCTCTTCCTGAGAACTTTCTGTGAGCTCATTTCGTCATTAAGTCAGAAAAGTCAACTTTTCATAGCTAATCATATTTTGCTCCACATACACGTTATACTTCTTTCATTCCAATGAAAATCTACCTAACGTACTATATAATTAAACTAGTGAAATATGTACTATATCTGATTATTAAATAATTACATGAAAGATTTTATTATTACCTGCTTTAAAAATGTATGGGAGGATTTGTGTAAAGTCAAATTTCCAAAAGTCATGCCATTTGTAACCTAGGGTATCTCTGTACAATAATTGTTGATGTCGATTGTGAATAGGTGGATCTCGAGTATTCTTGGAGTGACACTGATTTTTTTATTCTTTTATCCTACTAGTGACTTTGAAATGACTATTATAGATATTCCCTCTCTAAAGTCAAACATTGAAATGAGAATTTGGATTCACTGTACAGAAGGCCCGTAGAGGCTAAGTCACTGAGTAAATGCAATGCAGAGATTGCTAGATCTTTGGTTAGTGAGGGAGTCAAGGAATGTGAGGTTTGTGCAGGGACAAAAGAACAACCATGATGTAATTGAATGATAAGTCAGACACGAGGCAAGAAAAGCTGTACGTGCCGTCCTGTTTCGTGTGTTCACCTTCTCTTTCTTCAGCCAAACTGTACTGCTGCACTGGAATTTCATCACTGGTCATTTCCTTTACCCAAGAAAGTTGGTGGGGAATCCAATTCATTCAGTAATGTTATTTAGTGAAAAATAAATAATCTTCTAAAGTTAACCCAATGTTACTTAAATATGATTCAAAATCCTCAGTAATATGTTTGACTCTTAGGTGCCCTCTAACAAATAAGCTAAACAGTTCAAAATCATTAACAGAGTGGTTATTAAATGGTGTCTTTGAAAGCAATAGACATATCTTATTCAAGCATTTAAAAAAATATATTCTTGATTTTATTAGACTTTTGTTTTAATCTGTTGGAGAAGATAGTGTAGGAATTGTAGATGTTAAAATGGCCAATGTCAATCCACTATGGCAATTATCTATGAATTTATAAAGTGATTGCTTTAGTAGGGATCATTATTGTTAATAAGCTCCTCTTGAAATGGTGGTTTGTGTTAAATCTCCTAAGCGTTTACAGTATTTCTGGATATGGATCTTAATAATTTATTTTAATCTGAATATGGTTTTGTTGCTAAAAGCATGCTGTATTGTGGATCCTTATTCAGGACCAGATTATCCCTTAACATTAATAAAATGTGAATCTTTCTCTCCAGCATAAACGTTATCTTAAACTCCACTAAAGTAAACTAAATCTGTAATATTTCTGTTAATTTCTACATATTTCACATAACCAGTTTTGGAAATTGGCACTGCTGAATATGGGCACACAACGTCTTAATAACAGCTTCTTCCCCTCTGCCATCAGATTCCTGAGCGGTCCATGAACTATTTTGATCTGCTTGTTTATTATTGTAACAGTAATATTTTTGCACTGTACTGTTACCACAAAATAACAATATTTATGCCGTATGTCACTGCTAATATTTGCATCTGATTCTGATTCTGGTCTGACGTTAGTGATTGCTTATTTTAAACCTAAATATTTCAACTAGTGGGACTGATTAATGTTAACATGATGACCATTTATAACAGAAGAAAAATCTCAAAAAATGAATCTTATTCACCTCAAAGTCAATATTAAACTTGGGTCTATGAAGCAGTTTAAAATAGAAACTTTTTAAACATAATAGTGCACAATTTGTTAAAATATTTGATATATTACAAACTTATCCCACAGCCTGTTGAGATTAACGATATTCTGTTGTTTCGTAATAAACTTTCACAAACTTAAAAAGTGACAACCTGTAAATGCTGGTAACCTGACATAAAATGTGAAAATGCTGGAGGGACTCAGCAGAGTGGGTAGTATCTGTGGGGTGGGGGGTGTAGAGAGAGAAAGTGTTAACATTTCAGGTTATTGACTTCTTCATCAGAATTAGACCAGAGAGAGGAGCAGTGGTTCTTCATGGGTGGCATTGTTGGAAGAGAAATGGCAGTGTTTCATTAAACTATAATCAAAAAGTAAAAAACTTTAGAAGTTGGAAATATTCAGCAGGTACGACAGTTCCAATGAAAGGCCATCAATCCGAAAAATTAACGATTTCTCTCCCCAGAGCAGTAGCCTGAGACTTTCTGAGTATTCATAATACTCGCATAACGTAGAATGAGTATTTGTTGATCTTTATATAATGAGAGGTTTCGGAATTGATCCTGTCAATCCCTTTCCTAACTGGTACACTAATAAGCTATAATTATATTCTATCTTCTTGGTATTTATCTTATTCAATATCAAACAGAGTTTATAATCAAATGAAATTTTAAGTGGTGAGAACTTAGTTAAATAAAAATCTTCGTACTGTTCAATTGTGATAGACGACTGGCAGCACTTCAGAAGCGCAGAGAATTGCGAGCAGCTGGCATAGAGATACAGAAGAAACGAAAAAAGAAGAGGGGAGTGGATTATAATGCTGAAATCCCCTTTGAAAAGAAACCTGCTCCAGGCTTTTATGATACCGCTGAGGAAAACTATCAAACACTTGAACCAGACTTCAAAAGACTTCGCCAGCAACATCTGGATGGAGAGCTAAGATCGTAAGTTGCAGCAAAATGCTAAATTGTTATTACTGTACTTTATTACATTTTTAAGTTTTTTAATTACATTATGTGCATTATATATTTACTGCTTCATTATACAGAGGTTTTTGTTGAGATTTATACACGTTAGGACATACAGTTTAGGTTTTCCCCCTAGACTTAAAACACTTGCCCTAGTGCTTGAGAACTAGCTGCACCTCTGGACAAGCTATTCCAATACATTTAAAACAGTGGCATCTACCTGATATAGTTTTTACACTAGTATAGCCTACTCTCAAAAAACAGCATTAATCTAATCTCGCTAACTATATCCTGCTCCACCTACTCTCAGTCATCTGCGAAGCAATAGAAGATGTCATTGTTTATGCTCTAGGTTTTCCAGTTTCCTCCCACAGTCCAAAGACGGTCCAGTTAGTAGGTTAATTGGTCATTGTAAATTGTCCTGTGATTTGCTGGCAGCACACAGCTGGAAGGGCCTATATCTGTTATATCTCTGAATTAAAAAATAAAGTTTAATGAGATGTCTTTAACTTTCATTACATTGAGAAATTGTGTCCATCAGTGACAATGACACTTTCAAATTTAGTGGAACACAGTTTATGAATGCAGAACAAGTTCCAAGTAAATTTATTATCAAAATACATGTATGTTACCATATACAACCCTGAGATTCATTTCTTGCAGGCATACTGAAAAAATCCATAATAGAATGATAACCATAACAGAATCAATGAAAGACTGCACCAAATTTATAGTGTCAGTTTTCACTGAGCTGTTTATTTCTCGTAGAATTGTAATCCAAAATACCAGAGGTAACTTGGGTTTTAAAGTAGATATAATTTGCCAGCAGTTTTCATCCTGCTTTTTTGCAGATCATATGTTTAATTGTTTCATAAGAACAGTTTCAGTAAATATTTTTAAGTTGAATTATGTCAGTTTTGAGCTTCTTGATCATACCAAGACACTTTTAAAAATACATGTAAGTAGTTAAGTGAAAAATAAGCTATAGTCGTTTTGAGTTAGAATTACCTTTCCAAATTTCAGAGCTCTATACAGATAAGTTCATTTTCATATTATTTTATTTTATTCAGTGAGAAAGAAGAAGCAGAGCAGAAGAAAGATAAGCAGCGTCTGAAAAAGAAGAAGGAATCTGATTTACCCTCTGCTATATTACAGATCAGTGGCGTCTCTGAGTTTACTAAGAAAAGAAGTAAACTAGTTCTTCCTGCACCACAGGTAAATGGCCACCTCAAACACTACAGACGTAATAGTTTTATCTTTTGTGCTTTCCCTACTGACACTGCATTCTTCCAGAAATTTGAGAATACTTGTACCTCACCTAGTGCTTTGTTAAATTCTTTGTTAGATGAATATCATTCAACTGGTTTCATATGCCCATTTAATAATAGTAATTAATAGAAGTGTAAAACTGAATGAAGCTTTGTTAACCACTAATTAAAAAAAACTGTTCTTTTTTTAAAAAGATCTCTGATGCTGAACTGGAAGAAGTGGTCAAAATTGGTCAGGCGAGTGAAATAGCCTGCCAAACTGTAGAAGAATCGGGAATGCCAAATTCTGCTTCCAACGCTCTTCTTTCTGAATATAACGTTGCCAATACTGGTTTGAGTTTGCGAACTGCACGTACTCCTGCAGCACAGGATCGTATTCTTCAGGTAATCAAACCAAATTAACTCAAGGTCATTTAGCTTTGTATCGTAGCCTGTTGTACTTAAGTTTTATACCTGGAGTGTATTGTACAGTTAGGGATGGCTGCAATACAAGAAGCAAATAGTTTTTAATTCATATTTATAATTGGACTGGTAAAGAACAATTAAGATAATGGGTTGTTTTATCTAGAGTGGCAGAGGCTGAGGGGAAATCTGATAGAGATTTATAAGATTATGAGAGGCATAGGCAGGGTACCTTTTTCCCAGATTTGAAATGTCTAATAGAAGAGCGCATGCATTTAAGGTGAGAGGGGGTTATTTCAAAGGAGATGTGAGGAGGCAAGTTTTTTCACACACACAGTGGTGGGTGCCTGGGATGTGCTGCTGGGTTATTGGTAGAGGCAGATACATTAGAGACTTTTAAGATGCATGAATGTGAGGAAAATAGAAGGATATGGCAGAGGGGATTAATTTAGTTGGCCATTTGATTACTAATTTACTTGGTTTGCCACAGTTTTGTGGGCTGAACTAACTCTTATATTCTATAAAAACGGAAATGAGGCAGTAAAAGAAGACTGAAACCTCAGCAGAAATGCAAGAGGCTGCAGATTTTAAAATTGGAGCAACAGGCTGGAAGAACTCAGTGGATTAAGCAGCGTTTGTGAGAGGAAAGGAATTATTGATGTTTCATTGACAATTGTAGCTTACTTGTTTGCTACCGAAACCTCAGCTATAGGAGATCAGAAGGGCAAAATCAGGACATGGAATACTCTTGGCAGATAAGGTAAAGGAGAATTTTGAAAGGTTCCAACAGTATATTAAGAGCAAAAGGGTACCTAGGGAGAGAATAGGTTGTCTTAGGGGTCAGTGTGATTGTCTATGTGTGGAACCAAAAGATATGGATGAGGTCTTAACTGAATACTTCTTATCTGTATTTACTGTATTACTGTGGCCATGGAACCTATGGAGTTCAAGAAGAAAAACTGATGTTCTAAAACATAACTACATTGTGCAGGAGGAGTTGTTGACAATCTTGAGATGCATCAAGTTGGGTATATCTTTCCGTGCCTGATCAGTTGTATACTTGGACAGAGTGAGAAGCGAAGGGAGAAATTACTCAATCTTTGGCATAGTTTTTTTTTTAATCTTTGTTAGTCACTGGTGAAGACTGGAGGTGGCTAATGTTGTGCCTTTATTTAAGAAAGACTGCAAGGACAAGCCAGGCAACTACAGGCTGGTGAGCCTAACTTCACTGGTGAGAAAGTTACCAGAGGGGATTCTGAGAGACAGGTAATCGACCTGCATTTGAAAAGGCAAGGACTTGATTAGATATGGTCAGCATGGCTTTGTGCATGGAAAATCGTGTGTCATGAATTTGAGTGTTTTTGGGAGGTGACCAAGAGGATTGATAAGGGCAGAGCATAGATGTTGTTCACATGGACCTTAGAGGCCAATTTATACTTCTGCGTCGAATCTACGCCGTAAATACGGCGTAGCCGCGTACCCTATGCCATAGCCTGACGTGCACCTCCCCAAAAATGTAACCATGTATCACGGCAACGCAGACCGCAACAACTGTGATTGGTCCACTTGGTAGCATTGCTTGGAGACGATGAACCAAGTCACCAAATCTACCTGCCAACATCCAGACTCGGGCATACATAGTGAATAGTAAGGCCCTGAGGAGTGTTGGAGAGCAGTGATCTTGGGGTGAAAGTGCATAGTTCCCTGAAAATAACAAAGTTAGACTGGATGGTGAAGAGGGGGATTGAGTCCACGAATGATAACATTATGTTGTAACTGTACAAGACATTGGTGTCGTCACAGTTGGAGCATTGTGTGTAGTACTGGTTGCTATACTATAGGACAGCTGAGATTAAGCTAGAGAGAGCGCAGCAAAGACCAAATAGATGTTGCTGGACTGGAGAACTTGTTTCCTTAGAGTTAGGGAGGATGACGTTTGACTCAAAGGCTCAAAAAAATCATGAGGGGCATGGACAAGGTGTGTGGCCACGATATTTTCCCAGAGTAGCGGAGACTAAAATAAGTGGTTATTGGTTCAATGTGTGAGGGGCTGCAATTTCATGTGGAAGGTGGTCCGTATATGGAACAAGCTGCCAGAGGACATTGTAGAGGTTGGTACAATAACAACATTTAGACTATAGGAGCAGAATTAGCCCATTCAGCCCATTGGGTTTGCTCTGCCATTCCATCATGGCTGATCCCGGATCCCACTCAACCCCATACACCTGCCTTCTTGTCATATCCTTTGATGCCCTGACTGATCAGGAAACTATCAACTTCCACCTTAAGTATACCCATGCAGTTTGTCTCTACCACAGTCTGTGGTAGAGCATTCCACAGATTCACTACTCTCTGGCTTAAAAAAAATCCTTCCTGATCTCTGTTCTAAAAGGCCATCCTTCAATTTTGAGGCTCTGGATACCCCACCATAGGACACATCAACCCTACCTAGCCCTTTCAACATTTGGTAGGTTTCAATGAGATCCCCATGCATTCTTCTGAATTCCAGTGAGTACAGGCCTAAAACTGCCAAACGCTCCTCATGTTAACCCTTTCATTCCTGGATTCATCATCATGAACCTCCTCTGGACTCTCTCCAATGACATCACAACCTTTCTGAAGTATGGGGTCCAAAACTGTTGACAGTACTTCAAGTGTGGCCTACTAGTGTCTTATAAAACCTCAGCATTATCTCCTTGCTCTTATATTCTATTCCCCTTGAAATAAATGCTAACATTGCATTTGCCGCCTTTACCACAGAATCAACCTGTGAATTAACCTTCTGGGAGTCTTGCACAAGGACTCCTAAGTTCCTCTGCACCTCCCCATTTAGATAAAAGTCCACACTATTGGTTCCTTTTACAAAAATGCATTATCGTATATTTCCTAACATTGCCACTTTTTGCACGTTCTTCCAATTTGTCTAAGTCCTGCTGCAAACATATTGCTTCCTCACTCTTACCCCCCCACGTATCTTCGTATCGTCAGCAAATTTTGCCACAAAGCCAATCAATTTCATCATCCAAATCATTGACAAGCAATGTGATAAGTAGTGGTCCCAATGCTGACCTCTGAGGAACACCACTAGTCACAGGCAGCCAACTAGAAAAGACCTCCTTTGTTCCCAGTCGCTGCCTCCTGCCCGTCAACCATTCCTCTTTCCATGCCAGTATCTTTCTTGTAACGCCATAGCATCTTACCTAGTTAAGCAGCTTCGTGTGGCACCTTGTCAGATATTTAAAAGACATTTGGACAGGTGTGTGAATAGGAAATTTTTATAAGGTTCTAGACTAAAAGCAAATGGATGAGCTCAGGAAGTCACCTTTGTCAGTATGAATAAGTTGGGCCAAAGGGCCTTTTTCTACATTTTTATGACTCTATGACTGTGGTGCATTGCTATTATGTGGCAGTATCTTGCAAATATTTTGCTTGCATTTCACTAATTACTGAAAAACACGTGACTTTATATGGGTGAGTAAATAGTATGTTCATGTTTTGAATGAGGTCCATATCTTAGATGAAGTTGTGGAGATTTTAGTCCTCACATTGACTTTTCCAAAATTGTCAAATTATGTTGTACTTTCTGTGAAGTTAGACTGCTAAGATTCAGGTTTATATAGAAACATAGAAAATAGGTGCAGGAGTAGGCCATTCGGCCCTTCGAGCCTGCACCGCCATTTATTATGATCATGGCTGATCATCCAACTCAGAACCCTGCACCAGACTTCCCTCCATACCCTCTGATCCCCCTAGACACAAGGGCCATATCTAACTCCCTCTTAAATATAGCCAATGAACTGGCCTCAACTGTTTCCTGTGGCAGAGAATTCCACAGATTCACCACTCTCTGTGTGAAGAAGTTTTTACTAATCTCAGTCCTAAAAGGCTTCGCCTTTATCCTCAAACCGTGACCCCTCGTTCTGGACTTCCCCAACATCGGGAACAATCTTCCTGCATCTAGCCTGTCCAATCCCTTTTTTATATGTTTCAGTAAGATCCCCCCTCAATCTTCTAAATTCCAACGAGTACAAGACTGGTGTATAATGACACCCAGGTCTCGTTGCAGCTCCCCTTTTCCTAATCGGCCACCATTCAGATAATAATCTGTTTTCCTATTTTTGCCACCAAAGTGGATAACTTCACATTTATCCACATTAAATTGCATCTGCCATGAATTTGCCCACTCACCCAACCTATCCAAGTCACCCTGCATCCTCTTAGCATCCTCCTCACAGCTAACACTGCCACCCAGCTTCGTGTCATCCGCAAACTTGGAGATGCTGCATTTAATTCCCTCATCCAAGTCATTAATATATATTGTAAACAACTGGGGTCCCAGCACTGAGCCTTGCGGTACCCCACTAGTCACTGCCTGCCATTCTGAAAAGGTCCCGTTTATTCCCACTCTTTGCTTCCTGTCTGCTAACCAATTCTCTATTCACATCAATACCTTACCCCCAATACCATGTGCTTTAAGTTTGCACACTAATCTCCTATGTGAGACCTTGTCAAAAGCCTTTTGAAAATCCAAATATACCACATCCACTGGTTCTCCCCTATCCACTCTACTAGTTACATCCCCAAAAAATTCTATGAGATTCGTCAGACATGATTTTCCTTTCACAAATCCATGCTGACTTTGTCCGATGATTTCACCGCTTTCCAAATGTGCTGTTATCACATCTTTGATAACTGACTCTAGCAGTTTCCCCACTACTGATGTTAGGCTAACCAGTCTATAATTCCCCGGTTTCTCTCTCCCTCCTTTTTTAAAAAGTGGAGTTACATTAGCCATCCTCCAATCCTCAGGAACTAGTCCAGAATCTAACGAGTTTTGAAAAATTATCACTAATGCATCCACTATTTCTTGGGCTACTTCCTTAAGCACTCTGGGATGCAGACCATCTGGCCCTGGGGATTTATCTGCCTTTAATCCCTTCAATTTACCTAACACCACTTCCTTACTAACATGTATTTCGCATGTAGATAACATGTATTTAAAATACGTTTATTTTACAATACATAATTATAGGTCACCCCATTAGGTTTTTTAGTTTTTTGAGACTAAGGGACTTAATATTGCATACGAAATGCTTTGAGAGACTGGTCTTGGCACATGTCAGCTCCAACCTCCCAGAACACTATGACACTCTGTAATGCAACTACCTCTGAAACAGGTTCATGGGAGGTGCTATCTTCCTGGCCGTATACTCACCTCTGGAGCATGCAGATAACACCTGCACCAGAGTCCTATTTACCAACTGTAGCTCTGTCTTCAATTCCAAACAAATGCAGCACTGGAACTCCCTTTCCAGCTGGTTGCTTGGTTTCCTGATTAACTAACCGCAATCAGTAAAGATGGGCAGCAACACCTCTGCTATGATTATTGTCAACACCAGTTCCCTACGAGGCTGTGTCCTAGCCTCGTGGTTTACTCTCCCTACATTCACAAATGTCTGGCCAGATTGTGCTCTAACTCCATCAAAAAGTTTGAAGATGAGCGGGCCAGATCTTAAATAACAATGAGATGGATTAGATGGAGAAGGTAGAGAGCATGGTGTCATGACAACAACCTTTCCCTCATTGTCAGCAAAACAAAAGAGTCGGTCATTGTTTTTTGGAAACTGAGTGCTAAGATGGAGATGGATAAGAGTTTCAAGTTCTTGGGTATAATCGATAACTTGTTCTGGTGCTATTGATGCTATTGTTAAGAAAGTGCACCATTCCTTCATTTAGGAGGCTAAAGAAATTCGGCATGTCCCCTTCGACCCTCACCAAAATTTTTACACTGTAGCTGCACCACAGAAATCATTCTATCCAGATGCATCATGGCTTGGTATGATTTTGTTCTGCCGAAGATGGCAAGAAATTGCAGAGTTGTAGACCCAGATCAGTCTAAACTTCTCACTGCCTTAGGAAAAAAACAGCCAGCATAATCGAAGACCCCCTCCTACCATATACATTCTCTCTCCTCCTCCCTTCAGTCAGGCAATATATACAAAAGCCTGAAAATAAGCAAAGTTGAAAGTAAATTTATTATCAAAGTACTTATGTTACCATATACAACCATGAGATTCATTTTCTGCGAGCATACTCAGTAAATCCAAGAACCGTAGTAGAATCAATAAAAGACCGCAACCAACAGGGTGGGCAAACAACCAGTGTGCAAAAGACAATGTACAAAGAAAAATAAATAAGCAATAAATCTTGAGAAGATGAGATGAAGAGTCCTTGAAAGTGAATCCATAGGTTGTGGAAGCAGCTCAGTGATGAGGCAAGTGAAGTTATCTCTACTGGTTCAAGAGCCTTGATGGTTGAAGGGTAATAACTGCTCCTGAACCTGGCGGTGTGGGTCCTGAGATTCTTGTACCTTCCTGATGGTAACAGTGAGAAGAGAGCTCCAACTACTAGGCTCAAGGACAGCTTCTATTCTGCTATTCATCCATCGTCGACGTCGATGAGGACCTCGACACCAGATGGTGTTGAGACCAGCGCATGATTTGGATTTAAGTGAGGGAGAGTTGCGCAGCGTCAGCCTCACTCTGTCTTCCCAATTCCCATCTGGATCCAGTGGCAAGACAGAGTCAAGACGGCTGGAGATGGGACTAGGCGCAGTGGATGGCCAGGACGTCTTCTGTGTCTTGTCCTGCTCTACACGTTCCACGACACTTGCAGAGACCGCCTTCTTGACCGTTGGACCTTCCATTGGTCTCGTCCGCTCAATCCACCGGAGTCTGTCTTCACATGCTGGGATAGACAACTCACTATCTCACCGAGGGTTTGAGACCCGTCGGCTACCCTCACCTGGTTTAGCCGGCTTGCCGAAGCCGTTGCCCGGGGTGTGGCCGCTGTCGCATGCAAACAACTACAGGGAGCCACAGGTGAGAGCTGAGTGCCAGGTGGGGACCAAAGATGGACTAACCGCCTTGAAAAGGACGCGACATGTTCCCCCACCAGAGGTGCTACCCCTCCCTGACACCTCATACACCCCATTATAAGACTATTGAATGCCTCTTATAAAGATAAACTCACAATGTCCCCTGCACCTTATTGTCTACCTGCACTGCACCTTCTCTAAGATAATAACACTATACACAGCTTCTGTTATTGACTTTACATTGTACTACCTTGGTGTACTGATCTTGTGAAGTGATCTGTATGAATGGCATGAGAGAAACAAATTTTTAACTGTATTTCAGTACATGTGACAGTAATAAACCAATTATCAGTACAAGAATGTATTTGTCTTCTATCCTCTGCAACACCAGTGCTCTTATCATCTTGACTATACACCTTTTATTTACGCATATGACTGAGCTGAATGACATACAAGTTAGACAATTTTCTATTATCCACGCTAGAGTTCTTCATTGGGAAAAGTGAGAATGGGAGCATTATTTTAGTTTCTGTCTCTTAAACTCAAATGAGGCAATTTTTAAAAAAAAAATGCATTTTAGTGAGTTACAGTTTTTTGGAGGGCTACTATTTTGATTTGCTTTTATTTTCTCCCTCTGTTGGAATAGTATAGGAAGATGCCCGGTCACTTCATTGCAGTGCTTTGGTTCTGCAGCGGCTCATGTACTTTAGAGTAGGTTTTGTGGAGTGTTGGAGATGAGTTCCTGGTTTTAGGCTATGCGTGAACTCAGGTGAAAATTAAAAACAAAAGGTAAATATGTAAATGAAATTGGGTGCTAAACTGGATTTTGTTTTTAATATACAGGAAGCTCAAAATTTAATGGCACTGACAAATGTTGATACACCTTTAAAAGGTGGACTGAATACCCCACTCCATGAAAGTGATTTTTCGGGAGTAACCCCACAGCGACAGGTAGTTCAGACACCAAATACAGTCCTCACGACACCTTTCAGGTAAGCCTTAACATGTTTTTCTTAATGTAGTAATTTAATTTTTTGCCCAGTTTTGAATAATTGTTTCAGTGAAACTATAACGCTTGATTTTAGAAATGATAAAATTATATTTACTGACGTTTGCTTAATTTTCATTTTGTAATGCTTCAAGTTTTGTACTTTGTTTATTTTCATTTTGCATATTAATTGGTGACATCTAGATAAAACACTTCACAGATTATAAGACATTTATAAAGAGAAAATATAGTTCTTCTCATCTGTCACTTTTGATATTCAAATCTTAAACAAAGATTGTAAAATGATAACCAGATATAAACGAAGTCCAGATTATAAAGTCAATTTGATCTGGGTGGGATTATTTGCATTCGAGGGAAGTAAATTGGACATTCATCTCCTCTTCAGGGTGGAGGAGACAGAAAAACGAGAAATAAGATGGGGAGAAATGAAAAGGTGAAGGGGAGTGATCCTGTCAACAACACTATAGATAAAATAACTCATCTCTGTATTCTATTTGATGTCATCTTTGCAGCATTAATTCATCTGCGTCCGGCATGAATGACAGTTTCGTAAAATATCTTACTTTAAAATGTTTAGGACCCCAACACATGGGAGTGATGGTTTGACTCCACGTAGTGGAATGACACCTAAACCTGGTGTGGCAGTGACTCCTGGAAGGACTCCTTTACGAGATAAGTTGAATATCAATCCTGGAGAGGAAGTAGTGGATTACGACCCTTCATTCACCAAGCAACTGGTAAGAACTAGGGTATTTCTGGAGTTCAGTTTTAATAAGAAAAATGAATAGTTTTTTGCTGGTTCATTAAGCCAAGCACACTGACTCATTTAAGCTTAAGTGCTTGCCTGGAGACTGAAGTTCCACTGTGAGCCATGTGCCAGCTGGAGTTAGTTTGATTAGTTACAGTTTTTGTTCTGAAGGCTTTGCAATGATTACAGGAGAGAATAGATATCACAAACTAACATTCACATGATTCTACACATGCTAATATTTATCTGATTTCGTTTGACAGTCAGGATTACACATGAATGAGCTTTGAAAATAAGTAGCTATATTTTTGCCACAAAGCTCTACCCTGACCCAAAACCTATTCTACACAAGTCAACACTAATAGTACAAGTTCCTGATAAGAAATTGGACCTGAAGACCATAAATGACTTTCTCCCTTCTGTTTTTTTAGCAACCAAAGGCATTGATCCCATTTGTGAGTTCAGTATTCACCAGGATGTTGCCTGGTTTGGAACAATTTAGTTATAAGGAGTATTTAGAAAGGGTGGATTTGATTATTTTCCCCCTAGAGCAGAGGTGGCTGAGGGGTGAGCTAATAAAGGTATATAAAGGTTTGATAGGGTAGATAGTAAATACATTTTTCTCATGGTGGGGCTACTTAAGATGAGAGGCATAGGTTTATTATGAAAAGTAGGAGGTTTAGAGCAGTGGTCTCCAACCTCTGGGCCGCGGACCGATACTGGGCCGCGAAGCATGCAGGGGTGCAGCAGTAGCCGGAGCACACCCAGCACATCTTTAAGGAAAAAGCCGAAATAAACAAGCTTATTAATTAGGTGCCACCCAGAAGCCAGTCTTCATTAGAGGAACTGAGGTGAAGAGAGCCAATAACTTGAAATTCTTTAGCATTAAGGATCGACGTTTCTCTCTCTGAAAAGTGTCAGAGGATCTGTTCTGGGACCAGCATGTAATTGTCATTACAAAGAAAGCACGACAGCGCCTATACTTTATTAGAAGTTTGTGTAGATTCAACTTGTCACCTCGATCCTGACAGCCCTGTCTTTTCAGCCTGTCTGGGCTGGCGTTTAAATTGACCAAACAATGGAACAGCTGGCCTGGAAAGAGGAGTGAACATCGCGTAAGAGCAAGTGAAATCGGCAATCGCCTCTGATCTGGGCCAACATTTACGTGCCGGATGGCACTAATTAATTAGCTTGTTTATTTCGGCTTTTTCCTTAAAGATGTGCTGGGTGCGCTCCGGCTACCGCTGCACCCCTGCATGCTTCACGGCCCAGAGGTTGGGGACCACTAGTTAAGAGGAGATATTAGGGCAAATTATTTTCATGGAGAGGATGGTTGGAGACTGGAACATGCTGCCTAAAGAAGTGGTGGAGGCAGATATTCTTATGACATTTAAGAAGTACCTTGAATCACCAGAACACAAATGTCTCCTAACCTAATGCACATGAATGTGATTAGGCACGAAATGGTAGGCCAAGGGGCCTTTTCTGCACTGCATAACTATAACAACTGAGATCTTATAGAAGTATACAAAAATTATGATAAGGTGAATGCATGTAGGCTTTATCCCCTCAGTTTGGTTGAGACTAGAACCGAAGGTGAAAGATGAAGTACTTAAAGGGAATCGGTGGGGTAACTTCCTCACTTAGAGAGTGATGCAAGTATGGAATGATATGTCAGTGCAAGTGGTGAATATAGGTTCAATTGTAACACTTAAAAGAAATTTGGATAATTACATGGATGAGAGTAGTACAGAGGGCAGTGGTCTGGGTGAAAGCAGATGAAACTAAGGAGAAGACAATGCCGGCATGGACCAAAGGGCTTGTTTCTGTGCTGTGGTACTCTGCCTATCTGCTAACATATTGGAATGTTGTAGATATGCTTCACTATAAAGGTGACATATCTGACACACCTTCAAGGTGTGCTCAGGTAGATTGATTTAAAAACAATCTACTAGTTTTCTCTAGCTAAGTAATATTATACCTGTTGACCTTAAATGTTACCAAAATTTAATTTACTAATTCTTTGTGGCCCAGTCCTCTGCCCTGAATTGCCACCAGCAATTTCTAGTCTGGATATGGAGAGTCTGAGTTGGCCTGGTATCAGACAGAGTATACCCCTTCCCAAACTTGCCCTAGAGCTTTGAGAGCCAACAACAATTTGCTCCCAGCTGTTAACGGAGTCTGAGTTTCTACCTTGCCTACTAATTCAAAACCACGCACTTCATTAGAAACCAATAGGTTCGGGAAACGTTTTAACCTGGTGCAGGATCTTAGACAATTTTCCTTGCTGTTGTACACAATTGAAATTGCACAGTAGATTTGACATTGCAAAACTATCAATGAGTTTGGGTTACGTAGAGTTCCTGAATTTGCAGCTTTAACCAGTGACATCTGCCCTATAGCTTACCACCATAATCACACACAATTCATGGAAAACAGGGGTTTAAAAAGTGAATAACAGCCAGGTAATGTTAGCTATATATATTGCACTTAACGTAATTGCAAAACGCTATCAATATTTTTATCAAATCAGCAGCTAACTTTGTTCACTCAGAAAATCACTAATGTTGTCTCAAAGGTCATACTTAATTTTTCTTGCAGGAAAGAGAGCACCGTGAACAACTACGGATGGGTCTGCTGAATCTTCCTACTCCGAAGAATGACTTCGAAATTGTGCTGCCAGAAAATGCAGAACGAGAGCTTGAGGAACAGGAGACAGAAGATAACTTCATAGAAGATGCTGCTGATGTAGAGTCTCGTAGACAGGTAACCTTCAAGAATTCTACCTTACACTCTGCACAAAACTTTCTAACTCTGAAATTGATTCTCCATTTACCATGTATCTTATATAGTGAGGATGGAATTGAAAAGTGAGACTGATATTTGAATCCTATGGAGTAATCACTCACATTATGTCTGTCTGCTAATTCAGTGCATTAGAATGGCATACTTCATGTGTTTTGTACCTTGCAACCAAGTTTGGGTTAGTAATTGTCAGAATTTTTATCGTTTCCTTTTAAGGCAATGAAAGATGCTGAACGTGAGAGGGAGTTAAAAAAGAGACACCAAGCAATACAACGAAATTTTCCCAGACCATCAGAGGTGAGTGTAAAACAGCAGTCCATAGCATTTTTTGTGAGCAGGGTTACATTAATAAACCGGATCACTTCTAAAGGCACTCATTTGAACTAAGTCCCAACTTCCTGGTGTTTTCAGTGGTGTCAATCAGACCCCAATCTATGAAATGGTGAAAGGCCTTGATTGAGTGGATGTGGAGAGCATGTTTAGTAGTTGTTGTAGTAGTCATACTTTATTCATCCCAGGGGGAAATTGGTTTTCATTACAGTTGCACCATAAATAATAAATAGTCATAGAACCATAAATAGTTAAATAGTAATATGTAAAATTATGCCAGTAAATTATGAAATAAGTCCAGGACCAGCCTATTGGCTCAGGGTGTCTGACTCTCCAAGGGAGGAGTTGTAAAGTTTGATGGCCACAGGCAGGAATGACTTCCTATGACACTCTGTGCTGCATTTTGGAGGAATGAGCCTCTGGCTGAATGTACTCCTGTGCCCACCCAGTACATTATGTAGTAGATGGGAGACATTGACCAAGATGGCATGCAACTTAGACAGCATCCTCTTTTCAGACACCACCGTGAGAGAGTCCAGTTCCATCCCCACAACATCACTGGCCTTACGAATAAGTTTGTTGATTCTGTTGGTGTCTGCCACCCTCAGCCTGCTGCCCCAGCACACAACAGCAAACATGATAGCACTGACCACCACAGACTCGTAGGACATCCTCAGCATCGGCAGGCAGATGTTAAAGGACCTCAGTCTCCTCAGGAAATAGAGACGGCTCTGACCCTGCTTGTAGACAGCCTCAGTGTTCTTTGACCAGTCCAGTTTATTGTCAATTCGTATCTCCAGGTATTTGTAATCCTCCACCATGTCCACACTGACCCCCTGGATGGAAACAGGGGTCACCGGTACCTTAGCTCTCCTCAGGTCTACCACCAGCTCCTTAGTCTTTTTCACATTAAGCTGCAGATAATTCTGCTCACACCGTGTGACAAAGTTTCCTACAGTAGCCCTTTACTCAACCTCATCTTCCTTGCTGATGCATCCAACTATGGCAGAGTCATCCGAAAACTTCTGAAGATGACAAGACTCTGTGCAGTAGTTGAAGTCCGATGTGTAAATGGTGAAGAAAAAGGGAGACAAGACAGTCCCCTGTGGAGCCCCAATGCTGCTGATCACTCTGTCGGACACACAGTGTTGCAAGCACACGTACTGTGGTCTGCCAGTCAGGTAATCAAGAATCCATGACACCAGGGGAGCATCCACCTGCATCGCTGTCAGCTTCTCCCCCAGCAGAGCAGGGCGGATGGTGTTGAACGCACTGGAGAATTCAAAAAACATGACCCTCACAGTGCTCGCTGGCTTGTCCAGGTGGGCGTAGACACAGTTCAGCAGGTAGACGATGGCATCCTCAACTCCTAGTTGGGGCTGGTAGGCGAACTGGAGGGGATCTAAGTGTGGCCTGACTATAGGCCGGAGCAGCTCCAGAACAAGTTTCCTATGGTGGGAGATCCTTGAGACCAGAGGACACAGCTGCACAATAGAGGGCATCCTTTTAGAACAGAGGTGAGGAATTTCTTTAGCCAGACAGTGGCGAATCTGTGGAGTTCTTTGCCGCAGGCAGCTGTGGAGGCCAAGTCTTTATGTATATTTAAGGCAGAGATTGATAGATTCTTGATTGATCAGGGCATGAAGGAATACAGGAAGAAGGCAGGAGATTGGGACTGAGAGGAAAATAGGATCAGCCATGATGAAATGGCAGAGCAGACTTGATGAGCCAAATTCTCCAATTCTGCTCCTATATCTTATGGTCTTGTGGTCTTAACAACATTTGCTTCTGTGTTCCAGAGAGACAATGAGAAATCTGAATGCTAAGCCTGCCCCAGATTAGATCTGCTGCAGGGAGACTCATTTCAGTTGGAGAAAATAGCTGCAAGGGAGATCGTTGCTCTTAGTTATGTTTATCTAGCTTTTTTTTCATTGAGAGAGTCATAGAACACTACAGTACAGCAGCAGGCCATTAATCTGCCTAGTCCTATCGACCTGCACCCAGGCCACACCCATCTGATGTATTTACCTATCCAAATTTCTCTTAATGTTGAAGTTGATGCCACACTCTCGCCGCCCTCTGAGTGAAGAAGCTCCCCCTGATATTCGCCTTAAATATTTCTCCTTTTAGCCTTGATCTATGACCTCTAGTTGTAGTCTCGCCCAACCTCAGTGGAAAAAGCTTACTTGCACTTACCCTATCATTTTCCTTCCTCATTCTGCTTACCTCTATCATATCTTCCCTTAATCTTCTACCTTCTAGGGAATAAACCTTTTCAACCTATTCAACCTTTCCCTATAACTTAGGTCTTCAAGTCCCAGCAACTTCCTTGTAAATTTTTAACAATGTTATTTACATCATTGCTGTAGGTAACACAATACTCCAAATAGGGTCTCACCAATGTTGTATGCAACTTCAACACAATATCCCAACTCCTATAATCAATACTTTGATTTATGAAGGCCAAAGTTCCAAAAGCTTTTTTTTTAATGACACACTCTACCTGTGATGCCACTTTCAAGGAATTATGGATCTGTATTCCCATGTCCCTTTGTTTTTCTGTACTCCTCATTGCCCTACTGCTACCTACCCTGGTTGCTCCTCTCAAGTGCAACACCTCACACTTGCCTTCATTAAATTCCATCTGCCACTTTTCAGCCTATGTTTCTGTTTGGTGCAGATCCCGCTGCAAATCTTCCTCGCCGTCCACTACATCCCCAATTTTGGAGTCATCCACAAATTTGCTGATCCAGTTTACCAGATTATCATTCAGATCGTTGATATAGACGACAAACAAAAATGGACCCAGCACTAATCCCTGCAGCACACCACTTGTCACAGGCCTCCATCTGCAACCACTCTCTGCATCTTCTGCGAAACCAATGCCTAACTCAATTTACGATTTTACCTTAATGCCAAGCGATTGAACCTCTTGACCAACCTCCCATATGGCACCTTCTCGAAGGCCTTACTAAAGTCCTTGTAAGTAACATCCACTGCCTTGCCTTCATCAATATTCCTGGTAACTTCTTCAAGAAACTTGTAGATTGTTTAGACGTGACTTATAATGCACAAAGCCATTGTTGACTATCCCTAATCGGTCCCTGTCTATCCAAATACTTCATACATTTATCCGGTCCCTTAGAATGCTTTCCAATACCTACTGTGCACCTCTTTCTTTTTCTTAACTAGGGCCTTAATATCTCTCTTTTAGAAGTATTCTTTTTTTAAACAATTATTCAGTAGTACAGTCACAAACGAGAGAAAATCTGGAGATGCTGGAAATCCAAGCAACACACAAAATGCTGGAAGAACTCAGCAGGCCAAGCAGCATCTATGGAAAAAAAGTAAACAGTCACTGTTTTCGGATCGAGACCCTTCATCAGCCCTGTGTTATTCAGTAGTACAGATTTTAATAGTCTTTGAATATATTTCAATTTTCTAAAAACTTAGCCAAATGTCAAAAGAGTTTCTCAGTAAGCCTTCATTTTATGCTATTCATGTCTCCACTGATCAGGAACACGCTTTTGAAGTTTGCTTCAGGTAAAGCAGGGGACCAGCAATATAAAATAAGCAATTTGTATTGAAATATAGAAAGTTAGCTATTATGTAGAGGAACAGAGTTATTTATGCCCTAAGGAAAAGTACAACAATCTTACCAATAGAAAAAATACATTATTAAAAGTTGCTAAATTAGCATGGTAAAAGGTTAATGAAGTACATTTTTAGAATCTGTTAAATCATGGTTATGTTTAGAGTTTTGTAATGGTAAGAAAAGTGTTCTTTTAAAATATAGCATTAGTGTATACAACCAAATCCCTTTCTAATTTTAGGTTAACGAAACCATCTTGCGTCCGCTGAATGTAGAGCCTCCTCTAACTGAAATGCAGAAAGCTGAAGAGATGGTGAAGAAAGAAATGATTATCATGCTTCACTATGATACACTGCATCATCCATATGTGGACCAGTTTAATAAAAGAGGCAAAGGTGCAGGATCAAGTTCTAGTAATGCTGAGCATATTGCTTTCCTCGAACACAACAAATATGAGAAAATCAATAAAGAAGACCTGAAAAAGGTTTGTCAGTTATTTTAATTAATATAGAGTGTAATTGTTTGCATTATACTCTTGATCCCATGATGGAAAGGTGGAGTTCTATAGTAACTGATGTTAAAAATTAGTGATTGCCAAAGTAAAATTAATCTATTAATGAAAGGGCTTATTGAAAAGCTATTCAATTATATCATATCTACACACTCTATAATTTTTAAAAATTATATATGTATGAAAGCAATATCTTATGGACAGTTGCAATTCTAATAAAATTTATAGCAGTAGTGTGGCTTCATTTGAAGTATTGTGTCTGCATTTGCACTTGTGCTTCAAAGAGGGTGAAAGCAGGGGGCAGAGGGAAGATTTACTGAAATACTTCAATCACATGGAGCGATGGGAGAAGCTAGTGTGGATAATTTTATGTAGCAATATTAAAGAGCTATTCAAGGCCGTGATGGCTTTGATGGAGTGTAGAAGACAAATTGTTTGTACTGGCCATGAAAGTGGTAACGAATGTACTTGGATTTGAGGGAATAGGCCAAAGAGTCAGAGGTGAGAAATTAATTTTACACACTAAGATATTTTGGTCTGATATGTATTCTTTGAAATGTTAAAGAACATGTATGCAGTAGAAAATTTCTAAAGGGAATCCAAAAACTAAAAGGGTTTTGGTCATGTTAAATAGGGAGAACTTGTTTCCAGAGATAAGAGAGTTAGGAACTAGAGGAGGCAAATTTGAAGTAAAGCTGGAAACAAGCCATAGAAGAGAGGGGCAATGTTTCTACAAAATAGCTGAGTTCTGGAAATGTCGTGGAAGCTTTCCTTTTGAAAGGAAATGTGAAGAAAATTGCGTGGCACTGGGCAAAGAGCAGTGGAGTGAAAACAATTCTATAGCTCTTTCAAAGAACTAGTACTGACATGAAGGTCAACTGGCCAGCTTTTTGCTCTATTTTTCTGTGTACACTGAAGAATCCTTGAAACTAGTTGGATAAATACTTCATCCCTTTTTGAATGAGCATTTGCATTTTCAAGTGTGCTGTGCATAGAGTAGAATAGTTCTAAGAAAAGTTTGATTAGTGTGATTACATGTGAACTATGTTGAATTGAACAAATTAGTAATGGCTTATTGTAACTAAATGTATTGAGTGGTATGCAAAGAACTCAACTGTTGTGTTGGTGCATGGCCAATTTTAAAGTAAGTGATCCACTTTGGAATTCCTGTAGTTGCATTTGAAGGAACCATTTAGCTGTAATTAATTTCTTTGTAATTTGAACAGATAATAGTATTTTAGTTTAACATGTATCATTTTGGAAGCATGGAGCATTGTAATTTGAATGAAAAAATTCTGAAGACAAAAAAAGATATAATTTAATTGTCACAATTCTGAAGTGATTTTAAGGTAATTTAAAAAATGTTACCACTGAGTTTTATAAATGTACATATTTTCTTAAATAGCTGAATATTATGGGTTTTGATCTTGGTTAAAGGAGATATAGGGTATAATGCATCAAGTGTCATTTTTGGAATAATGGTTTATCGATATTATTATTAACATTAATGGAAATTGTGCAATTAAGGTTGCTGTTTCAATATCAATATGTAGGCTAGAATGTGATGTTGCATGATGATACACCATTGTACCACTAGATGTCAGTGATGTCTTTTTAATGAAGTGCTGCAGTGTTAGGCATGACTGGTGTAAGGAATGAGTGGACTAAGAATTTGATCTCAATCTGCCTTATGACCATAAAATTTGAATCCACTTGCCAGTTTTGGCCAGTAATCTATGAAAACAGTATTCCAGACAGCAGTCTAAATTTCATAGATAAAACAGAAAATACTGGAAACTTTCAACAGGTCAGATGACATCTGTTGAAAGATCAACAGAATTAACATTACAAGCTGAAGACCTTCGTCAAAATTGGGAAAGAGAACAGCAAGTTAGTTTTATGTAATAGATATACTTGGGAGAGGGAAACAGAATGTGTTGAATAGTGTAAGACCATGTGACCAAATGGCAATTCAGATCAGTAGACAGGATTAACCCCAAATTTCTGGTCACTTAATTTCAATGTCCTATTCACACTCTGACCATGCTGTTTGTGTTTCCTGCATTTTTACAGCAAGACCAAATGCAAGTTTTAGGAACAGCCCCTCCTGCATTATAAGCTGCAGGACTCTATACCTAAATTTTATGACTCTAACAATTTGGTCTTTCTGTGTGTATCAGAAGTGGTCATTTGTACCTGCCATTATTTTGGCTCAGATTTCTGTTTCTTTTCCCCCCCATGTTAAAGTCTGACCAGCTGGGCATTCTGCAGCGCCTTATCATTGGCTACATATTACAGAGTCATTTGATTATCACTTCTCTTGGCTGCCACATTATATCATCTGATCTTGCCCTGTCAGACTTATTCTCTATATTCCACCATCTCTCCCCTAGTTTTCTGCTACCTAACTTGTTTTCTATCCTTCCCTATTCTAATAAAGGGACCCAGACCTGACATGTCAACTGTTCCACTTTTTTTCTAAGGTTCCAATACTTTCTGTTTTTATTTAAGCTTTTCATCATTGGCAGATATTTTTAATCAAAATATACTTCTGATGAATTCAAATATGATGAATAAAATGGAAAGAAACAGTAAAATTTACAATTGTTTTAATTTCCCTAGAATTGGTAAGGTTTTTAATTTTTAAAGTCAATTATATCTACTTCCAACTCAGTGAATGTGTCATTTTTTTTCAGGCGAGTGATTTGTTGTCTCAGGAGATGGAAGTTGTTAAACATGGTATGGGTCATGGAGACCTTCCACTTGAAGCATATAACCAAGTGTGGGAAGAATGTTACAGTCAGGTGCTCTATCTGCCAGGACAGAATAGATATACTCGTGCCAATCTGGCCAGCAAGAAGGATCGCATAGAATCACTGGAAAAAAAACTGGAGGTTAGTGTATATCTTCAAAAACGGGATCATTCAATGAAAAATAATATATTTGTTCCTAATGATGATGGAGCTGATGAGTACCCCTTATCCAAAGTTCTCCAGCCAGAAGTGTTTTGGATTTTGGAATAAATAACAATGTCGCTTGGGATAGCCATTATTTCTGACTCTGAATTTATGTGCTATTGGTAAGCCATCTTTGTCTTACACTTGTTCATAACACATGTACTTAGTTAAAATAAAATTACATACATTAATGAAAATATAATGTGTGCTGGATAACAAAAGCAGCATCGGGAGAATACCTAGATCAGCTGTTGAACAGCAACAGACAACGGCAAGCTTTCAATCTTTACCTACAATGCCATGTTTTGATTAAAAGGTTACAGTTCACTGTATCTGTATTTTACTTCTTTAGATTTTAAGTAAGGTATAAAACAATCAGCACTGTAGGCTTGTTCTGGTGTTAGATTTTCATCATCAGCACTTTAGAAATGTAAGGTATAAGAACAATCAACATCGTGGATTTACCCTTCTGCTAGATCAGCGGTCCCCAACCACCGGGCAGCGGACTTGTAGCAGGCCGCAAAGCATGTGCTACCAGGCCGCGAAGAAACGATATGAGTCAGCTGCACCTTTCCTTATTCCCTGTCACGCACTGTTGAACTTGAACATAGGGTTGTCAACTGTCCCGTATTTGCCAGGACATCCCGTATATTGGGCTAAATTGGTTGTCCCATACAGGACTGCCCTTGTCCCGTATTTCCCTCTCTAAGGTAGAGCGTTCCTGTGAAACCTTTCATGCTGAAATGGCGTAAAGCGAAGCAACAATTACCATTAATTTATATGGGAAAAATTTTTGAGCGTTCCCAGACCCAAAAAAAACCTACCAAATCGTACCAAATAACACATAAAGCCTAAAATAAATAACACTAACATATAGTAAAAACAGGAAAGATATGATAAATACGCAGCCTATATTAAGTAGAAATAATATATGTACAGTATAGTCGGGAAGATGAAGGCAAAACCAATTTGTGGGGGAAAGAATCGGGACGTACTAGCATGCGCACATCACTTGCGCATGTCACGCATGCACACACAGGTGCCCGCGCAAGGCTTCATGGTCATGGTAGTCTTTCTTGGGGTAAAGTGTCCTGGGATTTGACTGCTACTTTTGTCCCTTATTTGTGAGTGAGAAAGTTGGCAACCCTGACTGTAAAAGACATGTTGAGGTGAGTTTAACCCTACTTGAACACCCCCCCCCCCACCCAGTCGGCCGGTCCGCAAGAATATTGTCAATACTAAACCGGTCCACGGTGCAAAAAAGGTTGGGGACCCCTGTGCTAGATTTTCATGATCGGCAGACATTTTCAAAATTTAAAGCTATGCCTCTTCTTAAATTTCTGCCTGCTATTTTCACAATTACCTTCAATTTTCAGTTTGTCATGATAGATCTTTCCTTGTTTCATTTTCAGCATGCTGTTAAGTGGCATATGTTCACTCTGACACCCATGAATTCACTCTTTCAATACTGTACATGATCAAGATCTTTTTTCACTTTTTGAGTTGTTTTCTTATTTTCTATTAACTTCTGTTCATTACGTAGGTGAGATCACTTCTCAGAACTGTCTGTGGTGCGCAGAGACCTGTGCATTGCCTGGATTCTTCCCAGTGTGTTGTGTAGTTTTGCATTTGTGACGTCATGTCAGTGCTAAAAAAAGAAATTCAGGTTTCAGAGGTTTTCGGATTTTGGAACTTCGGATAAGGGATACTCACAAGATCACAAGACAAAGGAGCAGAAGTAGGCCATTCGGCCCATCGAGTCTGCTCCGCAGCCCCCCCCATGAGCTAAACTATTCACCCATCTAGTTCCAATTTCCGGCTTTTTTCCCCATATCCCTTGATACCCTGACTAATTAGATACTCAACTGTACTGTTTTTCTATCATCTTTATAAAAAGATACTGAGATAGCTTGGGTTTGCCATCATATCCGACTCTGAATTTATGTGCTACCGGTAAGCAGTAAGGAATTAGGTTTTTAAAAAAACAGTTTCTTGGAAGATTCAAGACTGATATTTAAACTTTTTAAATCGAGCACAATCGACTCACTATAATCATTTGTGTATATTAACAAGTAGCTTGGTATGGTGAGACTGCTAAGAGGCAGTGGGAAATAAAGTGAGGAAAAAAAATATTAACAGGTTGCAAAATCTGAAAAGCTCCAAAATCTGAAGTTTTTTTGAGCACTAATATGATGTCACAGATGGGAAAATTCGACAAGACTCTGGGAAGGTTCCTAGGCAATGTGCAGGTCTCTGCACATCAAGAGTTCTGAGATGCGACCTTGTGTATGTAATGAACAGAAGGTAATGAAAATAAAGCAACGAATGAAGACCTCGATCATGTATTGAAAGAATGGATTCATGGATGTCAGAGTGAACATATGCCACTTAACAGTATGCTGATCATGAAACGGAAAGATCAATCATGACAAACTGAAAATTGAAGGTAACTGTGAATATTCAGCAGGCTGGTTGCAGACATTAAATTTTTAAATATTTGTGGTCATAAAGTGTTTGCTGATCGTGAAGCAGCAGAGAAATACAATGAGCTTTGTCAAGATGGTTGTTGGTGAAAATCTAACATCAGAGCAAGTCCACAATGCTGATTGTTTTTATACCTTGCATAAAACCTAAAAAAAAATACAAATAGAGTGAACTGTAACCTTTTTAATCAAATCACAGCAAGACTGGTGAAGACTGAAAGTCTGCCATTGTTTGTTGTTCAGCAGCTGATTCAGGTATTCTCCCGATGCTGCTTTTGTTACCCTGCACACGTTGTATATTTATTAATGGTATGTAATATTTTTTACTGTGAGTGCATGTTCATACAATCCATCAGCTTTACGCCAAGGCAACCAGTGCAGTACTCACTCAGGGCACCATCGGGGAGTGGTTCCATACCTCCGTAGGAGTCCGTCAGGGCTGCCTCCTCTTCCCCCACTCTCTTCAACGTCTTCCTGGAATGAATCATGGGTGTTGCTCTTGAAGATCATGTGGGCACAGTCAGCATCGGAGGGAGGAACATCACAAACCTAAGATTTGCTGATGACAATGATGGACTTGCAGGAAAAGAGGACAAACTGGCCAACCTCGTCAGCCATCTTGACAGAACCTCACAAAGTTTGGAATGGAAATAAGTGCCGAGAAAACCAAGCTCATGGCAAATGCCAATGGTGCCATCACAACAGACATCTCAGTCCATGGTCAGAAACTTGAGACAGTGCAGCAGTTCAAATACCTGGGGGTCATCATCAGTGATGAAGTATCAAGACCAGAAGTCCCGGCAAGAACAGCACAGACAATGACTGCACTATCCAAACTCAAGACAATATGGAGGGACAGCAACATCACCATGAAGTACAAGATCAGACTCCTGCGTGCATTGGTATTCTCCATCTTCCTGTATGCATGTGAGACATGGACTCTCACAGCAGAGCTACAGAGGAAGGTACAGGCATTGGAAATGAGATGCTATCGCAACAGCTTGGGCATCTCATACTTGGACCACATCACAAACGAGCAGGTCCGTAAGACCATCCAGCACCACATTGGCCCCCATGAAGACCTTCTCACAAAGGTGAAGAAAAGAAAGCTGAGATGGTATGGCCACGTAACAAGGTCCATTGGCCTTGCAAAGACCGTTCTACAAGGAACTGTGGAGGGGAAAAGGAGCAGAGGTAGACAGAGGAAAAGATATATGAACAACATTAAATAGGAGCAGAAGCAGGCCATTCGGCCCATCGAGTCTGCTCCGCCATTCAATCATGGGCTGATCCAATTCTTCCAGTCATCCCCACTCCCCTGCTTTTACCCCATACCCTTTGATGCCCTGGCTAATCAAAAACCTATCTATCTCTGCCTTAAATACACCCAATGACTCGGCCTCCACAGCAACTCGTGGCAACAAATTCTACCGCCCTCTGACTAAAGTAATTTCTCCGCATCTCAGTTCTAAAAGGACGTCCTTCAATCCTGAAGTCGTGCCCTCTTGTCCTAGACTCCCCTACCATGGGAAATAACTTTACCATGTCTAACCTGTTCAGGCTTTTTTAACATTTATTGACAGAGAATGCAATGTTATCACTACTGAGAACAAATAACAAATATATATTTTTGGGATTGTGTTTATATTTAAAATGAATGGGAACAAAATATGATTTAATATCCTCGTTAGGTAAAGAACACCCTACTCTATAAAATTTTCAACTAGGTAATACTGCGTTGAGAGTCCCGAATGCGAGACATTTTCAGTTTCCCTTTCCTGATGACCACTCCAAAAGAGACATTGCAGGCAGTTTATCCTGTGTGTTCTTGGCTGCGTGACTAGGCTATTGAGTACTTAAGATCTTTTTCTATTAAAGGTGATATGATCCATATACCAGCCTTTGTCCCTTATTTCTTAATGTTACCAGTTAACAAAAATGTTGATCTTTGATTGTGTGCATCAGTCAGTTATCACTTTCAGAATAATTTAATTTTTTTATCATTTTTGTATGATTCTTAGACAAATAGTTTTTCCATGTCTGCTTTGTCAGTTACCATAATATCTTGCAACCTTCTGAACTGTAGGGTGTTTAACCATAACTAGAAATTTTTCAATAAGCTTCAAGATCTAGGCCTCAATACCTCTTTGTGAAACTGGTTGCTTAATTTCCTCACTTGCAGACCCCAGTCAGTTCAAATTGGCAACATCTCCTCCACAATCTTCATCAGCACAGGTGCACCACAAGGCTGTGTGCTTAGCCCTCTGTTCTACTTGCTTTATATTTATGACTGAGACTAGGCACAGCTCCAATGCCATATTTCAATTTGCTGATGACTTTACTGTCATTGGCCGAGTCAAAGGTGATAACGAATCAGCATATAGGAGGGACAATAAAAATCTGGCTGACTTCAGGAGGAAGAAATCTGAGGTCCCATGACCCAGTTCTCATCGGTGGGGATCAGAAGTGGAGAGGGACAGCAGCTTTAAATTCCTCAGGGTTATTTCAGTGAATCAGGCAAACTTCACTGGACAATGTGTATCATAATGTGTTGGAAAGCTACCTCGCACTGCTTTGTCTATTGCCATTTCTTCCCAATTTGTAGTAATGAGTTCAAGGGTTGGAACACAATAGCCGGGTTTTGCAGGAACCTGTTGTAGTAATTCACAAATCCTAAAAAGGATCGTAATTGTGACACGTCCTTTGGCCTTGGGGATGGACGAACACACACACTTCGTTACGTTTTGACTCCTTTGACGATATGAAGATAAATGGAAGATAGTTTTGAGGAAAATGTATGCCTTTCACCTATCGCACTCAGTAACACGGGCACTCACTTTTCATTGGCTATTTCATTTGCTTCAAAGTGTTGCTCAATTTGTTCAGTATACATCACCCAGTTATCTGATGTGCAATCAAATGAATCGATCTTTCTGCTTTTTTAAAAAATGTATTATTATGATCTAGTACTCACTGCTTATGTACCCATATATTTCATCCATATTCAGCCTTTTTAAAAAAAAAATTCGAATATCTCACTCTGCCCTTGAGAAGAAAGCATGACTCGCTTCAGTAGGTACATAGTCGTCTTGAGCTCTTTTTAAACTTGCTTGTTGCCACTGTTATGTTTTGTTCCTACAAAATATAAATCTAATGGAAAGGAAACCATGGGGGCCAGGGATAACTCGTGTGCATTTAGTTTTACGTTACTGAGACACACACCTATAGCATGGTGGCATATAAAGCTTGAACAGTATGTTACATTGAAGTAGAATTAATGCATTTTAATTTGCATATTAAGGCATGTGAGGCAATGTTAGTTGCAGAAATGACCTATCCAGCAGAGTGCAGTATTGTCTGCTTCTAATGAAAACATATTTTTAAACAAGAACTTTTTGCCATAAAAATAAATAGGTTTATCACAAGTAATGATCTAATTGCAGATGAAAGTTTAGGGATTTGTTTTACATTGATTGTGATGACCTTTTTCTAGATTTAAGTAGAAAGCTCAAAATGAATCAAGTGGTAAATCTAACCCGACTAATCTGTATGATATTACTGTCGACACGGGAATATTTGCCTTGTTCGCTAAATGATATTTATTTTGGCTTCATTGTTTAAATATTAGTTGGGCATTGTTGTGCATTTAACATTAAAATGTACGTCTAATATAACCAATCACTGAACGGATAATTCAAACGAAGCTATTAAAATATTGCTTAAATGTATGTCAAGATATCTTACTTCCTATTTCTGACAAAATAGTGTTATAATCTACTATTTTAAAAGTCATGCTTTTTATTATTTTAGAATAATCTCACTGTTTCCAAGTTTTATAAATTCTGGAACAAAATGAATGGCAGGAATTGTAATACATAATAAGTATACAGAAGTAATGTTTCTTTTTTTAAATTCCAATTTTCTTTGAAAAAATAAGCACAACGGAATAGCAAGGATAGCATGTTTTATTTATACCCATAGGTATAAGTTTCAGTTAATCAAGGAAGTTATTCACAAAAGGTGGATTTGTTTAAAACATCTTGGCAGGGAAAAGTAGGTTGGAAATCATTCACATGGGTAGTTCTAAGAATTAGGCAGTAGCAGTTCCATTCAGGGAATTTGCGCTTCTCCTCCTGGTATTGAAAACAGCTGCAGATTGTGCTGCAATAAACGTTAATATGTTTGTCAGTATCCTGCACTCTTAAAGGTGTGCAATATCTAAATACTTTTTAGGAAAACCAATAAGCAAATACAGCTACATTTGTGGCTACAGTCATTTCAATGCCTAATCTTGCTCTATAGTTTATTTCAATTCTGAATTCCAGTCTCCAACCCTACATTTCAGTAAAAATTTCAAATTTTACAACAAAATAATTGAGGTAGTGCTACCTCCGTCACTTTTTCACAAAGGAGCATTATTTCGAACATGTAAACTACTTTGAAAAAAATCCTAGCTTTTCATTTATAGATATTACTAGGAATTTTTTTATTTGAAGTATCAAACTTAAAAATTCCTTTGTATAACTCCAAAAATAGTTTCTTGTAATATTATAATTGACGAGACTTAAATGGGACTTAAGCAGTACGTTCCATTGAGAAATTCAACTCCTCTTTTTTTCTTGTGGGATTTTTGTTTGCACTTCTACCTTTCTCCAATTTAAAAAAAACTCAACTCATGACATCAACAGTAGAACAGTGTCCAAAATTTTCAAATGTGATTTTTCTAACGTCACTTTTTTCTCAGAAACAGTTCTGATTTAATTACAGAGCATCTTGATTTAATAACACCTGTGCTTTTGAAAGGGCCAGTACTCTAGCTGTATTTCTTGCCCTCACAGAAAATTGTGACCTCCTGCAACCTAAATAAGTTGTCCCATGCTGCTGCTCACTTTTCTGGACTGTTTTTTTGTGTCTTAGAGATCAAGGTCACAATCATTCTCAACTCCCCGACATTGACATCATTCAAAGTTGCTGTTGTCTACTGTAAGTCTGCCCCTTCTCATGCTTGTTGCTCACTGTTGCATTTGAATGGTCACTCAAACCTCATGATCAAGGGGAGGAGGTTTCATTTACTATTTTTAACCCCATAGGAGTATGTAAGATAGGCTTGTTGATTTGCCTGTGTTGTAGGTTTCCTCAAAGTGCAGGCACTCATAAATATCTCCCCAGCTATATTTTGCCAGGAGCTCCCAGTTGTAGTCGTTGATGTTTTCTTTGTGCTTCTTGCATGTGTACACTCCTCTTCTTCAACCTATCTGGTGTTCCCTGTCTCACCTCATCACCTTCCACTTTCCTCTAATCATTCAGTAGTAGTACTCCTTTATAGCTACCTTTTGCTGATGCACAGTGTCATTTTCAAAGCTAGCTGTTGATATTGTAAATGCTGAGATAAATGTCAGCATCTGTGAGAACTTCTAAAGGGGCAATAGAGTAAGGCTTCACCGAACTTGACCCTATACTGTGTTGCACAGGTAATTCCAACAAATCTAGTTTGTGAACCTCGTAATAGAATACAAATGGTAGTAAGGTGACCTAAACCACTGCTCAGCACTATTATAATGCAGTATGGCTACTTTTATTTAAAATCTACTTGCAGAAAAAGATGAGTGACCTTCCCTGCTTCTATTTTCCTGTTTTTCTTACAGTCTGTACTTGTATTTAGCTATAATGCATAGCTTTTTATGTCTCAAAAATAATGAATTCAAGGGTTGGATTTATTTGTTTTACCACATAAAGTGACTCAAAGTCAGGATAATATAACATTTTAAAATTTGTACATTCTAAATATATTTTAAAAGGAATTCTAAAGAAATACCTGTTTATTACAAAAAAAGAGACCAGTGAAATGATTATAACAAAAACAAAATCTGGTTTCTAGGAATGTGTTTTGAAAAATTCACAGAGCTCTTGCATCAGTGAATTTTGGGCTTTGGGGCAGATATTTATACTGTAGCATGGAGCACTTTCATTAGTTTATTTTAATGTAATCAGTACCAATTTATTGAGAAATTCAAAACAATGAGAAATTCTCATGTAGTTCATTATTTCAGTTACAGCTTCAAAACTTGTATAATTGAGGGTAAAATAATATTTTCAGTTTAATTCTTGCTTTGCTGCTCCCTCTATCAATAAAATTAAGACATTTTCTGAGGTGCATTTTTATAACAACATTGATATTTTCCAAATTTCTAAACTTGCCTTTTTTTTTTCCCCTTGCTTGCACAATTTCCCTCATTGGTAATTTTGAAGGATTGGGTAATCTGTCACTTTATCTTGAGACAGTCAAACTTTATGGTACTTTTAAAACTGAGTGTGCTATTCAGGAGCTTAGATAGAATTGGAAGCTTGTAGGCTAGAGTAAATCACACATTCCACCAGCTTCATCCCATTCAGATTAATCCTGTAGTCCTAAAGGTTAAATTGCATCAACTTCTCATGTGGATTTTTAAAAAAATGTGCAGAGGGTTCCTGCCCTCCCTGCATTCTTTTGGATAGGAATTTGGAAACCCCACCACCACAAAGACATGTCCTTAATGAGTTAGAGGAATGGCAAAGCCATAGTTCAGGGTAGGAAAATAAGTGACAGTTTGTCTGGAAGGGACAGAGAATATCAGGGTACGAGTGCATCACTGGAGTGCAAAACGTAATCATAACAAGCTGGACAAATTAATGACACAGGCTGAAATAAGTAGATATACTCCAAAGGACATTATAAAGACATGATTGCATTGAGGTCCACATTAGGAACTAAATATTCCAGAATACTTACTCTTGAAAGAGATATGCAAAATGAATAGGTACTAGGGTAGCCTTGATATTAGGATAAAAGCTGTAAAAAGAATGGGTCATAGCTCAGAGTTAAGTAGAATCAATTGGGGGGGGAGCCTAAGAATAGCAAGGAATAGAAAATATTAATAAAAGCTCTCCTGAAGATGGGTCTGAGCTCGAAACATTGACTGTTTATCATTTCCATAGATACTGCTTGATCTGAGTTCCTCTAGTATCTTGAATGTTTCTTGCACTGGATTTCCAGCATCTGTAGAATCTCTTGTGTTTATGCATGAGCTGCCAATGGTAATGCAGGGTATAGTATAAATCAAGAAATTGGAGGTGCCTGTAATAAGACTAATATAATAATCATGAAAGACTTTAATCTTAGTATAAACTTAGTTTAATCTTAGTATAAAATCAACAGTGAGGAGGGTAAATTGTATATAAGAGATTGGGGTGTGAAGAGCCATTAAGGAGTAGGCAACTTTAGATCAAGTATTATGCAAATTGAAAGGATTAATATTATCTGATTCTCATGAGTCACCTAGCTGGACTAAAGGCAAGTGCCTCACATGTTTTCTCCTCAAGGAGCAGATCACTGAACATTGATTGGAAGAAGTGCAAGTGAACTGATAGGTCCACCTGTAATGTTGGGAGCAATATACTGGATTAAGAACTGGGTAATAGAAGGAAACCAGTGGGAATTTACAAGTCTTTTGATGAGGTAATCCAGTATAATACAACTAGGATTGCAGGTGATACAAAGCTAGATAACTGTACGGGGGTAATGTAGACAGGCTAAATGAATGGGCTAGAATATGGCAAATGGAATTAAAAAAATGAAGATACCTAGCTTGGATGAGAAAAAAGAAAAGACGGAATTTTATAAAAGTAGAAACAGATTAAAAGATGTTGGTGTTCAGGACAATCTGCATTGCCCTTAAAACTGGAAGTAAAAATATAAGTTCAACAAGCAACTAGAAAGGCAGACTTCAAACTAAATTTCGTATCAAAGTATTTGTATATTGCCATATGCTACCTTGAGATTTTCTATTTACAGGAAAAAAGAAATAGAATAGAATTTTACAAAAAAAAATAGAAATTTAAATGGTAAGAAATATGTTTGCCTTTATAGCAGGAGGATTTGAGTACAAGGGTAGAAACATTTTATTCCTCTTGCGTAAAGCTGTGGTATTTGGATTGTGCTCTTTCTGACTCTCGAAGGAGATACTTGAAATGGCAGGAATGCAGTAAAGTCTCACCAGATTGATTCCTGAGATAATGGGTTTGTCATACACCAAGATTAAATGTGTTTGGCTGACATGTGAAATTGAAATATATAAAACTCCTAAGCTGCTTGACAAGGTAAATGGAGAGCTGATAATTCTGGCGACTGGGTTGTCAAGAGCCAGGGGCTATGGTTTCAAAATAAGAATAAACTTTGAAATTCACTGCCAAGGTGGTTGTGGAGGTTTAGTCATAGATATATTTGAGTTGAGCATTAATAGAGCTTTACATATTAACGAAATCTAAGGACATGATCTTGTGACACTGAGGTAAAAGATTACCCTTAACCCTGGTGCACAATGAAGTAGGTGCTGGGGGTTGAATGGCTTACTGTTCTGTTCATATTCTTCTGTGATAATTAGACCAAATTTGAATGTTGATAGATATTTTGGGAAATTTCACAAGACTGAAGTGTCAGATAAAATCAGCCTCATTTGTGAATTATACAGGAGTTGATTCTAATAACCCTCAATTCTAGAAAATGCTGACAACAGTATTTCTTGGGGAAAAAAATCTGCTTATGTAATTTCTTGTTTAGACCAACAGAAATCATATGACCACAGAGGCAAAGCAGGCAGCAAAAATGGAGAAAAAGCTCAAGATCCTGCTTGGTGGCTATCAGTCACGTGCCACAGGGCTTATGAAACAGTTGAGTGATCTGTGGGATCAAATTGAACAGGCACATCTGGAACTATGCACCTTTGAGGAACTGAAGAAACATGAAGATATTGCTATTCCGAGAAGACAAGAGGTAATTACGGCAGTTAATCAACTGTAATGTTTTAAAATACACTATTAAAACACTAATTTATTTAAACATTAAAAAAATTGGAAAATTAAAGTCATTAGTAATACAGTGTAGCAATGAAAGCCATCAATGCGGGTTCCAATGTCCTCGGACCCTTTCAAAGTGCTGAATGTGCAACCTCCAACTCCAGCCTTGACCGACAACACCCCCGGGCCGAGACTTTATACACTACCACTGGAACCCCCATCTCCCCTTCTCCCACCACCACTCTGCAGTCCCATGTCTTTCAGGTCCCACCACCAGCTCTTGGGTCCTCGGAGACTCCATCTTCCTCTTAGCCCACCTTACCCTGAACATCCCAACTCTCTCCTCTCTCTGACACGACCAAAACCCTTCCCCCGGTGATCTCAGCTCTTATCCGTGCCGTGTCTTCACCATCCCCTCTGACCTTCCCTCTCTGTGGGCAGAATGTTCTGTCCTCCGTAAGGGCCTCACCTTCGTCCCCCTGCGCCCACACCTCAGTGCCTGCCATGACGCAGAGCTCTTCTTCCACTGCATCCAACTCCATGCTTACTTCTTTGGCCATTACTCTCCAACCCGTAACGATGACCCATTCTTCCATCTTCAACCCTCCTCCTCTCTTTGGATGCCCAGCTCTGATCTTCTGCCTGCTCTGGATCTTTTCATTGCTAACTGCCAACTGTCTCCACTTCACCACCCCTCTCTCCAATTCCAACCTCACTCCTTCCAAGTGCACTGCTCTCTACTCTCTCCACACTAATCCTAACCTCACCATCAGATCCGCAGATATAGTGGGTGCTATTGTAGTCTAGCTGACTGAGCTCTACATTGCTGAGGCCAAGCAACAACCTCCTCTTACTTGCCTCTTGAACAGGACCCCACTTGGTGTGGTGTCTCCCACACCAATCACCGACCTTTTTAACTCTGGAATCTTCCATCCACTGCCACCAACCTCATAGTTCCCTTGCCCCGCACCTCCCCTGACCAGGTAGGCTCATTGTTTCTGCTTGTTCCTGCCCCACTGAACTTGTGTCTGCGTACCTTGACTCGGTTCCCATTTCCTCCTCCACCCCTCCCACGGTTCAGTCCCTTCCTACCTACACCCATGACACTTTGCATGCACTTGATCTTTTCAATGATTTCAAGTTCCCTGGCTCTGGTCTTCTTATTTTCACTATAGACGTCCCATCCCTATACACCTTCATCCCCCACCAGGAATGCCTCAAAACTCTCCATTTCTTTCTGGCCACCAGATTCAACCAGTTCCTCTCCACCACCACTCTCCTCCCTCTCAATGACACAGCTGGTCCTCACTCTCAATAATTTCTCCTTCAGTTCCTTCCACTTCCTCCACATAAATGGGCACTTGCATGGGTGCCAGCTACGCCTGCCTTTTTGTTGGCTACGTGGAACAGTCTACACTGGTATCACTCCCAACTTCTCCTACACTGCATCGACGACTGCATCAGTGCTGCTTCCTGTAACCATGTGGAGCTCATCGACTTCATCTACTTTGCCTCCAACTTCCACCCCACCCTCAAATTTACCTGGTCCATTTCCGAAACGTCCCTCCCCTTTCTCGATCTCTCTGTCTCAATCTTTGGAGACAATTTATCTACTGATGTCTTTTATAAAAACACTGACTCTCACGGCTACCTGCTTCTACCCTGTTACTTGTAAAAATGCCATCCCCTTCTCTCAGTTCCTCCATCTCTGCCACATCTGCTCTCAGGATGAGGCTTTTCATTCCAGAACTACTGAGATGTCCTCCTTCAAAGAAATGTGCTTCCCTTCCTCCATCATCATTGCTGCCCTCAACTACGTCTCTTCCATTTCACGCTCAACTGCCCTCACCCCATCCTCTCGTCACCTCACCAGGGATAGGGTTCCTCTTGTCCTCACCTACCACACCACCAGCCTCTGTGTCCAGCACGTAATTCTCTGTAACTTCCTCCATCTCTAACGGGATCCCACCACCATCTCTCCCCAGCCCCCCCCCCCCCAACTTTCTACTTTCCACAGGGATCACTCCCTACGCAACTGCCTTGTCCACCCGTTCCTCCTCACTGATCTCCCTCCTAGCACTTCTGACATGTCAGTCCATGGCCTCTTCTACTGCCGTGATGAGGCCACGCTCAGTCTGGAGGAGCAACACCTTGTATTCCGTCTGGGTAGTCTCCAACCTGATGGCATGAACATCAATATCTCGAACTTCCAGTAATGATCCCACCATTCCCCATTCCCATTTCCCTTTTTTACCTTGTCTCCTTACCTACCCATCTCCTCCCTCTGGTGCTCCTGCCCCTTCCTTCCATGGCCTTCTGTCCTCTCCTATCAGATTCCCCATTCTCCAGCCCTAATCTCTTTCACCAGTCAACTTCCCACCTCTTTACTGCATCCCTTCCCCCTCCCGGTTTCACCTATCACCTACTACCTTGCATTTCTTTCTTCCCTCCCCTCACCTTCTTACTCTGACCTCATCTTTTTCTCTGGTCCTGATGAGGGGTCTTGGCCCGAAACATTGGATTGTTTAACTCTTTTCCACAGATGCTGCCAGACCTGCTGAGTTCCTGCAGCATTTTGTGTGTGTAGCGATGAAAGAAAATACTTTTTTACTGCAAACTTGAGCTGTACGAAATAGACTATTCTGGAATTGGATGGTAAATGTCATGGGAATGTTGTTGTCTATCCTGTAGAAGAATCAGTTACTTAACCTGCCACAATTTTATAACAATTAGCTGCCATAAAACAAAACTGTCATTCTTTATAAATGTAGTCATTTGTAGGTGATTCTTGCACAAACAAGGCACACTAAACTACTTAACTGTAAAATCATTGAGGATGACATCTGCTGTCTATACAGTTACTACCAGTGGTACAGGGTATTTTCTGGTACAAAAACAAAATTAATCCTTAGAAATGTTAGGTAGCATTCTGCTTTCACTTGGAGCATTCACCCATAAAGCAAGGTGGGGGAATTGAAACGTAGGATATCTTCTGCATTTTAGGAATGGCAGGTTTCAAATTCTGATTTTAAGGTGTCTCAGAGTGAAGGCAGGGCTTAGCTTTCTGTTGCTGCCTATTCATAAACAATATTGTGACTTTTATTTGCCATATCCTTTTCAAACTCCAAACTCAGTCTTTGAGGGAAGATGTCGCACGACAACAGGAGAGAGAGAAGGAACTTCAGCAGAGGTACGCAGACCTGCTTCTGGAAAAAGAAGGACTTGTGGCAGCGAAGTATTGATAAGTGGAAAATCCTCTGCTCTGCATGCATTTCACATTACTTTGTACAGTGAACTCCATTTAATAAAGTATTTTCTGTGACAATAATGGCTATAAAGGAAACTTCAAGATGTCACCCTGTGCAAATTGTACTGAGAATTTTTCTGTAGTATATATGGATCCTTTGTATATTCCACATGGAGATTCTAAGTAATATATGGAGTAGTCTTCTGTTTGTCAGTACTGAAAGAAGAAAACATGTTAAGCTGGTCTACTGTCAAAGCTTTTCTGAACATTTTCTTAATTGTATGTTAAACTTATGGAAAAGAGTGATTTGTACTGTGATTTGAGTATCATTCTAATAAAATGTGAAATTTGTTTATTCTCTGTATATTTCATTTTAATGACTGAAATAATTAAACCTTTTGAACTTTGAAAAGATATACAATTGCAAGAAAAAGTTTGTGAACACTTGGCAATTACCTGGTTTTCTGCACTAAATACTCATAAAATTTGATTTGATCTACATCTAAGTCACAATAATAGACAAACACAATCTGCTTAATCTAAAAACACACAAACAATTGTACCTTTCATGCCTTTATTGGACACATTGTTTACTCTTTCACACTGGTAGAACCTTCTTTAGTAGCAATAATCTCCACTAAACCTTTCCTATAGCTGCTGATCAGATTTGCACACTGGCAAGGACGAATTTTAGACCATTCCTCTGTACAAAACTGTTTCAGTTCATCAATATTTCTGGGATACCTTGCATGAACAGCCCATTTCAGGTCATGCCATAGCTTCTCAATTGGGTTAAGGTCTGGACTCTGACTTGGCCATTCCAAAACATAAATTTCCTTCTTTTTAAACCATTCTGTTGATTTAATCTTTTATTTTGGATCATTGTCTTGTTGCAGCATCCAACTCTATTAAGCTTCAGGTGAAGGACTGCTACCCTGACATCCTCCCGTAAAATGTCTTGATACAATTTTGAATTCATTGTTCCCTCAATAATTGCAAGTAGTCCAGGTCCTGAGGCAGCAAAGCAGCCCCAAACCACAGTGCTCCTTCTACCTTGCTTCACAGTTGGGAAGAGGTGTTGGTGTGCATTGCCCTTTTTCCTTCAAACATAGCAATTGGCATTTCTGTCAAAAAGTTCAACTTTTGTCTAATCTGTACACAGAACATTGACCCAGAAGCATTGTGGAACATCCAGGTGGTCTTTTGCAAACTTGAGACATGCAGCAATTTTTTTTTTCAGAGAGCTGTGGTTTCCTCCATGGTGTCCTTCCATGAATGCCATTCTTGTTCACTGTTTTTCCTGTAGTGGACACATGAACAGAGACTTTAGCAAGTTCTAGAGATTTCTGCAGGTCTTTTGCTATTACCCTTAAATTCTTTATCACCTCCTTCAGCATTGTACGTTGAGCTCTTGGTGTGATCTTTGCAGGATACCCACTGCTAGGGAGAGTAGCAACAGTACTGAATTTCCTCCATTTGTAGACAATTTCTCTTACTGTGGACTGATGAACACTTTGGTCTTTGGAAATGCTTTTGTAGTCTTTTCCATCTTCATGCATCTCTACAATTCTTCTAAAGTCCTCAAAGTTATTTTGATTGAGGCATGGTGCACATAAACATCTTTTTGAGAAGAGCAGGCTCTGTCAGGAACTTGACCTTGTGTGTCTTTTTCATAGGGCAGGGCACTTCTGCAACCCACACCTTCAGTCTCAACTTTTTGATTGGATCACCTGACTCCAAGTAGCTTTTAGAGAAAGCTTTACCCCAGAGGTTCACTTACTTTTTTGAGCCTGGACTATGATCGTTTAAATGGTGTACTCAGTATTGACGAGAGGAAGTACAATTGCTTGTTTGTCTATTATTATGACTTGGATGAAGATCAGACCACATTTGATGAGTAATTAATGCAGAAAACCAGGTAGTTGCAAAGGGTGCACAAGCTACTTCTTGTAACTGTACTTCAGTATTGGTCTTAACCAAATAGGAAAGTTGCATTAGTGCTCAGTTAGCCTTTGTTACTCCTACTAAATTATGTAGGAAGAGTACTTAAAATGACAAACTTCTTGTTTAATATTTTTATCATCTGTAGGGTTTAATCCATTAATTTTTCTGTATTTTCATCCCTCATGTTGGATACATAGGTTCCTGTAGCTCATTGTATATGAAATAAGGTAGGATTCGTAGAGTTTGTGTCATTAATTGCACATCTGTGTATTAGAGATTGAGTTTATATAATGTAATATGTAAGGAATTGAGTATGTAATGAAACGTGCAATTCTCAGATGTGTTATTACGTAGAGTTTTAATCCTGAAAATAATGCAGTGACTAAATTAAAAACACACGTAGACACAATAGTTTTGTGATAGAGATGGCCAAAACTAAGTTGTGTAATCTTTCCTGGAGTCTTGGAGAAGCACATCACAGGAACAGGCCCTTCAGCCCATCTAGTCCATGCTGAAACCTTTTAAACTGCCTACTCGCGTCAGCCAGCACTGGAACCATCGCCCTCCATACCCCTAATATCCATGTACCTATCCAAACTTCTCTTTAACTTCTGGTTAAAATGGCACTACTGAACGTGTGCAACAGCTCTCTGGTAGTCAAAAGCTAAGAAATCCGTCTAAAAACATCATTAAAAAAAATACTTTTCTGAGGTAAATTGTGTTAAATTATCGCCGCAAACAGTGAAGGGGTGAACGATGGTGAGGCGACTGAGCCAATATAGTGTGTTGCACATGGAGTTCCAATGCCCTGGGAGCAAGGTTGGATCATTTTGGGCATCGAAAGTAGTAGTCGAGGCTCGGGCAGAGAAATTCTGGTACTTGTTCAAAAGGCCAGGTGCGAAGTTAGAACACTCTGGGCACCGAGCTGATTTGAAGAGCTTGAGAGCAGCTTCGTGCTGGATAATGGAATCGAGTCGCTGGACAGCGTGGGCTAGGCATTAAGGTTTTCACAGCAGTGGTATCTGGGTCTTAATGTGAGATACAATGCACTGTTTAGACAGTGTAAACGCCGGCCGAGATAGACTGAAAAGGTAGGGTGTTAGTCAGATGAGAGTCGATTTCACTCTCTCTGCAATGGTCATCTCCATGGCACTGAGGCTATGAAGACAGCTGCTGTGCTCTTTGCCCGCTAATATGATGAACTGATAAGCGAGATTTTGGGCCTAATCTGGACCGCTCTGGGATTCAACTCTGAGGACTCACTTCTGGTTCGAAATGCTATTGTTTGCATGATTTTTATTTTTTTTTCTTTCACTTGCACGTCGAGTATTGGTCTTTTATTTCTAGTTTTATTTTTTTCTTCAAACCTCTCAGGTTCCTTGCTTTGTGACTACATGTGAGCAAGCAAATCTCAAGGTTGTATAACTTATACGTTCTTGGATAATAAATCTTGAATCAAGCTCACATGCACCACTTGTGCTGGTAGCACATTCCACACACACTGATGACCCTCTGAGTGAATAAGTTGTTCCCATGTTCCCTTTAAACTTTTCACCTTTCATGACCTCTGGCCATAGTCCCACCCAACCTCAGTGAAAAAAGCCTGCTTGCATTTACCCTATCTCAACCCTTCATGATTTTGTATGCCAGTTCTACATTCTAGGGAATACAGTCCAAACCTGTTCAACCTTTCCTTATAACTCAGGTCCTTCAATCCTGACAATATCCTTGTAAATTGTTTCTGTACTCTTTCAACCTTATTTACATCTTTCCTCTAGGTGTGTGACCAAAACTGCTCTCAATACTCCAAGTTAACCCTCATCAACGTCTTATACAACTTCAACATAGCATCTCATCTCCTGTAGTGAAAACATTGATCTATGAAGGCCAGTGTGTCAAAAGCTTTCTTTACGACCCTATCTTCCTGTGACACTGCTTTCAACGAATTATGGACCTGTATTCCCAGATCCCTTTGTTCTACCGCACTCATCGGTGCCCTACCGTTCACTGTGTAAGACCTACCCTGGTTGGCCCTACCGAAGTACTTTCATAAAATATTAGCCTCCAGTGCTTTTCATTTGGAGAAACAATTGTATCTAGCATTGTTACGTTAAACCTGGAGACAAATCAAATCTGGAACAAGATGAACTGCTGGATAAAGCCACTGGGTGGGTCAGACAGTATCTCTGGAGGCAAAGGGATGATTGACTTTTTAGGTCGAGTCTCTGCAGCACAAATCAGTCAGTGTCTCATCTGAAACATCAACGATCCCTTTGCTAGAAGGAATTAACAGGTCAAGCAGTTTATCTTTTGATGCTAGCATCAGCTGAGAGTTACATTCGGCATTTAGTGCTACATAAGAAAGCAAATTATTTATTTTATGCTGGGCTCTTTATTTGATCAAAAAACATCCATACTTTTCTGGGGTTCAGTAGTTTGCTTGTATCACTGTTAAAATTACATTAAGGAAGTTGGTTCTTTAAAGTTCTCCAAGTCCCAGTTGTTTGTGACCATTATGAATCAAGCTACCTATTCCAAGTATAGAGAAAGAGTCCTAACCATGCTCTACTGACTTGCAGCAGAGATTGAATACTCAGAGACACTTATTCATGTTTCCCCTCCCCAAGCTAAGGGCTCTGCAGCCATTTACGAAGTCTATCAGTCCAGTCCGGATGAAAGATTTTGACCCAAAACACAGACTATTTGCCTCCATAGATGCTGCCCGATGCCCTGAGAATCCTTGAGCAGTTTTTATTTTTAGTCTGCATTAGTACTTTGACTCAGGTTATCAAATTTATCACTGATATGGAAATTCCACAGCTGTCATAATGGGGTGAAAACCCATGCCTCTGGATCACTGTGCTTGTCCTTTGTGCAGAATACAGTAGTCTAGTACAATTTTAGTGCTATGCTGCCATAACACTTAAATCACTATATAGTTACTCTTGCTGATGAATCTTCCAGTTCATTACGGGAAGCTCGGTATTTCATGACAGAGCAAACTTAAGACTACATGATAGGATGGTACTAGGTTTCATATGTGAATGCTAGATTGAGGGATAATACCAAGCGTTTATCAAGAGTACAAATTGTGATCTATATCTGTGGGAAGAAATCAGATGGCATTAAGCAAAGCTGAAACAGCTCGATCTGAATAAGCATTTATGAAATAAATTAATTAAAGAAAACTGTGTTTGTATATTCACAGACTTAATTTCCCTTGTCTCAAGTTATAACCTGTTCTAAACTAAAATAAACATATTCATCAGAACATTGAATGCTTCCAAACAGCATCATCTCTGAGAAAACTGAAGTTTGATTGTGCTTTGTTCACAAGAAGAAATAAAAAGAACTAGAGATGCCATAAATGTGCAATACTTGGGCTGAGTCTATAAACTTGCTTTTGTTAATCTTTGACTCACTAGTCTAGTGTTCTACATAATAAACTCCAAGACTCTTTCTTCTTTATTACATCCTTGGGTCATTCTTCCATTATTCCAGCACTGCTGCTTTCACTTGTCTTCTTGTCACTCTTGTCCCCCTGTTCTGCACGGCCTTCAAAGTGATATGATCCACATGCCCATCTTCCCTTTCAGTGTTTGTTTCTCCCACAAAAGCAGTAACAATTAATGTATCTGTTGGCCATTGATAAAGACTGGGGTTCTTTCTCTACTGTCTCAGATTTCCTTAGCTCATGTCTCTGAGCATCAATGAAGTCTAAACACTGCCTAACTCAGGAGGCCTTCCTAGATCAATCATTCATGTAGTTCTCTCCTTCTGCAATGCACGAAAAGTTGGCACAGCATTTTTGATATGAAGTTCTTTAGAGTTACTGATGAGGTTGCCTGATGACAATTCTCCCTATGTACTGTGCATCTCCATTTTGGCTATCTTTTATTTCTAGGGCAAAATACTCATATGTAAAGGTAAAAGATGTTTTTGTTTCCAGCTTACAGCAGTGAGTTGCCAGCACTTGCTTTTGATGTATCTGCCATCTAGCTTTTCTAGATGTCCTTGGGTTAATTTGCTGCCCAAAGCCATGTACATCTGATTATTATCCTCAGCAGTAAAGCCTGGGGTGGTGTAATGCCAACAAGCTCCATCCTTACAATGGCTAAAATCACCTTAAAGGCTGTGAAAGTCACACGCTCCTCAAGCTGTCTGTTAACTTCTCAGGTACAGGCAAGTTTTTTGAAAATTGCAGAATTTTCAAAAGCATTTAAAGCTGTTAAGGCTCAATTAAATGATTAAAACATTATGTATATTAATTATATTCAAATGATATTAAACAGTAAAAAGAAATGTAAGTTAACTTGTAGCTATCCATATCATTAACTCTCTCCTTTAAGTGAATGGGCTGACTTCCTCTGAGCCAGTTCTAGCTTGGAGCAGGTTCAGAGGTACAATTCCAGTCTATCTCAAACACTCAGAGCAATTACACCATGAATATAGGCTCTTTTGAGTTCACATCAGCCAAAGTGTCCACACTGCTAGTGATTATTTTATATATCCCTCTAAGCCCAGCACGACATCTACCTGTACAAGTGCTTCTTAATGTTATCAACACAGCTGTTTCAACCACGTCTTCTTGCAGCTCACTGCAGATACTCATTACCCTCTGCACGATAATGTTACCCTTCAGGTCCCTTGAAATCTTTCCCCTTTCATCCGAAATATTTCCCTTACACCAGGGAAAAGACTGCTTCTGCCCACTTTATCTCATAATTTTAAACATTTCTATAAGCTTGTCCCTCATTTTTGTATGTTCTAATGAATAAAGACCTAGCATTGCCAACCTCTCCCTATAACTCAGGTTCTCCAGTCGTGGCAACAGTCTTTTCTGCACTTTTTCCAGTTTAACCACAACCTTACATAGAAACATAGAAACATAGGAAATAGGTGCAGGAGTAGGCCATTTGGCCTTTCGAGCCTGCACCACCATTCAGTATGATCATGGCTGATCATCCAACTCAGAACCCTGTTCCAGCCTTCCCTCCATACCCCCTGATCCCTTTAGCCACAAGGGCCATATCTAACTCCCTCTTAAATATAGCCAATGAACTGGCCTCAACTGTTTCCTGTGGCAGAGAATTCCACAGATTCACCAGTCTCTGTGTGAAGAAGTTTTTCCTAATCTTGATCCTAAAAGGCTTCCCCTTTATCTTCAAACTGTGACCCCTCGTTCTGGACTTGCCCAACATTGGGAACAATCTTCCTGCATCTAGCCTGTCCAATCCCTTTTTTATATGTTTCAGTAAGATCCCCCCTCAATCTTCTAAATTCCAACGAGCATAAGCCTAGTCGATCCAGTCTTTCATCATATGAAAGTCCTGCCATCCCAGGAATCAATCTGGTGAACCTTCTTTGTACTCCCTCTATGGCAAGGATGTCTTTCCTCAGATTAGGGGACCAAAACTGCACACAATACTCCAGGTGTGGTCTCACCAAGTCCTTGTACAACTGCAGTAGTACCTCCCTGCTCCTGTACATGAATCTTCTTGCTATGAATGCCATCTTTCTTATAACTGTTCACAGTACTCCCAAGTGCAACCTCACAAAACAACGTATACAACTGTGACATAGTGTCCCAACTCCTATACTCTGCGACCTGACAGATGAAGCCCGGTGTGCTAAATGCCTTTTTCACTGCCCTATCAACCTGTGACACCACTTTCAACAAGCTATGCTCTTGTACTCCTAAGTCCCTCTGTTCCCTTATACATATTCCCAGAAATTGCATGGGAATTTCTCCATGAATGGATGTAGTGTGGAGCCCAATGTCAAACGAAGCTTAGTTAAAAAGCTTCAAGACTTCTGTGTTCAACCAAACATTTATACAGAGGCATTTCCCAGCAAGTTCCTGTACAATGTCTTTACACTTGTACCTCCTGATTATTTTTGATTCATCACAAACAATAATTTTCTGTTGCTGCACAGGTTTTAAATCTTCCACAGCTCTCCTTTAGCTATCAGATTTTTGGTTTCAGCCCACTACTGTCTTTTAAGAGCTATACTGTGTTTTTAATGATTAGATAGCCAGGTGCCGAAGAGAGAGTGACTATTTTTGCCTTTGGTCAACACCACTAAACAGAGAAGCTTATGAGCAATTTGCTGTATTTGCTTATATCCAGTTGCATTCACTTCACTGGAACAGGAAAGTATAGAAGGTGATTGCAATCTGTATTCTCACATGCTATTGGAATTAGCAACCAAAGATAGTTTTATAATGCTCATATCCACAGGTCAGTAATGTCAATTAATGTGCCATGGATGATCGTAACAAATACTTTCATAAAGAGATTTCCCTCCACCCTATAATCTACATACGTCTTGCTCGTGGTGTTCAGCTTTGAGAGCGTGCTAACCTATTGGATATCAGGGATGCTTGGTGTCTGACCTCATCAGTGAAATGCTTTCAAGCCATCTGCCTTAACATGTAATGGTAATTCCCACAAGTTCTCAGGCTGCAGGGTTGTATTTTGCATGCTGTCTCGCCAGTGACTGCAATTAGTGTGCATTATAGACATTACTGAGGATTGGCAAATTTTCTGCACGCTGCATTGTGCATCAGACACAGTAGAACATTATTTCAGCCTGACACCAAGCTCTTTGGGGTCCCTTGTACATTGCAGCTTTGATGTGTAGTTTAGTAACAGAGTTTTTGATCCATGGTTGTGTATCTGATATTTTTTGTAGAATTTTAATGTGTTCATGCAGAAACTTAGGTGCAAAATCTGAGATAGCCCCATTGATAAGGCTATAAAACAATAATAGTAAAAATTATTAAGGTTCAATTACTCGAAGTTTATCAAATTTGTGTTGTAACAGCATCTAGGCTTATTGTAAATAGGTTTTCTCTGGAAGAGAGCAATTACTTAAGTGAAAGTAGATGCATTTATGAAATTATTCTTTGATAGGGAACTTCATAGAATAAAATACTTGGTTTATAATCCGACATATAAAATATTTTGGTAATACTATTTTTCTGTCTCTTGTCATACACTTTAATAACCTTTCTCACCTGATCTCTTTCTCTTACTAACTGTAATCAAACAGAGCCTGCCTCACCAGCAACACCTGTAGATTTTAGTTTAGTACTATTCATAAATCATTATCAATTAAATCGATGGATTGTAAATTTTCCCCATAAATTATCAAGTATCTGAGATTTCAATGTCAAATAAAAAACACTGGTTGCTTTGAGACTGCATCCAATGATGATGATGTTAAAATGCACATAATCCTTCATTTGGCACATTTGTAAATCTTGGTCAAATGAACCCTCCAAGAAAAAATGCTACATGAGAATTGACTGTAATATTTCTCTGCTGTATAGTTATGATGAAAATCTATTTCACTTTCAAAACACAATAGTTCTAACAGTAATAACATTATCGTGTTTTAGAAGTGACTGTAACTAGTTATTTGTTATTTACTAAACCCAAGTAAATAACAATGAATTATTTCCTGTTCAATTAAGGATTTCTGTTTCCTAACAAAACTTAATACTCCATGCTTCAGGGTGGTCTAAGTATACAAGAATGAACTACATGGTAAAACTTGCTGAATAAACAGAAGAAACTGTACTTTTTTAGGATGCTATCATAACAACTAGTCAATTGTCAAAATAGAAATTTAAGTACATTATGCCCAATTGTATTTGATGAATGCTGTGAAATGAATATTTGTAACATGGTTCTATTCCAAACCATACTTTCTAAATTAAAACTTGACCTAGTTAGAATCTGTGCTGTTGGGATAATTTGACAAAAATAAAGTTCCTCTTTCTTTTTTCCAATTACTTGTAATTTGAAAGTCTTAAACCCTATGAAGCATCTGGATTTAATACTCAAGTTTTTCAAAAGTTTTCTCTTAACAGGGTATCTTAGATTTTAAAAAATAGCCATGTAGTGTATAAATGATTCACTCTGCTTTTGAGGTATTTGTCTCAGGAGAGCTGTGGTATTGGGATTGTAGACACATATTATCACGAAGTGTTGACTTACAATGGTAGATTGTTTTTGATTTGTATTTGGTCAGTAGGATTAATCCAGTGCTAAAATAGAGGTCGTCCATCAGCAGAGATTTTATTCACTCTCATATTTCTCTTTCATTGTTCTAAAACATCATCCTGCCCCAGGGTGGCAATATGGATAGCTGTGCTGAAGTGGGCTCCATCCGGCTTGAAAATATACAGGGGAATCTCACAGGACTTCACAGCCAGCAGAAGTTCTTATCAACAGCATTTGCAGATGGACAATCGGTGCTGCAGGATAATAGTGCCTTCTCATTTCTACGTTGCCACCACAACATTGATGGTGGAGTCTTGTCAAGTTACCACCAGAGAGTTTCTGAACATCTACTCAGGTACATAAGCAACAGAAGCAGGAGTTGGCCACCTGCCCGATGACGGTTTTGCTGTTCTGCAAGATCATGGCAGATAATTTGCCTCTGCACCATTTTCCTGTGCCAGGCCAATATCCATCAATTATCTACTAATCATTCGCTGAACACAGGGTTTAGCTGGGTGGGGAGGGTAATGAAGTGAGAGGTTGAGGTGGAAAATGAAAAAGGCTGATGAAGAAATCTGATAGGAGAGGAGAGTGGACCGTGGAAGAAAGGGAAGGAAGAGGCACACCAGAAGGAGGTGATAGGTAGGCAAGGAGAAGAGGTTAGAGGGAAGCCAGAATGGAGAATGGAAAAAGAGAGAATGGGGAGGGGATTACCAAAAGTTAGAAAACTCCATGTTCATGCCATCAGATTGGAGGCTACCCAGACAGAATATGAAGTGTTTAGAGAAATCGATCTCACCTCCTCCCTCACCACCATTCAGGGCCCAAACAGTTCTTCCAGCTGAAGCAACACTTCACCTGTGAGTCTGTTTGAGTCATCCAATGTATCCTCTGCTCCCGGTGCAGCCTCCTCTATATCACCAAGACCCGACATAGACAGGGGGACCGCTTTGCTGTACACTTTCGCTCTATCTGCAACAGGCAGGATTTCCTGGTGGCCAACTATTTTAATTCCACTCCCCATTCCCATTCCAACATGTGGCCTCCTCTACTTCCATAATGTGGTCACCCTCACGTCAGAGGAGCAACACCTCAAATTCCATCAGGGTAGCCTCCAAACTGATGGCATGAACATTGATGTCTCTAACATCTAGTATTTTCTCCACCCTCCCCTCTCTCTCTTTTGCCAATCCTCATTCTGACTTTCCTCTTATCTTTCTCTTCTCACATATCTATCCTTCTTCACTTCTCCCATGGTCCACTGTTGTCTCCTATCAGATTCCTTCTTCAGCCCTTTACCTTCTCCACCTAACACCCACTAGCTTGTACTCCATTCCCTCCCCCTACCTTCTTAATCTACCTTCTTCCTCCTTCCTTTCCACTACTAATGAAGGGTCTCAGCCCGAAATGACTGTTCATTCCTCTCCATAGATGCTGCCTGATCTGCTAATTTCCTCCAGCATTTTGTGTGGGATCATATCAGAATCACTTGCGTATGCCGTGAAGTTTATTGTTGTGCAGCAGCAGTACATTGCAATACTGTACATGATAATAAAAACTGTAAAGTAAATATATAATTGCAATTATGTGTGATTACTTGTGTTCTCAAGTCCTTCTATAATAAAAGCCAGGATATGGTTAGCCTTGCTCACTAATTAATCTGCACAACAACTTACAGTTCTTTGTGTTGAGCAGAATAAAGATTTGAGTGTCTTTATAAAAGAGTATGTATAGGTGCAATGACTTTCTTCTGAGTTCTTGTGTTATCCAACTAAAGTTCAAATTCACACTTTACAATTCAGCATATTTCCTTTAAGAATGCTAAAAACAGTAATCTTGTCACCTCTCAGCCATTTATTCAAGTTAGAACATAGTCAATTTGGATAGTTAGCACTCATATTCCAGTCCGTCCATCACCTCAATGAACTTGGTTCTTTTCTGCATCCTTGCATAGACTATAATGAGAAGAGACTTGCAAAAATATTAAATTGCTCAAGCACAAACTGCACTCTGAGATTTTCATTTCAAAATCATCAGTTATACAGCATTTTAACTAATATTTTTCTTTCCAGCAGTTTCCAACTCACGCCGAGATACTGTTCTATGGGCACGTCACCTCTAGATCATTCTACACCTGTAATCCTAGACAGTGAGTGTTGACAGATTATTCAACAGTGGGAGAGAGGATCCTGACTGATGTTTCCCTTTCCAGTCCAGGGACACAGAAGCCTTTTGTGGTAATCCTAAGACCAACTAGGCAGAAATCAGCCAACTCGGTGAAGACTGGGTTTTGAACTAGGGGGCCTCCTGGACCCATATGTCTGAACTACCCTATTCTACTACCAACAATTCAAATTTTAAGTAATTCTAACTTTTTTTCCCTCTTAGGTTTTGGTTAGGTCCGAGCTGGAATATTATGTGCAGTCGTGGTAGAGAGAAGATTCACCGACATTTCTCACTGTATTCCTCTTTTTCACCAAAAAAGGGTGATAGGCACCAGAAAGAAGTGATAGATTTATGAGGAGAAGAGAAGGGTGACAGGGGGAGCTAAAATGGTAAATGAAAAAAGAGAAACTTATCCCCTTAGCAAGTTGTCAATATCCAAAGGTTTAAGATAAGGGAAAGAAAATTCTGAAGGAACTTGAAGATTTTTTTCACCAAAAGTATGGCTGGATTCTGGAAGTTTGAAGAGGCAGTGGAGACAGGTACTCTCACTATTTAAGAAATATTTAGATGGCCATTCAAGATGTGATAGTATATAAGGCTAACATCCTAATGCTGGAAATTAAGATCATTATATGCAGCCAGGCATTGAATCACTATGGATAGAGCTAAGGAACTGCAAGGGTAAAAGGACCCTGATGGGAGATTTATACAAACACCCAAACAGTACTAAAGATGTGACTTCCCAATTACAATGGAAAATAGAAAATGCTTGCCAAAAGGGCAATGTTACACTAGTCATGGGGGACTTCAATATGCAGGTAGATTGGGAAAATCAGGTTGGTGCTGGATTACAGGAGGGGAGAATTTCTAGAGTGCCTATGAGATGTCTTTTTAGAGCAGCTTGTGGTTGAGCCCACTAGAGGATCAGTTATTCTGGAATGGGTGTAGTGCAATGAACCAGAATTGATTAGAGGACTGAAGATAAAGGAACCCTTAGGGAAGTGATCATAATATGATCAAATTCACCCTAAAATTTCAAATGGAGAAGATAGAGTCAGATGTATCAGTTTTACAGTGGAGTAAATGGAATTACAGAGCCATGGGAGAGAAGTGGCCAGAATTGATTGGAAAAGAACACTGGCAAGGATGACGGCAGAGCAGCAATGGCTGAAATTTCCGGAAGCAATTCTGAAGACACAGGATATATACATGCCAAAGAGGAACATGGCTAACAAGAGAAGTCAAAGCCAACATAAAAGTCAAAGAATGGGCGTATAATAGAGCAAATATTAGTGGGAAGTTAGAGGATTGGGAGGCTTTTAAAAACCAACAGAAGGCGACTAAAAAAGTCATTAAGAAAGTAAGGATGAAATGCGAAAGTAAGCTAGCCAATAATAATAAAGAGGATACCAAAAGTTTCTTCAGATACATAAAGTGTAAAAGAGAGGCAAGAGTGGAAATTGGACTGCTGAAAAATGTTGCTGGAGAGGTAGTAATGGGGGGCAAGGAAATAGTAGATGAACTGAATAATTATTTTACATCAGTCTTCACTGTGGAGGACACTAGCAGTTTGGTGAAAGCTCTAGGTGTCAGGGGTCATGAGTATGTGAAGTTATCATAACTAGAGAAAAAGGTTGTTGGGAAACTGAAAGGTCTGAAGGTAGATGAATCACCTGGATCAGATGGTGTACACCCTAGAGTTCTGAGAGGTGTCTGAGGAGACTGTGAAGGCATTAGTAGTCATCTTTCAATAATCACTAGATTCTGGAATGGTTCTGGAAGGCTGGAAAATCACTGTTTAAGAAGAGAGAGAGGCAGAAGAAAGGAAACTATAGGCTAGTCAGTCAGACCTCAGAGGTTGAGAAGATGTTGCAGTCAATTATTAAGGATGAGGTCTTAGGATACTTGGGGGCACATGATAAAATAGGCTGTAGTCAGCATGGTATCCTCAAGAGAAAATCTTGCCTGACCTTTGAATCTGTTGGAATCCTTTGAAGGACTAACAAGCAGGATAGACAAAGGAGAAACAGTTGATGTTGTGTTCTTGGATTTTCATAAGGCCTTTGACAAGGTGTCACACGTGCGGCTGCTTAACAAGCTACAAAGCCATGGTAATACAGGAATTTGAGCATGGATAAGGTAGTGGCTGATTGACAGGAGGCAAAGAGTTGGAATAAAGGGAGCCTTTTCTGACGGGCTGCCGGTGACTAGTGGTTTTCCACAGTAATCTGTTGGGATTGATTCTTTTTATGTTATATATCAATGGTGTAGATTATGGAATCGATGGCTTTGTTGCAAAGTTAGCAGATGATATGAAGACAGGTGGATGGTCAGATAGTTTTGAGGAAATAGAGAGGCTACAGAAGAACTTAGACAGATTCGGAGAATGAGCAAAGAAACGGCAGATGGTATAGAATGTTGGGAAGTGTATGGTCATGCACTTTGGTAGAAAAATGAAAGAGTTGAATATTTTCTAAGTGGAGTGAAAATGCAAAATACTGAGGCACAAAGGGACTTGGGAGTCCTTGTGCAAGGTTCCCTAAAGGTTAATTTGCAGGTTGCGTCTGTGGTGAGGAAGGCAAGTCCAATGTTAACATTCATTTCAAGAGGACTAGAATATAAAAGGACAGATGTAATGTTGAAACTTTATAAAGCACTGGTGAGGCCTCACTTGGAGTATTGTGAGCAGTTTGGGCCCCTTATCTTAAAAAGGTTGTGCTGAAACTGGAGGGGGTTCAAGGAGATTCGTGAAAATGATCCCAGGTTTGAATGGCTTGTCATTTGAAGAGCATTTGATGGCTCTGGACCTGTATTCACTAGAATTCAGAAGAATGAGAGGTGACCTCATTGAAACCCATTGAATGGTGAAAGGCTTTGATAGAGTGAATGTGGAGAGAATGTTTCCTATGGAGGGAGAGTCCAAGACCAGAGGACACAGCTTCAGAATAGAGAGCCATCCTTTTAGAATGGAGGCGAGGAGGAATATCTTTAGCCAGAGAGTGGTGAATCTGTGGAATTCTTAGCCACAGGCAGCTGTGGAGGCCATAATATTTATGTATAGTCAAGGCAGAGTTTGTAAAATTCTTGATTGATCAGGGCATGAGTGGATACAGGGAGAAGCAGGAAATTGGGACTGAGAGGAAAATTGAATCAGCTATGAGGAAATGGCGGAGCAGACCCGATGGGCCAAATGGCCTAATTCTGCTCCTATATCCTACAGTCTATGGTTTTATGGCTAGCATTGCCTCATTGGGTAGAAGAGTCTGTTTCCATGCTGAATGATTCTGTAACTGTATTATTTTATCTGCTCACTGATATTTTACACTATAGGGTAGGAAGTTGTTGCATGCCATTTCCAGGGCTCAGAACAGCCCAGAGGAAGCCTGATGTTCAAAACTGGTCCTGATGTTTCAGGATCAGAATAAGCTACAGGTATATAATCACTGGCATACGATATATCATGAAACTTTGGCTTTGTGGCAGCAGTATGGTACATAAAATTACTGCAAGTTACCATAATCAATCAATAAGTAAATAGTGTGAAAGAGGAATAGCGAGGCAGTATTCATAGACCATTCAAAAATCTAAAGGCAGAGTGGAAGAAACTGTTCTAACTAAGAATATAGTGTGTTGGTCTTTAAACTCTTGTATCTTCTCGCTGATGGTCGTTATAAGAAAAGGGCATGTCCTGAATGGTGAGAGTCCTTAATGCTGGAAGCCACCTTCTTTAGGTATTGTTTTTTGACGGTGACCTTGATGGTGGGAAGGGTTGTGCCCAGGATGGAGCTGAAAGTGTCTACAACTCTCTACAACCCTTGTTGATCCTGTGCTTGGAGAATCCATACCAACTGGCGATGTAACCAGTTAGAATGCCCTCCGTAATAAATATGTAGAGTTCTGCTGGAGCCTTTGGTGACAAATTTCCTCAGTTTCCCAATGATGTATAGCTACTGGTGTGCCTTTGTCATGATGGCATCAAAGAGTTGGGCCCAGGATAGAACCTCTGAGATGTTGATGACATAGAACTCAAAGCTGCTCACCCTTTCCACCACCATCTCCTCAGTGAGGATTATGAGAAACAGAGGCTGTTTCAACCCAGTGAATCCATGTCAGCACACAGAGAAATCCCATTCACCTACCAATTTTCCCCGTCACCTATTCTCCCACATTTCCATCAACTTCTAATGACATGTTCCATTCTCTACATGTTAGGACAATTTTCAGTGATTAATTAACCCACTAACCAGCACAGGGGGAGAGAAAAAACACAAATCAGCTAGATGGTGACGGAGAGAGTATGCAAACTCTACACAAACATCAGGGTGGTAATAATCTTCAGCCTCTGCGTCCAGCACATAATTCTCCATTATAAACCTACTGATCCTTGCAGCGACCCAGACTATACCTCTTCCCACCCTGTCACTTGTAAAAATGCCATCCATTCAGATTCCCCCTTTATCTCTTACCGATCAACTTCCTTGCTCAAATCCCCTCCCCGTCTCCCAGTTTCACCTATCATCCTTCACATTGTACTTCTTCCCTCCCCTCTCACCTTCTTACTCTGACTTTTCCTCTTTCCTTTCCGATCCTGATGAAAGGTCTCGGCCTGAAATGTTGTCTATTTACTCTTTTCCGTAGATGCTGCCTGGCCTGCTGAGTTCCTCCAGCATTTTCTGTGTGTTGCTTTGGATTTACAGCATCTGCAGATTTTCTCTTGTTTCAGACAAGCAGACCCAGGACTTGATAGCAGAAATTAACGATGAAGATTTATTCAGACAATAATATGGGGAATAATCAAGCTAAGAGCTCACTTACGTGGGACTTGAGCAAAAAGAACGGTAGTTCACAAAGAACTTGAGTGCTGGGCCACAATAACCTTATGTAGAGCATAAAACACAGGATGCTCGTGCAGGTCAAAATCAAAAACTAATCATTTAAGAATGAAAACAACAGGAATTCTGCAGATGCTGGAAATTCAAGCAACACACATATAAGTTGCTGGTGAACGCAGCAGGCCAGGCAGCATCCCTAGGAAGAGGTGCAGTTGACGTTTCAGGCCGAGACCCTTCGTCAGGACTCATGAGTCCTGACGAAGGGTCTCAGCCTGAAACGTCGACTGCACCTCTTCCTAGGGATGCTGCCTGGCCTGCTGCGTTCACCAGCAACTTTTACATTTAAGAATGAGAGGGGAGGGGAACGTCGACTCAGACCATGAGAGGCCTGCGTCGGGCATCTTCAGGCCTTACAAGGCGCAGATTGGAAGTCTGTGTGGGGCGCCACTCCTCGCACAGTCTAGATGTGTAATTAAGTGCCTTGCTCAAGAGCACAAGCACAGCTGAGGCTCGAACTAGCGATCTTGAGATCACTAGACAAACGCCTTAACCATTTGGCCACGTGCCCAACACAATAAGAATGAGAAGTATAAGGAAACTATTCACATAACGAATAACACAAAAAACAGTGACAGCTTAATGATAAAAGTAGGCATTAAAAAACTCTAATGAACTCAAATAAATGACGTACAGGTGTATCGAGACCTGCTGCTGCCCAGTGCCCCTTGCTGGTCTGAAGGGTTCATGACAAGGATTGATCCCAGGTCCAAGGCACCAGCTCTACCAGCTGCAGTTGAAGAGAACAAAGAAAATATCAAGAAGCAAATTGCAGAATGCAAACAGGCTGTGCGAGAATTCCTGCCTCCGTAGGTTTAATCCTTAACTTCTTAAGGACTCGTTTCTGCCTTTGGTTGGTTAGTGCTGCGGAGGATATAGGAACCTCTAAAGAAATAATCAGAGCAGACTTGGTGCCAGTGCCCTCACTTTAAATAGTTTCTACCGTTGTCGGCTACGTGGAACAGACTACATTCCAAGCCTACACTGGTGACCGCCCCGCACTGTTCCTATGCTAGATTGATGACTGCACTGGTGCTGCTTCCTGCACCTGTACTGAGCTCATCGACTTCATCCACTCTGCCTCCAACTTCCACCCGACCCTCAAATTCACCTAGTCCATTTCCAACACCTCTCTCCCCTTTCTCAATCTCACTGTCTCTATCTCTGGAGACAGCTTATCCGCTATTTTAAACCATAGACTCTCACAGCTACCTGAACTATACCTCCTCCCACCCTGTTACTTGTGAAAACGCCATTCCCTTCTCTCAATTCCTCCATCTCTACCTCATCTGCAATCAGGATGAGGCTTTTCATTCCGGAATGAAGGAGATGTCCTCCTTTTCCTCCCTTCCTCCACCATCAATGCTGCCTTCAATAGCATCTGTTCCATTTCACACACATCTGCTCTTACCCCACCCTCTTGCCACCCTACCAGGGATAGGGTTCCTCTTGTCCTCACCTACCATCCCACAAGCCACCACGTCCAGCACATAATTCTCTGAAATTTCCGCCATCTCCAATGGAATCCCACCACCAAGCACATCTTTCCCTCCCTCCACATTCCTCTTTCCATGGGGATCACTCCCTCTGCGACTCCCCTGTCTATTCGTCCCTCCCCACTGATTTCCCTCCTGGCACTTATCCTTGCAAGCGGAACAAGTGCTACACCTGTCCCTACAACTCCTCCCTCACTACCATTCAGGACCCCAAACAGTCCTTCCAGGTGAGGTGACACTTCACCTAGGAGTCTGTTGGGGTCATATACTGTGTCTGGTGCTCCCGATGTAGCCTCCCGTATATCAGTGATACCCGGCGGTGATCGGGAGATCACTTTGCCAAGCACCTACGCTCCATTTGCCAGAGAAAGCAGGATCTCCCAGTGGCCACCCATTTTAATTCCACTTCCCATTCCCATTCCCATTCCGATATGTCTATCCATGGCCTCCTCCACTGTCATGATGAGGCCTCACTTAGGTTGGAGGAACAACACCTTATCTTCTATTTGGGTAGTTTTCAACCTTTCACACTTTCGGAAGTGACCACCATCCCCCCCTTCATCATTTTCCATCCCTTTTTCCCTCTCTCACCTTATCTCCTTGCCTGCCCATCGCCTCCTTCTGGTGCTCTTCCCCCGCCCCCTGTTTTTCCTCTCTTCCATGGCCTTCTGTCTCTTTCACCCATCAACTTCCCAGCTCTTTATTTCATCCTTCCCTCTTTAGATTTCACCTATCACCTTGTGTTTCTCTCTCCTCCCCACCCACCCCCCCAACTCCTCAGCTGTTTTTCTCCAGTCCCACCGAAGGGTTTCAGCATGAAACGTCGACTGTACTCTTTTCCATCAATGCTGCCTGACCTGCTGAGTTCCTCCAGCATTTTGTGTGTGTTGCTTGGTGCCAGCTCCCCTTGGACAGTTCTCAAACAGACATCAGACGTCTTGTTAACATGTGATGGGCCTATGCTTATTCTAGGGTGGGGCAGTGAAAACCTATTTAAAGTTCCAAATAACTTTCGCAACAGCCTGAGTACAAACACAGTCTGTACTGGCTATTTGACTTGTGGCTTTTCAATTTAGTGCCCCCTTTATGTCTCATAAGCAAGTAATTATCACATACTTGTCTGAGATCTCCTGAAGCTTTCTGGGGTTTAATGACATTGTTAATTCGACTCAGAAAGTATCTTGCATAATTACATCCGATGTCTTTTTGGGAAGCAATTCTAACTTCTTTGGCAGCTGAATGTGTGGCTGAGGAGTTAATGCAGGAGTGCTTCAGATTTCTCCTGGGGAAGTTATAACCTTTACAAAAAGTATGGGTTACACCTGAGCTCAAGGGGGACTAATATCCATGCAAGCAGGTCTGCTGGAGCTGTAGGAGAAGGTTTAAACTAATTTGGCAGGAGGACGAACGGAGGAGCGATTGGGCAGAGGAGGGAGCAGTTGGTAGATGCAGTGTGTAGAGAGACTTTGAGGAAGGATAGGCAGTTGAAAGGCAAATTTGCAGTCAGTGGGATGGGTTGATGCGTGTCTTTAAACCAAATAGTAGGTTCAACAGTTCAACTGTTTGGAAAGGTAGGGATAAGATAAAAGGAAAGGGAAGTGCAGCAGAGGTTAGAAAAGCGTGCAGAATAAATACAAAGGCAAAAGGTTTAGAAAGGGATAAGAATATAGCTTCCAGTAACATGGGGGCAAGATTGAAAAGAATGATGAATACAGGATTGAAACTGGCAGCTATGACGTTATGGGCATCAGTGAGTCATTCCTGAAAGAAGATCATAGTTGGGAGCCATTCTGGAATGGCTTGAAGTCTGGAAAATTGCAATTGTCAGTTAGCCTGATTTCAATATTGGTATCCATTATTAAGGATAAGATTTTGGGTTACTTGGAGGCACATGATAAAATAGGCTGAAGTCAGTATTGTTTCCTTACGAGAAAATCTTGTCTGACAAATCCTTTACAGTGTGGGGAAGTACAAGGTCATGCACTTTGTCAGAAGGAATAAAGATGTGGATTATTTTCTAAATGGGAAAAATTCAGAAATCAGGGGTGCAAAGGGACTGGGAAGCTCTTGTGCAAAATTCCCTAAAGGGTAACTTGCAGGTTGAGTCAGTGATAAGATAGATAGATAGATAGGTAGATAGATAGATAGATATACTTTATTAAACCTGAGGGAAATTTGGTTTCGTTACAGCCGCACCAACCAAGAATAGAGAGTAAATATAGCAATACAAAAACCACAAACAATCAAACAACAAAATACAAACTATGCCAGATGGAAAATAAGTCCAGGACCAGTCTATTGGCTCAGGGTGTCTGACCCTTCACAGGAGGAGCTGCACGTTCAATGGCCGCAGGCAGGAACGACCTCCCGTGCCGCCAAGTGTTGTATCACGGTGGAATGTGGCCGAAGTCCAACAGTAAAAAGTTCAATACCCAGTCTGCAAGCACGTTCCTCGATCGTAATATACCCCGGATTGCACCATCCGTTGTTAGTCAGATCAGTAAGCACCCCACTCCTTCACACCACTTACCGCTCTCAGTGCATTTCCGGTCAGGCGGAACAGTATTACCCACTGAACTCCTCTTCTCCAAAAGTCTCTGTTGTCTCAACCCGGTCCTCTTTCCTCGGCTTTGTGATCCCCCTCTGTGTGCTTTCCTCTGGATTTCAGCAGGGGTGTCTGCCACTCTGTTCGCTAAGCCGACCAGAATTTGCTGGTCCGTGGAATACACAATGCGACCTTGCTTCTGTCCCACATGTCGGGATGTAACCGTTTCCAGCGCTAAAGAAAACCCAAATAAAACTCTCTCTACCAGCATATTAGAGAGGGTGCAGCTTCGACGTGTTACCGTGAGAAAAAAATACCAAAAATAACATGCATTAAAAAGTAAGCAGAAGGAAGTAAAAGGATAGATCGGAACGGCTGTACCAGACTGCATGCACGACCGGCGCATGCGTACTATTAGGAAGGCAAATGCAATGTCAGTGTTCATTTTGAGAGGACCTGAGTATAGATAGATAGATACTTTATTGATCCCAAAGGAAATTAGTGTTACAGCTGAACAAGTGCACAGATATAAATATTAGAAGAGAAGTAGAAAGAATAAAAAATGAGTTACCACAAAGAGTCTAACAGGAGGGGTCATCATTTCCCCAGCTATAGCTTGACTATTTATAGAGCCTAATGGCCGTGGGTAAGAATGACTCCATATAGAGCTCTTTTGAGCAGCGTAGCTGTCTTAATCTATTACTAAAAGTGCTCTTCTGTTCAGCCAAGGTGACACGCAGAGGGTGAGAAACATTGTTCAGAATCGCCAGGATTTTCCGTAGGGTTCTTTGTTCTACCACAGCCCCCAGTCTATTGAGTTTGACTTCTATAACAGAGCCAGCCTTTCTAATCAGTTTATTGAGCCTGTTGGCATCACCTGTGTTGATGCCATATAAGCACTGATGTAATGCTGAGCCTTTGTAAGGTGTTGGTAAGACCACACCTGAAGTATTGTGAGAAGTTTTGGCTCCTTATCTAAGAAAATATGTGCGGGTGTTGGAGAGGATCCAGAGGAGGTTCACAAGAATGATTCTGGATTGAAAAAGTTAACATATGAGGAGCGTTTAATTGTTCAAGGCCTGTACTTGCTGGAGTTTAGAAGAATGAAGGGGAAGTCTCGTGGAAAACTATTGAAAATTGAAAGGCTGGATGGAGTGGATTTGGGGAGGATGTTTCCTGCAGTGGGTGAGTCAGGACCAAAAGGGCACAGCCTCAGAATAAAGGGATGACCACTTAGTTCATCCGGAATATGTTCATGACTCACAGTGTGGCCAGTGACTTCAGCAGTCTAAGTGGATAAGTATTTTTTAAAGAGTAACACCCACATATTTAGGACAGTTTAGGTCAATGACCACGATGATCAGGGAGTATCAAAGGACATGGCTGACAGCTGAACTGGTAGATATAAAGGCGTGCGTGTGTGTGTGTGTGTGTGTGTGTGTGTGTGTGTGTGTGTATATATTTCTGTGTTTCATGTAAGAGATCAGGCACCAGACAGCACTGAGTAGTTTGTCGAGACAGGGCCACCAGTTGCGAAAGATGATGACTGATCATTTGGGACGCCAGAGATTGTGTGTATTTATTTGGTGGGCAACAGATTAAGTGTTTAGATTAGATTAGATTATGAGGACACGCAGTCCTCTTTTATTGTCATTTAGTAATGCATGCATTAAGAAATGATAAAATGTTTTTCCAGAATGATATCACGGAAACAGATGACAAACTGACTTAAAAACTAACAAAAACCACATAATTATAACATATAGTTACAACAATGCAAAGCAATACCATAATTTGATAACAGACCATGGCACAGTATAAGTCTCAAAGTCTCTCGGAAGTCCCATCATCTCACGCAGACGGTGAAGCTCCAGCGCCGCCAACTTGCCGATGCAGCATCCTGGAAGCATCTGACCACAGTTCAATTCCAAGTCCATCTGAAAACGCCAAGCCTCCGACCAGCTGTCTGACACCGAGCACTGAGCACTTCGACCCCGGCCCCGGCAACAGGCAATAGGCAAAGCCGAGGACTTGTGGCCTTCCCCTCTGGAGATTCTCGATCGCAGAGAAGTAGCGGCAGCGAAGCGGGCATTTCAGAAGTTACTCCAGGTGTTCCTCTGTGCTTCTCACGGCTGCCTCCATCAAATCTGGATTGTGCACGGCCCCCTAGTTAACACATACGATATTCATTCGGAACGGCCGTGCGCGCTGCGTAGCGCTGCCATCTTCTCCTCCCTCCTCCTTCTGAGAACACTTGGAGATACCGTTTGGGATGCCCGAGGATGTGTGTATACGCGTTTGGAAAATTTAATTATTTATTGAGATAGAGCACAGAATAGCCCTTCCGACCCCACCACCAAACTCTATCTTAATTACGGGACAATTACAATGACCAATTAACCTACCAACTAGTACATCTTTGGACTGTGGGAGGAAATCGGAGCACCCGGAGGAAACCCACACGGTGACGGGGAGAGCGTACAAACTCCTTACAGACAGTGACCGGAATCGAACCTGGTTACCTGTTACTATAAAGCATTGTGCTAGCATGCTGTGCCTTTCTGCGTGTGGACAAACCTGAGAATCAAAGCCCAAGACGGGCGACAGAGCAGAAATATTTAACTTTCTACATAAACATCATGGGCTCAATTACGAAGAGGGGAGAACGCACAGAATATATGCTCCATAAACTTGAGAAGGTTGAAGAGGGAATGGACAAAGTTAGGTGGTTAAGACCTGGAGATTGGAGGAACATTGGCACTGGTGGAAAAGCTAATCGAAGAGGAATGGAGATAAAGCAGCAGTCATTTTGTGTTGTGTATATTTGCGAGAGGGAACAAAGCGCCTGGAATCACATTGTGTACAAATGGCGGAGCTACTGAACACAAGGAACAGCAAGACAGTGTACGAGTTTAGGGCTAGACAGATTGAAGGAGCAGAACATTTAAGGAGAGAAGGAGATGTGGGTGAGAAACAGACAGAACGATTCGAACAATGCAGGAATTGACCAGTTGGGGATCTGGGCACCTCTTCAGACCAGGCAGTGACAGGCTCAGAATGTCGATGATCCCAGCCAGTCACTCACACTCATCACTACTATCTACAAGCCCTTCATTCTGGGGGAAAAGCAGAACTTTCTATCTGAACTGCCCTCATGTAGAGGAGTAGGTGGATCCCATTGTTACCCCCAAGTCTAAAACCTCCTGCTGGGCTGAACTCAGCCTTTCCTTCAGCATTTTCAGGAAGACTGGATCAACCCTCCCTGGATTGCCCAGCCCTGAGTATTCTTCACAGGCCTGGTATCTTCACTCTGCCCAGTCCATGGCAGATTCATTCGGGCATCTGAACATCTGACATTATCATTCCAAGTTACTCTCTCCTCCCCCAAGTCGCTGCCTCACTTCCTTATCTTTCAATTGAGTTATTGAGTTCCAATATCTTTCCTCGCTGCCAATATTCCCTTTAGTTTCCATGTTCCATCCAGCACCCCTGGAGTCATACTGCCCCATGTGGTTCTCAGGCATTTAGCTTTAACCAATGTGTGTGTTGTCTTTGGGGTGTACCTGGTGGATTTTGGTACGGAGATAAACTGTGAAGGCAGAAAGAAATGAGTCATAGATACTCAAAATCGGTGGAGTGCAGCTTCCAGTGTGTTTCCAGCTCTGTCCAAATAGTTAGGGCAATATCCTTGGATTAGACATTCTGAGTGAGGCAGGAGCTGTGATAGATTCTGGAGAGGGACAAATAGCAAGGGCAAGTCAGGGGCAGTGAGCACGTGTAAGCAGTAGGGTACACAACCTAGCCAGCATAGCCACAGCCACTCCAGTCATTCAGGACTGGAGCCAGGATGGTGTCTATGGGTCACTTTGTCAGCAGTTCCCAGAGGTGTGGGCTAGACACAAACAAGACTGTGGTAGGGTGAAGAGAGACCTATTAAGAATGGGGTGGGGGTGGTATCTGCATAAACCCCATAAGCAGTATCCCATAAAAGCTGATACAATGGCAACTATACAGATAACAGTGAAACACCAGGGGATACTAAGAGAGGCTGTGTCAACCACTAACTCACCTATATAGCCAGTAAAGAAGCCTGATGGATCATATTGTTTAACAATAGACTATATCGCCCTCATTAAGACCACATGGAGATGGTGTCCCATTTTGGCCAGCCCTGCCACAATCCTGAATGGCCTGTCTGCAGAATGTAAAATGTTCACAGTCCTGGACATTATGGGCTTTGGGGGCTCCCATTAGTGCCTGAGTCCCAAGAATGATTTGTCTTCACCCCCGGTGGGCATCAGTATACATAGACTAGTCACCGGAGAGATTCCACAATAGCCGAGCCATTTTTCATAAGGTCTTGGCACAGATGTTGGGAAAGCTCAATTTAACACCCTATTGCTCAACTATCTTACAATATACAAATGATCTATTAATTGGTTGGAGGATGAAGCAGGTCATTGAGGGGTGATGGCCAGTGTTTTAGAACTGCTTGACAAGGGGTTTAAAAGCAGTCCACACAAAGCTCAGATAGGGAACCAACTGTACTGTATCTAGGATACAAAATTCAGCAGAGGAGGAAGGACTTGTCAGATGACAGACATTCTGCAATCAGCTCCATGCCTCACCCATCACCGTAACGGCAGTGAGGAAGATAATGGGTCTATTCAATTACCGCTGTAATTTCATATCAGGGTTTGCAGCACTAGTGGGTCCGAGACAGGCTTTAATCAAAGGAGTGAAGCCCCCTCTGGAGAAAGTAAAATGGGGACCAGATGAGGAAAAGGCTTTTACAGAAGTCAAGTAAGTACTGGTCTTTGGACCTGCACTCGGATGACCCAATGCCTCTCTCACCCATACTGCAGCAACGAGGGAGAGCATTATAGCGCAGTGGTGGTACAGACCCATGGGCACACAAGAAACCCAGTGGCATATTATTCAACAAAGCAGACACCTCTTGTAGCAGGACTTGCCCGCTGTGTAGGGGCATTAGACTGTGCAATGCGAGCAGTGCAAGTAAGCAAACCTGTAGTGATGATGGGACAACTCACGTTACACACTCCCCGTCCCATTGTGGCGCTGCTGAAGACAGGGAGGCTGAGAGCAGTCACTGACAGCACAAGGGCGGCAATTACAAGGGAGGTACTTCACATCTCCAAAGACATGTTAGTGACAATAGTAAGGGACTCTGGAATGAACCCTGCAAGCACCATTCTAATGGAGGGGGAGGCACAAGAGTGCCAAATGGAAAGAGAGCAGGAGGAAGATATTGGTGTGAGGGGAAGACCCCTGGAAGGGGAAGCAGAGGAGATTTTTATAGATGGATCTCAGAGGTACATAGATGGGAAGCCATGGACTGGATGTACCGTGGTGAAGGAAATAGGTGAGTAATTATCTGTAGTTGCTCAGCTCAGGTGGCGGAACTGGTGGCTCTTATAGGAACAATGAGATACAGTAAGGGAAGTCTAGTAAATATATACAGAGAGGGAGTAGGTATGCTTTTGGGGTGGTGCATGATTATCTGATGGCAAGGGCACAACGGGGATTTGTAACCTGAGGAGAGGCAGGTGCTCAGCATGTCACCTCATACAAGAACTGCTGGAAGTAGTGAGGCTGCCAGCAGCGGTAGCAAGGCGACAGTGTTGAAGTAAAGGCTCACCAGAAAGGGGCGAGTAAGGAGCAGAAAGGGACTGAATGGGCAGAAACCAGGGCACAGACAGAAGAACAAGAGGCAACTCAAATTGCAAGAGTGCAGGAAGAAACCGCTGGCGCCACCTTAGTAAAACTATGTGAAGAGGTGGAGGCAGAGGAGGAGAGATGGAGGAGGGAGGGATTAAAGGAGGGTCTAGATAGGAGCGAGACTCATGGGGAGGCAGGAGTCGCAGTAGTGCCACCGTGTTTTAGGCAGATACTACTGTAGTTATAACATGGGGCAATGCATCAGGGAAGGCGCTGCATGACCCTGACTCTCTGGCAGGCCAGGTGTTCGCCAGGGATGAGTGGGAATGTTGAGAAATTCTTTACCGTTGTATCATATGTGCTCAGCATAACCCTGGTAAGACGTTTTCCCAACAAGAGATTGTACTGCCAGCACAGAGTCATGGATCTTAGCTTTGGAAATCCTCCCTGGGTGGGGACCCAAGCCCAGGTGGACTCAGACCAGGGAGCACATTTCACAGGGAAAGTGATGAAGGAAATGTGCAAGCTGTTAGGGACTCAACAACAATTCCACTTACCCTACCCTATCTCCGAGCTCAGAAATGGTGGAAAGGATAAACTGAACAATCAAAACTGCCTTAGCTAAAGCTATAACAGAGACAGGAAGGACATGGGTTGATGTATTGCCAGGAATCCTGATCAGATTGTGAGCAACCCCAGATTACGCACTGGGTCTCAGCCCCTATGAATTATTGAGGGGGGGAGTAATGCAACTCCGTTACGGGGTGACTATGGGTTACAGAAGAAACTGCAGCACAGGGATAAAATTACCCAGTACGTAAAGGACCTCTGTGACCAGCTTAAAATGTTGAGGAATTGAACAAAGCAACAGCAATACATTGCTGAGCAGAGAGAGCCGGAGGGAAAGAAGATCATCCTCCCACAGCCAGGAGACCAAGTCTTAATAAGGGAGCTGCCTGAAGGGGCAGGGTTCACTCCCAGGTGGATAGGAACACAGGTGGTGCCTCTGGTAAGTGACACCTGTTTGTGTGCAGACCTGGCGAGGCAGCTGGTGGAAATACTGGACTCTGATTAAACAGTATGACTTACCTCCTTGTCACCCTCACAGACAGAACAGGGGATCAAGTTATCCCATGAACAGTGTCGTTACAGAGAATCTAAGTGATGAACACCTGACCACACCAGATGGAAGTAGACCCACAGATGGAAGAGAATGGAAACCCAAATGCGGAAGACAGAAGGAGTGTGTCAGCGAATTGTGAATAAAATTTAAAGTATAACAGTAACTATGCTTTGTAATGAAGGCTGGTTCTTGGAGGTAGATGATTAGTTGTATAGATCAGAATAGTAAGATATTGGGGAAAAGAGATGGGAAAAGATCAGAGACATGAAGTTCCACAACCTCATGGCAAGGCAGACAAAGAAAGAGGGAAGAAATTGCACGCAGCGTCGGAAGGCTGCCACGTCAGCTGAATGGGGAGTGAACACAAATAAGCTCAGCCCCTTCAATGATAGCCAATGACTGAAGGAAAGTCCGGGAGGAGGTGTGACCGGGGCGAGGTCCTTGCAGCTATTCGAATAGAGACCACCACAAACCCACCTGTGGATTGATCAGAAAGACTGGCTGTCAGGATGGTTCTGATAACCTTCTGTCCTGGTGTGAAAGTGAGCTGTTGGCTGTGAACCCGAAACAAAGTTAGCTTTCGACTCCCTTATCCATTTGTCCCTCCCCACTGACCTCCCTCCAGGCTCTTATCCTTGCAAGTGCAACACCTGCCTCTACACCTCCTCCCTCACTACCATTCGTGTCCCAAACAGTCCTTCCAGGTGAGGCAACACTTCATTCGTGATTCTGTCGTGGTCATATACTGTGTTCAGTGCTCCCAGTGTGGCCTCATGTATATTGATGAGACAGCTTCGTCAAGCACCTAGATCTCCCAGCGGCCACCCATTTTAATTCCATTTCCCATTCCCATTCTGATATGTTTACCATGGCCTCCTCTACTGTCATAATGAAGCCACAGTCAGAGGAACAACACCTTATATTCCATCTGGGTAGCCTCCAACCTGATGGCATGAACATCGATTTCTTGAATTTCCGGTAGTGGCCTCCCCTCTCCTTCACCATTCCTCATCCCGCTTTCCTTCTCTCACCTCAATTCTTCACCTGCCCTTCTCTTTCCGCTGGTGCTCCTCCCCTTTTTCTTTCTTCCATGGCCTTTTGTTCTCTCCTATCGGACTCCCCCTTCTCCAGTCCTGCATCTCTTTCACCAAATTCCCAGCTCTTTACTTCACCCCTTCCCCTCCCTGTTTCACCTACCACCTTGTGCTTCTCCCTCCCATCCCCCACCTTTAAAATCTACTCGTCATCTTTTTGGCTCCAGTCCTGCCGAAGGGTTTCGGGCTCGAAACATCAACTGTACTTTTTTCCGTAGATGATGCCTGTCCTGCAGAGTTCCTTCAGCATCTTGTGGACATAATTGGGGAAGGGATTTGAAGTGAAGGGCATTTTTTGCTACCCTACTTAATCATATCTTCGTTAAATTTGGCATTCCTGGGACAGATTTCTGTCCAGGGACCAAGAGGAGAGTATGTTAGGGAGTATTCATGAGTTACCTGAATATAACAGATACTAATTCAAACAAGAACCAGGCTTCAGTTCTTATTGAAAATGTAAGTAAGTTCAAAAAGCCTGCAATTAGTCTTCAGTTTTTTTGTGAAACTTCAAGCAGTAAATTAAAGTTAAAGGCACAGGCAGCTCTACAGACACAGGGATTGCATATTTAAGAGATAAAAATTGAGGCAATATGTTTGTGTTAATTGGATTGCATCAAACTAGGCAAACGTGGCCAAGTTACTTGCATGATTGTGATTTGAGTGCAAGCTGGCAGACCAGATGGATTTTGTTACTTAGCATATCATACCTGGTCACAGCATAGGCAATCAATATTTGTGCATTCAGAAACACGAGGAAATCTGCAGATGCTGGAAATTCAAGCAACACACACAAAAAATGCTGGTGAACGCAGGAGGCCAGGCAGCATCTATAGGAAGAGGTACAGTCGATGTTTCGGGCCGAGAGCCATCGCCACCATGGAAGACACTAGTAGAATTCAGGAAGTTTGAGAGTGTCAAGGGGCAGACGCTATAACTAGGGAGAAGGTGCTTGGAAAACTGAAAGCTCTGAGGGTAGGTAAGTCACCTGGACTAAATAGACTACACCCCAGTGCTCTTAAGGAGATCAGAAATCACGATGAAGTGTCTTGGCCCGAAACGTCGACTGTACCTCTTCCTATAGATGCTGCCTGGCCTGCTGCATTCCCCAGCATTTTTTGTGTTTGTGTATTCAGAGACAGACCTGACAACATTAATTTTGGGTGTCTGGCTCTCTGTCAAAGGTCTTAAAATATTTGTGATAATTAGCTTCTCCCAAAGGCATTTGGACCTTCAGAGGTGTCTTGTGAATTAAAAAGTGTTTCCACTATGTATCTCAAAGGAACCATTTGTCAACCCAAAGTGTTAGAGTAAGCAATGTCATTGTAACTATGTATTGAAATTGTATAGAATCACCTGCTGTTACCGCTCTGTGTAAAAACTTTACCCCTCATGTCAGCTTCATACTTATCCCTCTAACTTTAAAAGCATGTCCTCTGGTGGCTGACATTTCTATATTATGAAAAGATTCTGACTGTCTGCCTGAACACCCTAAGACATAGGAGCAGAATGAGCCCTCTCATAATTTTAGAAGCCTCTATCATTGTCTCCTGAGCTATATAGGGAATATATGACACTGCAAATCTTCAGTATAGATTCAGAACTCCATGAAATTGCATGGAATTAGGTAAAGAATTGAGAGGGAAATGTGCTCATCCTCAAATGATGAGTCAGAATTCCTGCAGGTTGAAATTGGAACTGAAGAAGCAATGTGATTAGCAAGGACAGAGAACGTTAACTGCTGCTGCTCAGTTAACAAATTTCATGACATATTCCAGTGATATTAAACCTGATTCTGATTCTGAATGTAGTTTTAATCTGGCAGTTCGGATTCATTATCAAGATGGTTTATTGCATGACCATTGATTGAAATGTCCAAGTCCTGATGGACAAGGGCTAGGATGCAATTTCATGGAATCCTAAATCAATACCGAAGATTTTCAGAGTCACTTCTTCCAAATGTACACAATGTTATCATATCTGCTGGGTTTGTCCTGTAAAGAAGTAAAGGAGCCAACTTAAGAGACAGCTGCCAAAGATAAACCTCCTTAAATTTGTCCTTGTCAATATACCTGTGGCAGATGGGTGGCTGGCCATGACAATATTGGCCAGACCGAGGCACTTACCATATTATATCAGATGGTTTTGGAATAGAGTTATCAATTCAAAACCTGGCATCAATGAAATGCCAAGGAACAAGGAGTAGCAGAATTGTTTTCCGTCGTAAATCTGTGAATCCATGGCCTTTGTTTTCCATTCCCAATGCTATCAAGCCAGAGAACTGGTTAGTTTCAGTGAAGAATATAGAAGACTAGCAGGAGCAGCACTTGGCATATGTAAAACTGAGGTGCCAGTGAGGGTAGGTTAATCACTTGAGTACAGTATGTGCATACTAAATGGCAGGAGCAACACAGAAGAAATACCAGAACGATTTCGTCAGTTCCCTGTGACCTTTGCATAGCAAGTGTGAATAGCAGTATACAACTAAACAACAAACACTAAGAGGAAGCTCCTTTGACATCCACATCCTTGACAATGATAAAAGTAGGAACATCCTGACAAAAGTTTTTGACAGAGTTCAGCTGAAAATGACAGACGTAGGTGTTTTGACACAGAGAAAGATGGATGCCTGTAACTCTCTGCCAGGGGTGCTGGTAGAAGATGACACAATAGAAACATTTAAGACTGTTATATAGACACATGGATGTTAGACTAATTGAGGATTATGGGCTGTGTATGAGTTGGAACAACGTTGTGGGCTGAATGGTCCATATTGTACTGCGCAGTTTTATGTTCTATGCTCTATGAGCGATACTTCTCTATCTCTCCTGAAGTCGTCAATGCACAGGAGGTAGTCTTCAAATGATTTTATTTACTCTGTGTGATATCAATAAATAGCAGGGAACATTGAATATGCCAGTTTACAGTACTTGACAACATCCACGCCGTCTGGCCCTACTTGTAACCAAAGCCATTCCAGTGCAATTGTAACAAAGCCCTCTGCCTGAAATGTGGAAAATTGCCTGAAAGTCTACTGTTTACAAAAAGGCAGGCAATCCAATCCATTGCATCACTGTCAATCAGTTGACAGCGCCCTCCCCGATCACTAACAATGTGATGGAAGATGTAAAAACAGTACTATAATGAAATAATCTCTCACCCAATAGCCTGCCTGGCAGTGGCCTCTTTGGCTTTTGTCTGGATCTCATCACAAATTGGTCCAAGTAGACCAAAGAGCAACACTCCAGTGTGAGAGTGACTACCCTAGACTTCAAGGCATAGGTGAGCCCTGGTAAAATTAAAGTCAGTTGTTATCGCGGGAAAAACACCCCATTGATGAAGTCATAGTTCACATATAGGAAAAAGGTTGTGGTTCTATAAGTCAATTATATCAGCCCCAGGTTAAAATTGCAGGTTTCTCAGGGTAGCATGCAATGCACAACATTCATCAGCTGCCTCATTAATGATATTTTTCTACTATAAGATCAGTAGTCGGGATTTTGCTGACGATTTCATTCACTACATCTCAGATCATGCATGAGGCATCTTGTGTCAGCACGTACAAAGACCTAGATAGTATTAAGTCGAGACTGTTTATGGCAAGGAATATTTGTGTCACATAAGTGCCAATAATAATCTCATGTAGTTTTGTCGAGCCTAATTACTATCTTTTGGCATTCACCAGCATTACCATCATTAAGTAGCTATGGAGCTCATTATTGCTCAAAAAATTAACTACAGCATCCTTATCAATACTGAGCACAGCAGAATTTGGGTACTTTTGACAAGTGTCTTATATGCTAACTTTCCAAAGCCTTATTATCAAATACAAAGCAAGCCAAGAGTGTGATGAATTAGAGTTAATTTGCTAAAGTAAGTGCCATTTGAGTTGCACTTAGAAAGTTGGCAGCATAACAAAACAGCCCACTTGCTTTGGATGAGTTCACCCTCATTGACATTAATTTTCACCGCTTCACCAGCTCAACATTGCATATGTCCATGTTCATCATCCGCAGGCCACCCAATTCAAAATTGCCCGAGCTAACAACAAAAGAAGGAGCAACCAGAAGCCGGAACACATCATAAACGTGAATGAGACTCCACATTCACAAACCACATTGATTGACCCTTGCTCCAGCACCATCCTCGGAAAGCACTGAGGGAGAGAGAGATCACTCAACACAAGGCCTTCATTTGGGAGCAGCGAGCAAGAGGGTAGTAGGTGGCGCAGGACACTCACTCACCTCCACACATGCCTTGACAATTTTAATTTTCCTCGGCACTTTCATCAGCGAGGGATGGAGTTGATCATAAGCTGATAATATCATGGTTACATCATATCCTGCAGTAACTCGACAAGGCTTCTTCTCAACACTTTGCAAGCCTCGCAACATCAAACACCAAGCTTATGTGCAGCAGGTGCAGCACACAGAAACACCTATGGGCTGCCCTTCCGATCACACACAATGCTGGTATTCTACCAGTCTTGCATCATCAGTATGTCACATCACTAGAGCTCCTGCCCAACAATACTGTGGGTACAGTTCCACCTCATTAGTGATAGCATTTCAACAATGCCCGCTCACAACCACCGTGGGGACTGGGTGCTCTCGCAGACAGGCTGCAGAAGGGGATCGGCCAACAACACTCCTGAGTATGCACGTTCCGACAATTAGTGTTTCACTGAGGTGAGTATATTAACTGCATTCCTCTCATTTCAGTTTTGTTGAATAGAACATAGAACATAGAATAGTACAGCAAAGTACAGGCCCTTCGGCCCACAATGTTGTGCCGACCCTTAAACACTGCCTCCCATATAACCCCCCACCTTAAATTCCTCAATATACCTGTCTAGTAGTCTCTTAAACTTCACTAGTGTATCTGCCTCCACCACTGACTCAGGCAGTCTTGACCAAAGGCAGTTCCCTGCTTACCTCTGTCCCATTTCTGGGAAAGAGGACTACATTTAGATATTGATGTTGTAAAGGTGTGCTATTTATTTAGTATTAAGTTACTACTTCGGAGCGGCAGTGTCAGTGTTAGCTTTTAGCTTGGCAATTTTGGTTAACAATCCTTTTGGTCTAGCATTTATTATTTTTTCTTTAATTCTGCCCAGTTCTTATTAAAAGTCAGTGAACTGTTCATCAGCCTCAGTGTTTCTCTCTCTGAACTTGCACCGTCACTGCACATCCCTGTCATGCCCACGGCCTGTAAATGGGCAATAAAAACTCGGTCTATTTGCACTTCAACAGACCAAGCTTTAGAATGTATATTTCCATCTAAATGTTCAATCTTGTCTTTTTTTCCCTCAAGTAAAATATTGTAGATGCCGGAATTCTTAAATGAAAACAGAGAGTGGTGCAAATAATCACAAATCTGTGAGGTTAGAAAGAGAATTAACGTTTCATGTAGATGAGGAGGCAGCAAGTGGGAATAAAAGAATCCTTGACTGGTTGGCTGCCAGTGGCTAGTGGTGTTCCACAGGTGTTGGCATTAGTACCACTTCTTTTTATGCTGTATATAAATGATTTAGATGATGAAATAATGGCTTTTTTGGCAAGTTTGCGGACGATATGAAGATTGGTGGAGGGGCAGGTAGTGTTGAGGAAACCAGTAGGATGCAGAAGGACTTAAACAGATTAGGAGAATGGGCAAGAAAGTGGCAAATGAAATACAATGTTGGAAAATGTATGGTCATGCACTTCGGTAGTAGAAATAAATGTATGGACTATTTTCTAAACAGGAAGAAAATCCAGGAATCTGAGATGCAGAGGGACTTGGGAGTCCTTGTGCAGAACACCCTAAAGGTTAACTTGCAGGTTGAGTCAGTGGTGAGGAAGGCAAATGCCATGTTAACATTCATTTCAAGAGGTCTAGAATACAAGAGTAAGGATGAGATGCTGAGGCTTTCTAAAGCACTGGTGAGGCCTCACGTTGAGTATTGTGAACTGTTTTGGGCCCCTCATCTTAGAAAAGATATGCTGGCATCGGAGAGGGTTCAGAGGAGCTTCACTAAGATGATTCCAGGAATGAAAAGGTTATCATACGAGAAACGTCTGATGGTTCTGGGTCTGTATTCGTTGGAAATCAGAAGGATGAGGGGGTGGTCTCATTGAAACCTTTCAACTGTTGAAAGGCCTAGACAGCGTAGATGTGGAAAGGATGTTTCCCATGGTGGGAGAGTCTAGGACAAGAGGGCATAGCCTCAGGATAGAGGGGCACCCTTTCAAAACAGAGATGCGGAGAAGTTTCTTTAGTCAAAGGGTGGTGAATTTATGGAATTTGTTGCCACATGCAGCTGTGGAGACCAGGTGGTTGGGTGTATTTAAGGCAGAGATTGATAGGTTCTTGATTGGGCATACCATCAAAGGTTACGGGGAGAAGTCCGGGTACTGGGGTTGAGGAGGAGATGAAAAAAAGGATCAGCCATGATTGAATGGCCGAGCAGACGCAATGGGCCAGATGGCCTAATTCTGCTCCTATGTCTTATGGTCTTATGATATTTAATCAGAACCTGAATACCATACTGTAAATCTGGCATGGTTTCACATTATACCTGTATTCATTTGACTTAAACTACAGGAAGTTTGTCACATCTGTATTCGACCAAAATCATCTAAGTACAGATTAGAGTCACCATTCTCTGTAATATCAGCCTGAACGAAAAAAAAATAATGTTTCTGCATGTGGTAAAAAATCATCAATGGGAGGGAGGAATATGTGATGAAAGAGAGATCAAATCCCCCTTTAGGAATGAGTGATGTTATTTTGACTGATGGTAACTATCAAAGACCTTTTACAAGCTCCATTTTAAAATTATTTTTCCTTTGCCATTAACATCTTACACAAAGTGAGCTGTTTTACTGCATTTTGAAGTATGTACTATGAAAAATAATTCACTAAGGTTTTTATTGACTTCAAGTATTCAAGGGTTATACAAATAAACATGAAAGACATTTTCTCTACGGTATTCTGACATTGTGCTTTTCCAACTCCAATATGGTGCAAAGAGCCTTTCTGTTTAAATACTGATTCTCAGAGCTCCTAGTGTTTCCAAGCAAATCATAACTTTGCAGTCTGTTCTGGAAAATTTTGAGTAGAGGCTCATAACGGATTAATGTTTAGAGTTGAAAAGCAGCTGCTACAGCAATTTTAGTGATAAATGTATCACTTAACATTAACTGTCTTTAGAAACACAAGTTTGGGTTTGTGACCATCCTAGGCAGATCAGAATTAGATGTGACTATTCCATCTTAGTTCTGCGCCAACTTCCACTGTTACAGCTTCCTGTGAAAATGAAGTTTAATGAATATTAACTCCTGATCATCAGAATGGGATCCAGGTTTTATGAGCACCAACATCTCCTGAATTTCAGTGCAAATTCTGTCCTTCAGTCTTTTTACGGATATAAACGAAGTTCTGAGTATTGATAAAGGTTACAAAAATTCTTTAACTTCATATGAATCCTTTCCAAGGAGTGTTTTAGTGATAATTACAAACTTAAGGCCACTGAAAATATATTGCTGGTTGGAAGTCCTGGACAAGGAAACATATAACTTTATACATAATTTGAATAATTATTATAGGTAACTGTGAGTTTGGTCAGGAGTAATTTTTTTAGATTCCTAATTCAACCTTAAATATGAATGGAAATCAATCTTAAGTATAAATGGAAAGATAATATGATCACTTCATTCATTCACCAGGTACCTTCTTAATGATCCAGTGCAAACTAAAAACTTAAGGGAAAGGTATTGAAGATATTCATGAACCATATAGAACAATAGAAAAGACAGACAAATAAACCACAGATAATACGTGGTTCAGTTTCTTTTTTTATTAATGTTCAGTTGTGTGCTTATCAACAGCCCCACAGAGGCTATATTTCAGATAGCAGAAGAAAATTTCTTTTCTTTCTTTTCCTTTTCAATCTTTTTATTAGTTTCATAATAATAAACATACCATAATGTTGATACAAAGTTATTGGGAATACACTGTTGTAGTTAACATAGTTAAATATAAGCCCAGTTGACACATGAGTGTTAAATCTTCCAGTCATACAGGATACAGATGAACAATATAAAACAAAAAAAATCTAAAAAAAATCATGAAAAAGGAAGAAAAATCACCCAAAAAAACTAACCTAAACAGTGTTAATCAACAAAACTAAGAAAAAAAAAGACATGGGCTGTTTTGTAACATGATAAAAAAAGGAACCATTAGTGTCATCGACTCTGTTCCTCTCAACATATATTACAAAGAAATAGAATAAGATTGAAAAAGGTAGAAAATTTCTGTCCTCAGATTCCTAACTAAAATTCTTCTAAATTATGTTTAGAATGACTAGATTTTTCTCATTGCATATCTACTCTGCAGATATGAACATAAAATAATATGTGTTGTCCTTAAGAAGGTTTTCAAATGTTTTGGTTCCAATAAAATCCATGCTCGAGTTCTATAGTCCCTTGAAACCCAAGAATAAGGTAGTATTTTAAATCAAATCCTCACTGACATGGTAGCATAATAGTTAGCCCAACTCTTTACAGAATCAGAATCAGGTTTAATATCACCAGCATATGTTGTGAAATTTGTCAGCTTTGCAGCAGCAGTACAAAGCAAAACATGATAACAGAGATACAAATAACTGTGAATTACAAAATATAAAATAGTTAAATTAAATCAGTAGTACAAAAAAAGTTTTAAAAAAGTAGCGAGGTGGTGTTCAGGAGTTTCAATGTCCATTTAGAGATCGGATGGCAGAGGGAAAAAAGCTGTTCCTGAATCACTGAGTGTGTGCCTTCAGGCTTCTGTGCCTCTTTCCTGATGGTAGCAATGAGGAGAAGGCATGTCCTGGGTGATGGGGGTCCTTAATGATGGACACTGCCTTTTTGAGGCACCGCTCCTTGAAGATGTCCTGGATACTATGGAAACTGGTGCCCATGATGGAGCTGACTGATTTTACAACTCTCTGCAGCTTACTTTGATCCTGTGCGGCAGCCTCCCCCCAACCCCCCCATCCGTATCAGACGGTGATGTAGCCAGTTGAAATGTTCTTCATGGTACATCTATAGAAATCTGCGGATGTTTTTGGTGACATCCCGAAACTCCTCAAACTTCTAATGAAATATATCTACTGTCTTGCCTTTTTTTTTATGGCTGTATCGATATGTTGGGTCCAGGTTAGGGCCTCAGAGATATTGATACCCAAGAACTTGAAATTGCTCATTCTCTCCACTCTGCTCTCTCTATGAGGACTGGTGCCTATCCCCTCATCTTAACCTTTCTGAAGTCCACAATCAGTTCACCATCTGAAATTCTGCCAATAATAGTTGTGTCATCAGCAGATTTGAGCCACACAGTCATGGGTGTAGAGAGAGTAGAACATTACGCTAAGCACCCACCCCTGTGTTGTGCCAGTGTTGATTGTCAGCAAGGTGGAGATGTTATTTCAAAGCCACACAGATTGTGGTCTTCCGGTAAGGAAGTCGTTGGATCCAGTTGTGGAGTGAGGTACAGAGGCCCAGGTTTTGAAGTTTTTTGATCAGAACTGTAGGAATGACTGTGTTCAACTGTAGTCAATAAACAGCATCCTGACATAGGCATTTGTATTGTCCAGGTGATCCAAGGATGCAGGAAGAGCTAATGAGATCACATCTGCCGTAGCCCTTTTGTGGCAGTAGGCAAATTGCAGTGGATCCAGGTCCTTGCTGAGACAGGAGTTGATTCCAGCCATGTCCAACCTCTCAAAGCACTTTATCACCGTAGGTGTGAGTGCTACTGGATGATAGTTATTAAAGCAGGTCACCCTGCTCTTCCTGGGCACTGGTATAATTGTTGCCCTCTTGAAGCAGGTGGGAACCTCCGACTGTAGCAATGAGCACTGGAAGTGTCTTTGAACCCTCCCGCCAGCTGGTTGGCGCAAGTTTTCAGAGCCTTACCAGGTACTCCATCAGGGCCTGTCACCTTGCGAAGATTCACCCTCTTGAGGGACAGCCTGAGGTCAACCTTAAAGACAGAGATCATAGGTGACCTGGGTTCATTGCCTGCCACTGCCTGTAAGGACTTATACGTTCTCTCATTAACCACGTGGGTTTCCTCCAGGTACTCTAGTTTTCTCCAACATTCCAAAGTCATACCGGTTGGTAGGTTAATTGATCATTGTAAATTTTCCCGTGGTTGGGCTTGGGTTAAATTAGGGTTTGCTGAGTGGCACGGTTTGAAGGGCTGGAAGGGCCAATTCTGTGCGGATAAATAAATAAATATATAAGGATTATGCAACTGACAGCATAGGTGCAATTACCTGTGATGTTTTGCACAATAACTGAAATTTACTAAGGGCTCACCACAAAACTTGGGCTCCATGAAACTGACAAGCAATAACATTGCCTAGTTCAAACACAGGAAATACTGTCTGGACTTTCCATCATTTTTTTTCTGATCTTATGTCAAAATTTATAGTTAAGGAGCGAGAATAAGCGAACATAGGAGTAAAAATAGAAGGCCACTTGGCCCTGCAGGCCCGCTGTACTATTCAACAGCATCTTTTACCTCAGCATCATTTTCCTACCCAATTGCTGAATCCCCTGATTTCCTTATAACTACAAATTTAACCTAAAAACCTTATTATTAATCTAATCATGGTCTTGAATTTCACAACAACTGGCGTCTGCTACCTCATTGGGTGGAGAGTTCCAAAGAATCCAAGGGCAGATGTTGAACTTTCTTCTCATTTCTGTTCAGTCGCAGACTCCTTATGTTGAGACTATGACTCACTGTGGTGGATAGTCCAACAGGGCAATCACCAAGTTGCCAAACACTATCAAGTTCCATCAGAATGCTTTACTTTTCAATCAGGACAACTGCCGTACTTCCGAACATAAGAGCGTATGAACCTAGTCTGCTAAGTCTCTGACAAACTGGCCATCCCAGGAGAGAGTGTGAAATGTTGGATAGGATACACACAGTACGGTAATAAATATTAAGGATTTATTAGGGTGATTAATATCTTTGTAAGTGGATAAATCACCAGGACCAAATGAAGCATATCCCAGACTGTAAAAAGAGGCAATAGTGGAAATTATATTTAATATATATATTTAAAAAAAAATTTCCCTGGCTGCGCAGTGGTGCCAGAATTGGAAGATTTCAAATGTTGAACCATTGCTTAAAAAGAGAGAAAGGAATAAACTAAGTACAGCCCAATTCATTTACAGACCAGTTAGATTAACTTCAGTGGTGGGAAAAATATCAGAATCTTCACATAGAAAGGCAAATTGATGAAGTATCACTTGCATAGATTAGTTAAGGAACATTTTGAGGATTTTCAATGAGGGCAGTACTTTTAATGCAGTCCACATGGATTTTAGCAAGGCTATTGATAAGTTTCCAAATGGTAGATATGTCAAATGATTAAAAGCTGTTAAGATCCAAGGGATAGTGCCAATCAAGATGTCTTGATGATAGGAAAGAAGGGAGAATGGTTGATGGGTGTTTTTGATGACTGGAAGTTTGTTTTCAGTGGGGTTCTACAGTGGCCAGAACTTAGTTGCATCTTGTCATATTATTTCACTTAGACAAGAGTAGGTGTCATGATAAAGAGGTTTTCAGGTGATGCGAAAATTGGATATGTGATTGGCAAAGAGTGGGAAGATGTAGACAGTCTGGGTTAGTCGAACAGAAAAGCAGCAAGTGAAATTTAATCCAAAGGAATGTCAGTAATGCATTCAGTGCAAGGAATACAATAAAGCATACTGAGTAGTGATATTGAAAAGAGGGATCCACAGCACATCTCATTCGATCCTTAAAGTTAGCAGGACAGGTTGATAATGTAGTTAAACAGGTGTATGAGAGACCATCCTTTGTAACCCAATCACACAACAGCTAGAATAATATGCATACAATACAGAGCTAGTTGATGAATGTATTCTGTTCCTACATTACAAGACAGATGAAATTGCATTGAACAGGTAAAGTGGAAATTTATGAGGAATTGGAAAACCAAGGCTATGGGGGAAGACTGGATCACCTGGAGGCTAAAGGCTCCTTAAGGCAGAAAAGGCTAAGAGAGATTTGACTGAAGTATATAATATACAAGTGATCGAGAATAAATAAGTAGGAGAATCTATTTCTCTTTGTCGAGAGTTTAAAAACTAACAGCCATTTTAAAGTAACAGGTAGAAGGATAAGAGAGCAAACTCCATTTCAGCTGAAGTATGATAGTACTCTGGATCTCATTGTCTGGAAGTGTGGTAGAAGCAAAATCTTTCGTCACACTTAATAAATGCTTGCAGATGTACATGAAGAGATGAAATAACATACTAATTGGTAAAAATTGAGCTTAGGCTTTCACTTTTAATTATATATATAGCCATCCGTTAGTCTCATGAGACGATGGATTTGCGCCTTGGAAGGTTTCCAGGGTGCAGGCCTGGGCAAGGTTGTATGGAAGACCAGCAATTGCCCATGCTGCAAGTCTCCCCTCTCCATACCACCGATGTTGCCCAAGGGAAGAGCATTAGGACCCATACAGCTTGGCACCGGTGTCATCGCAGAGCAATGTGTGGTTAAGTGCCTTGCTCAAGGACACAACACGCTGCCTCAGCCAATGCTCCAACTAGCGACCTTCAAATCACTAAACTAATGCCTTAACCACTTGGCCACGTGCCATCACCTTTTAATTGATGTGACCACAATAAACCAAATAGGTTCCTAATGTGTCATTTTTTTTTCTATTATTCTATGGAAATATCATGGAAAAATTAAAAATGGCCAATTACATTATTTCTCCATTCATCTTCCACCAATTCAATGATTCTTAGGACTCAGCCCCAGCAGTGAAGATTTGGTTACATTTACATTTACAGTCAAGCTGAGAAAAGGTCAACAGTTTTAATCCAAGGTAAACTTCCCTGAGCTGTAGATATTAACCTGACATGTTAACTGTTTTCTCTTTCTAATGATACTGCTTACTTGGCTGAGTTCTTGTAGCACTTCTGGTTTTGCCTCTTTGTGGTGCTTTTTTTTTTGTATTTATTTTCAGGAAGTTGGAATCAATGGAAAAGTCATTCATTGGCCATTCGGAATTGCCCTTGAGACAGTAGTGATTGACCACCATCTTGCTCTTGTCCTTCTGGTGAAAATAGTCTCATAGTTCTGTTGTGTCGAGAGAGTTCCCGGATGTAGGCCTTGTGATGATAAGGACTAGCCAATAACAAAAGGCAGGCTGTGTAACTACTTATTGTCTTGGTTTACTACGGGAAGCATTGCCAGAAATGCTAAGTGATTAATACATTGATACTGAGCACAAATATAAACTGGAAATAAGTTGTGTGGTCTTGGTCTTTACCATGTTTTCTTTAAATATTACAGCTCACTTGAAAGTTCCGTTTCCCATTGGTCTTTTCAATAGCTGTTGTGTCTGGCTGTACACCATCAGTCTTTGTTAAAGGTGATTTAAGGATACAGTATTTTCATATTGGTCTCCTGTCCAGAAGGAAAGTTTTTAAGCAAGCAGCCTATAAGTCAATGTACGATCCAAATCAAACAAAAAAAAGCTTTGAAGGCGTAAGGACGTGGATGATACAAACGTATCCACTGATTCAGCTGATAAATTTTCTATACATGGCCTAGAGTGTTGTGATTGTACAGTCTCACTGTGAGATATGTTCTGCGTGAGCGGTGCTGGACTAGTTTTGTTCAATCGTTCGGGATTCTTTGCCTTAGGAAAAATAAACCGATTTTACTTACAGAGACAGAAAGGGAAAATGCTGCAAACATCCAGCCAGCATCTATGGAAAGACTGCAATTTTAGGAAACCTCATCTCCTCTGGCTGTCCTCCAACAGGCTGAGGCTAAAGAGCAAGGCACCAGAAGTACGGACAATAAAGAGGTGGTCATGGGAGGTAGAGGAGTGGCTACAGGTTGCTTTGGGTCGGTTCAAGGGTTCATCAGAGGATATGAATGAGTGAATAAGCCATAGTTGCCACAACATTTATAAATACACTCATGGACAAGTGTGTTCCCACAAAATCATTCAACCTTCCCCAACCCAAAGCCCAGGGTGCACTGCAATCTACTGTGGGCTAGATTGGTGGTGTTCAGGTCTGGCGACCCCCGAAAGCAAAAGAGGTCCGGCCTACGACCTCCAGAAAGCCATCCCACAAGCGAAGCGGCAATTCTGGACCACATCTATACAGGATCGGCAGCTGCGGCAGGGCTTGAGTGCTATCACCTCCTGCAAGGCAGAACCAAGCAAGATATGTGAAAATAAGGTTTCGCTCCCAGATGAGCTCAATGCCTTTTATTCTCACTTTGACCAACAACGCATGGGGGCGCCTTTATAAACTCCCACAGACTTTGGCAATCGGATGATTTCAGTCACCGAGGCTGACATGTGGGCATCCATGGGGAGAGTGACCCTGGAGAAAGCATCTGGCCCAGATGCTGTACCTGTCGGAGTACTAAAAACTTGAGCTAATCAACTGGCTGGAGTGTTTACTGACGTCTTCAACCTCTCACTTCAGCAGCCTGAGGTAACTACCTTCTTCAAGCAGGCTTCAATCATACTGGTGCCAATGAAGAAAGAGGCAACCTGTTTCAATGACTGTCACCCAGTAGTACTTACAGTTCATCCACTGTGATAAAGTATTTTGTGAGGCTGGTCATGAAGCCTATTAACTTCTGTCTGAGGATCTGCTCCAATGTGCCTACTGTCACAACAGGACAACAGCAGATGCCATTTCATTGGCTCTTCACTCAGCTTTAGAACCTTTAGACTGAGAAGATGCATACACCAGGATATTTTTCATCGACTACAGCTCGGCATTCAACACAATCATCCCCACAAAGGTACTCAATAAGTTCCAAGAGCTAGGCCGTGCTACCTCTCGAATCCTTGATTTCCTCACTTGTAGACCCTAGTCAGTACAGATTGACAACAAAATCTTCTCCACAGTCACCATCTGCATATGTGCACCACAAGGCTGTGTGCTTAGTTTCCTGCACTATTCATTTTCTACTTTTAACCGGTGCTGATGATACCACTGTCGTTGGCCATATCAGTATATGGTGGTGACAAATCAGCATACGAAGGGGATATTGAAAACCTGGTTGAATGGTGCCACAAACAACAAGCTCACCAAAGAGCTGGTTATTGACTACAGGAGGAAGAAACTTGGGGTCCATGAGCCTCGTTAGAGCATCAGAGGTGGAGAGGGTCAGTAAGTTTAAATTTCTGGGCTTTATCTTATCGGAGGATCTGTCCTGGGACCAGCACGTAAATGCCATTTCAAAGAAGGCATGGCAGCACCTTTACTTTTTAGAAGTTTGTACAGATTCAGCATGTCCTCTAAAACTTTGACAAACTTCTACAGATGCACAGTGGAGAGTATCCTGACTTGTTGCATCACAGCCTGATATGGGAAAATGCCTGTCCCAAGAACAGAAAAGGCTCCAAAAAGTGCTGGATACGGTGCAGTTTGCCTTCATTTCCACTTTTGTTGTTTGTCACTCTTTGTTTACTTTGAACTTTGAGTTTGAGAAACAATTTAAAACTGAGGTCCAAGACAGAGCTTCAAACTCCTTGGAGCACACGTCGTGCACAACCTCTCATGGCCCCATAACACATCCTCCACAGCCAAGAAAGCTCACCAATGACTCTGCTTTCTGAGGTGGCTGAAGAGAGCTGGACTTTGCACGTTCATACTCAGGTCTATCATGAGGCCTACTGCTTGCCATAGAGCGTTCATCTTCTAAAGGTTTTGAGCACCTGTATTTATTAATCAATATCTTAATTAGAGTCGCCAAGCCCTTGTGTTTTTGGTTTAATCTTGTCAAGTTAATTGTGTCTGGCACATTTTTCCATGATTATTTAAAGAGGACTCTCATTCAGTGTCTGATTGGGGTCACTGTGTCGGAGATCGCAAGGAGGATGTACTGGTGGGCTTTCTCCTGGGCCTGGCCAAGATTGCTTTTCATGGGTCTACACAGCTGAAAGTCGAGGGCCTCTGCCAGGGCTGACTGCCTGCCCCTCTTCCAAGGATACGTTTCTGCCCTGCTGTCCTTAGACAGGGAGGATGCGGTCACAATGGGTGGAGTGGAGGGTTTTGGGACCAGTGGGCCCCTCAGGAAGTTGACTGTTTTATAGATAGTACTGTAGTAATCAAATTTTAATTTGAATTATTCGCTGTCTTGTAAATGCTGAAAGTTTTGTACTTTGTGTATTTGTTGTGTAAATAAACTTTTATAGTTCTGTAAAAAAACAGAATGAATTGTCGTGTGGTTTCGCTCAGTCGCTCTTCTGAGGTGCTGTTGGTATTCTGATGTCTAATCTCCTGTTTAAGTCTCTTCCTGGGGATCCTGCTATTCCTCTGCACCTGGGTCCAGTCCCTGAGAGTGCACCATGACAATGTCATTCCACAGATGTGCAGTAGAGAGCATCCTATTGAGCTGCATCACTGCATGGTATGGAAACCGCACTGTGGCAGACAGGGAGACTCTACAACAGGTAGTGAAATCCAGCCAATGTGTAACCAGCACCTACCTACATCCAATCAAGGACATAGCTACAGAAAGGTGCTGGAAAAGGGCTAGTAACATCATAAAGGATCCCACTCACCCTGCTCATGGACTGTTTGTCACACTCCCACCTGGGAGGAGGCTATGTAGCATCTGTGCCAGGATCACCAGATTCAAAAACAGTTACCTTCCCCAAGCAACAAGGCTGATCAGCAACTCCACCCAGTAACTCACCCCTCCACACACCCAACCAGCACCAACTTATCATTTTGTGTCAGTCACCTTATGCACAGACACTCTTGTGCCTTGCCTCACTTTGTGGACATTAACTCTATGTATGGAAGCTACATTATGTATTTAAGTTTATTGTGTTTTTTTATTATTACTGTATTTTTTTATCTTATTGTGTTTTTTTTGTGCTGCAACAGATCCTGAGTAACAATTATTTTGTTCTCCTTTACGTGTGTGTACTGGAAATGATATTAAGCAAACTTGAATCTTGAATCTTTCACCAGAACTTTCTGACCAAGGGCCTTGGACCTGAAGCAATAATATTTTTTCATCTTTGTTTCTTTTCTACAGATGCTAATTTTATTTCAGATTTCCAGCATCTACAATTTTTTTTCATTTACCCATTAGAACTTATCACCCATTCTTGGATGTGTGTTTGTAATAATGAGTTTGTACTTATAAATAAATAAAGACCATAAGACACAGGTGCAGAATTAGGCCATCTGGCCCATTGAGTCTGCTCTGCCATTCAGTCATAGCTGATCCTCTTTTCCCCTCCTCAGCCACACTCCCCAGCCTTCTCCCCGTAACCTTTGATGCCAAGTCCAATCAAAAAGCTATCAAGCTTTGCTTTAAATACACCCAACTACCTGGCCTCTACAGCTGCCTGCGGTAACAAGTTCCACAAATTTACCACCCTTTGGCTAAAGAAATTTCTCTGCATTTGTGTTTTAAATGAACGCCCCTCCATCCTGAGGCTGTGCCATCTTGTCCTGGATCGCCCAACCACGGGAAACATCTTTTCCACATCTACTCTGTCTAGGCCTTTCAACATTCAGAAAGTTTCAATGAGATCCCCCCTCATCCTTCTAAATTCCAGTGAGTACAGACCCAGAGCTATAAAATGTTCCTCATATGATAACTCTTTCATTCCCAAAAACATCCTTGTGAACCTCCTCTGAACCTTCTCCAATGCCAGCACATCTTTTCTTAGATGAGAAACCCAAAACTGTTCACAATACTTAAGGTGAGGCCTCACTAGTGCCTATAAAGTCTTAGCATCACATCCCTGCTCTTGTATCCGAAACCCCTTGAAATGAATGCTAACATTGCACCTGCCTTCCTCACCACAGGATCTACCTGCAAGTTAACCCTTAGGGTATTCTGCACAAGGGCTTCCAAGTCTTTTGCATCTCAGAGTTTTGGATATTCTCTCTGTTTCGAAAGTAGTCTGCACATTGATTTCTTCTACCAAATTACATGACCATGCATTTTCCAACACTGTATTTAATTTGCCACTCTCTTGCCCATTCTCCTAATCTGTCTAGGTTCTTCTACAGCCTATCTGTTTCCCCAACACTGCCTGCCCCTCCACCAATCTTTGTACAATCTTCAAACTTGGCAACAAAGCCATCTGTTCCATCATCTAAATCATTGATATACAGCATAAAATGAAGCTGTCCCAACATTGACCCCTGCGGAACACACAAGTCACTGGCACCCAACCAGAAAAGGATCCTTTTATTCCCACTTGCTGCCTCCTACTAATCAGTCAATGCTCTACCAATGCCAGTAACTTTCCTGTAATGCCATGGGCTCTTAACTTGGTAAGCAGCTTCATGTGTGGCACCTTGGCAAAGGCCTTCTGAAAGTCCAAGTATACAACATCCACTGCATTCCCTTTATCTATCCTACATGTAATCTCCTCAAAGAATTCCAACAGGTTCATCAGGCAAGATTTTCTCTTCAGGAAACCATGCTGTCTTTGTTCTAACTTGTCCTGTGTTACCAAGTACTCCATAACCTCATCCTTAACAATTGACTGTGAGGTCAGGCTAACAGGTCTATACTTTCCTTTCTTAAAGAGTGGAGTAACATTTGCAATTTTCCAGTCCTCTGGCACCATGCTGAAGTCCAATGATTTTTGAAATATCATTACTAATGCCTCCACAGTCTCTACCACTATCTCTTGATTGTGTTGCTCCTATAGTCAAATAGTGAGGTAGAACTCAGGAAAGAATTTGAACCAAATCCAGCTAGCAGCAAATTTACATCAGTGGAGAGTAATACCGGGGGACTCCAGAAGTATTGTTGCACTTTTCCCTTAGGATTCTGACCTATCATGTTTGACTAAAGTGTTTCCTAAACTAGGTTCACCCATGAAATTTGCCTGTTGGATAAGTTATTAGGGACTGCAAGCATATTGAGAAATATAACTTGGAATGACACAATGCCCACAAGGGAGAAAAATGAACCAAAAACAATGAAAAATGATATGCAGTTTCAGCCCACACGTTTGGCAGACTTATTCCTTTTCGGAAGTCCCACTTTCACTCTTCATTTCAGTTCACTTCTTTAGGCAAGCCATATACTTGAAGCAAAAATGATTGATTACAACATACCCAAAATATTTAAACACTGAATCCTAACAGTTTGCTCTGGAAAATTATAGCCAATACGTTCTGATGTAACATGACATCTCTCAATTGTGTTGATGTTTCTCACCCTGGCATGTGTAGCTTTATCATTATATGGGATGCTGGCTGCCTGTTTTCATCCAGGGAGCCCAGCAAAATTATTCAAGAATCCCTCCTTTCAGTTACTGGTTTCACAAAACAAAGCATGGGCTCTTATTGCTTGGTGGGTACTACTACATAATGGCTTATATGGAATTTCTTAGCATGGGACGGTATGCTAGCACCAGACTTCTTGTATAATCAATCATTCACCCTGATCATTTGAGAGTTAGTCCAGCTTGTCACTTTTGACTTGATCCTCTGACGTTTTAATTTTGTCAAGCAAACCTAAGAATTCATAAGTGCTTGGACATTCAGCATGCTAGAGAGTCATACCCCCTTGAAGCTACATTGTCAAAGATATTTATTTAATCAAAGGTGTAATTGAAATGTGCTACATATGCGCTGAGAGAAGCCTATGTTCTTTGAATATAGGCTTCACGAGGATCTCAGTTAATGTTTGCAAGTAATTTTTAGTTGAGCTGCTTTGATAATTTATAGCATCAGCAGCCACTGGATATATTTATTGTTGAAAATGAGTAGGCGCGAGGAACAAAATTATTAATCTAAATTGGATAAGACTCTTATTTGTGACATTTTTAATATGGACAGTAAGTAATGTTTCAAAAAGTGAATTTGTATTTATACAACAGCTCTTGCAACCACAGATGCCTGAAAGTGCTTTATAACCATTAATTTGGAGTTATAACTACATTTACAATATGGAAATCATGATTACTAATTGGACTGCAAGTTCTCATAAGCCAGCTATGATAAAAATTAGATCATCCTTGTAGGTATACATTAAAAACAGTCGAAGAGCGCAGGGGAGAATACTTCCATGTTTTGATAATGAAACAATATTACATTGGCTTTTTCATGTCCATCTGACAGAGTTTAACATCTTATCTAAAAAATGGCTGTTCCGACAATCCAACACTTCCTCAGTTACACACTGTGTGACAAGAATTAGGATCTGAATGGACAAGTTTTTGATTAAAATGCAAGAGTTCCTCATCTGAGCCAAAATGGTTCTAATTAGTAGTTAGATTTATTTCTGCATTACCTTCAGGAGAAACAATTAATGCTCAGATGTTGCAGAGAAGGCATGGTTGGATTAAGAGGGAGGGGAAACACAGAAGAAAAGATTAACAAAAATAATACAGAAACATAACAAGGAATACATTGGATACAAAACAGAACTTCTAAAAACCTCCCTCGCCTTACCACGTGGATTCTCCTTGAAATAGTTACTTCTCTTCAAAAAAACAAAGTTTGTTCCTGATACTTGCTACACCATAGATTTAACATTAACACCATAGACCTTAAATCTATACTTCAGTCTAACTCCTCTCATACTTACAATAAATTCATTCCTAGATCAATATCTGCCACTCCAGAGTAAACAACCCAAGTTTGTCCAACCTCTTGTTATAGCACATGTCCTTTAATCCAGGCAGTATCCTGGTAAACCCCTTCAGCAACCTCGCCAAAGCCTCAATATCATTTCAATAATGAGGCAACCAGAACTCTATGCAATAATCCAGATGCTGCCTGACTAGAGTTTTATAAAGCTACAACATAACTTCCTGACTTTTGAACACAAAGCCTCAACTAATAAAGGCAAGCAAGCAATATGCCTTCTTAACTTTAAACTAGAATGGTTGGGGGGTGGGAATCAAATTAAAGAGGCTAGGCGTGAGGAGGTTAGTTCACTACAGGGGGATGGGAACCAGTGCAGAGAGACAGAGGGGTGTAAAGTGAGGGTAGAAACAAAAAGTACTATGGAGAAAAGTAAAAGTGGCAGGCCGACAAATCCAGGGCAAGCATTAAAGAGGGCATCTTTTCAGCATAATTGTAAAAGGACTAAGAGAGTTGTAAAAGAGCGCCTGAAGGCTTTGTGTGTCAATGCAAGGAGCATTCGTAATAAGGTGGATGAATTGAAAGTGCAGATTGTTATTAATGATTATGATATAGTTGGGATCACAGAGACATGGCTCCAGGGTGACCAGGGATGGGAGCTCAACGTTCAGGGATATTTAATATTCAGGAGGGATAGACATGAAGGAAGGGGAGGTGGGGTGGCGTTGCTGGTTAAAGAAGAGATTAACGCAATAGAAAGGAAGGACATAAGCCGGGAAGATGTGGAATCGATATGGGTAGAGCTGCGTAACACTAAGGGGCAGAAGACGCTGGTGGGAGTTGTGTACAGGCCACCTAACAGTAGTAGTGAGGTCGGAGATGGTATTAAACAGGAAATTAGAAATGTGTGCAATAAAGGAACAGCAGTTATAATGGGTGACTTCAATCTACATGTAGATTGGGTGAACCAAATTGGTAAAGGTGCTGAGGAAGAGGATTTCTTGGAATGTATGCAGGATGGTTTTTTGAACCAACATGTCGAGGAACCAACTAGAGAGCAGGCTATTCTGGACTGGGTTTTGAGCAATGAGGAAGGGTTAATTAGCAATCTTGTCGTGAGAGGCCCCTTGGGTAAGAGTGACCATAATATGGTGGAATTCTTCATTAAGATGGAGAGTGACATAGTTAATTCAGAAACAAAGGTTCTGAACTTAAAGAAGGGTAAATTTGAAGGTATGAGACGTGAATTAGCTAAGATAGACTGGCAAATGACACTTAAAGGATTGACGGTGGATATGCAATGGCAAGCATTTAAAGGTTGCATGGATGAACTACAACAATTGTTCATCCCAGTTTGGCAAAAGAATGAATCAAGGAAGGTAGTGCACCCGTGGCTGACAAGAGAAATTAGGGATAGTATCAATTCCAAAGAAGAAGCATACAAATTAGCCAGAGAAAGTGGATCACCTGAGGACTGGGAGAAATTCAGAATTCAGCAGAGGAGGACAAAGGGCTTAATTAGGAAGGGGAAAAAAGATTATGAGAGAAAACTGGCAGGGAACATAAAAACGGACTGTAAAAGCTTTTATAGATATGTGAAAAGGAAAAGACTGGTAAAGACAAATGTAGGTCCCCTGCAGACAGAAACAGGTGAATTGATTATGGGGAGCAAGGACATGGCAGACCAATTGAATAATTACTTTGGTTCTGCCTTCACTAAGGAGGACATAAATAATCTTCCAGAAATAGTAGGGGACAGAGGGTCCAGTGAGATGGAGGAACTGAGCGAAATACATGTTAGTAGGGAAGTGGTGTTAGGTAAATTGAAGGGATTGAAGGCAGATAAATCCCCAGGGCCAGATGGTCTGCATCCCAGGGTGCTTAAGGAAGTAGCCCAAGAAATAGTGGATGCATTAGTGATAATTTTTCGAAACTCTTTACATTCTGGACTAGCTCCTGAGGATTGGAGGGTGGCTAATGTAACTCCACTTTTTAAAAAAGGAGGGAGAGAGAAACCGGGGAATTATAGACCGGTTAGCCTAACGTCGGTGGTGGGGAAACTGCTGGAGTCAGTTATCAAGGATGTGATAACAGCACATTTGGAAAGCGGTGAAATGATCGGACAAAGTCAGCATGGATTTGTGAAAGGAAAATCATGTCTGACGAATCTCATAGAATTTTTTGAGGATGTAACTAGTAGAGTGGATAGGGGAGAATCAGTGGATGTGGTATATTTGGATTTTCAAAAGGCTTTTGACAAGATCCCACACAGGAGATTAGTATGCAAACTTAAAGCACATGGTATTGCGGGTAAGGTATTGGTGTGGGTGGAGAGTTGGTTAGCAGACAGGAAGCAAAGAGTGGGAATAAACGGGACCTTTTCAGAATGGCAGGCGGTGACTAGTGGGGTACCGCAAGGCTCAATGCTGGGACCCCAGTTGTTTACAATATATATTAATGACTTGGATGAGGGAATTAAATGCAGCATCTCCAAGTTTGCGGATGACACGAAGCTGGGTGGCAGTGTTAGCTGTGAGGAGGATGTTAAGAGGATGCAGGGTGACTTGGATAGGTTGGGTGAGTGGGCAAATTCATGGCAGATGCAATTTAATGTGGATAAATGTGAAGTTATCCACTTTGGTGGCAAAAATAGGAAAACAGATTATTATCTGAATGGTGGCCGATTAGGAAAAGGGGAGGTGCAACGAGACCTGGGTGTCATTATACACCAGTCATTGAAAGTGGGCATGCAGGTACAGCAAGCGGTGAAAAAGGCGAATGGTATGCTGGCATTTATAGGGAGAGGATTCGAGTACAGGAGCAGGGAGGTACTACTGCAGTTGTACAAGGCCTTGGTGAGACCACACCTGGAGTATTGTGTGCAGTTTTGGTCCCCTAATCTGTGGAAAGACATCCTTGCCATAGAGGGAGTACAAAGAAGGTTCACCAGATTGTTTCCTGGGATGGCAGGACTTTCATATGAAGAAAGACTGGATGAACTGGGCTTGTACTTGTTGGAATTTAGAAGATTGAGGGGGGATCTGATTGAAACGTATAAGATCCTAAAGGGATTGGACAGGCTAGATGCAAGAAGATTGTTCCCGATGTTGGGGAAGTCCAGAACGAGGGGCCACAGTTTGAGGATAGAGGGGAAGCCTTTTAGGACCGAGATTAGGAAAAACTTCTTCACACAGAGAGTGGTGGATCTGTGGAATTCTCTGCCACAGGAAACAGTTGAGGCCAGTTCATTAGCTATATTTAAGAGGGAGTTAGATATGGCCCTTGTGGCTATGGGGGTCTGGGGGTATGGAAGGAAGGCTGGGGCGGGGTTCTGAGTTGGATGATCAGCCATGATCATAATAAATGGCGGTGCAGGCTCGAAGGGCCGAATGGCCTACTCCTGCACCTATTTTCTATGTATGTTTCTATGTATTAACCATCCTATCAAAGTGTGTTAGCCACTTTCAGGGAGCTATGAACTTGGACCCCAAGATCTCTGCTCATCAATATTGTTTAGGGTCTTGCCCTTAACAATGTACTGCCTCTTGACTTGACCTATCATGTAGTCAGACAACTGCCAATAGCAATTCCTGCAACACCTCCTATTTTTTTCTCAGCTGCCAACTGGCAATATCACTGCCTCCTGACTTCGCTGTGGGTATTGGTACAATTGGATTTCATATGGCTTCTTTGTGGTGAATTGGCGCATTGGTTGATGTCAGAGGAAGGAAGAATGATTTATTTTTGCGAGGATCAATTAATATAATAATGCAATGGGTTTAACAAACAGCAGGCGGAGTCCTTTTTAGGTGCTGTTGATTCCATGGGCATGAGGGGCAGCCGACTTTCACACAATAGACTACCACGGACAACAATGAGAAAATGATCAGTGGCTGAGGGATAAATATTGTCAACAACATTTAATGAGTGAGAACACTTTCAACTAAGAAAGCTGGGATGTTGTTATGGATATTCAGATGGAAGTGTAAAAATAATTTTAGCAAGGGAAGTGATGGATATCACCAAAGTAATTTCCCCCTTTTGTTGGGGAGTGGTTTTACACCTAGCGGAGTCAAACCTGCCTTCTCCAGCGACCCCATTTACTGTGTCTTTTGAATGCTGAGTCTTTTGGAGTGTGGCATCAATTGTGCAGAAGAATCCATTCAACGGTAGACCACAGTGCCCCGCCTAATCCAACATTGATAAATTAATCTGGTGGCTCAGGGTAGCAATCTTCAGCTGCTGAAGGTGAAACTGAGCTCATCGGAGTGGCCTCATGAGGAATGGAATCTCAAAGTTCACCTTGTTAATTAGAGTTTGGGCATTTGTCTCCTGTCAGATGAAGAGTGAAGTTATCTGCTCACAATGAAATCAATGCCATGGATTTTGAGTTGGAATACAACTAATTGTGTTTACAACTATTATAAAGAAAATTAGAAAGCAACTTCCGGTGTCCTTACATGAGTTCTTATAGAAATACAGGTTTGAGCTAGAACAGCCTTTGTAATGGTATGAATTTGGAGATCTTGCCCATTAATCACACACTAAATATGACATAAAATATTGAAGTCTAAATTAATTCTTATAGGCATATAGGTAATATAAACTTTTAAAACTTTTCTAAAGGTCAGTTTTACAGATGTGGTGGCCCATCCCTTCAGAAATCAATTCTGCTGTTCATTTTTTTCTTTGCTTCTTTGCTAACCACATTTGTCTTTCCTGCTTTTTTCTTGTTTTCTTTGAATGAGGTCCTTGACTTCTCTAAAATGTCCTTTGTTATCCATTTCCATTTATGTCTACCCCACTCCTACTTGTTCAGGCTGCAATTCCTGCAACCACATTGGGAGGCCTTGACAGTAAAGAAGAATTTACCGTGTCTCTTCAAGTTTCACTTGAAAGTCACTGCGTGCAGCTGCACCTAGAATCCAGAATTCACTTGTTATATACGTACAAGAATCCTTCACTCCATCTCTAAAAGTCACTAACATGTATCCATTGTACAGCACATTCTTAATATGTTTCAATTGGATTTAAAGATTTTGGCTCCTGTTCTTTTGATATATTTCAGCCAAAAGTACAATAATTTGTCACAAAGTCCTTGGCTTCAAGAAGGAAAACTGAATAGGTTTCCTGCTTTTGATTATTAAACATTTACATCATCTAGATATGTACAGTATGTGCATGGATTTTGGGTTAGAACACAATTGGATATGAATACAAAGTCCCTTAGAGTCAAAATGTTCACTATATTCACTCTTCCTGATAGCTGTAAAATTACGAACTAAATAAAAATACCAACACAAATTTTTGGTATTTTTTGGTATTGAGAAGGAAAAATAGGAGAAAAATAGGAGAAAAAAGTTTTAGCTATCAGATTCCAGTTACTGGAGACTACACTCCCAGATAGATTGGCCTGTATTCAAGTTTTTCTCAAAGAAGGGTGTGTTTTAAAACTATGTTCCCCTGGGAACGTCTCAAACACAAGAAGACATTTCTTGTAACACTTCAAAAAAAAATATCTTATTCTGGAAAATAGAGAGACTCCTTTTTTTTTCAAACTGTTGAGCCAGCCAACAGCTAATATTCTCTTATGTGGCGATTCCAGATTTTGTTAAGGTTCTGAACCTGGTGGAATTTCTATCTGAGGTTCCTCAATCTATAACAGAGGACATTTGTTTCACAGCCTGATTAAATATGTCACTGGATGCAAATACTTTAGAAATTCAATCTCTCATATCAACTGAATAGACAAGGGATAGTTTTCCCACATGTCTTTTGTTTATTCAGATGTCAATTCAAAATCAAAAGGTTTTTGCAACCTTGTTTAGATCTACCCGAGGCAGCATGCAGCAGTTGATGGGGAGTATGTTGCAATGCAGTTCTAACATTTCAGCAGTCACATGAAACAGATGTATTCAAATACTGTGGACCATGGAACAAGAAACACCTACCCAGTCACAGGGGGCAACGGAGCCTTAAGAACAGCAAAGCTGCCAATAGTGAGTATCTTTCACTCACTATTTGGTGCCTGATTCTATTAAGACCTTGAGCAACTATTTAGAGAAGGTTACTAATGCAGGACTGAAAAGAGTTTTCAAATTCAGTAGCATGTTATAATTTAAACACAGAAGAGTTACCAGATTTTTTTTTGTGCTAGGAGGAAAACAGATCTAAAAACAAGCATTAATTTTGGAGAAATCTATTTTATTTCAAAAAAGCAGTAAACAATGACCAGTGATGTTTTATACAATGCACAACCACTGATTTTATGGATTGCAACAACATAAACTTGCCTCAGTGCCGATGAGAATGCTCACCTACAAAGTATCATTTCGTATTCAGGTACTCATTTTAGGGTCATGATTGAGCAAGGTAGAGCAGAGTTGTTGGGTTGAATTGCCTAATTCTGCTCCTATGCCCTATGGTCTTATGAAGTTTTTATCTGCTCTGAACCTTAATCTTCTATTTTCACTTTCTTTCATATTTATTGGATCTTGACTATAGCTGGATTTTTCAGTCCTCCAAGGTTCCATGGAAAATGTCCAGTCATGGATGCTAGATCTCTGGTGCATCACTGCTAGCAATGGGCTATTAAACTTGTTCCTGGAATCTCCTGCCCTGGAAAAAATAGATTCAGAAGGTCCAGCATGGTAACCTGGTCCTAAAGGTTAAAACACAAGGGTTCCGAATTTGGCTTAGTGATAGAAGGCAGAGTGGTGTGGCTGTGGGATGACAGGAAATCTGTAACAAGTAACAACGGTAACTGGTGACAGGACCTTCATTGTTTGTGATATTAGATGCAAACATAAGGGGAAAGATTATTATGTTTGCAGACAACAACAAAATTGGTGGAGTCACAGATAGTGAAGAAATTTGCCTAAGGATACAACCGAATACGGATCAGTTGGAACATAGCAGTGAATGGAATTCAATCCAGACAATTGTGAGGTGATGCACTTTGGGAGGTCAAATTCTGGTAGGAAATATAAAATAAATGGCAATGGCTAGAGAAACGTTAACGTGCAGAGAGATATTGGTGTGTAGGGCCATAGCTCCTTGAAAGTGGTGACACAGGTGGATAGAGGAATGAAAAAAGTGCAAAAGAAGAATAATGAGGTAGTGTTCATGGGTTCATGTACTTTTCAGAAATCAGATGGCGGAGAGCAGGAAGCTGTTCTTAAAACATTGAGTGTGCATCATCAGGATCCTATACCCGCTCCCCTATGGTAGCAACACAGAGAGGGCATGTGGGGTCAATGATGGATGATGTCTTCTTGAGGAACCTCCTCCTGAAGATGTCCTCAATGGCAGGGAGGGGCATGCATGTGACAACAAATCTACAACCCTCTGCAACCTCTTGAGATCCTGCACATTGAAGACTCCAATACCTGGTGAGGATGCATCCAGTCAGAATGCTCCAAACTCTGAATAAGTTAGATGATCTTGTAGCACGGTTAGATAAAAATTGGCAGGTATGACATTGTGAGCATCATAGAGTCGTGGCCAGAAGAAGATCATAGTTGGCAGCTTAATATCCAAAGGTACACCTTGTATCAAAAGGACAAGCAGGTAGGCAGAGGGGGTGAGGAGGCTCTGTTGGCTAAAAATGAAATCAAATCTTAGAAAGAGGAGATTAGGATCAGAAGATGTAGAATCCTTGTGGGTAGAGTTGAGAAATTGTAAGGGTTAAAAGATCCTGATAGCCTCTGAACTGTAGCCAGGATGTGGAATACAAATTGCAACCGGAGATAGAAAAAAAATGCAGTAAGGGCAATGTCATGATAGTCGTGGGGAATTTCATTGTCCAGGTAAATTGGGAATATCAGGTTGGTGGTGGATCCCAGGAGAGGGAATATGTGGAATGCCTGCGAAATGGTTTTTTTTTAGGGCAGCTTCGTTTGTAGTTGAGCCTTTCTAAGGAAAAGGCAGTTCTAGATTGGCTGTTGTGTAATGAACCATATTTGATTAGGGAACTTAAGATAAAGAAACCCGTGTGAGGCAGTGATCATAATATGATAGAATTTACCCTGCAGTTTGAGAGGGAGAAGCTAAAGTCAGATGTATCAGTATTAGAGAGGAATAAAGGGGATTATAGAGACATGAGAGAGGAGTTAGCTAAATTTCATTAGAAGGGTGCTCTAACAGGGATGGCTGCAGAACAGCAATGGCTGGAGTTTCTGGAAGCAATTCGGAAGATGCTGGATAGATACATCTCAAAGAAGAAGAATTCTAAAGGGAGGATGATCTTCCTTCATTCCTTGTACTTACACCAGTTCCTAATGAAGTAAAGCTCATTTCTTCCACACCAGCCTCCCAGCCACACTTTCAGTTCTCTAACGTTATCAGTCTTTTGCCAGTCAGAGAAGTGTGAGCCTGCAACTCTAATGCCCATTATTGACGAGGCAACCCGGCTTCAAGGAAAATCAAAGATGGCAGAAAAGCAAAAGAGAGAGCATATACTATAATATAACTAAAATTGGTGGGAAGTTGGAGGATTGGGAAGCTTTTAAAAACCAGCAGAAGGCAACTGGAAAAGTAATAAGGAGAGAAAAGATGACATATAAAACTAATAATATAAAGCAGGATATTAAAAGTACTTTCAGATGGATAAAGAGTAAAAGAGGAATGAGAGTGGATATTGGAACACTGGAAAATGATGCTGGAGAGGTAGTAATAGGGGGCAAGGAAATGGTGAGTGAACCTTCTAAGTATTTTGCATCTGTCTTCACCAGCAGTATGCAAGAAATTTTAGAGAGTCAGGGGGCAGAAGTGAATGTTGTTGCTATTACAAAAGAGAAGGGACTTGGAGACACTAGTAGTGATCTTTCAAGAATCACGAGGTTATGGAATGGTTCCCAAGTATTGAAAAATTGCAAATGTCTCTCAACTCTTTATGAAGGGAGGAGGGCAAATCACTGGAAATTATAGGCCAGTTACCCTGACTTCAGTAATTGGTAAGATGTTGAAGTCCAATATTGAGGATGAGATTTCTGGGTACTTGGAGGCACGTGATAAAGTAGGCCGAAGTCAGTATGGTTTCCTTAAGGGATAGCTTTGTCTGACAAATCTGTTGGAATTCTTGGAGGCAATTGCAGGCAAGATAGACAAAGGAGAGTCAGTGGATGTTGTGTACTTGGACTTTCAGAAGGCCTTTGACAAGGTGCCACACATGAGGCTGCTAAACAAAATAAGAGCATGGTATTAAGGGAAAGATGCCAGCATGGATAGAAGATTGGCTGACTGGCAGGAGACGAAGTGTGGGAATAAAGCTGAGCTTTTCGGATTGGCGGTTGGTGACTAACGTTGTTTTGCAGGAGCGTGTTAGGAAAGCTTCTTTTCACATTGTATATCAATGACTTGGATGACAGAATTGGTGATTTTGTGACCTGGTTTGCAGATGATATGAAATAGCTGGAGGTGAAGGTAGTGCTGAGGAAGCAAGGAATCTGCAGGAAGACTTAGACAGCTTGGGCAAAAAAATGACAAATGGAATATAGTGTAGGGAAGTGTATGGTCATGCACTTTGATAGAAATAAAAAAGGCCTAGTCTATTTTCTAAATGGGGAGAGAATTCAAAAATCAGAGGTACAAAGAGAACTTCGATAGTTAAATAGAAAGGATACGACATAAGGTCATTTAGCAAAATAACCAGAGCATCCCCGTGCCCCCATAGGTCTCACTGGAATACAGATCAAGACTCACTGAAGTCCCAGTCCCTGCGCTCTCTCAAGAACTATTATGGCCTCAGTCTTTATTTGAAACTCACCAGGGACCTAACTCTGGCACACCTTTGAAAGACCATAAGACCACAAGGTATAGGAGCAGAATTAGGCTATATGGCCCAATGAGTCTGCTCTGCCATTTCATTATGGCTGATCTATTTCCCTCTCAGCCCCAATCTCCCGCCTTCTCCCCATATCCCTTCATGCCCTGATCAATCAAGAATCTATCAACCACTGCCTTAAATATACCCAATGACTTGGCCTCCACAGCTGCCTGTGACAGTGAATTCCACAGATTCACCACTCTGGCTAAAGAAATTCCTCCTCAGCTCCATTCTAAATGGATGTTCCTCTTGTTATGTTTTGTAACTTCAAAACACTAAACTAATTCAAAGAAACACACAGAGTCTGAAAATACGGGTGCAGTTTGAGCTTGTTTAAATGAGGCATGTATGTGCCATGTACTAGCTTGATGACGTATGCAATTAAGGTATTTTTACATATAGCCTGTAGGTTCTTGTTTAAACAAACAAGAATGCTTAATTAAGTATATATATAAGATTACTCAAATATTATGGAGATATTAAATACACATCACACCTCTTGTTGGCTATAAACTCCACCTCAACTATATATGCAATATACTATATAATACAACTACAATACAGACATCCACAGCATGGTAAATTACCCCATCCAGGCCAAACGATTTCATCGCTGTAGAGGACTTCTTACTTTTGTGGGATAACGTCTTTCCTGACAAGTGAGATCACTCTGCTTGACGGGTGAGACTTGTGGCTGTGAAACAATCTCAGGTTCTGCACCTTCCTCTGTGGTGGTTGCATGAGTTGACTCTGAGACTGCAGGAAGTGGATCTGACAGCTCTGCACACCTTTCATCTCCTTTTCTCGTTCTGGATCTACTTCGATCCTGTTCTTTTTCTTTCTCATGTTTCTTCTCTCCATCTCTCCCTTCCTTTTTCTTTTTTTAGTTTATGCATCTTGATCTTGGAAAGATCCATTTAGTTCACTGGAGTATTCTATTGTCAATGTTTCTATTGTTCCCTTTATGATCTGATCTCTCCTCTTTATTTCCACATCCACAACATTATCTGATGAATCCTCTGTTTTCGTGTCTCCATTGAGTAATTTCTTTCTCGCCTGCCATTCATCCAGCTGGGGTTTGGTCTTTGCATCTCCTTTAATAAGCAGCTTTTTGTCTCCCACTTGAAGTTCATACAATACACATAGAGAACATTCTGGTTCTTTATAATCATAAAAGCTGAATGCTTGCAACTTTCCTGAAGCTCCTTGAACTCTCTTCCAGCTTAAAACCAAGCCACATTTCACAAGTAACTGCCTGATTAACATATCAGAAGCTTTCTCAAATATGTTGCCAACAAAAACTGTTGTAGTCGGATCACTGCTTTCAACACTTTCATGATTTCTCTGAGCAGCATGGTCTTTCCTTGGTCCAATACGCTTTCCAACCTGAAGCACAGAGGTTAGCACCAATGCCTGTTTGTCCTCTGTTAGGCAACGATTCATGGTATTTGACATAGAGACAGTTGTGGCATCATTCGCTATATTTCTTAATTCACTTTCAGTTGGCTTCATTTCAGGGAATGTGGCATGCAAAAATTATAGTTGTCTGAGCCAATCATCCCCCCACAACGCTGGTCTTCCTGTTTTTACCACATATAAGCTCAATGTGGCTTGTTGGTTATTGTATTTCACTGTTACAAATGTCTTTCCCATAGGAATTAAATTTTCTCCAGCATAAGTTCTCAGTTGGATACCTGCAGGCTTCAGTTCGGTATCTTTAAAATGCAGTTCAAATTAATTTTGTGGAATGACTGAAACAGTTGAGCCAGTGTCCAATTCCATTTTAATTAATTTGGTGTTCACTTCTGGCATAAGCCATATCGTTTGTCTATTGTTAATATTCACATGGTGAATCTCAAGGCTACACAATCCTGTGTCACTCTCATCACTATCAGATTTTTAATCAACAGCATGCAGATTAGTGTTCTTTTTGAAACTGCACTTGACTTTTTATCTTCCCTTATCTGTGCTGTCCATTATTTTTGTCCGTCTGACATGCTCTTTGTAAATGTCCTACTTTGTTGCATTTTCTGCAAGCTTCACCTTTAAATCTGAATTTGTTTCGTGTATGTGAGCCCCTGCCACAACAGTAACACAGTTTGTTTGGCCAGTCCGATTTCTATTTAGATTCTGCAATTTTGTTCATGCTCATTTTCATTTCTAACTGCAACTCAATTGCGTCTCTGTCTGAGGTTTCCATTAAAACAATGATTTCCACTGCTCTTCAAAATGTAAGTTCTGCTTCAGTTAGGAGTTGTTTTGGAATGTTTTCTTGTAAGATCCCATAAACTAAAGGATCTCCCAGTGAATCACTAAGTCCATTGCTGAACTGACAATGCTCAGATAATCTCTTCAATTCTGTAATGTACACTAAAATGCACTGCCTTTCTTTTTGATTCTGCTTATGAAACCTCAAGAATTCTGCAATCAAAAATGGCTTTAGTTCTAAGTGTTCCTGCATCATTTTCAATATAGCAGCAAAGCTCATTTCTGAAGGTTTGATTAGAGCAGTCAAACTTTGAAGCAAACTGTATGCCTTTAAACCTAATGAACTTAGCAAAATTGGTACTTGCTTCTCATTGGTTATTTCATTTGCTTCAAAATACTGTTCCAGTATACATGAGCCAATTACCTGCTGTGTAATCAAACTTTCTTCCCAATGTAGCCAGCCATTTCTGCTTTTTATTAATAATTATTATCACCTTATACTCACTGAATATTTCATTTACGGCCTTTTTTAAAAAAACTCAGTTGTGTCTTCCCTTCTGAAGACCAATTTTTCATGTGCTGGGCTGTTTCTTTTAAATTCAACAGCATTTTTTTTTTGTTTGAATGTCTCGATCAGCTTTAACAAGTCCATAGCTGCCTCAGGTTCATTTTAAAAATACCTCGTCGCCAATCTTATTTTTAAACTTCAAAACACTAAACTAATTCGAAGAAACTCATGGGAGTCCAAAGATAAAAGTATAGTTTAAATTTACTTTAAGTGAGGTGCACATGTATCACATGGTAGTGTGATGAGGTATGCAATTAATGTATATTTACATATAACCTGTAATTTTTATTTAAACAAACAAGAATGCTTAATTAATTTATATATATATATGTGTGTGTGTGTGTGTGTGTGTGTGTGTGTGTATATATAAATAACTCAAATATAATTGAAATATTAAATATACAATACCACTAAATCTGAGGCTGTATCATCTGGTCTTAGACTCCCCCGCCATAGGAAACATCCTTTCCAAATCTACTCTATTGAGGCCTTTCAACATTCAATAGGTTTCAATTAGATCCCCCCTCATTCTTCCGAATTCTAGTAAGTACAGTTCCAGACCCATCAAGCACTCCTCATATGATAAACTTTTCAATCCAGGAATAATTTTTCTGAGCCTTCTTTGAACCCTTCTTTAAGCCTATCCTTTCTTTGATAAGGGTTCCAAAACTACTCATAATGTCCAAATTAGGCTTCACTAGTACTTTAAAAAGCCTTATTGTTACGTCCTTGCTTTTTATATTCTAATCCTCTTGAAATGAAACAGTAGGAGAATTTTTTATGTTACTACATAATATCCAAAAACTAATTAGAAGTTTTTTGGACTATAAATAGAACATCCAATAGTCCAGAAAACCTGCCAAGGTGCCAAGTATCTTGGCTTTTTCCAGTTTTACTGTAATTTTATCTTAAAGGTCCTCCAATTGGCTCTTTGAAATCTCCAGCACTCTGCTTCAGATTACTGCTTTGTTGATTTAGTTAATATGCAGTCAAGGAGACGCACCTACAGTGAATCACTCCTACCTCATAAATTGAAACAGATCTTAAATAAAAAGCCCACTCATGTGCATAACTGTGAGTTTGTGGGAAGACAAATGGTTACTGTTTCACCAGTATCATTGACATCAAGAAAACTAAAATATTACCATTGCACATCTCGGAAAAGACAAGCTCAAAGAGTTTCAATCCAATTTTCAACCTTGTAATCCACACTTACTGAAAAGATGTTGTTGTCAAAGCATACTTTGGCTTGGTGGCAGGAAACAGAGGGTTGTAATGAAGATTTGTTTTTCAGGTGGGAGATCTGTCACTGGTGGTGTGCCACAGGGATTAGAGCTGGGAGCACATTTATTTGTCATCTATATTAACAGCTTGGTTGAGAATGTTGTTGGCATGGTTAGTAAGTTTTCAGTTGTCACAAAAATTGCTTGTGTGTTGGACAGTGGGGCCAGCATCAGCACTGGACTTCAAGGTGGATGGTTTTGAGTTCAAGTCCAGCTGGATCCCAACCTGGGCAGCAGCAGTATCTGTGCGGAAGAAAGGCCTCAAAAACCTTATGGAGAACTACACGGTCCGTAGGTCACCATGGGTCGATGGCGCTCAACAGCATCAACAATATTACACAGTGAGAAAGCTTATTTAAGGTTACAACAAGATCTAGATCAACTGAGAATGATAGCCAGAATTTAACTCAAACCAGAGCCAAGTGTTGCATTTTGGTAAGTTAAACCAGGGCAGGGCTCTGGAGAACGTTGTAGAATGGAGAGTCCAAGGGGTAAAAGTACATAATTACCTGAAGGTGGCAAGATAATTGACAGGATGGTGAAGAAGGTGTTTGGCACACTTGCCTTTGTCAGTCAGGGCACACAGTACAGGAATTTAGATGTCAGGTTCCAACAGGACAAGATATGGGTGAGACCACACTTGGATTATCGTGTGTTGTTCTATCACCTAGCTATAGAAAATATGTCATTAAACTGGAAAAGGTGGAAAAAAGATTCACAGAATTATTACAAGAGCTGTATCTCCAATCTATCAAGACTGATACAGACCTTACGCTGAACCTTATATAGACCTCTTATTCTTTTCTAAACTCCAGCAGATTCAAACCTGGCGCCCAGCCTTCCTTCGAAGTATGACTCACCTATTCAGAATCAGAATCAGGTTTATAATCACCGGCATGTGTCGTGAAATTTGTTTACTTTTATGTAAGAAATCAATAAAAATATTGAAAAAGAAATTTGTTAACTTAGCAGCAGCAGTACAATGCAATACATGATATTATAGAAAGAAAATAATAAGTAAAACAATTACAGTAAGTATATATATGTAAAATGAATAGATTAAAAGTAGTGCAAAAACATAAATAATATATATCAAAAAAAAGTGAGCTGGTGTTCATGAGTTCAATGTCCATTTAGGAATTGTATGGCAGAGGGGAATAAGCTGTTCCTGAATTGCTGAAAGTGCACCTTCAGGCTTCTGTACCTCCCTTTTAATGGTAACAATGAGAAGAGGACATGCCCTGGGTGATGGGGTTCATTAATAGGAGATGTCGCCTTTGTGAGTCAATTCTCCTTGAAGATATCTTGGGTACTACAAAGGCCAGTACCCAAGATGGAGCTGACTAATTTTACGACTTTCTGTAACTTCTTTTAGTCCTGTGCAGTAGTTCCTCCCCCACACCCCATTCCTCCTGTACCAGTGTTGCAGCCTGTCAGAATGCTCTCCACTTATTCCAGGTATTAACTAATAAATCTTCTCCGATCTGTTTCCAATGCATTAGAACCATTCACAGGCATTAAATCGAGTTTCTGCATCTTTCACACAGTCTGTGAGAGAATCAACAGTCATCATATTTGAAGACAGTATTAATCTTACTTCATTTGCTCTCATAGGTGATGGCCTACCCATGCTTTTAAAATAATTCCTGTTCATATTTGGACAAGATGGTTTCCATCTCAGAATCTTCTACCCCATTTCTGGCTTTACTCATGCTTGCTTCAAATATGCAGATTATAAAATAAGAAATATTGGTTGTATTTTATGTTAAATTTATGTCCACTTATTATTGACAAATTTAACTACTAAAGAATTTTGAACTACAAACCTAAGAAAATCTGCGGACGCTGGAAATCCAGTAGCCCGATGAGGGGTTTCGGCCGGAAACGTCGACTGTATTTTTTTTCATATATGCTGCCTGGCCTGCTGAGTTCCCCCAGCATTTTGTGTGTATTGCAAAGGATTTTGAAGTCTGGTAAAATTTCTGTGGTTGGTTTTCTGTTGCTGACTTGGAAACTGATTCAAAGGAAGCTTCCAAAAGAGATCAAGCAAAAATTAACATTTAAGAAAGACAATAGGACCTCATTTCTTTCAAAGTTTTAAATACTAGAAATCTATGCTCCTATTGTGAATCTAATTTTTGACCCAGTTTTGTTCTTCTAATTTGTTTCTTATCTAAGCTTTTTTTGTTGCACCAAATCTTTCTATTTCACTCTCTCTTTGACTATAGGTCTCCACTTATTTATTTACATGTTGCACTTGTATTTTTTGGAGCAGGTTTTTCCCCTCTTAATGCTGGCAGAACGGCAGTTGGTCAGCTGGCTCCTTAGCAGCTGGTGCGCCATTCTATCAGATCCAGGGTGTCCAACTGAAGTGGCCACTCTGAATGGCCAGGAGATTCATCAACGCATGCGTGTCAAGTCGTGCCACGTTTCAGCTCACAGGTGACAATTGGGACCAAATGTCCACTGCACTCAGTGGAGCCCTCCAAGAAGGGAAGCTCAGACAAATTTTACAACTGTATGCGAGTTACTTTTTGTATGCAAAGCCTTTTTTTAACAGTTCGCATACTTTCTGTCTTTCATTAGTATTGGATCCAGCGTGTTAAATATAATTCTTGCTTGATCCATGCTAATCTATGGAAAGGGAGTGTAGAATGGTATTCAAGTGTATACTGCTGTGTGATTCTCCAACTTCATACACTTGGAAGAGAGATCTGGAGTGACGTTGAGCAAGTCTTGTTGGCCAGCAACAGGTTTTAATCATACTCTAAAAAGCACCTCAGTCAATGTTGTTATTGGTGGGGCTTTTTGTTTCCTGAAGGACATTACAGCAATTTGCTTTTGGCATCATTATAATCTGATGGGAATATCTAATTCCAGCCACAGTATGTCATGTTTACATGATACCACATGAAAGACGGAATGCCAGGATGACTACCAGCCAGCCATGTGTTTCATAGATCCTCTAGTCCAAATGTTTGGAAGAGAAATCAGCAGCCAGCGTTGTCCTGTTTTGTTGCTGCAATTGAATTCCAGCGCCAAATATCATTAGTAACACACAAAATGCCAGAGGAACTTAGCAGGTCAGGCAGCATCAATGGAAAGGAATGAAGAGTAGACATTTCAGGCTGAGACCGTTTATATAGACATTCATGAGTGCTGGTGTACGGCCTTGGCCCAAAACATCGACTCTTTATTCCTTTCCATAGATGCAGTCTGAGCTGCTGAGTAGCATTTTGTGTGGGCTACTCTGGATTTCCAGCATCTGCAGAATCTCCGGTGTTTTCCAAATATCACGATAATCTTTTTACATTGGCTGTATTTAACCAAGTCCAGACAAAACGACAGAGGAAATCAACTGCAGGTGCTGGGTTAAAAGGTAACCTGCTGGAGAAACTCAGAGAGTGAGGCAGCATCAGCGGAAACAAAGCAATGGTCGAGGACCCTGCATTCGGAGTGAGAGGAGATAGTCCTTAGAAAAAGGTGGTGGGGTGGGCGGGAAGGCAGAGGCTGCAGATGGTTTGTGGAAATGTTAGAAGGAAAGGAAAGGCAGGTGGAACAGGGAGGGAGAGGAGAGGGGGAATGGTAGAGCAAGAAGCCAGCAGGTGATAGGTGGAACCAGATAACTGAGAGTTGATGGACAGATAGAACCAGGCGGTGGAGGATGATGAGTCTAAGTAATGGTGGACTGGGGAGTGGGATTAGACGGGGAACAAAGAGAGTAAGGCCTCTGGGTGGACTGGTGGGTGTGGGAAATGGGCATGGGATTGTGGGCCACTTGCAACAAGAATATTCAGTGTCCATACTGAATAGTCTTTCCAAGCGGACAGGATGTGCTGTTCTTCTTGTCTGCACCTGATGTTACCTTGGCAGTAGAGAAACCCAAGGGCAGAGATGTCAGTGAGGGACTAGAAGGGAGAGTTGAAATGAAATACCAGCAAAAGCAGAGCACCTGCACTCAGCCTACAATGGCCATCCCCTGTCCCAGGATTCTCCCTCCCTCTCCCTCTTTCTCAGTTGACTACTAACCATTAGTCACTATCTCACGCTTCTCTCACAATTTTATATGCTGGCTATGTTACTTCTTCACTCTTGGACCTGATGCCGGTCCAAGATGGCGCCTGCATACAATGCTCCATTGGTCAATGTCTTCTGGGTCGAACATGAAACCATATATTTCAATTCTTTTATGTCTTTTACATTTTTTTTTGTCCTGGATGTGATTCTTGAACTGTTGGAGCCTGTGATTTGAAATTTGGAGATCATTTGGCTGTTTCAGTGCCCTGCAGTCTCTGAGGGGATTCTGGGAGGCAGAGGCAGTGTGGGGGAACCTTGTGGTGAGAAGGCTGCTGGACAGGATGTGAGCTGATGTTCAACTCTATTTCGCTGACTTAAGCTTCCATTGTTGGCTGATTAAAGCAACAAGAGAGGTTGAAATATCAAGGTGAACGCGAAAGGTGAAAACCGGCTGCCTGACTTTTCATCTCTGGCGGATCGCTCTGCTACCAGAGAGGGGAGACTGCCTTTTGATCACTGGGGGGGAATCACTTGCTGCCGGAGAAGTAAATGCCTGCTACTATGCACGGTGAATGTTACCTTGGTTTTCTGCATTCTTGGAAATGGACTTGGAACATAGAGTTTTTTTTCAGTCTTATGGTTTTTTATGTTCCTTGTTTTTTGCCTGATCTTTCTCGTTTTCTTTGTATGTGTGGGAGGGGGATTTGGGAGTTGATGTGCCTGTTCCATTTTGTTTGTTTTTTTTGTGCGGGGAGGAGGGATTTGGAGGTTGATGACTGTGCTGCCATTCTTTTCTTTCTTGATTTCGAAGCTACCTGGAGAAGAAGAATTTCAGAGTTGCTTATTTTGATAATAAATGAACCTTTGAACCCTTGATGCACGGTCTTGGCCCAAAACATTGACCATGCCTTTGTCTTGATAAATGCTGCTCGACCCAGCAGTTTATTTTTTCATTCTAAATTCGAGAAGGGAATGAAACAATTGTGGTTTTGTTGAGCAGTGGATCAGGCCTGAGGGGCCGATTGGCTTAGTCCTGCACCTATTTCTTATGATATACAGAGAATTATTACCACACTTTCCCCGAAGGTATACTAACCTTGTCAGTACTCTTTAAATCTGATCCTCTCTGCATTCATTACGTGCAAAGTCCAAGTTCTTTCTAGGTCTGGGATCTATTTCCATTAAAGAATATGCATTGAATCTTGGTTAAACACACTTAGAATACCATGGCTAGTTCTCTGTATTAAACAAAAGCAACACACAAGCACTGAAAACAGTTCTAAATAGATTTACTGTGAAGATACAAGATCTGTGTGGTTTTAGTCATGAACAATCTGGGGTTTCTTTCCGAAGTGTAATCTGATGGAGGACTTTAATATCATGAATGGCTCCATCAGGGCAACGGGCTGTAAGTGTTTCCACTTGATGGGGGGGGGTGGTGGTGGGAGAATAAAACTGCCAGATAATCATTCTAATATGGAATGCTGGAGAAACACCATTGTCTGGAGAACAGTGAGAATGTGGAACTTGTTACTCCATAGAGGAGTTGAGGCAGATATTGTAGATTCTCTTGTGGGGAAGCTGAAAAGGTATGTAAAAGAAAAATGAACAGGGTGCTTTTTGTGGGAGATTAAGTAAATGGAGTGAGAGGAGACTTCTGAGGACTTTGCGGTTAAGCAAAACTGGATGTGGGGAACTCAAGAGCGGGGAGGGTGAATGAGGCCCAGGAGTCCAGGGAAAAGTCATTGTGATGGCTATATGCTTTACTAAAAAGGACCATCCTGAGGCTGTTACACAGTTCTCACCTCCACTTGTCATGTTCTATTTACCCAAAGATGAAGCCAGCTCCACAAACACTGTAACCGCTTGGTTCTTAGACAATATATGTGTGTACGTGCACCAGAAATCATAGGTATGTCCTCCAGGCAACAACTTTGTCTGCCATTGGAAGCTATTGAGGTTATGGTGGGCCTGACTGATCTAAATGAATGTCACAATTTTAGGTAACTCACTATATCCACAACTTCCTTTGCAAGTGATATTGTTTTAATTGAAATTTTTTTTACACAAAATAACATGAAATTACGTGACACAATTTCTAGACCAGTAATTCACATTTGTTCTGGGTTTTAAGTTTTTGGCTCAGGTGCAACACACACAAAATGCTGGAAGAACTCAGCAGGTCAGACAACATCTACGGAAGTGAATAAACGGTTTCGGGCTGAGACTCTTCTGCAGGACCAGATTCCATTGACAAGATTATCATGGTCCAGCAAATCTCATGTGCTTGCCCATAGATCTCCCTCTGCCACTTGCTGATTTTCCCTCCCTATCGATCTACAACCTCATCTTGGGTGCCATGACAGCAGAGCGGTTAGCTCGAAGCAGTTGCTGCCTGTGGTATCAGCATTTGGAGTTCAATTCCGATGTCACCTGTAAGGAGTCTGTACATCCTCCCCGTGGGATGCGTGCATTTTCTCTGGGTCCTCCACTTTCCTCCCACAGTCCAAAAGATGTACTGGTGAAAAGGTTAATTGGTCATTGTAAATTGTCCCATCTTTGGGTTAAATCAGAGGTTGCTGGGTGTCGCAGCTCCAAGGACCAGAAGGGTCTATTCCATGTTGTATCATAATAAAAATAAATCTTCTTCTGACCCTCAAAATTACCTTCCACACATTTCATTCATATCCTATCATTCTTCACCAACAGTGCACTTTTCCAAACTATAAATCATGAATCTTATGGGTGAGTTAAACGTTATTCATAATATTCCACCATCTACATACATTACCTCATGCTTACTAACTCACTTGATACTTTTTGGATCCAATAGAAAGGTATGCTGAGATTACAGGATACAAACGCAAATCGAATTCGTCTGATGCTCTTGAAAGCTAATTGGGCAATTGCAAAACCATCACATTCCCAGCTATCTTTGCTGAAGTGTTAACTCATTGACTGGGACTGAGCACCACGATGACCTCATCTGCAAGGCTATTGGCTTGGTTTGGCTGTATTCATGTGTAGAGTTGAAAGACAATTACATTTGAACTTGAACTTGAGGTGAACTTCATTGTGCAATCGAACTTGAGTGACGTTCTTGGTCTGTATGGCTTGATGATAGCACCTTTACAAGCAATCTATAGGCATATGCAGGGAAATTTTCTGATAAATAGTCAGTAACCTATTTAGTTAATGAAGCAAAGCAACTGTATAGACTCATTGTGCAAAAAAATATTTAAAACAACTAGTGTGGTAGAATTAAACAACATCGTTAGAAATGATATAAGGCTATAAGACATAGGAGCAGAATAAGGCCACTCAGCCGATCAAAATTGCTCTGCCATTCCATTATAGCTGATATATTAGCTATTAGGTTTCTGAACTCTCCGCTGCATCTCCCTCGAAGTTTCACCAGTTAATCTGCTCTGTACCCTACAATATTTAATTTATGCAATTTACTTTGTTTATGAGTAATTCTTCTGTAGATTTTATCCTTACTTTCCTAAATCATTGTGTATCATATGTGCATTAAGTGTGCTACTGTGCTTTATACCCTGGTTCGAAGAAGCGTCTCATTTAATGGTATACATGTATATAGTTAAATAACAGTTAACTTGACTTGATATGATCTCTCTTGACCACATTCTCTTGCTATCTCCCCGTAACTTTTGATGCCCTGACTAATCAAGAAGCTATCAACCTCCGCTTCATATATACTCAATGACTTGGCCTCCACAGCCGTCCATGGCAATGAATTCCACAGATTCACCACCCTTTGGCTAAAGAAATTCCTTCTCATCTCTGTTCTGATGCTTAGGCTCTCCCACTATAGGAAATATCCTCTCCATATCCACTCAACATAGGACTTCCAATATTTGATATGCTTCAATGAGATTACCCCCTCATTCTCCTAAACTCCAGCGTGTACAAGTGCAGAGCCATCAAACACACCTCATACGTTAACCATTTAATTCCAGAATCATTCCTGTGAACCTCCTCTGGACCCTCTCCAATGCCAGCAAATCTTTTCTCAGATAAAGGTCCCAAAACTGCGCACAAAACTCTAAGTGTGGACTGACCAATTCTTTACAGAGCCTCGGTATTACATCCTTGTTCTTATATCCTAATCTTCTCGAAAAGAATGCTAGCATTGCATTTGCCTTCGTACCACCAACTCAACCTGTAAGTTAATCTTCAGGGAATCCTGCATAAGGACACCCAATCCCTTCACAACTCTAATTTCTGTTTTGTCTCCCTGGTTAGAAAATAGTTTAAGCCTTAATTCCTTCTACAGAAGTGCATAGCTCATAAAATTCCCTCCGCTATATTCCATTTATCACCTCTTTGCCCTTTCTCCCAACTAGTCCAAGTCCTTGCTTCAACAGCACACTCTGTTCCTCCACCTATCTTTTTGTTGTCTGCAAACTTGGCCACAAAACCCATCAATTCCATTACCCAAATTGTTGACATATAATGTGAAAAGAAGTTGTCCCAATACTGTCCCCTGTGCAACACCACCAGTCACCGGCAGCCAACCAGAATAGACTCCCTTTATTTCCATTCTTTGTCTCCTGCCAGTCAGCCAGTCTTCTGTCCATGCTAGTATCTTTCCTGTAATACCATGGGCTCTTATCTTGTAAAGCAGCCTCATGTGCGGCACCTTGTCAAAGGGCTTTGTCCAAGTAAACAGCATCCATTGACTCTCCTTTGTCTATCCTACCTGCTGTTTCCTCAGAGAATTCCAACAGATTTGTCAGGTAAGATTTTCCCTTAAGGAAACCATGCCGACTTTGGTTCATGTTATAATGTGCCTCCAAGTACTTCAAAACACATCCTTAATAGTGGGCTCCAACATCTTCCCAACCACTGAAGTCAGGCTAACTGGCCTATAATATTCTTTCTTCTGCCTCCTGCCCTTCTGAAGCTTTTTCAGAATCTAGTAATCTTGAACATTACCAATCTCTCTACAGTCTCTTCAGCTATCTCTTTTAGAACCCTGGGGTGCAGTCCATCTGGTCCAGGTGGCTGATCTACCTTCAGACCATTCAGTTTCCAAGTACTTTTTCCTTGGTTATAGCAACTACACTCACTTTTGCCCACTGACACTCAAATTTTTGGCATAGTGCTATGTGTTCCACTGTGAAGACGAATGCAAAATACTTATTAGGTTCGCCTGCCATTTCTTTGTCCTTCCTTACTTCCACTCCAGCGTTATTTTCTAGTGGTCTGATATAGTCTGTCACCTCTTTTCTATTCTTTATATTTCTGAAAATACTTCTAGTATCCTCCTTTATATTATTGGATATCTTACCTTCATATTGATCTTTTCTCTCCTTATAGCTTTTTGATGCCTTCTGTTGGTTTTTAAAAGCTTCCCAATCCTCTAACTTCCCATTAATTTTTGCTATATTATATGCCCTTTCTTTTATGCCATCTTTGGCTTTTCTTGTCAGCCACAGCTGCCTCATCCTCCTTTTAGAATTCTTCTTCATTTTTGGAATGTTTTTATCGTGCACCTTCAAACTCCCCCCAGAAACTTCAACTATTGCTGTTCTGCCATCATCCCTGATAGTGTCCCCTTCAATCAATGTATGTGGCATAAAGATCCTGTACTTCTCAATCAATCTTTGTTACTTTTTAACTTCCTTTTTTCTCCTTTCTTCAGGTTCCAATCTTCCACTAAGAAAGAATGATATGACAGAGGAGTGATCAGCAATCAAAGTTCCTACCTAGCTAAAGAAAGAATTATTAGGAGAAACTTTAAAAATATAAGTTTAAGGAGCATGATAAGCTGGAAGAGATTGATGCAGGGTTAATGGTGTACAGGGAAATAATATGAGGTCATGCAACTAAAGGCATGGACCCCAATGGCAGGTGAAGTGAGGGAAGATGAACACTAAGGGGGTCAGAGAGCTGGAGACTTGTGGAGATGTGTGTTTGAGAAAGATTCAAAGATAAAGAGGGATGAAACATATAATTATATTAGAACCAGTTTTAAAATTCTAATTTGCAGTTTACTGATGATTGGGCAACATACAATCAGCAAGGCTAAGAATTATAAATAAGCACGATTTAGTCCAAGAATATTGGTTGCAGAATTTTTGGATGAACTGTAATTCACGGAACCTAGGGGATGCTGGCCGGCCAGGAGAACAAAGTAACTGTTGAATCTGGTGGTGAGAAAGGGATGCCCAATGTTTTCCTCAGTAGATGTGCTGGGGCAGGGCCAGTAGGTGTTAGACAGGAGTTACAGTTAGGCAAGGTTCATGCCAGAGAAATTATGTGTATGGAAGCTCAGCCTTGGATCAGATATGATCTAAAGTAGGCTTCTTCAGCCTAAAGAATGACCAGGGATGGGATAGAATTAATGACAGGTGTATCAGCTTATAATAAGTGCTGAAGGTAGTAACTTGGACCTTCCAGGTGTTTAACAACAAAGAATTTCCGTTCTACCAGATGTTAGACAAGCATTCTGACAATGTTGAGAGAGTGCAGAAATTGAGGCTGAAAGATAGGATATAAATATACTTGTGAATTTGATCATAGGGGATCCAAAGGCACCAATTCAGATGGGAAGAAAGTTCACCACCAGAGATGTTTGCTGTATGTTCATTGAATATACAAGCTAAAAAAATTTGGCCTGTCCCCTAAAACCCTCATTAATTTTTATAGATGCACCGTAGAAAGCATTCTTCTAGGGTGCGTCACAACCTGGTATGGAAGTTGTCCTGTCCAGGACTGGAAGAAGCTGCAGAAGATCGTGAACACAGCCCAGCCCATCACACAAACCAATCTTCTGTCCTTGGACTCACTTTACACCGCACGCTGTCGAAGCAGTGCTGCCAGGATAATCAAGGACACGACCCAGCCAACACACTTTTCGTCCCTCTTCCCTCTGGGAGAAGGCTCAGGAGCTTGAAGACTCGTACGGCCAGATTTGGGAACAGCTTCTTTCCAACTGTGATAAGACTGCTGAACGGATCCTGACCCGCATCTGGGGCCGTACCCTCCAAATATACGGACCTGCCTCTCGGTTTTTTTTGCACTACCTTACTTTCCTTTTTCTATTTTTCTATTTATGATTGATAATTAAAATTTTTAATATTTACTATCGATTTGTAATCCAGGGAGCGCGAAGCGCAGAATCAAATATCACTGTGATGATTGTACACTCTAGTATCAATTGCTTGACGACAATAAAGTAAAGTAAAGGATTAATTTTACATAGTGAATTCCAACAGACATCTGAGTAGATACAAGATTCTAATATGGACATAGTGCAGTCGGCCAGCTCTTGCTGTTCCTTGTTATCTGATATTTGCTAAAATGATAAATGGGATGATACAATTTTGCTCTCAGTTGTAAATATACTATTTTTGATACATCCAGTAATGCTCATATTAAGTTCAATGAGATACTACAATGTGGTTAATTTTAAAAGAAATAGCTTAAAAGACTGCTAAAATCTGCATGCAGCAATTGTAATACTGTAAAATGCTTAACCAGTTTTCTGAAGAATTCTCAGAGGCAATTGCACAGTTTTTCAATGTTACCACTAATGGTTGTTAAAATGAGATAACAGCTTTTACCAAATCCAAGAGATTAATGTGCGATTAAGATATCGTTTCAAATTATATATTATTGAGAAAATAAAAGATGTTATAAGTTGTAAGGCTCCTGGAGCCTATAAAGGCCTGTTAGAGTGCTATTGTGTTGCTGGATGGGGTAAGCTGAGAGGCCTGTGCCAGTTTTGTGAGCTGAAACTTTATTGACCAAAATTACCAAGGCACATTGCATAACAGAAAAAGGATTCCCCATTTTTGTGCACAAAAGCTTTTCCTCTGCTTGTAGTGTACATGTCTAAGTGTAATTTTAAGAGTTTAGTGCATATTGCAGTGTGAGTTTTCATGCACCATTGCACCCGACAGTGCTACTGATCAGAATCAGAATCGGGTTTAACATCATCGGCATATGTTATTAAATTTGTTGCTTGTGGCAGCAGTACATTGCAATGCATAATAATAAAAATGCTATAAATTACACTAAGTATATATGTACTGTATAAACAATTAAATTAAGTGAACAGTGTAAAAAGAGAGGGAAATAATACCGATGTAGTATTCATAGGTTCATTATCTATTCAGAAATCTGATGGTAGGGGGAAAGTAGCTGTTCCTGAAATGTTGAGTGTGTGACTTCAGGCTCCTGTACTTCTCTCTAATGGTAGCATTGAGAAAAAGGCAGGTCCTGGATGATGGAGGCCCTTAATAATGGATGCTGCCTTTTTAAGATGTCCTCAGTGGAGGAGAGGCTAGTGTCCTTGATGGAGCTGACTGAATTTACAACTTTCTGCAACCAGTCAGAATGCTCTCCTCATTGCATCTGTAGAAATTTGTGAATGTCTTAGGTGACATACCATGCCTCCTCAAACTCCTAATGAAATCTAACCTCTGCCATGCTTTCTTTGTAATTGCATCAATATGTTGAGCCTCAGAGATGATGACACCTGGAAACTTGAAACTGCTAACCCTTTCCAATTCTGATCCCTTAATGAGGACTGATGTGTGTTCCCTCGACTTCCCCTTCCTGAAGTCCACAATAAATTCCTTTGTCTTACAGAGGTTAGGTGCAAGATTGTTGGTAAGACCATAAAACCATAAGATATAGGAGCAGAAGTTAGCCATTCAGCCCATCAAGTCTACTCCACCATTCAATCATGGGCTGGTCCAATTCTTCCATTCATCCCCACTACCCCGCCTTCTTCCCATACCGTTTGATGCACTGGCTAATCAAGAACCTATCTATCTCTTCCTTAAATACACCCAATGACAGCCTCCACAGCCTTTCGAGGCATCAAATTCCACAGATTTACCACCCATTGACTAAAGTAATTTCTCTGCATCTCTGTTCTAAATGGAGGGTCTTCAATCCTGAAGTCATGCCCCCTGTCCTAGACTCCCCTACCACGGGAAATAACTTTGCAATATCTAATCTGTTCAGGCCTTTTAACATTCGGAATGTTTCTATGAGATCCCCCCTCATTCTCCTGAACTCCAGGGAATACAGCCCAACAGCTGCCAGACATCCCTCACACAGTAACCTTTTCATTCCTGGAATCATTCTCGTGAATCTTCTCTGAACCCTCTCCAGAGTCGGTATATCCTTTCTGAAATAAGGAGCCCAAAACTGCACACAATACTCTAAGTGTAGTTTCACAAGTGCCTTATAGAGCCTCAACATTGCATTCGCCTTCTTCACCACTGACTCAACCTGGAGGTTAACCTTTAGGGTATCCTGCACTAGGACTCCCAAGTCCCTTTGCATCTCTGCATTTTGAATTCTCTCCCCATCTAAATAATAGTCTGCCCATTTATTTTTTCCACCAAAGTGCATGACCATACACTTTCCAACATTGTATTTCATTTGCCACTTCTTTGCCCATTCCCCTAAACTATCTAAGTCTTTCTGGAGGCTTTCTGTTTCCTCAACACTACCCGCTCCTCCACCTTATTTTGTATCATCAGCAAATTTAGCCACAAATCCATTAATCCCATATTCCAAATCATTGACATACTTCGTAAAAAGCAGTAGTCCCAACACTGACCCCTGTGGAACTCCACTGGTTGTGATACACTGGTCACTCAACCACCTCATCTATCTCGCTCCTGCCTTCTTGTTACCATCTGAAATTCTGCCAATAGTTGTGTCTTCGGAAAATTTATAGATGGCTTTAGAGCTGTACCTATCCACACAATCATGGACGTAGAAGAGTAGAGCATGCATCCTTGAGGTGCATCAGTGTTGATTGACGGCAAGAAGGAGATGTTATTTCTGATCCGCACAGACTGTGGTCTCCCATTGAGGAAGTCAAGAATCCAGTCGCAGTCAGTTATACAAAGGCCCTTGTTGATTAGAACTGAGGGTATGATTGTGTTAAATGCTGAGCTGTCTGTGGTCAATAAACAGTAGCCTGACATAGTTATTGCTATTGTTCAAATGATCCAAGGCCAAGTAGAGAGACAGTGAGATTGCATCCACTGTAGACCTATTGTGGAGGCAGGCAAACTGCAGCAAGTCCAGGACCTTTCTTAGGCAGGAGTTGATTCTAGCCATGACCAACCTCTCAAAGTTTTATTCTCCCATTCAGATTGTGCATAAAAGGTGATATTGGGTTTCATTTTGAAGAAAGTAATGGCTTGTAAACACTGCCAGAGATAACGTGCATCTGATCCAATCTCTAATCTCAAAC